>NC_138771.1:581156155-581756155 GCF_965119305.1 Pelophylax lessonae
AATGCAATCTGCTGGTAATCAATAAAAAAATAATATATAAAAAATTAAACATATAAAATATTGAATAAAAAATATTGTCCAATAAAGAAGGTGTCGCTTTATAAACAAGCAAAGTGATCAAATTGTGTGTAAAAAATCATGTACCCCAAAGAAAACCAGGGGGTGGTGATAATATAAAACGTATAAATAAACGTTCATATAAAATTCATAAGGTGCAGAAAAAGTGCTTCAAGTGACAACCCAGTGCAGGAAACTTTCGTGAGCTAGGAGATCCACACACGTGTGTAATGGCCGCTCACCTCCATTAACACTCAAATGAGCGTTTCCAGGTGTATATGGTCAACCTGCAGACCCTTTAAATCCAATCTCCGATCGATCACACTCCTCCAATATATGTGTACTGGATGCACTGGATGGATGGATGGATGAGGCGATGTATTTCTCTAATAGCCTCCGGTGTGCAGGGATAACTGTATGCTTCCTGGAATACTGAATGTGCTGGATGGATGGGATGGTGTATTTCTCTAATGGCCTCCGGTAACAGGGATAATTATATGCTTCCTGGGATACTCGTTTTTTTGTGAGATACTGTATATCAGCCCTCAAAATTTCTACTCGCCTGCTCGCATTTGGCGAGTGGAATTTATTTGAAGGCGAGTGTTTCAGCTTGCCTCAGATGGTTGCGGATCCGCTCGGCTTGGCTAGGTCCCCTGGCTATCAGGTCCCGTTGCTTTAATAAGCTTTAACCGAGCTGGTTCCTCTGCTACCTCTGTCTCCAGAAATCCTAAAAACGAACTGTCATTACTAGATCAAATATGATTCACCAACTTTTTTTTGCTAGTGCAATTTATTTCTGAGAAGACTTATTTTGTTGACATTTTGGGTTTGATTTACTAAAATTGGAGAGTGCAAAATTTGGTGCAGCTGTGCATGGTAGCCAATTGGCTTCAAACTTCAGCTTGTTCAATTAGGTTTGACAAAAAACATGGAAGCTGATTGGCACCCGATTTTGCACTCTCCAGTTTCAGTAATGCCCCATACACACGTGCAGATTATCTGCAGACTTTTGTCTGCAGACTTACCAAAACCATATAATATGAGGTCAAACCTAAACACTTTCAATTTGTATGCAATCCGGCAGGCCCTTGCACTACATAGAAAAGGTAAGTCTGCAGACAAAAGTCTGCAGATAATCTGCACGTGTGTATGGGGCATAAGTCAACCCCTTTGTGCCACAATGATGTTCTTCAGCATTTTCAGGTTTGCAGGTTGATGAGAAGATCAAGCTTAGTTGATCTTTCCTAAAGCTTATGGTGACCAGTAAAAAAAGAGTAACCGGGTATGACGTGAACAAATATCCAAACTTTAGATACACTGCAATTTCATATAACCAACCAAAATGTGAGATTTTTCCCTTTGAACAACGCATAAAATCTCTATACTGTACACTAGCTATTTTCCGTAGCTCTGTTTATCTCAGCAATACCACCTCCCAAGATCTGGCACTAGTTTCTTGGACTCTGAGTACCAGGCTGCTGCATACAATGCACAGATGCCGACCCCAAAATCACACTTATGGCTGAGGAATTGCAGCCAGAAGCCACAAACAAGCTTTTTTAATGAGCAGAGAAAGATAATGAAAATAATAATTTAAAAAAATGTTTCAATTAAATGTTCTATGCAGTCAAATGTGAAAAAATATATTTAACCACTTTACCACCGGAGGATTTTGCTGTCTTCCGTCCAGGCCACTTTTTGCGATTCGGCACTGTGCGACTTTAACTGACAATTGCGCGGTCGTGCGACGCCTTACCCAAACGAAATTTACGTCCTTTTTTTCCCACAAACAGAGCTTTCTTTTGGTGGTATTTGATCACCTGTGCGATTTTTACTTTTTGCGCTATAAACAAAAAAGAGCATTTATTTTGAAAAAATAATAATATTTTTCACATTTTTTTATATGAAATTCCCCCCCAAAAAAATGTAAAAATCAAATTTTTTTTAACTTTTTGGCCAATTTGTTTTCTGCTACCTATGTTTAGTAAAAAAAATCGCAATAAGCGTATTTTGATTGGTTTGCGCAAAAGTTATTGCGTTTACTAACTAAGGGAAAGATTTCTGTCATTTTTGGTGTTTTTTTTTTAACGCGTAATGGCGGTGATCTGCGATTTTTTTTTTGCGGGACTGCGACATTGCGGCGGACAGATCGGACCCTTGACTGACATTTTTGACACTTTTGGGGGTACCAGTGACATTTCTACAGTAATCAGTGCTGTACATATGCACTGTTACTGTAAAAATGACACTGGCAGGGAAGGGGTTAATTTTATTGGAGAGGGAGGGGTTAATGTATGCCTGGTGCTTACTGACGTGTGGGGGGGGAGGTGACTGTGTGACAGAAGGACAGATCGGATGTCCAGCTATGCTGAACACTCCGATCTGTCAGTCCCTGTCACTATGGAGATCCGCCTGCTGTGTTTACATACAGCGGGCGGATCTCCAGACTCGATCCCCGACGATCGGGGCAGAGCAGCGGCAATCGCCGCTGCTCCTCCGCTGGCCCGACTCCCGCTGTGAATGAACACAGCGGGAGCGAGCCTCCGGCGGCGCGCGAGCGCCGCCCACAAGGGGCGGAGTCCAGCGACGTAGGTCTACGTCGCTGGACGGGATCGCGGCACTTTGCCGCAGTAGCCTCCATGTAAGCGGAGGTAAAGTGGTTAAAGAAGATAGACAGAAAAAAAATGCATGCAGATATTGCTTAGTTGGGAACGGTTCCAATACCCCATTGCAGCACGACCAAAGTCTTGGTCCCAGAGCCACTGAGAATGTACAGGAGTCTTTGAGTGAATTCCAATGATACAAAAACTACACTTCTCTGACAAGCTGGAGACCTCATTATAAGCTCACATGGCAAACAGCACCATCTGTAAAAATGTAAGGGTAACAACTACAGGCGCCCAGTGATATTTTGATATTTCAGATTGGACACATGCCGCTTCTTCAGTGTTTATTTATTTTTTTTTTTTTTAAGAAGAACTCCAGTCCAAAATAAATGAAATAAAAAAGTTAAAATAAATAGCCCAATAAAAAAAAAAAAAAAACAGCTAATAAAATATAAAATACTAAAACCAGCTTTTGTTGCAATATTCACCTTCAAAGCAGAGGTCCCCCCAACAGTACTTTATTTTCTCTATTATATGTCCTCAGTCTGATGTTGTTCATCCCACCTACTCTGAGCCCAGGCCGTCCTGGTCTTGTCCCAGCCAGTGAAAGGAGAAGCAGCACAGCGGTGAGCTCATTTCTTTTTCACTCTGCTTTCTCTTCCGCTCAGCATGCTATATGTCAGCACATAAAATAACTGGGGCTGCAAGAGGCTGATACTAGGGGAAATGTAGGTGCTGCTTCCATTTAAAATTTAATGTAATAAAGTACTTGTAGTGCTACCCCCTCAGGAGTTGCTTGGTGGATTGGGTTCTCTATTCCTCCACGCCGTGAATAAACCCATCCTCTCTGGCACACCTGGTTGAATGAAAATTGCTGTAAGCACTTAATATATAATTACCTTTAACCTGGCTGTGAATTTGTTCCAGCAAATAGACACAAGATAATTTAATGGTAAATGAATTCAATGTATTTTTATGGGTTAACCACTTAAGCCCCGGAAGATTTTACCCCCTTCCTGACCAGGGCCTATTTTGCAATTCGGCACTGCGTGACTTTAATGGACAATTGCGCGGTCGTGCAACGCTGTACCTAAATGAATTTGATGTCCTTTTTTTTCCCACAAACAGAGCTTTCTTTTGGTGGTATTTGATCACCTGTGCGATTTTTTGATCATGCGCTATAAACAAAAAAAAGAGCGTCAATTTTGCAAAAATAACAATATTTTTCAAATTTTTTTATATGAAATTCCCCCCCCAAAAAAATGTAAAAAACCATAATTTTTTAACATTTTAGGCCAATTTGTTTTCTGCTACATGTTTGTTAAAAAAATCGCAAAAAGCGTATTTTGATTGGTTTGCGCAAAAGTTATTGTGTTTACTAACTAAGGGAAAGATTTTTGTCATTTTTGTTCTTTTTTTTTTTAACGAGTAATGGCGGCGATCTGCGATTTTTTTTGCAGGACTGCGACATTGCGGCGGACAGATCGGACCCTTGACTGACATTTTTGACACTTTTGGGGTTACCAGTGACATTACTGCAGTAATCAGTGCTATACATAGGCACTGTTACTGTAAAAATGACACTGGCAGTGAAGGAGTTAACTTTATTGGAGAGGGAGGGGTTAAGTGTGTCCCTAGGGGCATGTTTCTAACTGTGATTGGCTGTGGCTACTAGTGTAAGAACAGAGATCAACGGTCCTACATAGTAGAACCGTGTGATCTCCATTCTTACACAGGGAAGAATGACAGGCGGCTTTGTTTACATTAGCCGCCTGCCTTTCTTCCGGTGTAACGGAGGATCGCGAGCGCGCGGGGGGGTGGGGGTCCGTGACCGCGCGGGGGGCCCGTGACCGCTTCCGGCGGGGGGCGCTCACTCCCGAGAGCCTCACAGGCTAGCGAAGTACACATACGTCGATTTGCCTGTGTGGGGCTGACCGCCGCCGTAAATAGTGGTGCAGCGGTCGGCAAGCGGTTAAAGTAAATGGTATATGCAAGAATGAGCAGATATGGGGGTAGATTCAGACACAGTCTGCTAGATAGTATATTCACTATGCCAAAGTAACCTAGATTAGAGTTCTTTACCACTAGACTAAAATGACCTCATTAGCCAACAAATTCAGCAATAAACAGTACAAAGAATCAATAACTGCAGTGTGGTTAAGAAAACTTTACCTGATTTAGAGTGCACGCTAGGAGAATGACTAGGATATAATGCAATGCAAGGTACCTCTTAAAATAGCAATAGGCAAAGGAGTGGAGTAGCTATGGGGACGGCAGTCCTTAGTCCTAACTCTTCAGCTGGCTAACATTGGGGCCCAGTTCCCCCAGTGGTGCACATGAGTACAATCCCAAGAAAACCTGCAGGCAGTGAGTAAGGCTACTAGATAGCTGTTTAGTCAGTTTCTAAAGGTCTCAGTCTTTCCAGCAGCAGATGGTAAATCATCGCAGTGGAAGCTCACCAGTCCCAGCAGTATTGTAGCTGAGAATTCAGTCCCCTACAGCCATCAGTCCTCCCTCCGCTCTGCACTCAGGTAACTCTGGCTATCAGCACACCAGGACTCAGTACTCTGCATCCTATGCAGGCCACTGATATGCAGCAAGTGATGGCGCACACTGGACAGCAATCTGCACTCTCTGGTCTGCCTCAAAGCAGGAGGACGTAAATCCCTGTAATGCAGCTTCCCTCTTCCCAGAAATCTCTCTCTGGGGAATGTAGTTTAAAACTCTCAACTTCCACAGTAGAATCTCTCCTCTGGACTACAGTTCCCACAGTGCAGTGATGTGTGACTCAGTCTATTGAACTCTCTCTGCTCAGCAACTCCCTCCTCTCGCTGGAAACCAGTTCAGCACTGCATAGCAGTGCTATAGAGAACAGCTGCAGCCAGTGTTTCACTCATTCTCTATTCTTAGCCAAGCACCTGGTTACATACTTCATTAATTGTTACAGGGCTGCATTAATTTGTCTATTTAATACCTGCCTAGAGTTTAGCTTTCATTAATTCTGGCATTGTATATACCATGCAACACCACACTGCAAAGTTTTGCAGTTCCTGGCATCCTGGTACTCAGACAGTTCTTTTCAATATGTAGATCAGGGAGTTTAAAGACACTCATTAGAGTCACTGGAAACAAAAAGGTGCCATGCATCTTTATATGCATGTTCATCATAATCTTTCATGCCTTACTGCTTCCTCATTTTAATTATTCACCCCCATGATAAGCCATAAAGCCTCATTTTAATTATTCCCCCCCATGATAAGCCATAAAGCCTCATTTTAATTATTCACCCCCATGATAAGCCACTGTGATCCATCCATACTGTAGATTTCTGGAAACATTGTATATAGGGAACAAACAGAGTAATGTGGTTGCGTTCCCGCTTGGGCCAGTCTCAAACCCTTCTTAGTCTGACTAAAAAAATGATTATAGGAAATCTGTATAAAACTGTGAAGGCAGGTTGTATTGTGTTTGGTTTTAAAAAGTGCCTGGGCTTTTAGGTCCTAGCTGTGCCACCTGTGCCATATAGAAAGCAATCAAGCTGCATATTTGAAAATTACTTGCTAAGCTATTCCTAGACTTGCCAGACTTTACAAGTTCAGCTGTAGCAGGTCCCCATCACATGACTCCAGATCAACTTTCTTTGCAAACATTCTGCAAGTCTGCTGAAGTTCTGGTTCAGTTATGTTGTGCAATAGTCATCCCACCACAGGGGTCACTGTGGCTGAATTTTCATGCCGTAGACTTGCAGAGCTCTTGTTGTAGACTCACCACTCCAACTTTGCTCTTGCTAGAGACTTGTCACACAAATTTGCTACAAATTGGAAAAGTGTCAACTAGAACTTGTGCTTCAAGTTCTCTGAAAGTGTGCAACTTGCCAATGAAAATGTGCAGCAAGTTAATAAGACTTACAATTCAGTACTGCTACAAATGTGTTGCAAGTTATCACTGCTATCTGGGTTGAACTGGTCTGTTGTATTCTGTCCGTGGAATCTGGACTCTTGCATCGCAGAGGTATGCCTGGGCAGCCAACTATTATAGCTAGGGTTAGGGGAAGGACATTATTAGCAGCAGGAAAAGGTTCCAGACGAGTAGGGAAAGCATAGGTATCCACCACTCTTCATGGAAACCTCCCCACTTGGGCTTGGACCGGCAAGGCTGCATTCTGCCCCTCAAGACAGATGCCGTCAGCTCGGCTGAGACCTTCTCCACTACACGCTGCTGTCATTCGTGAGTGTTCCTGGTTGGGCTTCCTTCCGCTGGGCTTGTTGTGAACTGTTTACTTCGACTTTAATACAAGTTCTTTCAGTTGCATCTGAACCAAGTGTGTGTATTGCCATTTGCCACCACACCAGGCTGCACCCACCCACATACTGGATAGGGAAAGAACAGCAGTAATTCATGTCAACATATTGGTTGTCACTCTGGTTGTCAGGCCTGCCTCTCCCTCTCCATATCCTAGTCTATATAAAGGATCGCAAAAGACTTCAACTAGTTACATTTAATAAAATACATTTAAAAATGTATTACCCAATCAGAGCTGCATTACTGTGTGTTGTCTAGGTCTGCCAATAGTTCCGATTTGATCGAGAGGGTTATTGTTTCATTTTATGATTTTTTTTTCGTTTTTTTCCCTATAATAATTTATATGAACTATTTAGCTGATCCTTAGAACCACATTCTAGTTTACTGCAGTAACTTGAAATAAAAAAAAAAAATAGTCCTTCATTGTTCGCTGTCTCACCTGCCATGTGTCAGCTTACTGTTTACCTCTGCTTGTGTATCTTCTGTCCAGCTACAGCCCTGACAAGCTGATACATGACAGGTGTACTGTGCCTCTGCATATTATTACGATTGTGATAAAATATTTCCTACTGGATAACAACTGTAATGATGAGAGGTAGGAGCAGAGAAGTATGACCTATAGGGTAGCAGACCCAGTAGTGTTTCTCAACCTTTTTTTAGTCAAGGCACTCTTTAAAATGATGCATAATCTCAAGGCACCCCATTCTAAAATGTTAAAAACGAAACTACTAGTTTTACATTATACGGCAACATCCACACACGTGGGCCATCCAACATTAGGGACAATTTATACTTCCAAAGGAAATACACCTTTGTACACTGGTACTGACTAGTATTCCAATGTTTCTCTCCCAGTCTCTTTCCCTCACACAGCTAATTTGACCCCAGTGCTGACAAAGAGGGACAGGGTAGGGGGAAACAAGGATGCTGTGTAGGCTCCCAATGTTCTCCTTATCAACTGATGAGGTCATTGATTTTTAGGAGGCCGGTGGCAGGAAGGTTGTAATGGTGCACAATAAAAACCTATGGCCTCACTAAAAGCAGGGATCCACCTGCTAGCTTGTATAACATTTTGGGACAATTTTTAGGCATTTTGCCAGGGCACCCCTGAAGAAACCTGAAGGCACCCCAGGGTTCCTGGGCACCCTGGTTGAAAAAGGCTGATCTAGTAATCTGCTATTGTCCAGAGGTGAACAGTGGGGGACTTACCTCTACAGATGAGTTTTTAGGTTTGCTCCTACCAAGGGTTTGCAGAAGATTCCAAGGGTTCACTATGTAAAGTTCTGGTGAATTAATAGGTACATTTATCAGACAGAACACTTTGTAACCCTACAAGACTAACCTGGGCTATCAGGGTTACAATGGTTATTAATAGGGGCGTCGTTATGTGCCAGCCCCCTCACTATAAAAGGCAGTGTTCCAAAAAAACATTTGTCAGGGTGTATTGGAGTAATTTAGGGAGAGCTGACTCTGTGTAGGGAGAGTTAGTTGCTATATGGTGCTATACTGTGCAATATTATGTTAAATTACTGTGGATTAAAGTGTGGTGGGCTACATTTTTTTTATATCTCCCTTTCTGTTCACAATTCAGAGACCCAATGGTGCTTTTTTGGACTACTTCTGTCTGGTGGATCAACCTTTTGGCTACCACATGCATGAGGAATCACAGGACTCAGATCTGCAGGACACCAGGGCTTTGTTAAAATCAAGGTATAGTCTCACAGAATCTGGGACTGTTAACATGTATAGCGTTTGTAAGATTAACTTAAAAACAGCCAGTTTTGTTCTTGGGTTTAGATATTCTCTAAAGCCTGGTACACACTATAAGTTTTTTGCTGGGTTTAACGAAAAAAAAAAACTGGTCGGAGCCACTGTACTATTGATCCAATGTTAGTACAGTGATCTCCCCCACTGAGTTGTTTTTTTTCTGACAGGGGCCCCCAGCAGAACACTCCGATCAGCGCCATTGGCTAACAGCGCTGATCATGAGCCAGTCGGCTACTCGTTTTAAAGCATACTCGGCCAGGCGGCCAGCTTCTGTTGGACAGGCTGCCATACACATGGGCCGAATGTCGGCCAGTTTATTTGAACTAGCCGTTGTCGCCCAGCATTCAGCCCGTGTGTACGGGGATTATGGCAAACAGAGGGTTATTTGTTTGATAAACTTCTGAATACTCATTTGGGTAAACCTGGTAAGGATGCAGGATAGGACACACCCAGGGCCGCAGTCCATGCACATGCAGGGAGCCTAGGCATCCCAAGAGGCCCAGATGGGGCTTGCTACTCTGGGCATCTGCGCTGTCCTGCATATCCTCCAGGGACCATCACCACAAATGAACTGCTCTATTATTGAAACAGACAACCGCAGGCGGGACAGGTGCTGGCTGCTTATCACAACAGCACACCTAAGAGCTCATGGAGCCTAGGCTCTTCCTCCATTCTGACATTACATTCACAATGGGAGGAGTAGGATCTTAGACAGAGGGGCATCAGTCGGTAGAGCCACGCTGATCTGAGATCTGTAA
This sequence comes from Pelophylax lessonae, assembly GCF_965119305.1. Taxonomy (NCBI): domain Eukaryota; kingdom Metazoa; phylum Chordata; class Amphibia; order Anura; family Ranidae; genus Pelophylax; species Pelophylax lessonae. The sequence continues at coordinate 581,165,646 of NC_138771.1, forward strand.
TGGTACTGGATATTTACCTGCGCACGTAAGCACATTGCGTTATATTGGGTAGATTTTTCCTTTTGGGGAGATTGCATTGGGGGCATTACACTTGGGAGATTACACTGGGGGGATTGTATTAGGGGCTTTACCCTGGAGGGATTAAACTGGAGGGATTGTACTGGGGCATTACACTTAGGGGATTGCACTGGGGGAATTAATATGGGGGGGGGTTAAACACTGTGGGGGGTATTTACACTGGGAAGAATACACTTGGGGCATTTACACTGGAGGGATTGCATTGGGGGCATTGCACTTGAGGGATTACACTTGGGGGATTTCATTGGGGCCACTACACTGAGGGGATTAACGCTGGTAACGGCTTTTCTACTGAGTGGATTACACTGAGGTGGATGTTAAATTTTGAAAGCACTGATGACTTGGAATACAATTTTCATTTTCAAATATTAAGTTGTAAGTGTATTAAAATAAAAGTGGGTGCACTGAAGGACTCGGTGAAATGGCCAGTGGGTGGATTCGGTGGGACGGCAAGTGGGACGGCCCTGGAAAATGTTGGCGGTCAGGCCCGGGGGGGCCCAGGCCTAAACCTGTGTAAGGGGACTAGGTGAAATGGCCAGTGGGTGGATTCGGTGGGACGGCAAGTGGGACGGCCCTGGAAAATGTTGGCGGTCAGGCCCGGGGGGGCCCAGGCCTAAACCAGTGTAAGCGGCCCCAAAATTTCTGATGGCTGCCCTGGACACATCCTTGGAGAAGGTGGAGTTCCCACTTGTCCTGTCCGATGGTTTCAGTGAAGTCACCTTTACCCCCTTCTGCTCACTGACCTTAACTTCAGACTCCTCAAATCCAGCAGTCCCCCTGAGCACTCCAGAGCATACACAACGTTGCCCCTGGGACAGCTGCTTATTGCTCTCCAGGCCCAGACCAAGATCTTGCTGATTTCATACCAGTTTTAGCGAGGCAAGGTCATGTGTGACAACAGTACTAACCTGCTGACCACCCTTGTACCTTGCCAGGCATGTCCTCAACCTGGCGCCAACATGAGCTGCCTACCAACTGCCTCATCTATGACACCCCCAGGAGCTGGAACTCAATATTGTCCATACCACAGGAGCCTATAGATTTGGTATGAGGATTAGAGTATGAGGACGGACGGTGATGTTCTTGTCACCATGTCAATGGCTTATCATTCAGAATGCATGCAGCAAATGATCCTTTGCCTGCTGACCCCATCCCTGCGAGGCAGCATTCTGCAGAGGAGGACTGCAGTGAGTTAAGGTTGGATGTTCGCAGTAAGGTGGAGGAAAAGGAAATGGAGCATGCTTCAAGAGGAACACTTCACCTCTTCTAATCCCAGGAAGTAGTAGGTGCATAGTGTGAGATTGTTAAAGGATAAGTCCACCCTAAAACTAAAATCCCTGCATCTATAGATCTCCACGTTCTAACGCTAACCTAACTAGCTCTGTAAAGAAGAAATTAGTATACTTACCTTTTTTTGAAGCAGATTTGACCCGATCCCAAGCTGAGCTGTCAGCCACGGCTTCGCTTTGGAGATGGGTGCAGAAGACACAGCCGATAACGGAAGCCCCATAGTAAGTCTATGGGTGACATCACTTCCCATTCATTTCACAGCCGTTGTCGGTCATGTCCGCTGCAGAGCTTCTGCCGCTAGAGGCCGGATCAGATTGGCTTCAAAAAAGGTAAGTATACTGATTTCTTCTTTACAGGGCTAGATAGGCTAGTGTCAGAACGTGGAAATCTATAGATGCAGGGATTTTAGTTTTAGGGTGGACTTATCCTACCAGAACAGTGTTGTCCTCAGTGACACAAGGACTCAGGGTCCTCTGCTGCAGTCAATTTGCAGCAAGTTGGCTTTTTAATGCTTAAATGCCTGTGCATGGACTGCAGGATTCGGGTTATCAAAGAGAGGGACAACTAGTGATAAGCCACCCTTTTAGACCCCTCATATAAGGATAAAATTGGCAATTTAGTGACACCATTTCTTTACAATAGCTTGTCTATAGGCCTTGAAAATGGCCAAATTTTACTATCAAGATTCTGTCCCCATAGAATGGTAGCCCAACGCATCTGGAAATCCACAGGTTTTCACATGTGCCAAACAGCATTATTTCCCCACGTTTCTTGTGGGTAGGACAGTCTATTGATACAAGTGGGCTGACCTACACAAGATGCACAATAGTGTGAACCAGGCATTAGCAAATTTGGCATTGTTGCAGTACTTCTTAGATAACATTAACAGCTCACTTAATGATTTTACATGTTGCCATAATTTTAAATAATTTTTTTCTTTTTTTTAAAAACGCTATTTATAAAGCTAATTAGCAATGATTTACCTACATTTGTTTGGTGAAGCCCATGGGTGTAAACTGTGCCACGCTAATAGCTGGGTGCATTTTTTAATTTGAGTGGTGTTTTCTTTCGTTTATTTTAATATGCCTGTGTGTAGAGGTGGATCCAGAACAGAACCGAAAAACAGTGGAATAAAACAAGAGTTGCAGCCTAAGGCATAACTATAGGGGATAGAGAGGGTGCATCCGCCTCCCGGCTCATGAGGTCAGGAGGCCCAAGCAGAGACGATATTCCAATATGCCAACTGTGTGCTCACATTACTTTAAAATAAAAATGCATTTACTCTTTCCTACGCCTACCTTCTTTTCTATCATCTGCTGTTTGAACCTAGAACAGTCTTGTTAGGCTTATTAAAAGAAAAATGCTATAACGGATTTTGTTAGAAATTAGCAGTGTAAGGTCTGAACAGTAGCTGCATTATCTAAAAAGGCTCTTGTTATATATCTATATATATTTATATATATATATATATATATATACACTCATCAGCCACTTTATTAGGTAAACCTGTTCAATTTCTTGGTAACACGAATTGCTAATCAGCCAATCACACGGCAGCAAATCAATGCATTTAGGCATCTAGTCGTGGTAAAGACAACTTGCTGAAGTTCAAACTGAGCATCAGAATGAGGAAGAAAGGAAAAGGAGATTTAAGTGACTTTGAACGTGGAATGGTTGTTGGTGCCAGACAGCCTGGTCTGAGTATTTAACCACTTGCCGACTGCCTAACGACTATCTACGTTGGCAGTCAGCCCCTCACAGGCAAAGTGACGTAGGTCTACGTCGCTAGCCTGTGAGGGTCAAGGGAGCGAGCGCGCGCCGCCGGAGGCACGCTCCCGCGTGGTCACGGACCCCCCCGCGCGTGTGACCGGCAGACCCGATGTCCGCCGGTCACTCTGCGATCGCCGCTGCAGAGGGAGAAAGTCAGGTGACTAGTGTAAACAAGCCGCCTGTCATTCTCCCCTGTGTAGAAACTGTGATCACACGGTTCTACTATGTAGAACCGTTGATCACTGTTCCTACAGCTCAACAGACAGCCAATCACAGTTAGAATCACGCCCCTAGGGACACACACAGCCCCTCCCTCTCAAATAAAGTTAACCCCTTCACTACCAGTGTAATTTTGCAGTAACAGTGCATATGTATAGCACTGATTACTGCAGTAATGTCACTGGTAACCCCAAAAGTGTCAAAAATGTCAGTCAAGGGTCCGATCTGTCCGCGGCAATGTCACAGTACCGCAAAAAAAATCGCAGATCGCCACCATTATGCGTTAAAAAAAAACCAACAAAAATGACAAAAATCTTTCCCTTTGTTAGTAAACGCGATAACTTTTGCGCAAACCAATCAAAATACGCTTTTTGCGATTTTTTTTACCAAACATAGGTAGCATAAAACAAATTGGCTGAAAATGTTAAAAAATTTTGATTTTTACATTTTTTTGGGGGGAATTTCATATAAAAAAATGTGAAAAATATTGTTATTTTTGCAAAATTGACGCTCTTTTTTTGTTTATAGCGCATGATCAAAAAATCGCACAGGTGATCAAATACCACCAAAAGAAAGCTCTGTTTGTGGGAAAAAAAGGACGTCAAATTCGTTTAGGTAAAGCGTCGCACGACCGCGCAATTGTCCATTAAAGTCACGCAGTGCCGAATCGCAAAATACCCCCTGGTCAGGAAGGGGGTAAAATCTTCCGGGGGTTAAGTGGTTAAAAAACTGATCTACTGGGATTTTTTTTGCACAGCCATCTCTTTACAGAGAATGGTCCGAAAAAGGGAAAATAGTCAGTGAGTGGAAGTTGTGTGGAGGAAAATGCCTTGTTGATGGTCAGAGGAGAATGGGCAGACTGGTTTGAGATGATAGAAAGGCAACAGTACCTCAAACAACCACATGTTACATCCAAGGTATGCAGAATACCATCTCTGAATGCACAACACCTCAAACCTTGAAGCAGATAGGCTACAGCAGAAGAAGACTACACCGGGTGCCACTCTTGTCAGCTAAGAACAGGAAACTGAGGCTACAATTCGCACAGGCTCACCAAAATTGGACAATAGAAGATTTGAAAAACATTGCCTTGTCTGATGAGTCTCGATTTTGGCTGCACCATTTAGATGGTAGGGTCAGAAATTGGTGTAAACATTATTAAAGCATGGATCCATCCCGCCTTGTATCAACGGTTCAGGTTGATGGTGGTGGTGTGTGGGATATTTTCTTGGCACACTTTAGGCCCCTTAGTAGTACTATTGTATCGTTTAAATGCCACGGCCTAATGTATTGTTGTTGACCATGTCTATCCCTTTATCACTACAGTGTCCCCATCTTCTGATGGCTCCTTCCAGCAGGATAATGCACCATGTCACAAAGCTCAAATCATCTCACCACTGGTTTCTTGAACATGACAATGAGGTCACTGTACTCCATTGGCCTCCACAGTCACCAGATCTCAATCCAATTGAGAACCTTTGGGATGTGGTTGAACAGAAGATTCGCATTATGGATGTACAGCCGACAAATCTGCAGCAATGATGGTGATGCTATCATGTCAATATGGACCAAAATATCTGAGGAACTCCTTGTTGAATCCATGCCAGGAAGAATTAAGGCAGTTCTGAGGGAAAAAGGGGGTTCAACCCAGTACTAGCAAGGTGTACCTAATAAAGTGGCCGGTGAGTATATACATATATATATATATATATATATATATATATACAGTCAGGTCCATAAATATTGGGACATTGACACAATTCTAATCTTTTTGGCTCTATACACCAACACAATAGATTTGAAATGAAACAAACAAGATGTGCTTTAACTGCAGACTTTTAGCTTTAATTTGAGGGTATTTACATCCAAATCAGGTGAAAGGTGTAGGAATTACAACAGTTTGTATATGTGCCTCCCACTTTTTAAGGGACCAAAAGTAATGGGACAGTTGGCTGCTCAGCTGTTCCATGGCCAGGTGTGTGTTATTCCCTCGTTATCCCATTTACAAGGAGTAGATAAAAGGTCCAGAGTTCATTTCAAGTGTGCTATTTGCATTTGGAATCTGTTGCTGTCAAGTCTCAATATGAGATCCAAAGAGCTGTCACTATCAGTGAAGCAAGCCATCATTCGGCTGAAAAAACAAAACAAACCCATCAGAGAGAGATGGCAAACACATTAGGTGTGGCCAAATCAACTGTTTGGAACATCCTTAAAAAGAAAGAATGCACCGGTGAGCTCAGCAACATCAAAAGACCCGGAAGACCACGGAAAACAACTGTGGTGGATGACCGAAGCATTATTTCCCTGGTGAAGAAAACATCCTTCACGACAGTTGGCCAGATTAAGAACACTCTCCAGCAGGTAGGTGTATGTGTGTCAAAGTCAACAATCAAGAGAAGACTTCACCAGAGTGAATACAGAGGGTTCACCACAAGATGTAAACCATTGGTGAGCCTCAAAAACAGGAAGGCCAGATTAGAGTTTGCCAAACAACTTCTAAAAAAGCCTTCACAGTTCCGGAACAACACACTATGGACAGATGAGACCAAGATCAACTTGTACTAGAGTGATGGAAAGAGAAGAGTATGGAGAAGGAAAGGAACTGCTCATGAGCCAAAACATACCACCTCATCAGTGAAGCATGGTGGTGGTAGTGTCATGGCGTGGGCATGTATGGCTGCCAATGGAACTGGTTCTCTTGTATTTATTGATGATGTGACAAAAGCAGCAGAATGAATTCTGAAGTGTTTTGGACAATATTATCTGCTCATATTCAGCCAAATGCTTCAGAACTCATTGGACGGCGCTTCACAGTGCAGATGGACAATGACCTGAAGCATACTGCGAAAGCAACCAAAGAGTTTTTTAACTTCCCTGGCGGTAGACATCCCAGATGTGATAAATTTGAAACACAAACGCATGAATCATAATCGAATCAATAATATAATTTTATTATAGAATATATAATATATATAATAAAATTATATTATTGATTAGATTATAATTCATGCATTATATATTATATATATATATGTGTGTGTGTGTATATATATATAACGCATGAATTATAATCGAATCAATAATATAATTATATATATATATGTGTGTGTGTATATAGGTATGTATATATATATATATATATATACACATATATATATATATATATATATATATATATACATATATATACATATATACATATATATATGCATATATATATATATATATATATATATATATATGTGCATATATATATATATGCATATATATATATATATATATATATGCATATATATATATATATATATATATATATATATATATATATATATAAATATATGTATATATATATATATATATATATATATATATATATATATATATATATTATATAAAATGTGTTATGTGTTTGTGTTTTGTGCAACGTTTGAATTTCCCTCCCAAGTTCCGCTCCCATGCAGCATTGCTGCTGCAGGGAACGGAACTAGGAAGTCCTCCTACCGACAGACGAGCAGCGGGGATCTCGGCTGGCGGTCACAGCAATGAGAGATCATCGCTGGATCGCCAGGATAAGGTAAGACACTCCGCTGCGCTGTCTGCACATTCACCCCGAGCGTGACTCGGGGATACCGATAGTAGCAGGAAATTCCTACCCCGAGTCACGCTCGGGGATACCGCTAGCCTGGTTAAGGGAAAGAAGTGGAATGTTATGCAATGGCCAAGTCAATCACCTGACCTGAATCCGATTGAGAATGCATTTCACTTGCCGAAGACAAAACTGAAGGGAAAATGCCCCAAGAACAAGCAGGAACTGAAGACAGTTGCAGTAGAGGCCTGGCAGAGCATCACCAGGGATGAAACCCAGCGTCTGGTGATGTCTATGCATTCCAGACTTCAGGCTGTAATTGAATGCGAAGGATTTGCAACCAAGTATTAAAAAGTGAAAGTTTGATTTATGATTGTTAATCTGTCCCATTACTTTTGGTCCCTTAAAAAGTGGGAGGCACATATACAAACTGTTGTAATTCCTACACCGTTCACCTGATTTGGATGTAAATACCCTGAAATTAAAGCTGAAAGTCTGCAGTTAAAACACATCTTGTTTGTTTCATTTTAAATCCATTGTGGTGGTGTATAGAGCCAAAAAGATTAGAATTGTGTTGATGTCCCAATATTTATGGACCTGACTGTATATATATATATATATATATATATATATATATATATATATATATATAGATGTAGATATATATATATAGATATCTATATATTTATATATTGATATATATATAGATATAGATAGATAGATAGATAGATAGATAGATAGATAGATAGATAGATAGATAGATAGATAGATAGATAGATAGATAGATAGATAGATAGATAGATAGATAGATAGATAGATAGATAGATAGATAGATAGATAGATAGATAGATAGATAGATAGATAGATAGATAGATAGATAGATGTTTTATAACAACAGGGTGCTATATCATTCACTAAAGCCTTTGTTTAAGATAGATAGAATTGCTCTTACTGCCAACCACTGCCTTGTTAGTCCCACTCTGATCCTCTCTATTTAAGTAGAATTAACCTGTGCCTGAGGAACACAAACTGAAAACGCTGTTTAATTCATTTTTACTATTCAAAAGGAACTCATCCATCCATGCCTCCATGCTTTAATTGGATGAGAAATCAGTATGAAAAACCACCCCACCACCCCCCCCTAGCATTTCTGGCTGTGGCCATCTTGAGTAAGGGCAGATGATTCATGTAGCATTTACTTCCTGCAATCCTTCTGCCCTTAGCTCAGGTGTGCAGGCAAGAGGATGTGCTTAGCTGAGTAAACGCCCTGTCCTCGCCTCCAGATTAAATAAAAATGGCCATGAATACTACTGGGATGTATGACATCATTTTGGCCCAGGCAAGAAACCTGGAGGCAACCAAAGAAAAAAAAAGTATACAACAAATAAATACTGTATATTAAAGCTTCCCATCAATGTACTAATTTTAGCAGCATAAGGATTACAAATAGAGTAGTTCATGCTAATTAGGAGAGTTTAGTTCCACTTTCAAATCCACCCAGTATCAGATATATTTTTCATTTTAAATTCATGCATGCTAATGTATAACATTGCCATGTATTTGTCATTTTTCACAATATTCCCCCCTGACAATGCCTTCATCTGCCTTTCTCTTCAGACAGATGGAGGTTTATTTACTAAAGCTGGAGAGTGCAAAACCACTTCTGCAGGGAAACCAATCAGCTTCTAACCTCAGCTTGTTCAATTAGGCTTTGGTAATAAAATCTGGAAGCTGATTGGTTTCTATGCAGAAGTGAGACTGATTTTGCACTCTCCAACTTTAGTAAATAAACCCCATGGTGACATCTTTGTTCAGGCATCAGCATCTACTTCCTTGACTGAAAGATTAGAAATTCCCAGAACTTGTCCAGTTGTTGGCTGCGTTTATAAGTGTTTGACACAGATATAACCCTGCGGCAGCCTCTAACTTTGTGACTTGCTGTACCAATCTGATCATAAAGGGAGTTGGACAAAGTGGAGATTGTGGTGTCACAGTCCTGCTTCTCCACCTCACCCAGTAAGAGAACACCTTGCATTCATTAACCAGTTCCCGACCACCCGCCACCTATTTACTGCGGCAGGGTGGCTCGTACAGGCAAAGCGACGTAAGTCTACGCCGCTTGCTCCCGGGGCTCTAGGGCGCGCTCCCCCGGTTCCCGCAATGGTCTGATTTGGTACAGAACCGATCAGTCATCAGGTCCTGGCCAATGATTTTTGGCCTGGACCTGGTGATCGGTTCTGACCAATGTCAGACCGACCTGTGCCTGTGTAATGTAAACACAGGCACAAGAAAAGGTCCTCTCTTCCCTCCTAAAGTCCTTTTGGATTCCAGCATTAGAGAAGAGAGGATCAAACGTGAGTACACCCAACAGCACACATACACACACCTAGATAGGCACATTTAACCCCCCGATCATCCCCAGTTAACCCCTACACCCCCTGTCACATTGCACACTATATACAGTATATAGCGGTTTTGCTGATTTCTGTAATAGTGTGCCCTGTGACTTCATTTAGTGTTAGCGACAGTTAGTTTCTGTCCCAAAAAGGTTTAGGGTATCTGCCATCCCCCCAATAAAGATTTAACCCCCTGATCAACCCCAATTAAGCCCTTCATTGCCCTGGTACAGTGTCACTTTTATAGTGTACAGATCCTTTTTCTGGTCACTATATTAGTGTCACAGGTGACATTAGTTAGCATTAACTCTAGTTAGCGTTAGTCTAGGACAGAGCAGATCCCCGTCACATAGTTAGAAATATAACTTAACCCCCTGATCACTCCCCAGTTAACCCCTACACCCCCTGTCACAGTGCACACTATATACAGTATATAGCTGTTTTGCTGATTTCTGTAATAGGTTGTGCCTTGTGACTTCATTTAGCGTTAGCGACAGTTAATTTCTGTCCCAAATAGGTTTAGGGTACCCGCCACCCCCCCCAATAAAGACTTAACCCCCTGATAACCCCCTGATCACCCCCAGTTAACCCCTTCATTGCCCAGTCACAGTGTCACTTTTATAGCGTATAGTGTTTTTTTTTTCTGATCACTATTATTAGTGTCACAGGTGACATTAGTTAGCGTTAATACTAGTTAGCGTCAGTCTAGGACAGCGCAGATCCCCGCTGCATAGTTAGAAATATAATTTAACCCTTTGATTACCAGTAACACACATGCACACATACACATACATACACACACATACACACACATACACACACTAAACACCTCCATTACTAGTATAGTATCTGAATGGATCAATATCTTTGATCGGATCAGAACTATACTAGTGTCCCCAATAGTTTAGGGTACCCAAAATGCAGAGTTAGCAGGATCAGCCATGACACCTGCCAGCACCTGCGTTTAGCCCCTCTGCCCAGCCCACCCCACCCCAACCCACCCAGGCAAGTGCAGTAATCAATAGATTACTGTCACTTCCAAAAACACATCACACAAAACCGCAGCGTTAATAGAGTCAGGCCTGATCTCTGCTAGCAGTAGCATTTTTTTTCTTGTAGCGTTTCAAATAGTCCTCGACAACCAGGTGCTTTTTTATCAAACTAGGTACCTATAAATTTAGTGGCTAAAATGTCCAAATGGAGGTACACTAATGAGGAGGCCTACAGGATAATGTCCATGTCAGATGAGAGTGACGGGTGGCTCCCTGACAGATAGCTCCAACGACGGAGGCGTACCTGACCCCGTTCTTGTTGAGGTGCAGAGATCGCAGGTTGCTCGTATGCAGCAGAGTTTTCACGGAAGATCTTTACAGATCTATTGTGGACCAAAACAATTTATATGCTGGTCAATTCATCTCCACACGTCCAAATTCGTCCCTTGCCAGAGAAATCGGCTGGAAACCTATAACGGTTTCCGAGTTTAAATCTTTTCTGGGCCTATCCCTCAACATGGGCATAACTAAAAGGAGTGAACTGTGGTCATATTGGTCCACTAACCCAGTCCTCAATATGCGCGTGTTCTCTGCATGCATGGAAAGGGGGAGATGCGAGCAAATTCTGCGGTTCATGCACTTCAGTGACAATGAAGTCTGTTGTCCCTGGGGAGACCCTAGATATGACCGACTCCACAAAATTCGGCCCCTCGTAAACCACTTCAATCAACGGTTTGCAGCCTTGTTTACCCCCCAACAAGTTGTCTGCGTTGATGAGTCCCTGATTAAGTTTTCTGATGGCCTTGCTTTCAATCAGTTTATCCCCAGCAAGCGTGCCAGATATGGGTCAAGCTGTATAAGCTGTGTGACAGGGCCATAGGCTATACCGTTAGTTTTCGTGTTTACAAGGGCAAAGATAGTACTGTGGAGCCCCCCAACTGCCCAGAATACATAGGGAGCAGCGGCAAGATTGTGTGGGATTTGGTGTCACCCTTATTCGGAAAGGGGTACCATTTGTACGTGGACAATTCTTATTCAAACGTGCCACTTTTTAGTCATCTTCTTCATTGGGGCATGTGGCACCGTGGGACCTAATCTCCGGGGCTTCCCCAACTGCTTGTAAAATCCCGTCTTTGTCGGGTGGAGAGAGCCTGCTTAAAAACTGACAAATTGCTTGCAGCGAAGTGGAGGGATACACGGAAAGTTTTCGTTCTGTCCTCCATTCACGCAGACACAGCGGTCCAAATTTCTAAGGCAGCTGGTGTTTTGGAGAAGCCCCTCTGTGTCCATGACTACAACCTTAATATGGGAGGGGTAGACCTCAATGACCACATTTTGTCGCCGTACTTAGTTTCCCGTAAAGCCAGACGCTGCTACAAAAAAGTGTCTGTTTATTCCAATTGGCTTTGCTAAACGCTTTTGTGCTATACAAAGCGTCAGGACGAAGTGGATCCTTCCTACAATTCCAGGTTGAGATCATCAGTGCTTATCTGTATCCAGGAGGTGCTCCTGCCCAACTTCCCCTACCAGATGCAGTGAGCTGGCTGCATGAGAGGCATTTTCCTTATGCCATCCCGAGTACCCCTATCCAAACATACCCCCAAAGAAAATGTTGTGTCTGTAGGAAGCGCGGATCTAGGCGTGACATCCGCACGTAATGTCCCACCTGTCCTAGCCAACCTGGTCTCTGCATCAGGGAAAGTTTTGAACGCTACCACACACTAGTGGAGTATTAGCATAGGGTACAGCATGGCACAGTCTAGGGCACACTTACACAGGGTCCCGAAAGATGTTCGATGGCTATCGTCATTTTGAGAGTCCCTAAGCTGGAACATTAAAGTTGAAGGGAAAAAAAAGTGTAAAAAAAAAGTTACAAAACAAATTACAAAAAAAAGTGTAAAAAAATTTTTACAAAAAAAACATAAAATAAAAAGCCAAAAATAGTTGTCATTTGAGTTATTTTTCTGTTTTACTCTGCTCTTCTACTTCTACTCTTTCTACTTTTACTGTACTTTATTGTTACTGTTTTTCATTGGTAACCATTTTTTACTTTTCAGGTACCAATGTGATGTTTTATTTCTATTCTATTGTTAACCAGTTTGCCTTACAGGTACACCCATCAGCTGCCACACTGATTTATATATATTCTGACATAAACAGCGTTTGCACTCAGCATATATGGAAATCTATGATGGCAGCGCTGTAGGAGGTGATTTCACCACCGCAGTTAAAAAAAAAAAAAAAAATAGACATATACGTGGCTTTCATCATGTATGCCCATCTCTAGAGAAATGGGTGGATGTTTTCGGCGGTCTAATGATGGGTATACTACATATTTTCTGGCGGATATTTCTTCATCCACATCGATGTGGATGAAGGAATCTGTTAGGTTCTCTTTTTTTCGTTCAGCCCACAGGCTGCATGAAATAAAAAAACAAACCTACAATACGTATATGCCAAACAAGGACCAGCAATGTACTGGTACGTTGCTGGACTTTGAGTGGTTATACCAGGGTGATGCCTGTAGATTTAGGCATCATCTTGGTATCGTTTTTTACAGCCAGCAGTCAGCTTACATGTAAAGGTGATCCTAGTGGATAGTTAGCTGCTAGACTGCTTTTACAAGCAGTGGGAGGGGACCCCCCCCCCCCCACCGCCTTCTGCGTTTCTTCTCGGGCTCTACTGTCCCACCGGGTAACCAGAGTGCAACCGTTGGTTTAATTATCTAACCATAGAGCTGATTGGAGATGAGAATGGCTCCAATCATCTCTATGGCCTAAGATACCGGAAGCTACAAGCATTTCATGACTTCGGTTTCGCCAGAAATAAACAGCGCCATTGGGAAAGCATCTTATCACACCAATCTTGGTGTGGTCAGATGCTTTAAGGGCAGAGGAGAGATCTAGAGTCTAAAAGACCCCAATTTTTTTTAAAAAAGAGTACCTGTCACTACAGATTGCTATCACAGGGGATATTTAAATTCACTGTGATAGCAATAAAAATGATTAAAAAAAATGAAAGGGAAGGTGTCAAAATAACATAAAAATGCAAAATAAATAATAATAGAAAAAAAAATTCAAGCACTCCTGTCCCCCCGTGCTTGCGCACAAAGGCTCACACAAGCATCAGTGTCATATGTAAACAGCAATTGCAGCATGCATGTGAGGTATCGTCAGGAACACCAGGTCGGGGGCGGTAATTCTTGTAGTAGACCTCCTCTGTAGGTCCAAAGTGGTAACCTGTAAAGACTTTTAAAAGCTTTTAAAAATGAATGTAGTTTGTTGCCGCTGCACGGGAGTGTGCAATTTTAAAGCATGTCATGTTTTGGTATCTTTGTACTCGGCATAAGATCATTTTTTTAATTTTACCAAACAATTAGTTATTATATAGTGTATTTGTGCATTAAATTTAAAAAAAATGTTTTTTCTTCTGCAAAAATTGCGTTTGGAAAATCTGTGCACAAATCCACCATTTTGTTCTGTAGGGTCTCTGCTTTGAAAAATATATAATGTTTGGGGGTTCAAAGTAAATTTCTAGTGAATTTTTTTTTTTTTTTCATGTAAACAAAAAGTCACAGAAAAGGCTTGCTCTTTAAGTGGTTAGAAGAGTGGGTGACGTGTGGCTTAAGATACCACATGTGGGAGACTTTTTGGGAGCCTAGCTGTTTACGGGACCCCAAAAAAAATCACCGCCTTCAGGTTTTCTAATAGCGTAAATTGCTTATTTTACTTCCTCACTACCTGTCACAGTTTCTGAGGCCCTGCATTTTCAAGATAGCACAAAACCCCCCAAATGACCCCATTTTGAAAGGTAGACACTCCAAGCTATTTAGTAATAAAAATGTTGCGCTAATCCAAACACCGCTGTCGCAGAATGTCCATAAATCATATAGGCAAACAACAGTCCATAAGTGTTCAATTCAAACAGAGGTGAAGATCCACAAGCCCAGAGAACCACCACCAGAAAACAGTTCACACTGCCTCTTACCAGACGTGTATGACCCTCATTACAAAGGTCACATACAGCATGTTAATCAAGGTATGGGTAAGGTCCTCCTCTCCTCTCTCATGTATTGGCACACGTACCCCTCACCAGCCATATATGGGAATCTGTTCTCTCAGCAGGACATTTGCTGAGAAGCATGGTGAGTCCATGGAATATTTTATATTTTGCCACAAGTTTCGGGAAAATTATTTTATTATTTTTATTTTTTTTAAACAAAGTTGTCACTAAATGATATATTGCTCATACATGCCATGGGTATATGTGAAATGACACCCCAAAATACATTCTGCTGCTTCTCCTGAGTATGGAGATACCCCATGTGTGAGACTTTTTGGCAGTCCCCGAATACAATCCCCACCTTCAGGCTTTCTAAGGGCATAAATTGTTGATTTCACTCCTCACTACCTATCACAGTTTTGGAGGCCATAAAATGCCAAGATAGCACAAAGACCCCCCAAATGACCCCTTTTTAAAAAGTAGACACCCCATGGTATTTGCTAAGATGCATGGTGAGTATTTTGCAGTTCTCATTTATTTTGGAAAATTAAAAAAATAAAGGAAAATGCATTTATTTTACTTTTTTTTCCAATTTCAAAACTCCCAAAAAGACTCACACATGTGGTATCCCTGTACTCAGGAGAAGCAGCAGAATATATTATGGCATGCGTGAGCAATATATCATTTCAATGACAACTTTGTGTAAAACAAAAACATTTTTAAATTTCTAGTCTTTTTTCAAACACCTGTGAAAAAAAATGAAATATTCAATGGGCTCAACATGCCTCTCAGGACATTCCTTAGAATGTCTACTTTCCAAAAAGTGGTAATTTGGGGGGGGGGGGGGGGGTTGTACTGCCCTGCCATTTTAGCACTTCATGAAATGAGATGGGCAGTCAGAAAGTAAAAGCTGCATAAATTCCAGTATTTACACCATAGTTTGTAGACGCTATAACTTTTGCGCAGACCAATAAAAATATACTTATTGAGATTTTTTTTTTGTCAAAGACATATAGCTAAAGACAAAATACATAACATTTTTAAAAGACAAAATTGAAAATGTCATTTTTGCTAATGGTAACCCAGGGAAACCAGAGAGTGTGTTATCCAGCAGTCCTCAAGGGGGCAGTGCTATATTTATGTTGTTTTTGGCCATTGCACAAGTGTGTGCAGTTTTATAGTGGGATATGTTTGGTATCTATTTACTCGTGTAATATGATCTTTTATATTTTACAAAAAAAATGAATTATATATTGTGTTTTTTTTTGCATTAAAATGAAAAAACATATTTTTTCCGCAAAAACTGCGTTTGAAATACCGATGTGCAAATACCGCTTGACATAAAAAGTTGCAAAAACCACCAATTTATTCTCTAGGCCCCTGCTTCAAAAAATAGATTGGGTATTTTATTGTGTTTGTGTGCATTAAATTCATTTTGGTGTATTTTTTATTACAAATTTGCATTTGATAAACAGTTGTGCAAATATTGTGCAACAAAAAAATTAACAACCACCTCTGCCGAGAATATAAAATAATGAATTTAATCAATTTTAGAATAAGGCTGTAACATAACAAACTGTAGAAAAAAGTGAAGCGCTGTGAATACTTTCCGGCTGCACTGTATTACTTGTCAGCAAGAGGAAAAATTTGGCCAGTGTCTGGTCAATGGGAGATAAAACTGGCTGGCATGGGTGATCAGCAAGTGAAATGCATGACCTTGATGGACGGGGTGGGAAATATGTCTAATGTCTGGGGCCAGTGGGAAGTAGAAAATTCTTAGTAATGGTAAAATGGGAATTTCCCAGTCTTAGTCTGTAGGGTTCAATATTGAGTTGGCCCACTTTTTGCAGCTATAACAGCTTCAACTCTTCTCAGAAGGCTGTCCACAAGGTTTAGGAGTGTGTCTATGGGATTGTTTGACCATTCTTCCAAAAGTGCATATGTGAGGTCAGGCAATGATGTGTGTCTTTCCTCCAATCAGCT
The DNA here is from genome assembly GCF_965119305.1 of Pelophylax lessonae. Lineage (NCBI taxonomy): Eukaryota > Metazoa > Chordata > Amphibia > Anura > Ranidae > Pelophylax > Pelophylax lessonae. The sequence continues at coordinate 581,181,962 of NC_138771.1, forward strand.
GTCAGACAGTGTATGCCAGGACTCCACTCCCACAGATGAGACAAGAAGAACAAATTCTAACATGATGTGCTCTTTCTAAAGAATATAGCAAGCTGAAGACAGCAGATACACAAATAAAACTTATGTAGGGAGATTTGTTTCATCCCTGTGTATCATCTGAAGCTGTTCACGTCAGTCACTGGTATATGTGAGGATTTACATCCACTTTAAGGCAAACAGAGGGGCATTGTGTGCTGCACTGCTGAATACTTATGCAGTTAGATGTCTTGAAGAAAATGCTTCCCGGTTTTCAAAGAAATATCAACAAGTGTTCAATTTCAATAAAAGTGCTGTAATAATGCAGAATATAGTTAGTGTGGTCAAGCACATAAAAAGATTTTATGCACCTTTTTGCTGTAATTTTGATGGTATTGATGATAGTACAATGTTAAAAGCAAAGTAAACATTTCAGCACTATTTTCTAAATGGGAACATTCAGTCCTGGAAAGCACAATATATCCCCAGTTCTTTTTTATATTTCTTTTTCCCAGAACTCCTTGGTGTATTTGTTTAATCAGTTCATTTTTCATGGATTTGGAGACAGCCGCTCTTTCACCTTGGCAGACCAAATTATCCATAATAGTCAACTTTTTTTCTCAAAAATTCCAATATTCTTTCTCTGGTGGAGGACACTTTGCTTTTGGCCAGCCATTTAGTTAGACATATTTCAGTGTTAATAGTTGAGGGTCATTAGTTGTGTCATCTTTTAGTTGTTTCATTTTTTATCTGAAATGGGAAAACTGGACATAATTAAATGCACTTGAGTCTCATATGCTCATTAGTAGTTCCCTTGGCTTTGAGCTTCAGCAACTAGAATCGTGTTCTCTGGTATGTAAGTCAGTACAATCATAGCTTTTTAGGTGTAGCATCATACATTGCAACCTAGCTAAGATACCTTTTGGATAGATAGAAGAAGTTTCTTTTATCTTTTGTTTTATATCAGTGTCCTTTTTGGGGACATTTTTTCTTTGTTTCCTGTCCTAGAGATTTAACAGTAAGAAGAGAATTCCTCAAAGTTAGGGGATATCCCCTCTTAACCACTTCTGGACCAGAAGGATTTGCTCCCTTAATGGCCAGGCCATTTTTTGCGATTTGGCACTGCGTTACTTTAACTGACAATTGTGCGGTTATGCAATGCTGTACCCAAATAAAATTGATGTCCTTTTTTCCCACAAATGGAGCTTTCTTTTGGTGGTATTTAATCACTAGGGATGATCGAACTTTTCAAAAGTTCGTTTCAGCCAGAACATCCGAACTTCCCGAAAGTTCGGCCCGGATTTCAGAACCCCATTGAAATCAATGGGACCCGAACTTCGGTAATCAAAAAACACCATTTTGAAGCCCTAAAACCCAATAAATGCCCCTAAAAAGTGCCTAGGGTTCTGGGTCATGCCCCAGGGACTATTAATCACACAAAAAAAGTTCTTAAAAATTGTCATTTTTGATAGAGAGCCAATTATTGAAAAAAAAAAAAATTCTTTGGATTTAGTGTCTGGGGGGTCTAAAAAGTGTACCTGTGAAGTTTCAGCTCTGTAGCATGTCCAGAACCATAAAAAAAAGATTGTTTGCATTAGGTGACTTATAGAACAGGGATATGGCTCTGCTATTTTCACACCTTGCCGGTTTAGTAGCAAGCGTTTTTTTGGGCATTTTTTGGGGGAGTTTGGAGGCAGGCAAAACATCTGAACTTCTGTGTAGGGGTATATATACATACACCCATGTCTGTATATACAGTGGGTACGGAAAGTATTCAGACCCCCTTAAATTTTTCACTCTTTGTTATATTGCAGCCATTTGCTAAAATCATTTAGGTTCATTCTTCTTCCTCATGAATGTACACATAGCACCCCATACTGACAGAAAAACACAGAATTGTTGACATTGTTGCAGAATTATTAAAAAAGAAAAACTGAAATATCACATGGTCCTAAGTATTCAGACCCTTTGCTCAGTATTTAGTAGAAGCCCCCTTTTGATCTAATACAGCCAGGAGTCTTTTTGGGAAAGATGCAACAAGTCTTTCACACCTGGATTTGGGGATCCTCTGCCATTCCTCCTTGCAGATCCTCTCCAGTTCTGTCAGGTTGGATGGTAAACGTTGGTGGACAGCCATTTTTAGGTCTCTCCAGAGATGCTCAATTGGGTTTAAGTCAGGGCTCTGGCTGGGCCATTCAAGAACAGTCACGGAGTTGTTGTGAAGCCACTCCTTCGTTATTTTAGCTGTGTGCTTAGGGTCATTGTCTTGTTGGAAGGTAAACCTTCGGCCCAGTCTGAGGTCCAGAGCACTCTGGAGAAGGTTTTTGTCCAGGATATCCCTGTACTTGGCTGCATTCATCTTTCCCTCGATTGCAACCAGTCGTCCTGTCCCTGCAGCTGAAAAACACCCCCACAGCATGATGCTGCCACCACCATGCTTCACTGTTGGGACTGTATTGGACAGGTGATGAGCAGTGCCTGGTTTTCTCCACACATACCGCTTAGAATTAAGGCCAAAAAGTTCTATTTTGGTCTCATCAGACCAGAGAATCTTATTTCTCACCATCTTGGAGTCATTCAGGTGTTTTTTAGCAAACTCCATGCGGGCTTTCATGTGTCTTACACTGAGGAAAGGCTTCCGTCGGGCCACTCTGCCATAAAGCCCCGACTGGTGGAGGGCTTCAGTGATGGTTGACTTTCTACAACTTTCTCCCATCTCCTGACTGCATCTCTGGAGCTCAGCCACAGTGATCTTTGGGTTCTTCTTTACCTCTCTCACCAAGGCTCTTCTCCCCCGATAGCTCAGTTTGGCCGGACGGCCAGCTCTAGGAAGGGTTCTGGTCATCCCAGACGTCTTCCATTTGAGGATTATGGAGGCCACTGTGCTTTTAGGAATCTTAAGTGCAGCAGAAATCTTTTTGTAACCTTGGCCAGATCTGTGCCTTGCCACAATTCTGTCTCTGAGCTCTTCAGGCAGTTCCTTTGACCTCATGATTCTCATTTGCTCTGACATGCATTGTGATCTAGAAGGTCTTATATAGACAGGTGTGTGGCTTTCCTAATCAAGTCCAATCAGTATAATCAAAAACAGCTGGACTCAAATGAAGGTGTAGAACCATCTCAAGGATGATCAGAAGAAATGGAAAGCACCTGAGTTAAATATATGAGTGTCACAGCAAAGGGTCTGAATACTTAGGACCATGTGATATTTCAGTTTTTCTTTTTTAATAAATCTGCAACAATGTCAACAATTCTGTGTTTTTCTGTCAGTATGGGGTGCTATGTGTACATTCATGAGGAAGAAGAATGAACCTAAATGATTTTAGCAAATGGCTGCAATATAACAAAGAGTGAAAAATGTAAGGGGGTCTGAATACTTTCCGTACCCACTGTATACACATACACATATATAGGTGTGAAAATAGCAGAAATCTATGCTTGCGCTAATTCACACTAATATGGCTTCTCTCCTATAACACCTATATATGTGTATGTGTAAAATACATATAAGTGTGTGTGTATATATAACCCTATACAGAAGTTCAGATGTTTTGCCTGCCTCCAAAGACCCCAAAAAAATGCCCAAAAAAAACGCCTGCAAGAACACACCTGGGCATTTTTTTTTTGGCGCAGGCATTTTTTTGGGTCTTTGGAGGCAGGCAAAACATCTGAACTTCTGTATAGGGTTATATATATATATACACACACTTGTATATATTTATACGCATACACATATAGGTGTTATAGGAGCGAAGCCATATGCCTGTTAATTATTTAATTAGCGCAAGCATATGTTTCTGCTACTTTCACACCTATATATGTGTATGTGTATATATACAGACATGGGTGTATGTATATAATTATATATATACCCCTACACAGAAGTTCAGATGTTTTGCCTGCCTCAAAAGACCCAAAAAAATGCCTGCGCCAAAAAAAAACTGCCCAGGTGTTTTTGCAGCTGGCGGTTTTTTTTGGGCATTTTTTTTGGGGTCTTTGGAGGCAGGCAAAACATCTGAACTTCTGTGTAGGGGTATATACACCCATGTATGTATATATACACATACACATATATAGGTGTGAAAATAGCAGAAATCTATGCTTGCGCTAATTCACACTAATATGGCTCCGCTCCTATAACACCTATATGTGTGTATGTGTATAAATATATACAAGTGTGTGTGTATATATAACCCTATACAGAAGTTCAGATGTTTAGCCTCCCTCCAAAGACCCCAAAAAATGCCCAAAAGAAAACGCCTGCAAGAACACACCTGGGCATTTTTTTTTTGGCGCAGGCATTTTTTTGGGCATTTTTTTGGGGTCTTTGGAGGCAGGCAAAACATCTGAACTTCTGTATAGGGTTATATATATATATATATACACACACACACTTGTATATATTTATACACATACACACATATAGGTGTTATAGGAGCGGAGCCATATGCCTGTTAATTATTTAATTAGCGCAAGCATATGTTTCTGCTACTTTCACACACCTATATATGTGTATGTGTATATATACAGACATGGGTGTATGTATATATACACCTACACAGATGTTCAGATGTCATGCCTGACTCCAAACATCTCCTCAAAAAAGCCCTATAAACGCCTGCAGCCAAAAAGCAAGCTGACCGATGAGAAGCCATATCAGTGCTCTGAAAGTGACATAAGAGAAACGATCTTTTTTCTATAGCGGTCACCCTGATATGGAAGGGTTTGGTCACCCTGCCATAGCAGTCAGAGTCAGTTAACCCTACACTACACTACGGTCCCCTTACACTTAACACTTTCCCTACAGAAACTGAATAATTAAAGCTAACTATAGTGGAAAATAGCACCCTAACTACACTAGATATCCCTTTCCTCACACTAAAAATTGCTAAATGACACTTTGAAGCAGAAGTAACAGAACTGCTTCCACTCTCTTCCATGTCCCTGTATAACAATGCTAGGAATTTGGCGGGGGCTATCTTATATACTGGGGGGCGTATTCACTAATGATTGGACTATGGACCCCCTAGTCACTCCAATCACATTCCTAGCATTCTCCTGCCCCCTCAATTGGCTTTTACTGATGATTCTGGTCCAATCACGGGCTTTTAAAGCCCATTTCCTGAACCATTGCATTTTGGTCGGTTCTGGTTTCCGAATTCCGAACTTTTTCAGCAAAAAGTTCTAAATTCGGCCGAACCTCGAACAGCCAATGTTCGGGTCGAACCGATGGTCGACCCGAACCGCTCGATCATCTCTATTAATCACCTGTGCATTTTATTTTTTTTTTTGCTATAAACAAAAAAAGAGCGAAAATTTTGGAAAAAAAAAAAAACAATATTTTTTTACTGCTTTTTACTTCTGCTATATAATATTCCCAATTAAAAAAAAAATTAAAAATCTATTTTTTCATAATTTTAGGCCAATTTGTATTCTGCCACATCTTTTTGGTAAACAAAATCCCAATAAGCATATATTGATTGGTTTGCACAAAAGTTATCGCGTCTACAAAGTAGGGGAAAGATTTATGTTATTTTTATTTATTTATTTATTTTTTGCTAGTAATGGCAGTGATCAGCGATTTTTAGCAGGACTGAAACATTTCAGCGGACAAATCGGACACCTAACTGACATTTTTGACACTTTTGGGGGGGACCAGTGACATTACTGCAGTAATCAGTGCTAGAAATATGCACTGTTACTGTAGTAATGACACTGGCAGGGAAGGAGTTAACACCAGGGGTGACCAAAGGGTTAAATGTGAGCCTACGGGGTGCTTTATAACTGTGAGGGGGATAGGCTTGTGGAATCAACCCAGGTACCTGTGTTTCTAAATAGGAGAACAGGGAGCAATCGCGGGTGCCCGGCAGCAATCGTGGCCGCCGGCCCCGTGCATCAGCTTCCCCTGTGGCGAATGGGGGCGGGTGTGCGTCCCTAGGATCGCTCCCGCGAACCGCCATACAGGTACGGTGATTCGCAGGAACCTTCCGCCGTCTGGTCGGCAAGTGCTTAATCAGTTAACAGTTTTCCCTAATTGAATAACCTCCCTTAACTCCTATTCTAGTGACAATTCAAAATGTTGTATTTCCCTTTACTTTCTGTACCAGAGACAATACCACGGGGGCATACAGGAAAGGTAGATTGCCCAGAGTCGACCCAGGAAGCAATAAAACCTTACAGTGGTTATAACCCATCCACATTCTATTCAAAATGAAAAACACTTTAACCTCCCTAGTGGTATTCCCGAGTGTGGCTCGGGGTTAATATAGAGTGCCAAAAGCAGTAAACCCCCCCGAGCAACACTCGGGATTACCCCACAATAAAACTCACCTTCCCTGCGATCCCCCGCCATCCTCCAGTCATCCACCGCTGTCCTCCCGCTTTGTGCTTGACCGATGCCGCCACCTGCCTTCCGGTTCCCTTCCCTGCGAGCATCGCGATGAACCGGAGGCAATTTAAAAAAATGTAAATAAATGACTTGATACAAAGTTGTTATCCTAACGGCTTACACTGTATCATGCCATTTCAGCAGAGGATTTTACCTGGTGGCTTTTCCAGTGCCCTACCTTTGCTTTTCCAGTTCTTTGTACCTGGAAAATTGAGAACGACCATGGTGTCCAAAAAGCGTTCTTTTTACGCAAAAGCACTTTTAGACGAACTGGAAAACAGTGACAGCGAAACGGAGTTACTTGAAGAACTGAGCGATATCGATTAGTGTGAAAATTCATCATCAGGTACGGAAAGCGATGACAGCAACGATTCTGCGACTGAGCTCAGCGATGTGCAGACTTGGTGCTCTATTGACTGTGGTGCAGATCAGGCAGCACTCCCAAGATTCCCATTTACTGAAGCACCTGGTATGAAAGTTGACGCTGACTATGACAACCCCTTGGAATACCTACAATTATTTCTGAAGTTATTGAAAAAATAGTTACTGAGACCAACCGGTACAAAGAGCAACAATGCGCTACGCATCGGAGGTTTGCAAGATGCAAAAAGTGGGAACCAATGACCAAAGATGATCTTTGGAAATTTCTGGGCCTAATAATTCTTCAGGGAGTGGTGGGGAAACCCCTGCAGAAGTGGTATTGGACAACCAATACATTAATTGCCACTCCATTCTTTGTCACGGTCATGTCAGAATACAGATTTTCCCTCATAATGAAATATCTGCACTTTGAAAATAATGAAGAAGTGGATGAAACTACTCATCCTGCACCAAAACTAAAAAAAAATTGGGAAGTATATCAAATGATTCTTCAGAATTTCCAACGGAGCTATGTGCCAGACATCAGCATAGATGAAAGTCTAATAGCCTACAAGGGAAGACTCAGCTGGGTGCAATACATTGCATCAAAGAGGGCACGATTTGGTGTAAAATCCTACATGCTATGCGAATCATCAACTGGCTACATTTGGAATTCAGTGATATACACTGGAAAAGGAACAAAATTTGATGAAAAATACAGTAATTATGGAATGGCAACATCTTCTGTTCTTTCACTAATTGAGCCATTGCTAAATCAGGGCTATTATGTAACAACTGACAACTTTTATACATCTCCTGAACTTTAGGAGGTTCTACTGCACAACAAAACCGATGCCTATGGAACAGTAAGATCTAACCGGCGCAACATGCCACCAATGTTTGGCAAAAAGGAGCTCAAGACAGGAGAAATGGTTGCCTGCCGGAAAGGCAAAATGATGGTACTGAGATAGAGGGACAAGAAAGATGTGTGCCTAATGAGTACAATGCATAATACCTCCACTGTTATGGTACGCATGACAGGTGGGAAAGAAGTCATGAAGCCACAGGTAGTGATAGACTACAATAACACCATGGGAGGTGTCGACAGAGCCGACCAAGCAATGACATTCTACCCAGCTATGAGGAAGCAGCAAAAAAAATAAATACTATAAGAAGATCTTCAGACATCTTCTTGAGCAATGCTTGTGGAATGCATACATTCTGCTCAAAAAAAGAGTGACAAGCCTGTGATTCATGCAGACTTTTTTTTTGGAAAGTTGCCGAACAAATCTTTCTGAGTCACCGAACACCATCCATGGCTATAAACAGATCTGGACATCGTGCTGTTGGCGTTGTTAACCTGGAACGCCTGACTAGTCATCACTTCATGGACTACATCCCACCAACTGAGGAAAAGTCGGCACCTACAAGGATGTGCGTGGTTTGTTGCTCGAAGAGAGATGACAGTGGAAGGAAAATAAGAAAGGAAACCAGATTCTATTGTCCCGATTGTGACGTTGGACTTTGTGCAGTCCCATGTTTCAAAATATTTTGTACTCAAGATTACATAGTTACATAGTTAGTGAGGTTGAAAAAAAGACATCAGTCCATCCAGTTCAACCTATGATGTGTGTGTGTGTGTTTGCTGTTAACCATACATTGTATACCCCTGTATGTTGTGGTCTTTAAGGTGCCCATCTAATAGTTTTTTGAAACTATCGATGCTCCCTGCTGATATGACTGTTTGCGGAAGATAATTCCACATCCTTACTGCTCTGACCAGAGGCGTAACTAGAACCTTCAGGGCCCTGATGCAAGAAACCATGAAGGGCCCCCCAGACCCCTGGCCGGGGCCCTTACCTTCAAGCCCAGGGCTCTTCCCACTAATCCTGGGGCTCTTTACACTCGTTGCATGGCCTTTTATTATGGTCCCGCAGCAGGATTCTTTCACAAGTTCTGCAGTGGGCCCCCTTCCTGCAATCTTGGGGCCTCCCCACAGTGGTGCAATGCCAGGGTCCGGTCACAAGTGTGACCTTTGCGATCCTGGAAGTTCACCCACTGGTTTGCTACCGGGCCCCCTGGAGCATGGGGCCCGGTAGCGATTGCAACCCCTGCAACCCCTGTAGTTACGCCCCTGGCTCTGACAGTGAAGAACCCCCTACGTATTTTAATTTAAACCGCCTTTCCTCTAGTTTTAGTGAGTGGCCACCTGTCTTATTGTATTCCCTTTCTCTGAATGGTTTGTTCCTTATGCTAGGGTCACCAGTACAGAATTTGTACATTGATATCATATCCCCCCTCAATCGTCTCTTCTCCAGAGAGAATAAGTTCAGTGCTTGTAGTCTTTCCTCATAGCTGATGTCCTCCATTCCCCTAATTATTTTTGCTGCCCTTCTCTGGACTCTATCCAGTTCCAGCACATCCTTCCTGAGGACCGGTGCCCAGAACTGGACAGCATACTCCAGATGTGGCTGGACCAGAGTCTTGTAGAGAGGGAGAATAATCTCTTTATTTCTGGAGTGAATCCCCTTATTTATACATCCCAGTATTCTGTTGGCTTTGCTTGCAGCAGCTTGGCATTGCATGCCACTGCCAAGCCTGATGTCTACCAGTACCCCCAGGTCCTTTTCCATCCTAGACTCAACCAGAGGTTCCCCCCCTAGTGAGTAGCTTGCTTTCTGGTTTCTGGCACCCAAGTGCATTACTTTACATTTTTCAACATTAAACCTCATCTGCCATGTAGTTGCCCACCCCATTATTTTGTTCAGGTCCGCTTGTAAGGTTTCCACATCCTGTATAGAATATATTGGCATGCTTAGTTTAGTATCATGCGCAAATACTGAGATTGTACTAGATATCCCCTCCTCTAGATCATTTATGAATAAATTAAGCAGGATTGGCCCCAGGACAGAACCCCTGGGGGACCCCACTTTCCACACCCGCCCAATCCGAGTACTCCCCATTAATCACCACCCTCTGTACTCTCCCCTGGAGCCAGTTCTCTATCCAGGTACTCACCTTATGGTCCATATCTACCTTCCTTAGTTTGAACAGTAAGCGTTTGTGGAGAACGGTGTCAAAAGGCCTTTGCAAAGTCCAGATACACCACATCCACAGGCTTTCCTTTATCTAGGTGGCAGCTCACTTCATCATAGAAGGTTAATAGATTGGTTTTGCAAGAACGATTTTTCATGAATTCATGCTGATTACTACTAATAATACCATTTTCATTACTAAAGTCTTGTATGTGGTTCCTTAACATCCCCTCCAAAATCTTGCAGACTACTGATGTTAGGCTGACCGGCCTATAGTTACCTGGGATATATCTCTGCCCTTTTTTAAATATTGGTACCACGTTGGCTTTTTTCCAATCAGCTGGCACCATACCCGTCTGTAAACTATCCTTAAAGATCAAGAATAATGGTCTGGCAATCACCTGAGTCTGAGCTCTTTAAGAACCCTCGGGTGCAAGCCATCTGGTCCTGGTGATTTATTTATGTTAAGTTTCTCTAGTTTAGTTCTAAGTCTATCTTCTGTTAGCCATGGCAGTACTTCCTGAGGTGTGTTATTTAGTTTGGCCTTACAAGCTGGGTTAGTGTAGCCCCCCAATTTTTTTGTGAAGACTAAAAGAAAGAAATTATTTAACACTACCGCCTTTTCCCTGTCCTCAGTGGCCAAATCTCCTTTGTCGTCTTTTATGGGGCCAATGTGAGATGTTTACTAAACCTTTATTACAGTGACTAGTATTATCGCATCCCTTGTTTGTACACATTTCAGTGTTTTTGGTTTAATTATATTATTGAATAAAATGTATTATTATTATATTATAATTTATGATTTCGTGTTTCAAACATTATCATACCCTGGATGTCTACTAGACTCTTGTTTGGACAGATTTAAGTGGGCGATGCCTAAGAATTATAAGCCTAAAATATAAAACAACATATTTCCATGCAAAACAATGTACCACTTTTAGCACAAAAATTCTGACATAATCAGACCGCCAGCGAGGTTAAGTTTGAAGATTCCCCTGCTACCCCTGTTTGTTCTGGCAAAAACTATAAAATGTTGAATTTCCCATCACTTCCTGCCTCAGTGACAATAGTCACCAGGGTCATAGAAAGTAAAAGTGTTTTTAACACTTCCAAGCTCTATTCAAAACTAAAGACCAGGTTTTGGCTTTAAATACACTTTAATCCAAATACAATTATATACATATCCTTTTTTCTTTGGCCAGAGCTGATTTGTCTCTTTCATTGACATAGAGGCATAAATGAGGCTGCTACTACTGTGATCACAGGATGCTGTATCTGCTGCTTTGTTTTTTAGCGGTCAAGCTGGCATAGCAAATACTTTAAAGGGAAATCATAATTGCTTTTGTTTATTTATTTATTTTTACTAAATTTTTTAAACTATCTTTCAAGAAATATTACAAAATAATAGAATACAAAATAATAACAAAAATACAAAAGAAAAAAAAAAAGAAAATAAAGGCTTTTCACGACTTAGTACTCCACGCAGCATGAGACTATAGATATAATATACATATATAGACTATAGATATATATACAATATGATATCTTCACTTGTAGAGCTTTCGAGAATAGTCAGTTTAATAAAATTTCTTTAGTTTATTTGGTTTTATTTTACTTCTGTACTTGCTTTTTTGAGCATTTGACTAATAACATATAGATCTTTTACCCCAAATTATGTTTCTTCTTGGTTCGGGCATATTATTCATCCATGCTTGAATAATATAATTATTTTTTATTTAAAAACATTTTTATAGGGTTACAAATTGATATATTATTCTTGTGTCATTCAAATGTGTATTTAGAGTTTAACTCTAAGCAATCAATAAAATTGGGTCTCGATATTGGCTAATCATGCAATGATAGGGAAGAAAAGAACTCAGAACAGAACCTAGTACTCATTAGGAAAGGCAGGTGTCAATCAAGGGAGTGGGTATGTTTTATGGAGCAGGTTGCATTAGCATGTAAAAACCCACTTGTGACGCGGCCGCTGTCATAATGAGAGTGCTGAAAGCTGCGGGCAAAGTATGCATCACAGCCAGGCTACAGAGGAATGGGCAGGACAAGTTACCCAACTACCATGGACTGAAGGACAGATCTACTCTCCTCCTGTGTGGGACAGGGAGCACAGAGGGTGAAACCAGAAAACATACTAAGAAAGGAATGCTGAATGCCACAGTGAGAAAAAAAAAAGAAAGCAACTTTTAATAAAAAAGCCTATTCCTCTACTGCGTAATATGTATAGTATATACTTAGATATAGGTGTTTATCTTCTGTCCCCCTTCTTCAACCTATTGCTGCTTGTTTTGTAGGTCATTAAAACTATCTTTTGCAGATATCAGTATAGACCTGGAAAAATACGTGTTTCCTATTTCTTTTTTTTTGAAGTACCTGTTTGATAGTGGTAGCATGTCTCATTTCACCGTGATTTTAGGCAGTATGTTTGGCAGGCTAACTCCTACAATTTTGTGTAATTGCTGCCTACTTCTTAGGGCAATTGCAGTGCTAAACTCTTTATCCACAAAATGTTTGCAGATATCTGCAGAGACAGTTGGAAGAAAAAAAGGAAATTGTTGTCTTCCTGTACTTATCGCTGTACTTGTTTGGCTGGTAGGCCAAAACTATCCATTCCCCTTACTAAATGGTTAGAAGATTTGTCCTCCTCTATGTGTTCCAGGATGAAAAAGAACACTTTTTTTGTACCCACAACAATTTCATCTGTTTCCAACTGTGTGTCCAGAGCCATACTGAATTTAGTGGTACAATAGTTTATTATTGAGTAAAACAATATCAAGATACAGGCTTGAGCAAAAAAGGAAAAGCATCCCACGCAGGGGAGCAGAACAGTACAGCACATGTAGATACAAAAGAAACATATTTTCAAAGGTTTCAAAGCGAAAAGTAGAAGCATCCGGCATTCAGTGTCAGAAGTGACAATAAGCAACTGGGCATGGAGATCCAGAACATAGTGAGGCAAAGGGAGTGGGATCGTCGTCGCATAATGGAGGGGGAAAAAAAAAAGTGGTAGGGGAAATTGGGAAGAGAAAAGGTGGGAGATAGTCACAATGAGAAAAGAAGAAGAGAAGTGCAGAACTAAGCAAGGGGAGAAGGCGGATAAAGTAAAAACAAGAAAGATGAAAGGAAGGAAAGAGGTGTAGATCTAAGCAGGAAGAAAGTACAGAACCTGTGGGTAAGATGGTGTTCCAGAAAGGTCCAGAAAACCCAAGCTGGCCGGGGGCAGAGTAGGGAGAGCATAAGACTACCATGGGCTCCACACTTTGAGGAGCTTAGCGTGAGAGATATGAAATATCATGCTGAATTTTCAGTTGGCCAGAAACTTGCAAAAACATAAGCGCGCACACACACACACACACACACACACCATTTGTCAACCTTCTGAGATAAGAAGGGACACCTGTCGAGAAACACCTTTTAGCACAAAATGTTTAGATAATGTACACACCCCTGCTAAACTCCCAATCTAGTGGAACAAGATGAATCAAAATGCAGGGATGATCACTTAAATCAAGAGGAGCTTTTTTCATGGCTACAATTCCTTTATGTCAGCATATGAAAATAACCAGTTCACTCATGTAAAGTATGGATACAAACTGGAGTTCAATATAATCAGCTCTGTCAATTAAATGTACAGTAAAACCTTGGATTGAGAGTACCTTGGTTTGAGAGCATTTTGCAAGACAAGCAAAATGTTTTTACAAATTTTGACTTGATAAACAAGCCACGTCTTGATATATAAGTAGCGTCATGTCACAACTGAGTATAAGAGAAGAGATATGCCTCTAAATGTAGCAATATGGTTACATTTAATGAAGGTACAACATTTAGCAACTCACATGGTTGATGATTAAAACAGGCACATCTAAGTATGCAGGCATCCGGGGTAAAGCTGTCCACATAGACCATTCTCTGCATAGCCATTGCCATTGACTTTATCCCTTCCACACTGCGCTCAGATCGCTTTACTGCAGGGTAGTCTTCCCGGTCATGACTGCAGACTGACAATGTTTAGGAGAATGGTCTATGTGGACAACTTTTACCCCAGATGCCTGCATTCTTAGATGTGCCTCTTTTAATCATCAACCATGTGAGTTGCTAAATGTTGAACCTTCATTAAATGTAACCATATTGCTACACTTAGAGGCACCTCTCATATATGTTATATTTTGTAGTTCCTGCTGAATTTTGCTTCTAATCCTCTTGTGGAGGCTGCCATTTGTGGATGGACATTTTATGGTTACTCAACCTGTCAAATTTGCATTAATATTTTTAAATGCACTCTAAACTGAAGGACTTATGAATAAATGGTTGTGGAATTAATAATCTGAGTTTCTATTATTTCTTATGGGGAAATTTGCTTTGATATAAGAGTGCTTTGGATTACAAGCATGTTTCCAGAACAAATTATGCTCACAATCCAAGGTGTTACTGTCTTTATACCGATCTCCACACCAGAGCTAGAAGAGGGACATTTAAGGAGGAATGTAGAACAAAAGAGGGACAGTTCCTCCAAATCAGTTGGGAGGATTGACTAATTTTGCTCATCATGCTCACTTTTGCTAGCCGCAATGTTGGAAAATCAAAATAGTCTTACCTTCATCCCACTATAAATCATTTAAAGCAGCCTACTGTTTTTATAGTATTTTCAGAACAAACACACACACTTTATATACATGCAGCTGCGGGGCCATGCCACAGATGCTTAAGATTGGTGGGGCGCAGTGACAGCTTGCTGGCAGGATAACTCAGGTGGGTTCGGACTAAAATCAAGCACACCGAGAGTTTGGCAAGGGGAGTGAGCAACAAGGAGTCAACATGAATGGGTTATAAACACTGCCTGTGAGTATCTTAGTTGGGTATACAGTATGTTCCAGCAAATGGCTAGAGCTGCCTGAGGAAGACGGTTAGGAGTAACCTCTTGGAAAAGACTTAGTAAGCACTGGATTATCCTAAATTTCCTAAAGTAAAAGACATTTGTTTGCTGCCTGAAAAAGTCTTGTTAATCCTTTCCTTCCCCTGTCACCAACGTTGAAACTATGTTGGTACCAATAGGGAGTGTAAAAGGCAATCACATGGCCTGCTCCCACCAGGAGTGTGTATAAATCTGACAAGATGACTGCCAGTCAGATGGAAGCAATCAGGCTGCTGGGCATCTGTCCGATCGCTTCCATACACCCGCAGTAATGCCCCCCCCCCCCATGTATCCTGGGCTCTGCAGGCTCCGTGTCCCAGGGAACAGCATGGCAGGTTCCCACCAGGTAGAGGAAAGGGAGCCAAACGAACATTCATATGCTCTCTTCCCCTCCTTCTTCTTGACCCGAAAGAAACACTTCTGGGTCCCCCTTTCACTTTTCCCCAGCCCGTATACCTGGGGCAGAATCTGTTGTTGCTTATAAAAAATATAGGGTACCAAAGTCTTTTGCCATTTCACAAATGCATGCAAATTTAGGGTTTGACATGTTGGGTATCTATTTACTCTGTGCAACTTCCTCTTTTATATTGTACTAAAACATTAGGAAATATTTTACATCTGTGTGCCCTAAAATGAACTTTAGTGTATTTTTTACCAAAATTTGGGGTTTCTTAAACCGTTGTGCAAATATCATGTAACATAAAAATTGAACTACCTCCATTTAATTCTCTAAGTCAGGGATAGGTGGAGATTTACCTGAACCTGGAAGAGATCATAGATCACCAGGATTCGGCGCCTTTTTCTTTTTACACTATGTGCAGTTACCTGCATTTTTTTCCCCATGGATAAACGCAGGTAAAAACAATGACCCGCAAAAGACAATAGTTTGTCTCATGTTGTGTCATGTTCACACCAGAACACTGTTTCTGTGCTCCAGACATGTGTGATGTTATGCAACATGTTTGCATAATATCACATCTCACTGGATGCCCCTGCATGTCACAGCACAACAAACGTTATGCACCATGCTGCTGTGCGGTGACATGAATGAAGTGTCACTTTGTGCAGTGACACAAAAAAAAAGGGAACTGTTTGATATGCTTAAACGTGCATCACACTTCCCCCTACCACAGGCTCACTGCAGCTGATATGGACAGTTGCCCGCACACTAATCCTCTTCAGTGTGTGATCAGTGTGAACGGGCCCTTAAAGAAATTAACTAACAAGGCCCCGTTAAAAAGTAAGGACAGTATGAAGAAAACTTAGAAAAATATGATAAAACAGATGTCACTGTAAAAATATAAACTTAGCCTACCTTAAAGTGGTTGTAAACCCACTTTGTTGACATTTACCTATAGGTAAGCCTATATTAAGGCTTACCTATAGGTGCTATAAATATCTCCTAAACTTGCACCGTTTAGTAGATATTTACAGTGCATGCAGCCGATGACGTCATCGGCGCATGCGCTCTGAAGGAACAGCTACCCGTGCCGTTCCTTCAGAGCCCAGTGCCGTGAACGACAGCTCCCGCACGCATGCGAGGGAGTGATGTAATCGCCTCTCCGGCCAATCAGATGGCCGGAGGACGCGATCCAGGAAGCAGGACGGCCCGGACATGTTGGCCATCCTGTCGACACTGCGGGGTGCTTCCTTTTTAGGTAAGTACTTCATAATGAGCTAGTATGCAATGCATACTAGCTCATTATGCCTTTGTCTTTACAGGTTTTTTTTTCACATTTTTTTTAGCGGCTTTACTTCCTCTTTAAAAGTTAGCTGCACTGACAGAATTCAGTTGGATGTATTGCACTGTACAGGGGTCAGTAGGGCAGGGGTTGGTGTCAGTGGGGCAGAGGACAGTGTCAGTGGGGCAAAGGACAGTGTCAATGGAGCAGAGGACGATGTCAGTGGGGCAGGTGACCGTGTCAGTGGGGCAGAGGATGGTGTCAGTGGGGCAGAGGACGGTGTCAGTGGGGCAGTGAATGGTGTCGGTGGGGCAGAGTATCAACAGGGTAATGCAGTGTGTTAGTATTGCAGAGAACAGTGTCTGTCAGTAGCGCAAAGGATGGTGACAGTGGAGCAGAGGATGGTGTCAGTAGTGCAGTAGACGGTGTGTTTAGGGTAGTCCATGGTCTCTTTAGGACAGAGGATGGGGACAGTACGGCATTAATCAATGTGTACAGGGGGTCACAGCAGGGCAGAAATGTTTCTCACTTGCAGAGCATGGAAGCAGGAGTGATACTCTACTGTCGTTATTTTGGTGCATTGATCCCCGTTGTCATACCCCCACTATTCTCCCCACATCCTCCCTACCGACGCTCACTCCCCCCAAACTATTGATCCTGCCCCCAACTGACAGATCTCCACCCTCCCAATTACTGCCCCCTGCCCCCCACTGACAAACCCCCCCCCCTCCTCTCCCTGTACATTAGTCAGTGGGTGCTTGAAGTGGGGCCCACTGGAAACATAGTAAAGGTGCCTTTTTCACGGGTTAATAATGAGCCACCCATTCAGCTCTCTCCCCGGCAGCTGTGGGGTTCAATTTTGTGTGTGGCAGGAGAAAATGTATAGGAAAAGCCTATAAGTAGTTCAAAATTGTAAAAAGGGAATAGAGCAACCAGCTGTCTCTCCTTGAATTCTTGTGTGTGGCCACTTGGTTTGCCTCTCCTCACACCACCTGCCCATAACATCCTGTGTCCCCCTGTGTATACCTGGGGGAATTGCTGATGTTAATACAGATGAAATGATTTTCCTTGTGCTCCTGATTTTGCTCGTCATAAATGAAGGTTCTGCTCGAGATTGGTGTTCAACTTATTCCCTGGTTATTGCTCTGTGTCTTCTCGGGAGCAGGCCCATGCGCAGAGGGTGCTGGAGCCGGAGCATGCGCCAGCACATTAGCAGAATTTCACAGGAGGTGGAGTAGCATTTTAGTCCGAGGGTCAGCAACGCAGGGACATGGTCTACCCGCTACCTGCTGGCGATCAATGGGCAGCTCGCGATCGACGGGTTGCCGACCCCTGCTCTAATGTATCTGCTTTTAGAAAATATATAATGATTGGGGGTTTTATGTAATCCTGAGGGCTAAAATGATTTTTTAAATGCAACAACCCAGCAGCAAAAGGTTTAAACCACTCTGATGGCAAATTTCTGTTTCATATTAAAATCACTGTCATGTTGAAACTCCTTTGGAGTAAAGTTCAAGTTTCTTCTCACAAGGTAATTAGACATACTTGTGTATGGGCTGGAACGTAAAGAGAAAGGGGTGCTTTGTACTAAAGTGGGCTCTGTCTGTACTTTGGAGGTGGTGTCTGCCCTGCCATAGGCTCTGTCTGGGTAATTTGGAACTTAGGATTCCTATGATGTGTGTATTGTGAACTAAAAACTAGCCTGTTGACTGTGTGTCTTTTCTTGGAGGAAGGAGCTGTCTTCCAGAGACTGTGCCTGTGCCTGTGCTAGTAGTACATTTTGATGTCACAAGTTGAGGTCTCTGTCCACTTGTAACTCTGAAGAGTTTTGGTGACACAAGTTGAGGGTCCTGACCACTTGTAACTCTTAAGAGTTTTGGTGTCACAAGCTGGGGTCTCTACAGCACTTGTAACTCAGGAGAGTTCTGAAGCCACTGGAGGTGTGACTGTCAACCCAGACTCTATAGAAACCAGGCCAGCCACTTGATTTAACTTATTTTGCCATGGATCATGGTAAATAAACTGTATGTCGAGCAAAAATGTTTTTTTCTCTCTCTCTTTCGGGTTGACTATGATTTACCAGACAGGAACTGAGGACAAGTCAACAACAACAACAGAAATAAAAATGGACATGGCAAGAGGTAAGAAAAATCTCTTTGGAGCACCTAATAGCAGTAAAACCTGAAATAAGTTCTAATCCTTCCCCTCTCTACCCAAAGTTTTTGGCTTGACAAACTCCTTAAAACTCAACTGTATCTGAGGACCACAAACTGAAAACGCTATTTAAAATATTTTCTACTATTCCAAGAAACCACCCCCATCCATGTCTCCATGCTTTATTTTATTCAGAAATAAGTTTAGAAAACACCCCCTAGCATTTCTGGCCATGGCCATCTTGAGTTTATTCAGATGATTCATATAGTATTATTTCTGGCCAAGGCCATCATGAGTAAGGGCAGATGATTCATGTAGCATTTACTTTCTGGAATCCATCTGCCTTTTGCAAAGGCATGTGGGCAGGAGGGTATGCTTAGCTGAGAAAACCCCTCCTGATAAGGAAATCAAAAAATATAACAATAAAGACTCCTAGGATGTATGACATCATTTTGACCTAGGCCAGAACACAGTAAGCAACTGAAAAAATTAAAAAAAAAAAAAAAAAAAAGCAGTAAGGATGGGCCAAACACACCCCTGTTCTGTTCGCAGCAGAACTCCCGAACAGGGGAAATGTTCTAACCCGAATGGCGAACCCCATTGAAGTCTATGGGAGCTGAACAGGAAAAATCAAAATGCCAAATTTGAAGGCTTATATGTAAGTAATTGGCCATAAAAGGGGTATGGGGATCTGGGTCCTGCCCTGGGGGACATGGATCAGTAAAAAAAAGTTTTTGTAAAAACAATCATTTTTTCAGGAGCAGTGATTTTAATTATGCTTATGTAGCAGGTTTGGGCCTGATATGGGTCTGACATTGTTACTGGTGACACCTTCAGCCCATTTAAGCTGAATACCCAAGTGTGAGATTGGAGACAATGACCATTCCCGGCATCTTTGGTTTGTTTTGTTTATTTTATATTGGGGATGGGAGAAGGGAAAGAGTGGGATATTCCTCTGGCTCAACTAGTTAAAACTGGGACACTTTGTAGAAAAATGCATGTTAGCGCTGTCTTGACGCCAGCTGGATGCCGACCAACGCTTACTGACGCTTGAAAATTGCTTCATAACTGGACTGTGCTAGAACTTGGCTTGTAACCCTCTGGGGTTACAAGCCAATCCCATCCTGGACTGTAGTGAAACTTGACTCTTGACACTCTGTTAAGCTCAAAAGTCCTGTGAACAGCTCCCTCCAGCCCTTCACTGACGGAGTTAGCTCCTTGTAACTGCTTGTGCTGCAGCAACTCTCAACACTGTACACTGCACACTGCACACTGTACACATTAACTCTTCAGGGCCCAACCGCTGGCGCCCCCTTTGCACTTTCAGGGTCCTCTCACTAGGCACCCCCTCTGAAACTTCAGAGTCCTCTTACTAGGCACCCCCTCTGACACCTCAGGGTCCCCTTACAAGGCACCCCCTCTGACACCTCAGGGTCCTCTCACTAGGCACCCCCTTTACCGCTTGCTAGCTCCTGGATGCCTTGGACCTTCACCGGAGCAGTCCCCTCTCAGCTAGGCAGACCCCCAGGGGCAGTTTACAGTACTCACGAACTTGGAATGCTTTCCTGAAACTGGCCCCCATCAACTCCGCTGGTCCTCAGCACACCGGATCCTCTCTGCAGCTCAGCTCTCTCTGTATCCTCAGGCAAGCCACCCGAGACACTCGATCCTTCTGACAAAAGGAGAGACAGCCGTACTCCCCCTCCTGGGACTCTGCTTCCCACCAAAGACGCTGCATCATGTGCTCCCTTCAAACTTATACCCACTCCCAGAATCCTATATTTCTGGGGTAGATACAAGCCTGAATGTGCCACTGATTGGGTTTCCTCCACTGCCCAATGGGAACCCTCTCATGGAGCCAGTGGGGAGACTCCCCAGTCTCAATAGCAACACCTGGGAGACATGACAGCCCAGCTGAAAATGATGGCCCTGCTGTTAGGCAGCCAAGGCCCACTATACTTTGCCTAGCACCTACCTTGTAGGGTGCTACACTTAAAGTGCAACAAAGAAAATGAAAAATTCCTTTAAATATAGTGCCTGGGGGATTCCCTTAATGTGCATGTAAATTGGTGCATCTGTAGCATGCAAAAAACATGCTGCGGCAAAAATTACATTTCTAAAGAAAAAAAAAATTGAGTCAAATCCCATTTAAAATGATTCACAGTTACAATTGCCGACACCTGGCTATTGAAAAAATAAACAAAAAAACGTCAAAATGTAAAAGAAAACTGGCATGGCCTATGACACCTGGTGGCACTGTCCCTTCTGATTCTGATAAGCCCCCCCGCCCACAGACCCCGATAACCACAGCCTAGGGTTATTGGGAAAAGGCCCTCGTCCCCATCAACATAGGGACAAGGTGTTTTGGGGTGGGGGGGCAGAGCTCCCCCTGCCTCAATGCACCCCCCCACATTAAGGGCATGTATCCTGGTATGATTTAGGGAGGGGGCGCTCGGTCATCCCCTCCCCTTTCCTGACCTGCCGAGCTTTATAATAAGGGTCTGGTATGGATACTATTGGGGAACCCATGCCCGTTTTTCTTTATTTTTTTTTACTGGCACTTTTTTTTTTATTCAGCTGTCAGCGGGGAAACCCATTGACAGCTGATGACTCATCAGTTGTTAAGGGCACCACGGCCAGCTTCCTGAACCCACTCCTTAACAACCAGCTTACACTGCAGCGCTCAGTGCATTGCAGTGTGTTCGTCAGGGTAAACAACCTGCAAATTCAGGTGTTTGGCGAACGGCCAATCAGGTAAATGTTCAGCCAGAACTCATGCTCGGGCCGAACCATTCACTCATCCCTAGCTAGCAGCATAAGGATTATGTTTATTGAGAGAGTTTAGTTCTGCTTTAAACCCTATATTGAACACTTTATGAAGCACAGCTAGCCTATCTTACGTTTGAGCATTAAATACACCTGAATACTTCATGTTGGGTACATTCGGTGCTTTGGCAGAACGGCATCCATTTTTATATGAAAGAGTATTTTTTCAAAGATCATTCTTTGGTAAGTGCGCCCAAACGTTGGACAAAGACAGCGTGAGCACATTTTGTCTCCAGAATTCTCCTGCACAATTCCCTTGTCTGCATGAGGTTTATATGTTTTCCTTTCATTGTCTAGATTTTCTATGAAAATTCTTGTTCTCTTCTACAATATAATGTTCAGTTAACTGGCTTCTACCTAAACAATGGCCCCAGAATGAATGCGACCGTAAAGGACTGTTTTTTTTTTAAACACTGTATTGCACAACGCTCTGAGACAAGCACAGCGGATGGTTCTATGTATCCTATGCCCTGTGCACTATGTCAACATTATATGTTATATATACAAAATATAAAAATTCCAGAGAAATCCTTAACTTTTGTGACGGAACAGGTTGATGCACTAGTTTACAAGTCTGTATGTATGCATTTTAAAGAAATCCTGCAGTCACTTCCAGATATTCATCAATTGCAGAGTAAGCAGCCTAGTGGGAAATTAAAGATTAAGCAAGCTTTGGAGGAAACCACAGACGCGACAGCTGCCAATTCCAAAATGCAGTATGTCAACAATGGAAATGGAGTGGGCACATGCAGAACGTGTTGTCACAGCTACCAATCAAGAAGGACCTACAAAAGAAATTTCTAAATAAAATATAAAATTACAATCAAGTCAAATTCAATTCATAATCTACATAAAGCCTATAATGCTAACATTGCAAATGAGATTGTTAAAAGTGAAGTAGAAATGAAGGGATGTGGTTTAGAGTTTGTGAATTTGGAAATACAACCACATAGGAAGACAGATACTAGTAGATTGTAATTTGTTAAAGGACAAATGCAATTATAACTGTTTTTTGGGGATTTAAATGTGGGCTGTGGTGCCCGGGGAACTTAGTAAACTGGTAAGGGCTTCATTTTTTTGCCCCTAGTATGCACACGGTTGGGTTGGGCCTGTGATGTTTTGACACCTAGGGGTAAATTCACAAAAGTCTAATAGTCTGTTCACTTTGCAAGGGGACTATCCTCAAAGCTTAGCGAATATGGTGAAATTTCACTTTGCAAATAATACCCAATCATGTTTAAGGAAAATAAAACTTTTCATTTTTACTTGCACATGATTAAATGATGGATGCCAGCAGAGCTATACCTCATTCACTAAGTTCTGGGGAAAATTCCCTTTACAAATTTCATCTTCCCTTGCTAAATGAAAAGCCTATTTGCCTTTAGAAAATCAACCCCATAGTGAAGAATCTCCAGCAGACCCTGATAGATTAAACCCCACTCTCCAAGTGCATGCAATGATTGGTCTGCTCTCCTCATCCCCTATCTGGCTGGCAACAACTATCCTGGCCAGCTCTACATTAGCGTTTATGCTGCCTGCGAGAGGCATTCACTTATCATTACTGTCATCTAAATAGTTTAGATACTGTTCTGCCTCCAGCAGGATATTTATTAAGGACTTGTTCTGCCTGCAATATCAGATTTGACCACAAGATGAATCCAGTGGTAAATTTACAGTTTTTTTTGCAGACTCTAGAAACTGTTCAGCTTTAAAAAAGTTCCCATTATCCTTCAGTCTAGGAAAAGAAAACAGGTGCATCATGGGAGCTCAGACTCCCTCTTAGAGACTAGAGAGAAGGAACCAGCTATCAGGGCACATTGGATTGGAACTTGCATCTCTTTACATCTGCTAGTGGCAGCATCGCTGGTATGTATCATTTATTGCCATGCACAGCCTAATTGTTTTCTTGTATTTTGTCAATATTTCATATACTGATTTATATGTACCTTTATCTGTTTTATTTCTAATAGTTTCACCCCACCCTGTTTTGCGAATAAAGCTGCATGTCAAGTTACACACAGGGAAATGTGTAGCTAGGACAGAACAGATACTCGAACCCTCAAAACACTGTACTTTTTTTTTCTTTAATCACAATTTACCTGGCTTTTTTTTTTAAAGCTGAAGTTTAGGTATGATTTTTTTTTTTTTATGATTTCTATTGCAGGGTCCAACTTGGACCAATGTAAGTAAACATATCTCATATGTTACTGATCCCTCTGTAAGCTGCAAATTTCTGCTGTAGTCTCTGCTACTTCAGTGATAGCAGTTTTCCAAGACCCAATGTGGAGTGACTGCATTTCTGCATAGCAGGGCTGTGGAGTCGGTAGATAAATGTTCCAACTCCGACTCCCCGACTCCGACTCCTCTGTATTAATATGTATTAATCTTTCGACACTGATTTGGGTGGGTGGCATTGCAGTAACTATTCTGGCCACATCACTAACGATCTCTGGATAAACAAGGATGGCTTCTTCAACAGTAAGTTTTGATGAGCGATCATACTTTTTAACTTCTTTTAGTGCTTTATAAAACTCTTGTTGGAATTTTTTAATTTGGACATTTACTGGTTCTGTAACGCTTATGCGACATCGCTTTCCTTTAGCAACTTCCATTTTGTCTAAGAAGGAATCAAAGTCTAATTCTTCGTTTGAAGAAGATGATCCTGAGTTACCACTATTGCTTAAAAGAACTTCATCCTGTGGAGGTATTTCAGGTCGTAATCCCTTCATGCGAACTGCTACATCATAGAGGGCCTTTTTCCCAGTAGCAGTCTGTTCACTGTTCAACAAAAGTCGGCTCATTGGGTCGACATAAATAGCCGCTAACAAGATTTCATTTTCCAGCAAAAGACTCTCTCTTTTCATCATTGAAGATGCAATGCCCTCAGCTATATTAACCCTCCATTTTTTGTTCAGGTGATATAACAGGCTCTTCCATTCCAAGAGAAATTTAGATCGTCACATTGCAACCTCTTGGTGACAGTGAAGGGGTGAGAAACAAGGTTCTCCAGCTCTTTTGTTTGTGTCCACTGGCTTGCAGTTAATGCAAGATTTTCATTGTCCATTTCTTCTATGAAGTCTTTAAGTTCAAGCAAACGCTTCACCGTTAAATAAGTGCTTCCCCAGCTAGTTGTTTGATCCAAAATGGCTCCTTTTCCTGCGCATCTTTTAAAAATTGCATCTGTTTTCAGGGCCCTGGTTGCAACAGTTACTTGCCGTAATTTGCCAATTAGTGTAGCTGCATGGCGATCTTTTAATCTATCTCTTATGGTAAGTTGCAGTGTATGAACAGCACATCGCATATGATGAATAGTAGCAAGCTTCAATGCTTCTTCAACAAAGTTGTCTTAAAAAATGTCAGCATTCTCTTCAGTTTTTAAACTTTCTCCAATACTTGCAGAGCTGTCTTCCTCAAACTCTAATATCTGTTTGTTACCTTCTTCATCTGCGTTCATCTTCTCAATTGTGCTCAACATGTTAGAAGCGTTATCTGTCACAACACATAAATCTGTTCCTTTGTAATTTCAAAATCTTCTAGAACACCCTCCACTAACTTTTGAAGGTAATCACTGTTGTGATATGCCTGAGTGTCCTTTAATCCGAGGGTCCGTGTTATTGTTTTGTTATTTTCATCCACAAATCTAACATTAATAGCAAAATAATTGACTCTGTGACGTGTGCATGCATCCATTTTAAGGAATACAAAACGTCTTTTCAGAACTTTCTGTAGTTCTTCCTTTTTACATTTGGCCTCCTCAATTATAAGTTTCCTTATACTAAGTCATTAGTTATAACTTTTTGTGAATTGGGACATTTAAACTTGCTTTTTTTTTTTTCCGATCTAAATTTAGTAGGAGTCGGAGTCGGTGCATTCTTTGCCGACTCCGACTCCAGATACCCAAAATTTCCTCCGACTCCTCGAATCTGACTCTGACTCCACAGCCCTGCTGCATAGTACACAGAAATAAAATGCTAGCGCTCAAGATATAAAAAAAATCTAATGTCTGAGGTACATAAAATCCATTATAATGTCCGTTAAAACTCAAGGTGACTTGTAAGGTAGGCTGTGAATGGTCAATATATAATAGGGCACAGCTCTCCTCTGGAGTGAAGCTGACTCTGGATATAGCATTAAAAGGAAGACAGAAGAGCGCCTCTAAGTGTAATATTTTAATGTAAATAAATGGAGCAATCAGCCAAATAAAAACTCACATGGGGTACAGAAATAAAGGCTCATTTAAGGGTGACAATTCAGCAGCAAGGGAGATCCATGCATCCAGTCCAGAAGGTTTAAAGCTGCGGTGTAGCGTGTACTCGCCAGCGAGGATGGAGTAATTCCTGGTGAGAGCTGGGTGGACAGCAGCATGGAACACAGCGCCAGAGAAAGGAGTCTTGGGGCAAGTAGAGATATATGATCTATAATTATAACAGATTATGTATATACTTCTGACTGGTACCTTGATCTGTTGTGAAGCAATAGCTTCTGCTTTCTCCATGTCTTTGGAGAAAGCAGCAGCAGCTATTGCTTCATAATATTCTGCTGTCCACCCAGTTATCACCAGGAATGACTCCATCCTCGTTTGCCGGGGGCTGATCTATCCTAAGGGGTCTGTGCTGGAGTGGGAGGGGGGTGACCTGTACTAAGGGGTTTGTCCTGGGAGAAGTCTGCGCTGAGGGGTAATCTGTCTGTGCTGGTAGGGCGGGGGGGGGGGGGAGCGATCTGTCTTAAAGGGTCTGTGATGGGGGTGATCTGTACTAAAGGAACATAAAAAAATATGACGAGAAGCTACAAGGGTAACTCAGATTAGGAGTTGCATAAGGAGGACCAACCACGGTGTACAAATATAGAAAAAACTTTAATAGGAAACAGCTACCTACAATTAGGCATACATTATGTCCAAACAATGGACTGTCCGCCCTAAAAGACACCCACAAATAAAAAAACACAAGAAATGACAATGTTGTCACAAAAGGTGCCATAGAGAGGGCCCCACGCATTCACTCTTGCACTCATGAGTGAAGGGGTCTGTGCTGAGGGGATCAGGGTCTGTGCTGGGGGGGGGGGGGGCAATCTGTACTAAGGGGTCTGTACTGGGTGGGTAATTTGTACTGATTGCTGTACTGATTGGGGGGGGGTCTATCTATGCTGGGGTGGTAATCTGTATTAGGAGTGTGTGCTGGAGGGGGTCAGGGTTGTGCTGGGGGGGGCAATTTCAACTAAAAGGGTATTTGCTGGGGGGGTTGCCTGTGCTGGGAGGGTCGGTATGCACTGGGGTGTGTTTGGAGGGATCAATCTGTGCTGAGCAATCTGTGCTGGGGTGGTGGTCAGTCTGCAGTATGTAATAGGGGATCTATGCTGAGTGAGTTTGCCTGTGCTGAGAGTTCTGTGCTGGGGAAGTCAGTCTATACTAGTGGGGATAAGGGGATTAGTACTGAGGAGTTTGTGCTGGATGGGATCTGTCTGTGTTGGAAGGGGGGGGGGACCTGTGCTGGAGGGGTCAGTCTGTGCTGGAGGGGTCAGTCTGTGCTGGAGGGGTTAGTCTGTGCTGGAGGGGTCAGTCTGTGCTGGAGGGGTTAGTCTGTGCTGGAGGGGTCAGTCTGTGCTGGAGGGGTTAGTCTGTGCTGGAGGGGTCAGTCTGTGCTGGGGGTTCCATCCCCACCTGAGGGTTCTGTGCTGGGAAGGGGTTGGTCTGTGCTTGGGGGAGTGGGGTCGGTCTGTACTGAGAGAAAGGAGGAGAAATTACACCGCTCCAGGGGAGATCACCGCTCACATCCTTTGATCTCCATGGTAGTTGCTCGCCCTGGCTTGCCACCGCCACATACCAAACAAGAGAAATTGGCTGCACACCCCCATAAATTTTTTTTTTCATTGTAGTATTAACCACATAAAGACTGCCTACCGCAGATATACTGCGGCAGGCAGCCGCTGCTGGGCAAAGTGACGTAGGGGTACGTCACTCTCTCAGCCGCCTGTAGGGGGCGAGCGTGCGCCGCCGGAGGCGCGCTCCTGCCCCCGCTCGTTTACAGGCATCCCCGCATGAGTGACCGGCGGCTCCGATGATTGCCGGTCACTCGCGATCTCCCGCAGGAGAGGGAGAAAGGCAAGTGGCTGATGTAAAAACAGCCGTCTGCCATTCTCCCTGATGTAAGATCAGAGACTATACAATCCTGCTATGTAGGAACGTATGTCTCTGTGGTTACTTCACAAGCCATGCCCCCTAACAGTTAGAAGCACGCCCCTAGGGACACACTTAACCCCTTGATCACCAATAAAGTTAACCCCTTCCCTGCCATTGTCATTTTGACAGTAACAGTGCATATGTATAGCACTGATTAATGTAGTAATGTCACTGGTACTCCCAAAAGTGTCAAAAATGTCAGTTAGGCATCCGATCTGTCCGCCGCAATGTCGCAGTCCCGCAAAATAAATCGCAGATCGCCGCCATTACTAGTAAAAAAAAAAAAAAAAACAATAAAAATGACATAAATCTTTCCCGTAGTTAGTAAATGCAATAACTTTTGTGCAAACCAATCAAAATACACTTATTGCAATTTTTTTACCAAACATATGTAGCAGAAAACAAATTGGCCTAAAATGTTAAAAAATGTTGATTTTTACATTTTATTTTTTCAAAATTGTCGCTCTTTTTTTTGTTTATAGCGCAAAAAATAAAAATCGCACAGGTGATCAAATATCACCAAAAGAAAGCTCTATTTGTGGGAAAAAAAGGACATCAATTTGTTTGGGTACAGCTTTGCACGACCGCACAATTGTCCGTTAACCGGTCAGCCCCGGCCAGGCAGAGTGACGTATGGATACGTCACTCGCCTGTCACTGACTTGCGAGCCAATTGCGGGCGGGCGCGCGCCCGCCGACGCGCGCGCCCGCCGCTGCTCCTTCACAGACAAGTCAGTGCGTGTGACCAGCGGACTCGATGTCCGCCGGTCACACTACGATCGCTCCTGTGAAGGGAGAAAGGCGGAGCGGCTTATGTAAACAAGCCGCCCGTCATTCTCCCTGTGTAGAAAATGAAGATCAGACGGTTCTACTATGTAGAACCGTTGATCTTTGTTATTACACCAATAGCAATGTCCCTGCACAGTTAGAAGCACGCCCCTAGGACACACTTAACCCCTCCCTGTCCAATAAAGTTAACCCCTTCCCTGCCAGTGTCATTTTTGCTGTAACAGTGCATATATATAGCACTGATTACTGCAGTAATGTCACTGGTACCCCCAAAAGTGTCAAAAATGTCAGTCAAGGGTCCGATCTGTCCGCCGCAATGTCGCAGTACCGAAAAAAAATCGCAGATCGCCGCCATTACGCGTTAAAAAAAACCACCAAAAATGACAAAAATCTTTCCCTTTGTTAGTAAACGCAATTACTTTTGCGCAAACCAATCAAAATACGCTTTTTGCGATTTTTTTTACCAAACATATGTAGCATAAAACAAATTGGCCGAAAATGTTAAAAAATTTTGATTTTTACTTTTTTTTTGGGGGGAATTTCATATAAAAAAATGTGAAAAATATTGTTATTTTTGCAAAATTGACGCTCTTTTTTTGTTTATAGCGCATGATCAAAAAATTGCACAGGTGATCAAATACCACCAAAAGAAAGCTTTGTTTGTGGGAAAAAAAGGACGTCAAATTCGTTTAGGTACAGCGTCGCACGACCGCGCAATTGTCCGCTAAAGTCGCGCAGTAAAAAATCGCAAAAAACCCCCTGGTCTTTTAGCAGCCAAATCCTCCGGGGCTTAAGTGGTTAAAGTCACGCAGTGCCGAATCGCAAAATAGGGGCTGGTCTTTGAGCAGCAAAATCTTCCGGGGCTTAAGTGGTTAAATGAAAACAGCACATAAGACACAGCGTAATGCTGTTGCTGTCAACGCATTTTAGACACATGCTAGTGTTTATCCATAACTAACAGGAATTCTAAAAAGCTGCTACACACCTGTCAGGTAATTAGCCTGAGACCACACTGCTGATTCCCACATTACAGCCATATCACACATCAACTGAAACACTGACAATCCAATTAAAGCCATTAAAGTGTTACTAAACCCAGGACCCTGCATTCACTATATCTGGTCTCCAACAGTACACAGAACATGGAAATGTAATTATTTTACTAAATATAAACTGCTAAATACCTTTTATCATCAGCAGTATATAGCAGTCTTGTAACGTCTATCAGTATCCAGCCGAGCAACTGGTTATAGCTTGTAGGAGGAGTTTTCATTCTCCTTTGACTGTCCTATGAGGCTGAATGACAACTGACCCTCTGTCTGGACAGCGCTGATTGGCCTTGTGCAGATCACATGCACTCTCCCAAAAAAGAAAAGAAAAAAAAACTCTCTAGCAATACACACCAAACTGAGCATGTGCAGAGGGCCTCCCAGGGCTCTTTACTATCAGGAGATGGATTGGGGACTATAGAAGAAGGGGAAGATCAAAGAAGACAGGATTAAAGAGCCGTTTTACACAATGCACAGGATTAACCCCTTAGGTTCCACAGTGAGTATAACAAGCATGATTTACTGCATATACAAACTGATTTTACTGTTGTGGGTTTAGTAACTAAATATCACAAGAAAAAATACACAAATATATCCTTAGCTAAAATTACTAGAACTGCCTCACCAACGAGATCAGTCTGTGCTGGGGAGGGTAGTCTGTACTGAGATGTCTATGCTTGGGATGGGAGTCTGTACTGAGATGTCTGTGCTGGGGATGGGAGTCTGTACTAGGATGTCTGTGCTGGGGATGGGAGTCTGTACTAGGATGTCTGGGCTGGGGATGGGAGTCTGTACTGAGATGTCTGTGCTGGGGATGGGAGTCTGTACTGAGATGCCTGTGCTGGGGATGGGAGTCTGTACTGAGATGCCTGTGCTGGGGATGGGAGTCTGTACTGAGATGTCTGTGCTGGGGATGGGAGTCTGTACTGAGATGCCTGTGCTGGGGATGGGAGTCTGTACTGAGATGTCTGTGCTGGGGATGGGAGTCTGTACTGAGATGTCTGTGCTGGGGATGGGAGTCTGTATTGAGGAATTTTGTGTTGGGGGGTTGGACTGTGCTGTAAGGGGAGTCTGTATTTAAAGATTTGTGCTGGGGGGGGTATATACTGAGGGGGTAGACTGGAAGAGGGGATTTAGGGATGTTAGGCAACATCTGTACTGTAGGGGGAGGGGATCATTTGTACTAGAAAGAAGAGGTCATTTTGGTTGTACTCTGAATAACTGGCCTGTACCTTATGCACTCCTGACCCCTGCACTATAGACACATAGGGCTTAATCAGATGGGTGCTGAAAAAATTTCTTCTAAGCGGAGGCGCTTTTTTCTGCATCTGCATCCGCCTCAGAACTGCCCACAGGCAGTCCATAGAAGTTTTAATAATATTATGTCACGCGGCGACCCCCCTTTCAGAATATATGTAAATTTACTGTAGCACAACCCACGTAGGAGCTGCAGATAGAAGGGATCCCCCACTCCTGCACAGCCAGGCACACCGAATCTTCACCAGCACCCCAGAGACAGAGAAAAGTCCATAGTTTTGGGATGTTAACTTGACTTCAACAACTTCAGGGACAGCTTCCTATATAAAGTCTCTATATACAGCCTTCTCTTCTTCAGCCTCCTGCACACACTTGGTTTCTGCTGGCTCACTCCTTAAAGGGAGCTGACATGCCTAATGTCAGCTCAGCAACAGCCCATTACAGGCAGGGATGATCGAACGGTTTGGGTCGACCATCGGTTCGACCCGAACATTGACTGTTCGAAATTCGGCCGAATTTCAAACTTTTTGCTGAAAAAGTTCGGAATTCGGCAACCAGAACCGACCAAAATGCAATGGGACAGGAACTGGGCTTTAAAAGCCTGTGATTGGACCAGAACCATGAGTAAAAGCCAATTGAGGGGGCAGGAGGATGCTAGGATTGTGATTGGAGTGACTAGGGGGTCCAGAGGCCAATCAGTAGTGAATACGCCCCCAGTATATAAGATAGCCCCGCCAAATCTCTAGCATTGTAATACAGGGATGTGGAAGAGAGTGGAAGCAGTTCTGTTACTCCTGCTTCAAAGTGTCATTTAGCAATTATTAGTGTGAGGAAAGGAATATCTAGTGTAGTTAGGGTACTATATACGACTATAGTTAGATTTAATAATCTAGTTTCTGTAGGGAAAGTGTTAAGTGTCAGGGGGATCGTAGTGTAGTGTAGGGTTAACTGACTCTGACTGCTATGGCAGGGTGACCAAACCCTTCCATGTCAGGGTGACCGCTATAGAAAAAAGATTGTTTCTATTAGAATTGCAGTAGAGCAGGATAGTGGCTTCGCTACTTTCACACCTGGCCGTTTTTGTTGCAGGCGTTTTATTGGGCTTTTTTGTGGACGTCTTTGGAGGCAGGCATGACATCTGAACTTCTGTGTAGGGGTATATACACACACACACATGTATGTATATATACACATATATAGGTGTGAAAGTAGCAGAACCCTATGCCTGCGCAAATGAAATTATTTGCAGGCATAGGACTTCGCTCCTATCACACCTATATGTGTGTATGTGTATATATACATATATGTGTGTGTGTATATATACCACTATACAGAAGTTCAGATGTTATGTCTGCCTCCAAAGATGCCCAAAAAATGCCCAAAAAAACGCCTGCAAAAACACACCTGGGCGTTTTTGTTGCAGGCGTTTTTTGGGCATTTTTTGGGCGTCTTTGGAGGCAGGCATAACATCTGAACTTCTGTATAGGGGTATATATACACACACACATGTATGTATATATACACATACACATATATAGGTGTGAAGGTAGTACGACCCTATGCCTGCGCTAATGAAATTATTTGAAGGCATAGGACTTCGCTCCTATCACACCTATATGTGTGTATGTGTATAAATACATATAAGTGTGTGTGTATATATATACCCCTATACAGAAGTTCAGATGTTATACCTGCCTCCAAAGACGCCCAAAAAATGCCCAAAAAAAACGCCTGCAACAACACACCTGGGCGTTTTTGTTGCAGGCGTTTTTTTGGGCATTTTTTGGGCATCTTTGGAGGCAGGCATGACATCTGAACTTCTGTGTAGGGGTATATATACAAACACACATGCATGTATATATACACATACACATATATAGGTGTGAAAGTAGCAGAACCCTATGCCTGCGCTAATGAAATTATTTGCAGGCATAGGACTTCGCTCCTATCACACCTATATGTGTGTATGTGTATAAATACATATATATATGTGTGTATACATACCCCTATACAGAAGTTCAGATGTTATGCCTGCCTCCAAAGACGCACAAAAAATGCCCAAAACAACGCCTGCAACAAAAACGCCCAGGTGTGTTGTTGCAGGCGTTTTTTTGGGGCATATTTTGGGCGTCTTTGGAGGCAGGCATAACATCTGAACTTCTGTATAGGGTTATATATACACCCACACTTATATGTATTTATACACATACACACATATAGGTGTGATAGGAGCGTAGCCCTATGCCTGCAAATTATTTCATTAGCGCAGGCATAGGGTTGTGCTACCTTCACACCTATATATGTGTATGTGTATATATACATACATGTGTGTGTGTATATATACCCCTACACAGAAGTTCAGAGGTTATGCCTGCCTCCAAAGACGCCCGAAAAATGCTCAAAAAAACGCCTGCAACAAAAACGCCCAGGTGTGTTGTTGCAGGCGGTTTTTTTGGGCATTTTTTCGGCGTCTTTGGAGGCAGGCATAACATCTGAACTTCTGCATAGGGGTATATATACACAAACACTTATATGTATTTATACACATATACACATATAGGTGTGATAGGAGCGTAGCTCTATGTTTGCAAATTATTTCATTAGCGCAGGCATAGGGTTCTGCTACTTTCACACCTATATATGTGTATGTGTATATACATACATGTGTGTGTGTGTATATACCCCTACACAGAAGTTCAGATGTCATGCCTGCCTCCAAAGACGTCCACAAAAAAGCCCAACAAACGCCTGCAAGAAAAACGGCCGGGTGTGAAAATAGCGGAGCCACTATCCTGCTCTACTGCAATTCGAATACAAACAATCTTTTCTTTTCTGGTTCTGGACATGCTACATAGTTGAAACTTCACAGGTACACTTTTTAGACCCCCCAGACACTAAATCCAAAGAAATCTCATTTTTTTTTTTTTTTTATAATTTTTTCAATAATTGGTTTTTCTATCAAAAATGAAAATTTTTAAGAACTTTTTTTGTGTGATTAATAGTCCCTGGGGCATGACCCAGAAGAACCCTAGGCACTTTTAGGGGCATTTATTGGGTTTTAGGGCTTCAAAATTGTGTTTTTTGATTACCGAAGTTCGAGTCCCATTGATTTCAATGGGGTTCTGAAATCCGGGCCGAACTTTCGGGAAGTTCGAGTGTTCTGGTTGAACCGAACTTTTCAAAGGTTCGATCATCCCTAATTACAGGTAGGATCTCCTGGTCCCTTAATAGTAGCAAGTTGGAGTAACACAGCTCCTCTACTTCCTCTGAGGTCACTGAGCCCAGCACCACATCTTCAGGCAATGCCAACCCACTTGGCTGAATCTGCCCCTTTACACCAGTCCTCCCAACTGACTCTTCACCAGCCCACCCGGCTGACTCTCAGGAGATCTTTAGGGAAAGGCTGAAGACTTAAGTACACCGCTGTCTTCAAGGGAGACCAACTACATATTTCAATCTCCCCCCTTCGTAGTCCCCACAGTGCTACTCACTCTGTCCTCTCTTGCTCCTGTGCCTGCAGGAAGGCTTCCTCCTCTGTGTTTTAGCAGTAATCCTTCAGCACCCGAGCCCCGAACCAAGGTCACACCCCCTCCAGACTAGGGGGCACCGACAGTCTCCTTAGCACTGCATCTCCATCTTCTATCCAACTGCCCCATGTCTATTTTTGAGGCCATCTCCGCCCCCTGCCAGCCCACTACTAGGGATTGGCTGATGCCTCATAAAAACGCATGGAAGCCCCTCCTTACTCCCACCCTCTAGTTCTGAAAGTTTCTACAAACTTCCAGATCAGGAGGAAGTGTCAGAGAGAGCTGCCAGATGAGTCATCTAGCCCTAAGTCACTGAACCCTGACCCAGATTCACAGCTCAGGCTTAGCCCTGAGCTAACTAAATTTACCTACACTAACAGACCTATACTACATCTAGCACACACATTGCTACAATACCATGTGTCAAATAAATGTGCAATATAAAAACAGTAATATCATTGTGACATGCCAATCCCTATATCGGTGGATGTTACATCCAATGTCCTAAATATTTCAAATGACTAAAGTCCCATAGGATGTGTTCACACAAATGTATGTATATCAAAAAAAGGGTTTTCCTTCACACCGTTCTTAGTTGTATTACAAATCCACACCGGCATGCAAGTGGTTCTAACCACCTTTCCTACTATGCGCTCACCTCAGAAATTTGACCTAAAACATATGATATTAGGTTTCAAATAAGGGTTTTCCATCCCAAGAGGGTATGCTGTTAGGTATGGTACCCGCCTTCTTCCTGATACTCCAGTAAGTTTGATCTTCTCCCTTTAAAAAAATAACCTGGAGTGTCCATTGAAGTGTATGAAAACGCAGCGGCTAGGCGTGGCTTGGCACCGGACTCGAATGGCCGCTTGTTAACTTGGCTCCGTGCACTGGGGATCTATAACTCGCTTTTACGGGTGCCTACAATCCTCCTATTATGCTAAGATCGGGTCGCAGCGCCTCAGCCAGTCGGGTGATGCCTGACCAGGAAACCCAACTCACGGGAAACATCCCTGCCATCTTCCGGACCCAGAAGAATGGCGGGCGTGCGGCCTCCCCGGCTCTCGCGCCCAGCTCTCCCAAGGCGCTCTCCTCCACCTTCACTGGGTCTTAAGCCCAGGTGACTACAGCGGTGCCTCTCCCAAGCCTAACAGATCTCCAGAACGTTGCCGCCGATATCAAATCTACCCTGGGATCTGCCATCTCGGATCTGGCGGCGGAACTTCGCTCTGTAAATACCAGACTGGATGCCACAGAGAAGGCCTCAACCACCCACGCGGCCGCCATTAAACAACTCCAGAGAGGCTCGGACTTATATACATCTCACCTCATTGAAATCAACCGCCACCTGGAGGATCTGGACAACCGGGGTAGGCGACATAATATTCGGCTTCGGGGCCTCCCCGAATCTGTGGAACCCCCCGACCTGACCACCACATTGACTGCGATTTTCAATGATCTGCTCGAGAGGCCGGCAGACACCCCGATCGATTTTGAAAGGGCACATCGGGCCCTCCGCCCGCGATCGGGTGATTCCGATCCCCCTCGGGATGTTATTTGCTGCTTGGTGAGCTACCCTCTTAAGGAAGCCATCCTCCGGAAAGCAAGGAGCCGTGATCGAGTACTACATGAGGGGTCGGAACTAAAATTCTTCCAAGATCTCTCGCCCATTACTCTCCAGAATCGCAGAGCCCTGCGACCCTTGCTGGAAGCACTCCGCACAAGAGGTATCACTTATCGGTGGCGCTTTCCTTTCTGCCTTTTTGCCACCTTCAGAGGCAGATCAGCATCTTTGAAAGTTCCGGATGACATACCTACCTTTTGTGATGCTTTCGAGATTCCAGTTATGGACTTGCCAGACTGGTATGGCGAGTTTTATGCCTCGGACCCCTGGATATCGGTTACTGCATCTGCCACCCCTAAAGCGCAGAGAAGCCGACAACGCAGACGCCGTCACTCCCAGAACGATGCAACTCCTATGCGATCCAAGGAAGATCGTCGATCAAGCCCTTTGCGCTCTCCAGTCCGTCAGCGGGAGAAGCTGAACCTGTGACTCCCTCGCATGATCACTGATGCCTGTCTGCTGCCTTGGTAAAGGTACTCTTGCCCTCTCCCTCCCCCCTGCTCCTGCCTGTGTGGACCCAGTCTGCCCCTTTTACCCGGTCTTCTCCGTCCCGTTCATCCCCGACTTAACCCTACAATTGTCATTGGCCCTTATGTCCGGGAACCTAGTCTCGGCCGGCAGCAGACGCCTGATGGATCTGACTGTGTCCCGTGCTCCGGTCCTCATGTCCTCATGTCCATCTCCCCCCCTCCGGGTGCCCCCAGTTCTTCCCACGTATGGAACCTTCACCATCCATGAATCCTTTCATTGTCCCCCCTCCCTTTTTACTCTCCCTCTCCCCCTGATTCTCCGTAGGTTCCTCAACAGATCCGGAACTATTGGACTGCACGACCTCATCCCGTATCCTGCGGTGCCTTTCCTCCTATCCCCCGGCTACCGAACATTGTCTACCTCCTGCAATGAAAGGTTTTTTTTTTTTCTCTGTTTTTGTCTTTTAGTTGTTTCGCTATTTTAACTGTCTGCCGGATTGATGTTTTATGTTGCTTAGAGTGTTAGACGGGATGACTGACACATGCCTGTAATGTGAAGGGAAGGTGAGCTGACCAATCCCGTTAGGTTTATGCCCTGACAGAGGCACTCTTAAGGGACACGGGATAATTGTAGAGATATAGAGATACGTACTACATCTTCGTCACGTATGAGGTATGGAATAACAATAGGTCCGAGGTCCCTCGCTGTTGGCAACCTCATGTCCCTTCCCATCCTTTTTCTATACCTACACATGACCACCGTGCCTCTCTCCTGAACTCTACTCCCGCCTTTCCCCCTCCTCCTTGTCCATGGTCACCCCCCCCCCCCCTAAGCGTTCCTGTCCTCCTTGCTTGGCTGTTAGAGCCTTCTACGATAACCTAACCCTCCCCCTGATATCTGTTCCCCCTCCTCCCTGTCTACTCCTACCTGGATACACGTAGATACGCATGGGTGTACTCCCCCCAGATTGCCACCCCCCCAAAAAATACCCTACCCTTACCTTCCCCCCAGGGCTCCCATTTCCCTCCACACAGACCGAGATGAGACGGGAGGTTTGGGCTGGAATAGTTTAGAATGGGCTGGTAACACCTTCTGTCCATTTCATTCTTGCCTATTATGTAAGCAGACATGCCACGATATTGACCTTTTTGTTTGCCGTTTTATGATACACCTTCATCATTTCACCGTTCTGACTACTGTTGCCTAGTTTACTATGTTTGGTTGTACAACACTTAACCTGGTTATAATTGCAATACATGTAACTGTTCATCACGCCTGTTTTTGATGTTAATGTTCTTGCTTATTGCTCCCTTCCCCATTTCACTATCTCAATACATTTGGCGACCCCCTCAGCTATCTAATCTGAGGCACCCACTGTCACCTATCATACTTGCTTCACTGATCCCCAGTGCAGAGCCACCCTGTGCCTGATTTGGGACCGTTCCCGAACCTCAGTTCCTCACCTCAACGACAGTTTTTAACTGTTGTTGACCCGTGACACTTTGTGTCTTCCCCCCTACTCCCCCTCTAGCGGCAGCTTACAATAGTTTGCTGATTGAGGCCGACTAGGGGACTTCTACACACTCTCCCCATCCTCGTGTTTTTCCCCTACCCCCCCATTCCCCCCTCTTTTTGGCCTATCTTCCCCCTTTCTGTTTCCCCTTCCCTTCTCCCCTTCTCTCTTACTCCTCTATATCTTTTGCCCTCCCCTCTTTCCCCCTCTTCATTCTCTCCCGCTCCTCTCCATCCCCCTGCCCCTTCTATCCCACTCTCCCCCTTTTCTCTCTTTCTCTTTAACCCCCAACTCAACTCCCTCCTTGAGTGGACGCTAACATGCCTGCTCCGGAAGTTATCAACACACAACGCACTATCAAGATTCTCTCGTCCAATGCTCAGGGATTAAACATTCCCGAAAAGCGCTCACAATTTCTAGCTGAAGCCCTTCGTTTGCGGGCCCAAATTCTATTGGTGCAAGAGACCCATTTCAGAACAGGTGATCCACCTTCCTTCTCCAACAAACATTTCCCCACCACGTTTCACGCTACGTCTGAAGGCTCCAAATCACGTGGAGTCTCTATTCTGCTATCCAAACAAATTGACTTCCAGCCTTTAGAGGTTAAAGCGGATCCAGAGGGCAGGTTCCTTTTTGTTAAGGGCCGCCTGAATGCTCGTCCAGTAACCCTGGCCAATGTCTACGCGCCAAACAATAAACAAGTTCCTTTTTTCCGAAAAGTGTGCCAAGAACTCGCAGACTTCACTGCGGGACTCCTGATACTTGGAGGAGATTTTAACGCCCCTCTTAATCCCCTCCTGGACTCCTCGACTAATGCCTCTGTGCTCCCTTTCCGAGCACTACGTCAAATCCGCCTTCAGCTCCGGTCTTTACATCTCCATGACTCCTGGAGAACACTTTTCCCTAATGACAGGGATTACACCTTCTTCTCCGCCCCCCATTCGAAGTTCTCGAGGATTGACTACATTTTTCTCTCTCAGCCAGACCTGCAATTTCTCTCTGATGCCTCCATTGAGCCGAGGGTCCTTTCGGACCACAGTCCCATAACCATGACTCTTAGATTCCCTGAACACATCACGAAGACTAAAACGTGGAGATTGAACCCCTCTCTTCTTAAAGATGGAGTAGTTCTTTCCAGTTTGTCCTCCAAACTTAAAGAATACTTTGAACTCAATGATACTCCTGATACCGGACCCCTGGTTCAGTGGGAGGCCCATAAGTGTGTGATTAGAGGCGAATTTCTAACCATAACTGCATCTCTGAAAAAAGCACGCCAACGCGAACTGCAGGACCTATACTCCCGACTGACCACCCTTGAGACACTATACAAACGGTCCCTCGCTCAATCCGCCGCGCCAGAGCTCCTTGAGATCCGTACACGCCTGAAAGACATACTAGGTCTACAGGCACATCGGAGACTTGTACTGAGCCGGAAAGTGTTTTATGAACGCGGGAATAAGAGTGGTCGCCTTTTGGCCCGAGCCACCCGTCCCAAAACTGGCCTCTCCTCAATCCATACAATCAGAGACTCCTCTGGCTCCCTCCACTCCTCTAATGTAGATATCGCCCGCCAATTCGAGGACTTTTATAAGGGCTTATACAATCTCTCCTCCACCCCTGCCAACCCTTCTCAGATAGCCTCGAGAAATACCCAACTTGAGAATTTCTTCACTTCCCATGGCATGTCTCCCCTTTCTGCTCAGGATGCCGAAGCTCTTGAATCTCCCATCACCACGGAAGAGCTCTCTAGGGCCCTCCGTGAGATGAAACCAGGTAAAGCACCTGGACCAGACGGGCTCCCCCTCCTCTACTATCGAGCTTTTGCGGAAGTACTTAAGCCTCATTTCATTAGAGCTTTCAGAGGACTGGCGGAAGCTCAACACCATTCCTCATCACTACTAGAGGCATATATCACGGTAATTCCGAAGGAAGGAAAAGACGATACGCTTGTCTCTAGTTATCGTCCCATTTCTCTTTTAAATGTGGACGCCAAACTTTATGCAAAAATTTTAGCGAACCGTCTTGTCCCGCTCCTGCCTTCCCTGGTCTCCTTGGACCAAGTGGGATTCGTCCCGGGAAGGGAGGCACGGGACAACACTACTAGGGCATTGAACGTTCACCACTGGCTTACTTCCCGCAAATTCCCCGGATTTTTTCTCTCCCTAGACGCGGAGAAGGCGTTCGACAGAGTGGCCTGGGACTATCTTTTATCCATGCTGGCATCTATTGGATTGCGAGAGAGGATGATAATGAGCATACGCGCATTATACACCAATCAGATAGCCCGTGTACGGGTCAACGGCCACCTGTCGGACGCCTTCCACCTTTCCAATGGTACGCGTCAGGGATGCCCCCTATCCCCCATCCTCTTTGTACTATCCCTGGAACCTTTCCTAAACATGCTCCGCTCCAACCCAAATATTCGCGGAATCCCAGTGGGCGATACCACCCACAAGGTGGCCGCCTTCGCGGACGACATGTTGCTTTTCCTCACCCAGCCACATATCTCCATACCCAATCTACTGAAAGACTTATCACTCTTCCACTCCCTCTCGAACCTAAAGATAAACTACTCCAAGTCCATGGCCTTGAACGTAACTCTCCCTGATGTAGATGTGGAAAGATGCAAGACCAACTTTCCCTTTCTTTGGGCGCCTATCTCCATTCCTTACTTGGGCATTCACATACCTCGTCGCCTCGAATCCCTCTTTGACACGAACTACAAACCCCTGCTCTCATCTATTTGCCGCGATTTGCAGAAGTGGAGGAATCTACGCATCTCGTGGTTTGGCAGAGCCGCTTTGCTCAAGATGTCCATTCTCCCTAGACTCTTATATCTTTTCCAGGCAGCCCCCATCCACCTTCCGCAATCGTTTTTCTCGACTCTTCGGGCTACCACCGCACAATTCTTGTGGGATGGGAAACCTCCCAGGATCAAATTTTCCAGGTTGACGGCTCCGAAACACAAAGGGGGTCTAGGCATCCCTGAACTCCAAACCTATCACAAGGCCTGCATCCTGACTAGACTCTTGGACTGGAATCTCCACTCCTCTAACAAATCGGTTGTTACTCTTGAAAACGCTTTCTCGGAGATCCCACTTCATCTTTTGGCCTGGATGCCTCTCTCCTCCGTCTCCCCGACCCTTAAACGCCATCCCCTGATTGGTCCACCACTCATGGCCCATGACAAATGGAAGAAGCAGCTCCGGATTGACCCGCGAATAGGACCCTTGACCTCTTTGAGGATGAACCCGGCTTTTCCACCTGGCAACTCAATGACCTTCCTGAGTCACAGCTGGCCCTTTCAAGAAATCTTTGCCCAACAATTCTTTAAAGATGGGATTCTCCTTTCCTGGGAAGAGGTCAACCGTTTCTTGGCCCCTTACACTCTCCCACTCTGGTCTTACTTCCAAATACGCCATTTCCTTTCCACTACAGCCACCCCTAGGGAATGGTCAAGGCCCCCGACCCCCCTGGAAACTATCAGTATCCAAGCCAAACCCCGACGTCACCTAATCTCTGAACTCTACGAACACCTACTCGTTGCCCCTCAGGTGTCCCTGGCCCCCTTTGCACAAGCTTGGTCCCGTGACCTCCAACTCTCACTTTCTGAGAAAGATTGGGAATCCATATGTCGCTCTGTCCATCGGGCCTCTATCAACGTCACAACCCAAGAGAATGGGTATAAAATCCTGACTCGCTGGTACAGAACTCCAGACAGAATTCACAAATTCCAACCAGGAGTCCCTGATACTTGCTGGAGGTGTCAAAGTGAACCAGGCACCATGCTTCATATCTGGTGGAACTGTGCCATAATTCAGCCCTTCTGGGAGATGGTTCACAGATTGATTCGTGAAGTCACGTCCTGCGAT
Source organism: Pelophylax lessonae (assembly GCF_965119305.1). NCBI lineage: Eukaryota > Metazoa > Chordata > Amphibia > Anura > Ranidae > Pelophylax > Pelophylax lessonae. Next base: position 581,223,628 of record NC_138771.1, read on the forward strand.
CTTCTCCTAACTCCTGAACACTTCCTCCTCAACCACACCTCAGATACGCACAATGCTCGTAAGCCGATTCTTGCCCGTCACATGCTAAATGCCGCCAAGCTGTGCCTTCCTTGCCATTGGAAATCGACCTCCATTCCATCGTCTAGGGAGTGGTTTCTTAGACTCAATGGAATCGAGGAAATGGAGGAATTGATCAGCATCTCTAATGACCAGATCCACAATTTCTCGGCCCGATGGATAGACTGGATCAGATTCAAGCATACCTGTACATACGAAACGATTATGGGGACCAAGAGCCCACGATCGTGAACTCGAGTGTTATACCGAAATCGAAAATCGCTCCCGCGTCCTACTCTGCTCTCTGTGTCCAAGGAAAGGCTGCTCGCTGAACTACCTCTGACCATGCGCCATCCGGCCTGCCTTTCACCCCCCCCCCCTTACACCTAGTCCCACTTCTCTTTTCCTCTAATCTTTTTCCTCCCCTTTCTGATCCTACCCCCTTCCTTTTCTTCCCATCCCGTCTTCCCTGCCCCATGTGTTGTCTGTCCTATATACTCAATTACTACGACTTTCCTCTCCATGTCTAGTGGGTTCATGCCTGGTTTTTTGGCCATGTGCTACCCTCCCCGTACACGAGACCTGGCTAACAATACTCATTATATTAGGCCGCTGTGGCACATGACTCCTTTTTCTTGCCCGATCTCAGTTTGCCGATTAACCCAGTATATGAACCTCCCATCTCATAAGTTGGGACACTCAAATGGCCTTGTCTTCTCTATTACTGATCTATTTACTCCCACTATGAACACATTGTTACGCATTCTAGTCGTTACTGCCACGTTATGCTACTTTGTTAATAGTATATCACTGTTTTATACACACTCCATGTAATTGTTCTCATGTACTGTGTATTTTTTGTATGTTTGTATATTTAAAATCTCAATAAAACCTGATTATGGAAAAAAAAAAAGAAAACGCAGCGGCTGCACAGACAAAGTTACATGTTAAAATCTGATGTGTGGGCAGGAGTGTCTTCATTCAGATCCGTGCACCCACTTTTGCTGCCGCTGCTCAAAACAGAGGTTCTGTCTCGACATCCTCTGAATGAGCCCTTTGGGGAATTTATCAAAACTGGAGCAGAAATGATCTGGAGCAGCTGTTTATGACAATCAATTGGCTCATAGCTTTCATTTTCAAAGCTTAACTGAACAAGCAGAGGATAGAAGCTGATTGGCTGCCATGCACACTTGTCCTAGATTCTCTGCTCCAGTTTTGATAAATTCTCCTAACTGTGGCACAGTCATTAAAACATTTGCCCCGTCAAGCCCCTCCCACTGTTGATGCAATTAATCCACACCCACAATACCTACAATTTGGTGCTGGGGGCATCACTATACATCTCTACAACTATTTTTTTCATTGGGGGGAATGCAAACATATGACCATCCCTGGGTGCCAAATGTGCTGGGTACACCACTGGGGACTGAGAATGTACCTAGGTGTCCCGCAGTAGTACAGAGGCCATCAGTTACACAAGATCATTCCCAAGTACACAGATCATTTAGGCTCAAGCTAGGGGATGTCTTTTTAGTATATATTTCTGAAGAACTTCAACATGAGAGGGGGTTAGGGTCACAGGAAACACCAAACCGATCAGTAGCAGCAACAGGAGGACAAACTTCTCTATAATCTTCCAATAGAAGCTCTTCTGGAGGCGACGGGATGGCCAGTGTATCTAGGCTTTAGATAAGTACTAGAATCAGGTTACATGCTAATATATGTAGCACTGCCCTCTAGAGGACTGCTGCATATTACACTTAGGGATTCCCCTGGGTTACCCGTAGCAACTGTTTGCAGAAAACGTAACACTTTAAGTTCTTGGCTCAGTCAAAGATCAGTCCAGGGGTTGTTGTTTTTGGGGTTTTATTTAAATTCGGATGGGAGAAGGGATGAGTGGGATACTCCAACTGTTAACTATTCACAATGCTGAGGACTTTTAACTTGAGAATGCGGCAAGGCCGCTACTTCATCCTGCCACTTGAATGAAGATGAGGTAAGTGTTCCTAAAGTATTTCTCTTCAGGGTACTCCCCTAGTACACCTGTTGTCTCTGGGCTAACTGACACCCATCCACTGACTCTACACTCCAGAGTGGTCCCCTTCCTGGGCAGACCCCTGGGCAAGTTCCTCTGTACTCACGACACTGTTTTTCCAGATTCTTTAATGCCCAAGTCCTGTAGTCAGCTCTCCTGGACCTCTGGGTTCAGACTCACACCCCCGATACACCAGGCCAACTGCCTGTGACCACCACCAACTGTTGCAGAAGAGAAGGCAGCCTCCACCCTCCTTCTGGAACTCGGCTTCCCGCCCAAAGACCTCTACCTCATGTGCCCGTGGCTGTTTATACCCTGTCCCACTCTCTGTGCCAACCCCTCGGACAGTACCAAAAGCCTGTGTGTCATTGGTCAGGTTTCCTCCAGCATCCAACGTGCCTCCCCATTGGATCAGCTGGGGACACTCCCTGAGACCAGACGAATCACACACTGGGCACACTGAGTAGACCTAACTACAAATCCTGCTCCCTGATAAGCAGAGGGCATAAAGATTTTGCCTGCGGCTCTTCTGGTAAGCAGAGAGAACCAAAACTACACTCTCTACCTAGCACCTGACTGGAAGGGTGCTACATATAAAATACAAAATGCAGCGCTTCAAATAAAGTCCACATGTGAGAATTCAAAGAAAATCTAGATAAAAAGTTCAAGTGTGTATGGTTCATATCAAGGTGCTAGAGTAGATCTTCCACCAAAGTGTAAAGTTCACATTAAGGTGCCAAACCCAGTCCTCCTCCGACAATTATGAACACACTGACCCTTACCATAAGAGATGGGCCACAATTTTCATAATGGTCAAATGCTCTATGTGTGATTTAACAGGGATCACACAGCCTCTGATCTTGATCAATCATTCCTGATATAAGCTCATCCGCATCATAGATCTTGACAGATAGGGATCAAAATAAATCAGCAGGAGAGCCTCATGGTGTAGTAGGTTTAAACCACAATTTATTGGCAATAGAATATCACTCACTGAACAAACAGCATGTAACGGCTGTAAGCCGCAATGCTATGGAAATGTTTAATTCCCACAAAATGTCTGACTTCCGTGCGTGGCGACGTTTAGGCGAGCCGGCTCCTCCCAACATGTTTCGTCATATAGATGTCACCAGGGGCATCATATAGAAGTTATCAGGTTACATGTTAAGATTTGGTTTTCAGTTTTAATTTAAGGGTTCAGTTTTGGGGGAAGTAAAGGGTTTTAAGAATGTTAATATTAGGGGTTAAAACCCATCTCTGTTTTTTCTGACCCTTCATCATAAATGTGATTTATTGAATGTTGTTCTACATCTTCCAATTAAATAGTAGAATGTGGTTCCTGGTAGAGTGGCAAACATTGAAATAAATAACAAAAAAAATCTTCGTATATATAGTATATCAATGTTTCACAACCTTTTTTCAGTCAAGTTAAAATTATGGACAATCTCGAGGCACCCCATTCTAAAATGTAAAAAATAGTTCTAATAGTTTTACATAATACATCAACATCCTCAAACGTAGGACACCAAACGTTAAAGGTGATTTATTCTTCCAAATCTAATACACTTTTGCCCACTGATACTGACCAGTAGTCTAGTGCTTCTCTTCTCCCTCAGTGTTTCTCAATCACTCAGCTAATGTGACCCCAGTGCTGACAGAGAGGAGCAGAGGAGGGTCATTGGTTGTAAGGACACTGGCTGCTAGAAGGTCGTAGTGGTGCACACTGAAAACCTGTGGCTTTGTGTAGCTAAAATGCAGGCTTCATCCATCTGCTGGCTTGTATACAATTTTGAGACAATTTTTAGAATATTTTGCAAAGGCACCCCTGAAGAAATCTCAAGGCACCCCAGGGTGCCTGGGCACCCTGGTTGAAAAAGGCTGCAGTATATTAATTGTTTATTTATTCATTTATATGCCTATATACAGCATATATCTCAAATATTTCCATCTATATATAAATAAATTTCAAAAAATTTCCGCGCTAATGTGATAAGTGAAAGAATGATAGATGTCAGCAGCCAACACAAAATCAACCAACAATGACTCAAATTAATAATAAAACGTAAAAGTGTAGCGCTAAAAGTATAAATGAATCACAACAAATGATATATAGTGTCCAAATGAATGAAAAACTAATAATCACAATGATGTGGATATAGGAAAAAGGTAAAAACAAGTGTAGTGTCCAAATGAATAAATCCCAAAGAATGATGTGAAGTCAAATCATGAATCCGCATGCACAATAATCCAAGGAGGGGAGGGTTTTTTCCGTGACACCAAGGGTATGTGAAGGAAAAGGATCACCTCTGTGATGGGGTAAGTAAGGCAGCTTACCAGATTTCTATGGCTGCTCAACTTAATGAGTCAGCCTCTCCCAGCTAATAATCAAGACCACTGAAGAATAGATCTGATGTTGCATGGATACTTATTCACTTCAAATGGACCACCTCTCAATATGCGTGAAGAGATCGGTACAGGGTAAACACTCCTCAATGTTTTTCATCAGTCATAAATGAATATGTAAGGAAAAAGAAAGCGAAGCCTATAGCGTGATCCCGTTTAAAAATTACAATCTTGTTTATTAAAAAATGGTACTCACAATGTAGCATAAATAGACAGGCTTGTCAAATGGTTGTACAAGGGATGGAAGTGCGGCGTCCCGCAGACTGTCCCAAGCAGCAAAAATGGTAGAGGCCGGCGAGAATTTCAAGGGGCGTGTGGACGTTGCGTCTGGAGTCGCCATCTATATATAAACTCAAAAACTTGTATTTATAGCCAAAACTTAAAAAAAAAAAAAAGGGTTGAGTAGGGATAGAGTAAGAAATGGTTAGAACTATCTCTATTTATATTATTTATATTGCTATCTCTGTCCCTACAAAATAGATTCACCATCTCTGTTTCACCTGGTGACCTTTGTCGCCAAGACAGAGAGTGATGGAATTTTAGAGTTGTTACCGAAATTGGAGGTAAGGATAAATCTGCCAGTAAATGACACCTGTTCCAGGATTCCTCCATCCACCTATCTTTTATGGATGAGGGAACTTTTATTGTTTTTCAGCCCACTGGCTGAATAAAAAGAAGATGAAAATTGTGTGGCCAGCTTAAAGCGGAGCTCAACCCTATTTAGCAACTATGGCCCCACTGGTAGCTAATTCCTGTGCCATTAATCTTCAGATTTTTTTTTTCTTGGTTTTGTTTAAATACCTTTTTTTGTTTAAAAATCCCTGCACTTCCGGCCCACCTCACTGCGACGAAGTACGCCATTTCCGCTCTCCCATTGGCTATAGGGATATTCAATCCAGGGATGTCATCAATCCCAGTAATCAATAGGCATCCTCTGCTTCTGGCATTGCATTATTTTTAAAACCGGAAATTACGCAATGACAGTCACTTTCCTTCCTTCTGGGTTGTGTTGATTGACAGGTTGACATAACAACGGGGTGGGAACTTCCGGCGCGGCCATTACTACAGCAACCTCCAATCAACACAATCAGTGCATCACGCTATGTCCCAATGGGGTTGATTTTCCTAAAGGAAAATAGACTGTGCACTTTGCAAAGTGCAGTTGCACTCTCCAAGTGCAGTTGCTCCAGAGCTTAGTAAATGAGCAGACGTTCTGCTGATTTCCATCATCCAATCATGTGCAAGCAAAAAGGCTGTTTTTTTTTATTGTCCTTGCATGTGATTGATTATTCTATGTAAAGTGAACCTTTGCCTAATTAACTAAACTCTGGAGCAACTGCAAAGTGAAATTGTAGGTCTATTTCCCTTAGTAAATCAACCCCAAAGGCTTACACTGTAGTTATTACAGTAAAACGAACACATTTTGTATTTTCTATAGAGGACTTTCAAAATATGTAGATGCTACAACAATCCTGGCTCTAGCCATCAGGTATCAATAGCTCTGATATTTTTTATGTTTGCAACAATGTCTTTCATGGTCTAGGAATGTTTCCTGAAGTATAACATTCAGGTGGAGAAAACAATTAGCTCAACAGTGCCTGCTCCTTGCAGGAACCCCGGTCGCAATGAAAAAAAATATTTCCAATTAAGCTTGACAAGATGACAAAACTTTGTGTGATTGTCAACTAACACAGTGCAGAACAATGTACGGTAAGTCAGTAATAGAAAAAAGATCAGCCGCAAGGAGCTTACAGGAAGCTTACAGCAATACTGGTGTTGACTAGCACTTTGCCCTCTGCTTGCTTTTTTGGCACAACTTTATGATAGAGGTCCTATTTCATAGTCATAGTTGAAAAACCACATATGGGTGAGCTGTAAAATTGTCTGTACCCCACAGACCTTAATAAAGCAGTATCTAATAACTACACTCCTAGATAGAGCTAGCAAGCTGACAGATTACTTTAGTGTCCATGAAGCATGACCAAGATATTGGTAGATAACACTAGACAAGTCTAGTTCCATTATTCTCTCCCACCCCCCATCTATCTTGGAATTTATAGAACCGTGTTGAGGTTTAAATAAAGTTAGTGGAACCCTTCTCAGCACTGGATCGCTGCTGGGAACATCTTTTGGAACGATCTGCACCACTATACCTCTACTGTTTCGGTGCTGAATGAAGAAGCTGTTGCATACACTACATGAGTTTAGGTAAGTATAACCCACTGACACCTATTATTTTTTCCTCCACTGACACAAATGTTTTCTTCTTTCATTGATATCAACTTTTTTTCCACTGACAATGCCCTGGCGTTTCTTTTTGTTGACCTCAGATCACGAGGCATCTGTTCATCCCATTGACCAACAAGGCCTGGGTGTTTTTGTCCACCTGCTGGTCACTGACAAAAAAACTGACAATGGAACGTCCCTTCTCTCACTGACTAGCATTGTAAAGTGTACTAATATAAATATATATATATATATATATATATATATAATTCTGACCACTGCATTCTATAGGCAATGTTGAACATAACAGAGTCCTGAACGATGCACTCTTCACATCTAAGGCAAATGTTATATGATCCTGACCCCTGTAATCTATATGTGAACCCAGATGTGGCTTTTGATCTCTGCTCAGGCTACCCTGGTCCTATTCAGCTGGTTCTGCTTAGGCTGGAAGTGAGCCCGTCCTAACCCAGAGCATACTGTAAAAGCATAGAAAACATTCCAATAACTGCACCCTATGCCAAGTCATGTGTCAAAACAATTAGTAGCAGCCTCAGCTTGCTCTGTCTGGACCACCACAGCCCCAACATATTTTGCCCTGCCCCCGGGGCTTAATCATGGAGATCGCCACTTCCATGATTAAAGTGGTTCTAAAGGCTCAAAGTTTTTTTTTCACCTAAATGCATTCTATGTATAAGAGCCTTTTCACACTGAAGCGCATCTAAACTACCAGTAAAACACTGGGCGCCTTTTAGGCACTTTTCAGATGCTTTTAAAGAGCTTTTTGGGTGCTTTTGAAGAGCTTTTCAGGCGCTTTTGAAGAGCTTTTCAGGCGCTTCCCATTCATTTCAATGAAGATGGACATTATAAAGGTGTTTTTTTAGCCCTCCAAAGATGCTGCTTGCATGATTTTTTGCACTGCCCTGCCAGCGCACCGCCCCAGTGTGAAAGCATTATTTGATTTTAATGGGAATAGGTTTTCATGAGCTTTTTAGGCGCTTTTTAGGCGCTTTTTTTCTCCTCATGTACTAACCCAGCAGCGGTAGCTATTGGCTCTTGCTGCTGTCAATCACAGCAAGTGAGCCAAGGAGGAGAGATGGGGGGCAGGGCCATACCCCACTCCGTGTGTGAATGGAGTCAGTCATAGCAAGTGAGCCAATGAGGAGAGACGGGGGCAGGGCCATACCCCACTCCATGTGTGAACGAACACACGGTGCATAGTTTGGGAGCAAGCCTGCTTAAATGCCCCCATAGCAAGAGGCTTGCTATTGGGGGCACTCGGCGCGAGGGGAGGGGGGCCAAGACCTCTTGCGTTGTACCCAAATGCCATTGGGGAAGAGTATAGGGTTTATGGGGGTACTGATTGGCTTCGATATGACGAGCAGTTTACCCAACGCAAGGCCTTGCGGCCGGGCTTGTGCTGGGATTATAAGGATATTGGGCTTTGGATGAAGCTCATGGCGCAAGCGAAGGGCTTAAGGCCAGCCCTTTCTTGGAGGGGCTGGTGGTTCAGGGTCTGCTGGGCAGTCTGCCACCCATAAAAAAGGATTATGTTGGCAGTTTAACGAGGGGTCATGCCATTTTGGCACAACCTGTCGTTTCCGCCATGAGTGCTCTGGTTGCAGGGGCTCACACAGTTATGCCAAATATGTTTCAGGGAGGGGAAGTCCCAGCCCGGTGAGTCTGTTTTGAAAGGGAAGGACACCAGTAAGCCTTCCCGCGATGTTGTCGTATCTACGTAGATATTCACGGAAGGAGGCAGCAGTTGTCTTGGCTGACGGATTTGCACAGGGTTTTCGCATACCCTGCTCTTTGCCGGTGGCTCAATCTTTGCGGCCTAGGAATTTGAAATTGACGCTTCAGTATCCTCAGGTTGTTATTGCAAAATTGGCTAAGGAGGAGGAACTCGGGAGAATGGACCATTTGACCATCCTCCCATTCTGTTTTTGCATGTGTCTCCCTTGGGGTTGGTGCCCAAAAAGGAGCCCAACAAATTTAGGCTGATACACCATTTGTCGTATGTGAAGGGAGCTTCGGGGAATGACCCCATTTTACCCGACCTGACCTCCGTGTCTTATACCTCTTCCCATTGATACGGCGGTCAGTTGGGTACATCGCTACGGGCGGGGATCGCTGTTGGCAAAGACGGATGTTGAATCTGCCTTTCGTTTGCTGCCGGTCCATCCGGAAAGCCAGCATTTGCTGGGTTGTTTTTGTGGGGGTCAGTTTTCTATGGATCGATGTCTCCCGATGGGATGTTCCATTTCCTGTGCGTACTTTGAGATCTTTAGCACATTTGTAGAATGGATCGTACGGGAGAAAACACAGTTCCGATCGGTGATTCATTATCTAGATGATTTTTTTGTATTGGCCCCCCCCAGATTCCTCAGTGTTGCTACACACTTTGGAATCTATTGCAAAGCAGTTCAGGATTCCTCTGGCGCCAGACAAAACGTAAGGTCCTGCCACGACCATACAATTTTTGGATATTGTGATTGACACGCAAATGATGGAATGTCGCTTGCCGATTAGCAAACTGGAGGATTTGTGGCAGATGGTGCGGCAGGCCAGGTCGGCAAAAAAGGTTAGGCTTAAACAATTGCAGTCTTTATTGGGTAAGCTTAATTTTGCCTGCCGCATTATGCCTATGGGGCATATTTTCTGTCGTCGCCTCAGTACCGCTACGACAGGGGCAACACTACCGCATCACTACATCAGGCTGTCGCGTGCGCACAAGGCCGATCTGGGGGTTTGGGATGAGTTTCTTGCCTCCTATAATTGCAGATCTTTATGGATGGCTCAGATACAGTTGAGGGTGGTGGAGGTTGTGTCCAGCCTGTTGGCATCTTAGCCGTCCGTTGTGCGCTTATTGCGTCACCTTGTTTTGCGTTGTCTAAGTTTGAATTGTTTTGTGCAAACTGTTCATGTCCTGGGTGTGTTAAATTCCATCGCCGATTCTTTGTCTCATTTTCAGTGGGACAGGTTCCGAAGGCTGGCACCGGATGCAGAGCAGCAGAGGGTTCCTTGTCCTGAACGGCTGTGGAAGCTGGCACTGGAGTAGCTGGAGCACTAGTGCTTCGCTCTGTGAGTGAGGTTAAATGGGGGGCGTATTCGTCGGTTCGGGTGAGTGGTCTGCATTGGTATGTTTAGTCAGGGGGGGTGTTTTTCCACTCAGGATCACTTGTCTTTGCTGTTATATTTTACTGGGACAGGATTTACCCGGGGCACGTCAGTGTCGAAGATGAACAGGAGTTTGGCTGCCTTGGCTTTCTTTTTCTGGCTGCGAGGCCTGTGTGATGTGACCAAAGACTTTATGGTAAGACAGACCATGAAGGGATTTTGACGGGGTCATGTGCAGTCGGATACCTGGTGCCTGGCTTCTTTTGATTTACTTCAGCAGCTAGTGAGGGGCGTACACAGGATCTGCTCTTCTGACTATGAGGTGAGGCTGTTTACCGTGGCTTTTGTGTTGGCCTTTTTTGGGGCATTCAGGATTGGGGAGTTGGTAAGCAAGAACAGGCGTGGTGTGGGTGGGCTTCAGTTTGTTACGGTGTCTGACAATTGTGTCCGTCTTTTTATTGGAAAATCAAAACCTATTCAGTTGGGTAGAGGGGTTGCGGTATCATTATTTCAGGGGTTGCCAGAGGCGGTTTGCCCAGTGTTTTTTTCATCTTTAGCTCAGATGAAGCTGTGTGTCACAGCGAAACGCGTCTAGCGATAGGTAGAGCGAGTACCACGTGATCCCCGGCCGGAGGATCGTATGCTGCGGGAGCAGCACACCACCGAGCCGCTCTATGCTTGTTTTACTTTGTTGTTTGTGAGTATAAATCCCCGCCATGTACCCAATAAATGTGTTGTATAAAACAAACTTCACCATGAAAAGCTTCTCTTTTTGAGGATACGGGGGCGATGAATCTTGAGGTTCCAGCTAATACTCCTCACCAATTGAAAAACAGAGTGTAAAGCCTTTATTCCATGCCTGATTAAATCCAGTTGATGGTAAGCAGACATCTTAAGGGGGAAACCCCGCTTATTGCACATTTTGAACACTCAAGCACTTTATGAATATCGGAAAAAGTCACAGCATTCTGGAAAGATTTATTTATGGACAATTATTTATATATTTATCTATTTGGAACACATTGTGTATAAATATTAGATTTTTATGATTGTACACTTCATATTATTCCTTTGAAGATCACCACAGATGTATTAAGTTATTGCACTATTCTATATTTTTTATATATATTTATAGATTTATAATTTTAAAGCAGCGCTGCACTCACATCTCTCAAAGTCAAGTATTGTGGCCACATTTTGTATAACCATATTCAGATAAAAGTCTAGCTATCTCTCACATGATACCTCCTCAAAATTGGAGTTGGCAACAATTCTAGAGATGGCCAATTACCAGCCAAACCTCACCACACATCTTGCTGACATCTTCTGACATCTAAGAGAACTTTTAAAGAAAAACTATGATTTTCAAAGGGAATCTCAAAAGAATAATACATTTGATAAAACGAAACTCATTGCTAATGCTGAAACATTAGCATACTATGAAATGTCAAAAGAAAAGACATTTCAGAGTAATATCTCAAAACAAGGGTTTGATGCTGTGTCGCTGCAAGGAGCGAAACAGGTTATTTATGACTCTAAAGCAAGCCATAGATTATACAATTTTCTTTCCTTCCACAAAGGGGGAAAGGAAAGAAAATTGCTTGATACCCCCATCAACACAGTCATTGTTGATAGGAGAATCACTCCCGCAGTGCTATTGTGTTCTGCCGACAGGGGTGCCTTTCCTGTCACAGAAAATAATGATCACTGCTAGCGGCTAAAGTTGCCAGCAGTGATACCATGTGAAAAATCCGACAGGCTGGTTGTACGGAAGTCGATCAATGGATCAACTTCACTGCAACCAGCCTACCAATAGATGGATCGAATCTCAGCCGGTCCCTGCTGAACCAGCCAAGAATTGATCCATCTATGGCCGGCTTAAGTCACAAACAATGACAGAGATTAGCTATGTCCTAATAGAAAAGTATGTGGGGAGGTGCAGCGTGGTGCAGCGGTAGTAAACACTCAGGGGTTGATTTACTAAAGGCAAAAAGACTGTGCACTTTGCAAAGTGCAGTTGCCCTCTGCAAGAGCAGTTGCTCCAGAGCTTGGTAAATAAGCAGAAGTTCTGCTGACTTTCATCATCCAATCATGTGCGAGCAAAAATGCTATTTTTTTTTTCCTTGCATGTGATTGGGTATTCTTTGCAAATTGAAGCCTTGCCTCATTTACGAAGCTCTGAAGCAACTGCTCTTGCAGAGGGCAACTGCACTTTGCAAAGTGCACAGTATATTTGCCTTTAGTAAATACACCCCTCACATTCCAGTTGCAGAAACAGAGCTTGTATTAACGTTAAAGTTCACAGCAAACCCGGTGGGAAGGCACCCCGATGGGGAACACTTACAGTATGTAACATCAATGTGTAGCATTGGACGTGCCGACAGCATCTGTCTTAAGGAGCGGATTACAGCCTGGCCGGTCCATGCCACAAAGGGGAGGCTTTCAGGAAGGATGGCGTGTCCCTATCCTTTCCCTACTCAACTTGAACCTCTTCCTACTGCTATTCACTGTCCCTGACAGATGGGCGACTTGTCCCTTCACCACCCAAACGCAAAATGCTCATCAATTCCAGGAGCCAGGGTCTTAAATAGACTCTGCCTGACCCAAGATGGCATCCAGAGTCACATAGGGAGGCAGCATCCAACCAGATAGCTTTCCCATTCAACCAGGAAACTGTTATTTTTGACTTCCTCTCCCTCTGCAATGCCGCTAAAGCTAAGCATCACTTGCATTGGAACAAATAGACTGCACCTGCATACAAGTAGAAGGGCAGAACATTTCCATTTGTCTACATATGGTTGCAAGTAACTATTGAACCACATTAAAAACCCAAGGCAATGGTGACCGCCGAGAGTAATGGCTGCATGAGACACCTAATCCTCCAAAAGCAGACCTCAGGCTAATCCCCCAGAGCCGATCCAGCCTTCCAAGGAGCTCCAACCGTCTCCTCCAGTGCCCCAGAACTGACAGCCATGCCCAGATGCCACAGGGAAGCCATATAGCTTCAGAAGCTGCCCAGATTCTTCCCGATGATACAGAAGGGTCTCCTCCAAAATGGCGGAGAGAGATATAATGCGGCGGCCTCGGCCAGACCTCTTGCAGCCACGCGGCTGAATACAGCAGAATACAGTGCCAGCATTCCTCTTAGCCAGGAGATGCAAAATTCAGGCACCTCCACTCCATCTACAGGGAGCCCAGTCAAATCAAGGCCACACAGTGACTCCTGTGAAGAAAATGCCTCTCCAGAACCCTTAATGGAGGTATGCGTGCTAGACACCCCCTTGCCTGACACACCAACTACAGAAGACCCCATAGCCTTTTTCCCTATCCAAGGCCTGCCTGTCTCTGACATCACACTCAAAGACATGCTACTATTTCTCAGAGCCTCACTACAAGCAGGCCTCTTTACCTGTGTACACAAAGTAGCTACAGATGTACGTGACCTAGGAGAAAGCATTAAGTACGTAGAAGATAAAATGGGGGAACTTACTCAGTCATTTAACATCATATAAGACTCACGTACCGGGCCTGAAGAAGACATCTCTTGGATCAAAGATAAAATTGCCGACCTAGAAGATAGATCTTGGCGCAATAATCTTAAAGTCTGTGGTAATCCAGAGACTAAATCTTCCCAACAGTTGGTGCACTTTGTACGTAACTTTTTTCAAAAGGTGATCCCATCGCTCACACACGAGGACTTAACCATTGATAGGATCCACAACATCCCCAAACCATCATTTCTCCCTTCTAATGTACCGTGAGACATCCTCCAATGGATTAATTTCTTCCAAGTAAAGGAGAGACTACTTGCAGCCTTCCACAAAAAAGATCAACTACCTGAGCAAGCCCTGAGTCTCCAAGTACTTCCAGACATCTCAGCACACAAGGAAAAACCTGGATACTGTTACTAAGGCACTGAGGAACCACTCTATCATATACCAATGGAAGTATTCAGCCACATTAATCATCACGCGAGACGGTGCTACCTCCACTTTCTCAACCCCGGAAGATGACCTTAAGCTTCTATGTTCCTGGGACATAATACCTATCCACCAACCTTCTACTGCAGCCAAGACCTCCTTCGCTCCAGTATCGGAAGACTGGCAAGTAGTCTCTAACAGATGCTCCAACAAGAAACGCAACCCCTAAGGCTCTGGGATGTGATCATCTTCTGATCCTTAAGCTACAAACCACATGAGCTCTTGGCTCTTGGAACCTCATCAAAGTTTATTCTCTTTTTCTCTTTCCTCAAATTCAAACCCTGTTCCAACCCCCACTCAGTGTTTTTACTCCCCATTGTTCTTATAGAACTCTCTTTTTACCATTCCTCATGGCTATGCTGTTCACCGTACAACCATGGCCTTACCATGTTGTTTTTTGTTTCCTTTAGTTTATTCGCCTTTCTGTTCTAGTTTCCGCCAAAAGTCTGTGGCATCCCACTCTGATGCATCAGAAAATATATCAACAAACTCGACCAACTGTCACCAACAAACCAGGATGATACTACTCTGCCTCGCAAATCCATGGAGCACCAACTCCGTAGAGATACACGTGAGTCTATATAAACATATATCCACTCCTCAGAAACCTCCATGATGCTACAAATATTGTCAATCAATGCTGTGGCCTTAACCACCCAACAAAGAGGGCATCCCTCTGGCGTGAAATCAGGACCCACAAAGCTGACATTCTAGCAGTTCAAGAGACGCATTTTCAAACTGATGCTGTACCCACCCTCAAACGCAAGGACTTACAACAAATCTACCTCTCCAGCTTTTCAACAAAGAAATAAGGGGTTTTATTAGCAGTCAAGAATACTGTGGCTTTCACCCTACACGCTAAAACCATAGACCCGGATAGCTGCTATATTATTCTACAGTGCAATGTCAACAGCAAACCTTATACTCTAGCAATCATCCATGCTCCCAACACTGACCAACTACGCTTCCTGTGCAAACTGTTCAAAAAGCAGACAATAAACAAATACGAATATCCCATCCTTTGCAGAGACTTTAATCTCACAGTTGACCCCCACCTTAATGCAGCATCTCACAAAAGTGAGTACACTCCTCACATTTTTGTAAATATTTTATTATATCTTTTCATGTAACAACACTGAAGAAATTACACTTTGCTACAGTGTAAAGTAGTGAGTTTACAGCTTGTGTAACAGTGTAAATTTGCTGCCCTCTTAAATTACTCAACACACAGCCATTAATGTCTAAACCACTGGCAGCAAAAGTGAGTACTCCCCTAAGTGAAAAAGTCCAAATTGTGTGGAAAGTGTCAATATTTTGTGTGGCTACCATTATTTTCCAGTACTGCCTTAACTGTCTTGGGCATGGAGTTCACCAGAGCTTCACAGGTTGCCACTGGAGTCCTCTTCTACTCTTCCATAATGACATCAAGGAGCTGGTGGATGTTAAAGACCTTGCAATCCTCCATCTTTCATTTGAGGATGCTCAATAGGGTTTAGGTCTGGAGACATGCTTGGCCAGTCCATCACCTTTACCCTCAGCTTCTTTAGCAAGGCAGTGTCATCTTGGAGGTGTGTTTGGGGTCGTTATCATGTTGGAATACTACCCTGCGGCCCAGTCTCTGAAGAGAGGGGATCATGCTCTGCTTCAGTATGTCACAGTACATGTTGGCATTCATGATTCCCTCAATGAACTGTAGCTCCCCAGTGCCGGCAGCACTCATTTGGCCCGAGACCATGACACTCCCACCGCCATGCTTGACTGTAGACAAGACCCACTTGTCTTTATACTCCTCACCTGGTTGCTGCCACAAACGCTTGACACCATCTGAACCAAATAAATTTATCTTGGTCTCATCAGATCACAAGACATGGTTCCAGTAAACCATGTCCTTAGTCTGCTTGTCTTCAGCAAACTGTTTTCAGGCTTTTTTGTGCATCATCTTTAGAAGAGGCTTCCTTCTGGGCGTCAGCCATGCAGACCAATTTGATGCAGTGTGCGGCGCATGCTCTGAGAACTGACAGGCAGACCCCCCCCACCCCTTCAACTTCTGCAGCAATGCTGGCAGCACTCATACATCTAATTCCCAGACAACCTCTGGATATGACGCTGAGCACATGCACTAAACTTCTTTGGTCAACCATGGTGAGGCCTGTTCTGAGTGGAACCTATCCTGTTAAACCATTGTTTGGTCTTAGCCACCATGCTGCAGCTCAGTTTCAGGGTCTTGACAATCTTATATAGCCTAGGCCATCCTTATGTAGAGCAACAATTCTTTTTTTCAGATCCTCAGAGAGTTCTTTGCCATGATTTGCCATGTTGAACTTCCAGTGACCAGTATGGGAGAGTGAGAGTGATAACACAAAATTTAACACACATGCTCCCCATTCACACCTGTGATCTTTTAACACTAACGAGTCACATGACACCGAGGAGGGAAAAATGACAAATTGAGCCCAATGTGGACATTTTTACTTAGGGGTGTACTCACTTTTGTTGCCAGCAGTTCAGACATTAATGGCCGCGTGTTGAGGTATTTTGAGGGGACAGCAAATGTACACTGTTATACAAGCTGTAGACTCACTACTTTACATTGCAGCAAAGTGTCATTTCTTCAGTGTTGTCACACGAAAATGTATAATAAAATATTTACAAAAATGTGAGGGGTGTACTCACTTTTGTGAGATACTGTATGTCCTCAATGCCCAAAGGCTGAGTGCCCTTACTTTGTGAACTTCTACACAGAGAATACGTGTATGATGTATGGCACTGCTTTCATGCTAGTGAGAAGGACTTTTCGTATTTTTCCCCGAGACACAGGTCTTATTCATGAATTGATTTATTTGTTGTAGATAAGTGGCTTTTGCAACAAGTGTCCTTCGGGGGTCTGATCGTATCATCCATACTAGCACTGTACTTATGTCCTTCTGAGCAAGTATATACCTCCGGGTTACTATCTAAAACTTTCAACATCACAAATGGGACACAAGGCAGCCCGCTTTCCCCTCTGATATTTAACCTGTTAATCGAGCCCTTAGCAGAAGCCATTCGCTCCCACACTACAATCACAGGGTTTATCTTCCAAAATGAATCCCATGTCATCAACCTGTTTGTAGAGGATATCATACTGCTATTAAGTAATCCAAGCCAATCACGTACATCAGCTCCTTGAACTTTTAGGTCGACTCTAATACTATAATGTAAACCACACTAAATATCTCATTCTTAATCTGGGAGTCTGTCCTAATGAACAAAAACAATTGGCACAACAATTTCCCTATATATGGTCTCCCAAGGGAATACCCTATCTTGGTATAACACTTTCCCCTGCAGTCTCAACCCTAGCTTAGGCCAACTTTAGACCCCTGAACAAAACTTAAAGCAGAGCTTTGCAACATATACCAATTCAAACTATCGTGGGCAGGACATCTAGCTGCTTTTAAAATGCTTATACTACCACAAATTTTGTATCTCTTTTGTATCCTCCCTATCCCACTTAAACAATTTGTATTGTCAGCACTATCCTCCCTCCTTAAAAAATTCCTATGGCAGGGGAAAAGGGCAAGATGCGCCTATGCACAACTTATTAAAAACAGAAAAGCAGGTGGAATCGGGTTAATAGACATTAAAGACTACTACCTAGCCTCTCTACTTGACCAACTAAAAATTTGGTTCACCACAGCTCCGGAAGCAAATGGATCTCAATAGAAAAATCGATGACTCCACCTCCACCACCTGCTACTAGCTGATACCTTAAATCCAATCCAGTTAGATTCCTTTCCTACTACAATCAGAGCTTCAATACAAGCATGGAGATCATTGATTTCCTTGTCATTGTCTCTAAAAGAGGGTCACCTACTTAAATTCCTCACCCTTCTACTACCACACCTTAACCCTACCAATTGGTACCAAAGTACGGCCTGGCGTTATTAGACCAACTCTACACAGGACCTAAAATTAAAAATACGCCCACTATACAGCTCAAATATGGGCTCAACACCAATGACCACTTCAAAATGTTCAGTGTAAGACATTTCTTCATAAAATTCCCTGCACCCAAAATGTATTTCGACCCTAAAATTTGGCATTTCTACCAAAAAACCTCCCACAAAATTAAGGGCATCTCACTCCATGCAACCTGCTTCAAAATAAACTGATCTTCACAAAAACTGCCCCCATACTTGCATGGGAAAGGGACCTCCAACAGTCTTACATGGATTCACAATGGATATCTACTTTCCAATATTCACACATCATTTTTCACTGTGTCAATCACTGGGAACTTAAACAAAAAATAACTACTAGATGGTACCTTACTCCTCATTGAATAGCACATATCTCCTCTCCCTAATCCCCCTCCTCTTCCCTATGCTGGAGGAACTGTGGCTAAGAAGGCAACCTACATCACATCTTGTGGACCCGTAAAAGTGTTTGAAGCTTTTGGAGGGTTGTGTTTTAGCTCCTTTCCCAGGTTCCAGCTTTAGTGATAAACCCAGACCCAGCATTAGCACTTTTAAATCTAGGAATAAACGCCTTCCCTATTGCCTTTCGGAAGTTTATAGCATCTATACTACTAGCTGCTAAACTCAATATCACCAGACACTGGAAAAGGGAGTTTGCACCCAACCTATCAGAAGTCATAACCACTATACAAAACCACTACTTTGTTGAAAGACTGCTGGCACTTAAATAGAACTCACTACCCAAGTTCGAAAATGCGTGGCGTCCATGGGTCGAGTGGTATAAGAAATAATCTGTTGACATAAGAAAATTCCTGTTGACATACATATTCTACAACTTTAACAATGTTATCACAGACTAATCCTTGTTCTATATACATATTGCCCTGAGTAGCTACCTATATCTGTTTTTCAATCCTTCCCCCAATCTCCCTTTCCTTTTTTGTTGTTGTTTTTTTTATTTTTTTAAATGATATAATCTTGATAAAAACTTATTGAAATAAAAAAAACCCCAAGGCAATAATCATGAAGTGTCTTGTGTACGTCAGGCCTACAAAAATATGACACTGTAGTGGCTTACAAGCCTGGCAACATGATTCTATTTTTGATACTCAAAAACAGAATATTGTAACTTAGAAACACGTAACTTAGAGACAAGACTGAAAAGACCAAGTGGCCGGTATAGTTTGCAATTTTTTGAGTGAGAAGAGACCTCTATGTATTCCATGCATGTTTAAAACTCACATACTATGTTGGCAGAGTAAAACAATACTTTTTAATTTTCTAATGTTACTGTCAAACTTTCCCCCCTCCTTGGTTGAGGTCATGCCCCTGTTTTCTTGATCTCAGCTAAGTATTGAAAATATTGCCTTTCTGTAGTGTCTCCAAGGGCTTTTTTTTATCTGGAACATGGAGGGACTCTGTACCGCCATCTTCGACAATGACCCTATGCTCATTGACTTGCACTGGTAAACATGAGGAATCAGCAGAGCTGGAGGACCAAACCAGGATAAACTAGCAAGGTCACATGTGGTGGGCAGCATGGGAGCAATATAGAGGGAGGTGAGTGGGGATCAGAGAGAGGAGGATCAGCAAACCAGAGGATTAGCAGAGCTTGGGGTTAATACTGAGTGGGGCATCAGCAGAGTTGTGGGTACTACTGAGCATGGGATCTGCTGAACGTAGGTACTAATAAGCTAGGGATTTGCTGAACAAGAGTACCAATGAGCTGGGGATCTGTTGAGTGGGGGTACTACTGAGCTGGGGTTCTACTGGGCCTCTTTAAAAATAAATCGAAAATCAACACACACATACAGGGCATTTGCCAAGCTTCATTAAAACTTCAAAAAAGCATGTTATGTTCTAGACTGGAGAACTCTGCAGAACAGTCCAAAATCCTAGCAACAGGGATTGCTGACAACTATGTAACAAGTGAGGTTATATAGTGTTAGTTTCAGAGAAACCAGGTTTTGTTAGAGAGTGTGATGAGGAATTAGGGGCCTAAAAAAGGGTTAAAAAGTGTACTGTGAGCATGTGGGTGGGAAAAGGTTACCTTACCAATTAAAGGTTTTTTGGCATAAGTGGTCAATCAGATGGTATGGAGCCCTCTTGTGTTGGTTGTTGTCATAGGGTTCGGTACTCAGAAGAAAGCAATGTTTTTTGGTAAGATTGTTTCCAACTGGTAGGGTGCCAGTGAGAACAAGATTTTGGTGCAGTTAGTGTAATATCTGTTGTGACCAAATACCACCTTTCTGCTAGCTACAAAGAAATGGCCCCTCTCCCTGTTTTTTTTTTTTCTTTTTTTAACAAACATTTTTTATTGAAAGTTTTAGAAAATAAAACAGTACAGAAAGAAAAAGATTAGGCACAGTATATTGACAAACATTGCAATATTAGACCAAGTTTTCATAATGTGCAGAGGGATCCATAGCCAGGTGGTGAATCTGAGCATGCCACCCATAACCCGGACCCCACTGGGTACAAACTGTGTCCAGAGGACCCTGTTTTTAACGCATGCTGTTGGACAGGTTAATTTGGTTGGTAAGCAGACTGGTTGGTGAGTTGAGCTGGGGTTTTTCTCTGGTTTTGTCTTTCTGCTAGCTGGTTAGATTTTCCAGTACAATGTTATTTTGGTCCATTGTTCCTGATATTTAAGTGATGGTTTAAATATTTATAGTTTAATTAAATGGCGGCAGTGGCTAGTTGAACTCAGTGTCATGCAATCTGGTGTTTTATTATGGGAGGTAATTAGGGGCATTATTGATGAAACCCTCAGTCGTGTTATATTGTTTAAGTGCGTGGCTATATATCTTCTGTATCTTAACTGTATCCACATAAAACACTGCAACCGAACATTACGACGAGACTTCTTTTTCTTTAAGTGCTAGAAAATAGCCTGTTATATCAGATACAGCTTCCACTGTTATTCTTGTACTCCAGTCCGAAAAAAAACAAAACAGGAATAGCCCAATAAAAGTTAAAGTAACATAATCAGCTTTTGCTACAATATTCACCTTCAAGCCATTGATTTTCCCAGTACTTTTTCCTGCTGTTAGATACCCTTAGTTTAGTGGCCAGCATAATTCAACCCATGTCAAGAAAACCGAGTTCATACCTGTCCTCAAAGACCCACGCATGCGTGTATAAGTCAGGGCCACTACACGTGAGCTTGAGCATCCATGTTTAAAGCACTGCAAGACTCAAGATCATTGCTATGTAGTCGTCAGTTCCTGTGACCTGTGACCAGACCCTGCCTGTTCTTGTTTTATACCCTGATCTGGGTAGATCAGAGCTCCCGTGCTGAACTCCCATAGGTACCTACTATCCCCCCATACCCACACCAAACTTATAACTATATAATAAACACGCTACTCAAACTTGGAGTAAAAAATGGCAGACATGGCCTTTTATTAAATAACAAAATATAAAACACTGAAATAACAATATAACAATAACCCCGATACTCTTGTTTGTAGGTCCTTGACAGTACCATATAACCAACTTCTGTGTCTGGGTCACCATTTGGCTTAGTCACTTCCCCAGCCGCTAAGCACCGCCTCGGAGACTAACACAGCCGACCTCAGACACCCACCTGTACCAATTAGAGGACGCCATACCTCGGATGGGTCCCCACCATTCTTCCCAAAAAAACAGTTTGATGAACCTCTGTCAAGGACCCCAAACCGCCCCCCTTTAGAAGCAAAAATGACATACCCCCCATAAAAGAGTTCACCCCCACCGAAAAACAAACAATAGGGCGGGAGGGAGGGAGATTCTTCCACGCTTTCTCCTCCGAGATTGACCTGACCCCTCCTACCCTGAAGCTATATTTCAACAGCTCCACCCTCTACCCGGACCACTGACTAATAAGGTAAGTACCCTAACAGACCACCTACTTTTATCCCCCACTTGACCCTTACTGCACGATTCCCCTTTCACCCAGTCATGTATACCCTCTGCTTAGTTCGTTCCTCCTAGCGCCGGGCATGTCTTGATCTGGGTAGATCAGAGCTCCCGTGCTGAACTCCCATAGGTACCTACTATCCCCCCATACCCACACCAAACTTATAACTATATAATAAACCCGCTACTCAAACTTGGAGTAAAAAATGGCCGACATGGCCTTTTATTAAATAACAAAATATAAAACACTGAAATAACAATATAACAATAACCCAGATACTCTTGTTTGTAGGTCCTTGAAAGTACCATATAACCAACTTCTGTGTCTGGGTCACCATTTGGCTTAGTCACTTCCCCAGCCACTAAGCACCGCCTCGGAGACTAACACAGCCGACCTCAGACACCCACCTGTACCAATTAGAGGACGCCATACCTCGGATGGGTCCCCACCATTCTTCCCAAAAAAACTGTTTGATGAACCTGTCAAGGACCTTAAACCGCCACAGCGCCACAAGTGTGACACCTTACACTTGTGCGCCCCTCCACACCCGAAAGGCCCGGTGAATCCCGTCCTGCAAACCCAAAAACCACAAGTCAGTGCCTATGGCATTGAGATGAACCCCATCCCCCCGAAGGAACTGCCACGTATCACTTTCCAGCTCCAAATGCCACACCACCAGGCCACCGTTCCTACTGACAAACCTACCCACCTCCTTGTTTACCTTGATCTAGGCCTTATTAAGCTCGTCGACTGACAGAGCCGACCGCCACGAAGTGCGGGCCACTATGTCAGACCACACTACAAGCATATCCGGGAAGGAAGTGCGAAGTCTCAAAAAATCAAACTTCACATCCCGAATCAGCTCCCGCATGGAGCGGAGGCCCAAATCATTCCCACCCACGTGCAAAACAAGTACATCGGGGGCCCTGTCTAACCTGGCAAAGCGGGAGACTTCCGGCACAACCCTGCTCCACAGCATGCCAGGCACACCTATCCACCTGACCCTGCCATCCTCCCGGGGCAAGCCCAATTGTCTGCCGTTAGGCCTCACCTCCGCCCACCTGGCCCCCCAGAAGACATAAGAATGGCCAAGGATCCAGATCAGGCACTGCAGGACACCTGCAAAAGAAACAAACACAGTGCACCCTCCACCCTTACCACACTTACAAACAACAAACGATACAAGAAAAATTCACAAAGAAACAAACACAGCAAGGCCCCCCTTTACCCGGGGGCTCCTACACCAGATGGGGCCTGACGTAAGATTGAAATCTGCGGGACTCCCACCACCCAATGCGCCTGACCACGTCCTCTCCCAAACCCCAACGGGCTGCCTCCATGGCCGCTCCGATGCGAAAAGAATGCGACGCATATGCCGCCGGGTCGTAGCCCCCGGCCAGCAAACACTTCCTAAAAACGGCCACAAACCTGACATGTCTTTGATAACGCCCACAAGGCGGGGGAAACGCGTCAACGCACTTCCGGGCAGCGGTACGCTACAGCGTCATTTACCATTTCCCTTTCTTCTGATTACATCACTGGGGAGAGAGTGGAGAGGAGCTAATAAGGAGCCAAAAGTAAGAGATTGCAGCCATCCATCCATCCGGGCAAGGGAGATCTTATGTATCCGTGAGGCTGCATTTACCCTTTTCAACCGGAATATCATATTCGCTTAAGGCTCATTCACATCCTAAATTTGGTGAGTGCATCCCCATAGGGGGATTTTCCTTGAAGAGCACTTGGGCACTTTATTTGAATTTTGAGCACCTTTCTGGCACCACAACTTCTTTGGAAGAATATCTGTTTGGACTGCACCTTAAATATATCTTGCACTTTACATATGATTACATTTTGGACACTGGATCATATTTATTGTTGCACTTTATGAATTTATATTTATTGATTTTGTATGCACCTAATTTTTAGAAGAATTTTAATCATTTTCTCACAGTATACTAACCTTTAATTATATAGCACTTATTTATATATTCTACCTGCTAGCGCTGCCTATATGTTTTTCAGTTTTTCCTGGTGTTTTACTTGGTGAGCAGCAGCTTCAGGATATAAAAATATATATATTTTCTACGATTATTTATTCATCACAGCGCGGGTATTAATTTACTGTTTTACACAAATATCAGCAATGTTGCCCCGAAACAGCTCAACCCACTTACCTCTTCCCTGTTGGTCCGTCTTGGACCTACGGAGACGAATCCGAACCGAGGTTGCAGTGCGCACGACATCCTCCAGCAAAAGCCCCCCCAGCTACCCGTGTCGACGGACTAACTAGTTCGCCAATCCGGAAGGCCCCAAATAAAGCCAACAGGAAGGCCGCCCTGAACAGCAAGCCTTCATAAGGCGACGAGCAAATCGTGCTCAGCCTCACCAAAATGACACCCAAGAGCGAAAAGGACGCCGCGTATCGCGGCCCCGGTTAACCTTCTGATACCCCTTCACAGCCTGCCGAACCTGAAAAGCCTTGGTGAAATCCACCCCCCTTTCCAACTTAAACCAAAACGCCAGACCCGCCAGTTTTCTATCCATGGCCACCACCGAAACACTCCGTCCAAAATTCCAACAGACAAAGTAAAGCACCAAAGCGGACACATCCTCCCCCAAGTCCAACCTCCCTACCGCCTCCAGAAAGGAACGCCATTCCGCCCAACTCCTGGCATACGCCTCCCAAGTCGCAGGGCTCAGCGACTGCCGAATCAGACTCGCGGCTACTCCAAGGGGACCCTCCACAAATCCCTCGGACAGGGAATCCCATGTTGCTCCGCCGCCGGCGCCAACACGCGAAACTCGGTCCACTGGAAACGAGACAAAGCATCGGGCACCTTGTTAGAAACACCTGGAATATGCACAGCATAGATAAACACATTGAAACGCAGACACAACAGGACCAGATGACGCAACAGGCTAACCACCGGGGGGGAAGAGGCTGAGATGTTATTGATCGCCTCCACCACACCCATATTATCACAATGAAAATGCACCTTCTTGTTGCCAAAGCCCGCCCCCCACAGGGCCACCGAAACCACGATAGGAAACAACTCCAACAACACCAAGTTACGCAGGAAACCTGCCGCCTCCCATTACTCCGGCCACGGCTCCGCGCTCCACTGACCCTGAAAAAATGCCCCATAACCCGCAGATCCAGCCGCATCCGTAAAGAGGGCCAAGTCCCCGTTACTAAGTGGACCGTCCATCCACAACGAGCAGCCATTATAAGATTCCATAAAAACATCCCAAATTCGCAGATCTGCCCGAAGCTCCCTAGTAAGCCTCACAGAATGCCCGGGGCCCGGACCCCGACGTAGCCGCAGCCAAACGGCGACAAAAAATGCGCCCCATGGGAATTATCCTACAGGCAAAGTTCAACTTACCGAGTAACGACTGCAACTCCTGCAGCGTGATCCTGCGACGACCGCTCGCATTCCTAACCTCCTCCCTCAAAAGCACCAACTTATCCAATGGCAACCTGCATTCCATGGCCTGAGAGTCAATCGTAATGCCCAGGAAAACCAATTCCGTCACAGGCCCCTCTGTCTTGTCAGGAGCCAAAGGAACCCCAAAACAGTCCGCAATGTGTTGCAGCGTCCGCAGGAGGACCGCACAGGTCCTCGAGCCCGAGGGCCCTATGCATAAAAAATCATCCAAATAATGGATGATGGAGCTGACACCCAACACATCCCGAACTACCCACTCCAGAAAGGAAGAAAAGGTTTCAAATAAGGCACACGAAATGGAACAGCCCATCGGCAGGCAGCGATCCACAAAATAGGACCCCTGCCAACGGCACCCCAACAAGTGCATACTATCGAGATGAACCGGCAGTAAGCGAAAGGCCGCCTCCACGTCGGCCTTAGCGCACCCCTGCCATAATTCCGAACCCAAGAAATGGCCGCATCAAACGACGTATAGGTAACCGCACACGCCCGCGGGTCAATACCATCGTTAACTGAGCCACCCCGCGGATGCGAAAGATGGTGAATCAGGCGAAACTTGCCCGGTTCCTTCTTGGGGACCACCCCCAACGGAGAAACCACCAGCCCTGGCAGTGGGGGCGAAGCAAAAGGCCCGCTCATCCTACCCAACGCCACTTCCTTAGCCAGCTTCTCCGCCACCACCTCCGGGTAAAGTCGGGCAGAACGCAAATTGCCCGCTAAGGGCGGAATCACCCCCAATGTACACGGAATGATAAAACCCTCCCGAAAACCCACTTCAAGACGGCCAGCCGCCTCGCGATCGGGGTACCTATTTAAGAATAGGGCCATCCTTGCCACCCTCACCGGATTCATCCCTCTTGCCAGCGACCTCCCTACCGCGCCCTTTTCCCCGCTTGAAACAACGGGACAGGGGATGACCGCCGCCACATCCTGAACATTCGTGTTTAAAATGACAGGAGCCCCCAAACTTGCACGTGCCCTCGTTGAACTGCCAACAGACCCCCTTCCTCTTATCGACCGATGAACCCGAGGTCGAAGTGCCGCCGGCCCCCCCTGGAAAAAACTGACTCCCCACCCGGGCCGTCGTCATCAACTTCATCCAAAGGCTGATATCCTTATGATCCCACCGGATGGAGGGCCTAACCGCCTTACGCTGCCGAAATTGCTCATCGTAACGCAACCATGCCACCCCTCCGTACACACGGTGGGCTTCCCCAATCGAATCGAGGTAACAGAACAATGCCGAGCAATTCTCGGGCGCCTTCATTCCAATGACGCTTGCCAAAATCGCAAAAGCCTGCAACCAATTGGCAAACGTACGCGGGATCAGGCGATACCGCCGCTTCTCCTCCTCTTCCTTCTTGCTCTCGTCCGGCTTCACCCTATCCAAGTTAAACTTCTCCAACGGGAGAAGGGAAAAAATTTCGACATAGTCACCTTTCCAGATCTTGTCGCGAACTTCGGGCTTAAGGTGAGCCCCCAATGGTCCCTCGAAGCACACGTACACCTCGCACTTCGCCGAGTCCGCCAAACTTACCTTGTCACCTTCCTTGGACCCCACCACGGTCTTGTCTGCAGCAGCCGCAACCAGAGCCAGCGACGCCTCCTCCATCTGCGTGCCCGCCATCGTCACCCCTGCCTGGGCTCCCGCCACAGCCGACCCTTGACCCAAATGGGAGCCCCCCACCGCCACCCCGTGTCCCTGAGGGGCCCACGCCGTCACCGGGGGAGGGGCCGCCAGAGCACTAGCCTCCAGCCGCCACAGCAAGTCCCGCAGGCTCCCTTACACCTCCAAACCAACGTGGGTGGAAACATCCCCCTCAACACCCGGGACCAACCCCCCAACCCCCCGGGCCAGACAAGACATCACAGAAGAAGACAGCACAGACACAGAGCACTCACCAGGCTGCCCAGGGCTGGAAGGCCCCCCAGCCGCCACTCCGGCATCCCCCGCCGCGCCAGGAACAGCATCCGCCACTTCTCCCTCCTCCGAGCTGCTGACCTCTCCTTCCGAGCGGACGACCTCAGGACCGTGGACCGGAACCTCCGCCGACGCTGACTTCCCCCTCCTCTGGCCGGATCTCCTCTGCACAGACAGCCTAGAGCTCGATCCTGTTGAAGCAGGCTGCTGCTGTCGTGGGCCCTTTAAGCCGAAGCCGCGCCTCCTGGTGACGTCATCAGCCCGCGCCCCGCTCTCCTCCACTTCCACCACTCTCCCAGGCCTAGGAGCAGGCCTGGAGGTCTGCAATGCAGGCTGCAGGGCACCCGATCGGCTCCCCCCACTCACTCAACGTCCCGAACGATCAGGGATGGGGTCCCCGGCCGCACCAGGCAGCAGACCGGCACCCGCAGCAACATCTCTCCCCCGCCGAGCAAGTGTCCCGACCGGAACCTCGCCAGAGACACCCGCCGCACTGTCCTGAGGCATTCTGATGGAGGAAGTGACCTGGGCTGTAGCAAGGTGAGTGTCCCTCCCCCGTGGGCTCCATCCAGGAAGGGGATTCCTCCCAGCATTCCCACCCACAGAAGCTGGCACACGCTTTGCATGGGGGGGCTGAAGGGTCCCTATTGGGGCTCCCATAGCGACGCTGAGCCCTGGGGGCCCGATCCGGACTAAAGCGCTCCAGAGGCCTGGACCTCCGAGCACGTGTGGAGGAAGGCCTCAATTGCGAGTGGCCCTCCCCGGCCCCCTGCAAGGTGCTGGCAACCTGTCCCTGAACCCAGTCTGAGCCATGCACCACAGCAAAATCCCTGAGCCGTGACAGCAGGTCATCTAACTCACTCATCTCCCTCTCTATTTGCAGATCAAAGCAGAGACGCAGCAGTCGGACACACAAGACTTTCTTCCACGCTTTCTCCTCCGAGATTGACCTGACCCCTCCTACCCTGAAGCTATATTTCAACAGCTCCACCCCCTACCCGGACCACTTACCAATAAGGTAAGTACCCTAACAGACCACCTACTTTTATCCCCCACTTGACCCTTACTGCACGATTACCCTTTCACCCAGTCATGTATACCCTCTGCTTAGTTCGTTCCTCCTAGCGCCGGGCATGTCTTTCTGATCTTGATCCCTCCAGTACTTGAACTCTGGCTTGCTTCTTGACTCAGTGCCTGGTTTATCCGTGCCTGGCTTATTCCTTTGGCTCATTACCTGCTCGTGTGATACTTACTTTGGCCTGGCCCTTATTTACTGTCTCATCTTCCAAATCTGTACTTCTTTTGCCTGCCCATTGCTAACTTCTCTGTCGAACCACAATCCTGCCTTCTGCCTCTGCAAGCCCTGCGATGACATCTGGCACAGGTTTCTGTTCTTCAGCTTCTACCTCATGGCAAGATCCAGTTCTTCTGCTGGGCCACTACTTAATACAGGCACCCATGCTACTTTATGACCTGTCCTACCCTGTCATCAGTCTCAGGGGACAAACAGGGAAGGAGATGTAAGGCAGAGCCCTCTCATCAGTTCCGCCTCTACCAGGTAAGTGACAATCCATTTCCTCTGTGCCCAGGTCATCCTGGACAGTGATGAGCTAATCTCTGTCACTCTGCTTTCTCCTCCTATCAGCATGCTTCTTGTCAATAAATGATTAGCTCCTTGCAATTCTTCTTCCTCTCACATTCCAGCTTTTCTGTACAGGGAATGTAAAATGCTGATACCAGGTACAATTCAGGTACTTACACTTCTTAATGAACGATTGCCGACCGCAATACTTATATATACGTTGCGGTTTGCAAGACATTAGCCATAACCCCCAGTACCGTTTTTTTGTAGGCGGCTGACTTTCTCCTTAAAACGGAGTTCCGGGCACAGAATTGTTTTTTTTATTTTAATGTCCCCCAAACAGTGACCCTTACACCACTATATATCCGCTAATCCTGTTTCTTAGACTGGAATAATCTTTTTGCAAGTATGAAATCTTACTTTATAAAATTTTGGACGAGCGCCGCCATCTTTCTTGTGGATCGCCGAGTCCGTTGTGGGGAAAGGTCTTCCCTTCTTCCTCATCCGAGTGGGCGTAGGCCTGTGAGTCGCGCATGCCCAGTACTATGCGATCGGCATAGTACTGGTTTACGTAGGGTCGGCAATGTTAGAGGAAATAGCGCGATGATAAGAGCGGCCGGCCGCCTACGTCACTGCACAGTGCATCTTGGGAGCGCCGAGTAAGAGCTCCCAGGACGCATTGCGGGACCGGAAGTGACGGGGAGAGCCGCGGCTCTGGAGGGAGGAAGTCGATGGAAAGGTGAGTATATAATGCTCTCTAAACAGGTAAGGGAAAAAAAAAAAAAAAACGGGAATATCCAATTCAGGCTCAGCAAAGGGTAAGGAAGACCATGCAGTGAATTATACAAAAACGATTCTGTGCCCGGAACTCCGCTTTAAGGCATGTGACAACACTGAAGAAATTACACTTTGCTACAATGTAAAGTAGTGAGTGTACAGCTTGTATAACAGTGTAAATTTGCTGTCCCCTCAAAATAACTCAACACACAGCCATTAATGTCTAAACTGCTGGCAACAAAAGCGAGTACACCCCTAAGTGAAAATGTCCAAATTTGGCCCAATTAGCCATTTTTCCTCCCCGGTGTCATATGACTCGTTAGTGTTACAAGGTCTCAGGTGGGAATAGGGAGCAGGTGTGTTACATTTGGTGTTATCACTCTCATTCTCTCATGCCTGGTCATTGGAAGTTCAACATGGCACCTCATGGCAAAGAACTCTCTGAGGATTTGAAAAAAAGAATTGTTGCTCTACATAAAGATGGCCTAGGCTGTAAGAAGATTGCCAAAACCCTGAAACTGAGCTTCAGAACGGTCGCCAAGACCATACAGCGGTTTTAACAGGACAGGTTCCACTCAGAATAGGCCTTGCCATGGTCAACCAAAGAAGTTGAGTGCATGTGCTCAGCGTCTTTGGGAAATAGACGTATGAGTGCTGCCGGCATTGCAGCAGAGATTGAAGGGGTTGGGAATCAGCCTTTCAGTGCTCAGACCATATGCCGCACAATGCATTAAATTGGTCTGCATGGCTGTCGTAAAAGAAGGAAGCCTCTTCTAAAGATGATGCACAAGAAAGCCCGCAAACAGTTTGCTGAAGACAAGCAGACTAAAGACATGGATTACTGAAACCATGTCCTGTGGTCAGATGAGACCAAGATAAACCTATTTGGTTTAGATGGTGTCAAGCGTGTGTGGTGGCAACCAAGTGAGGAGTACAAAGAAAAGTGTGTCTTGCCTACAGTCAAGCATGGTGGTGGGAGTGTCCTGGTCTGGGGCTGCATGAGTGCTGCCAGCACTAGGGAGCTGCAGTTCACTGAGGGAACCATGAATGCCAACATGTACTGTGACATACTGAAGCAGAGCATGATCCCCTCCCTGGGCCACAGGGCAGTATTCCAACATAATAACTACCCCAAACACACCTCCAAGATGACCACTGCCTTGCTAAAGAAACTGAGGGTACAGGTGATGGACTGGCCAAGCATGTCTCTAGACCTAAACCCTATTGAGCATCTGTGGGGCAATCTCAAACTGAAGGTGGATGCGCACAAGGTCTCTAACATCCACCAGCTCCGTGATGTCGTCATAGAGGAGTGGAAGAGGACTCCAGTGGCAACCTGTGAAGCTCTGGTGAACTCCATGCCAAAAGAGGGTTAAGACAGTCCTGGAAAATAATGGTGGCCACACAAAATATTGACATTTTGGGCCAAATTTGGACATTTTCACTTAGGAGTGTACATACTTTTGTTGCCAGCGGTTTAGACATTAATGGCTGTGTTAAAAAAAAACAATGTCCCCTGTTGTAGATCCAGCGTCAATAACGATGAACACCACTGCCGCGGCAAACCCAGAAAAAAAATAAAGAGGTCTGCACCTGTTGCTGGCTCCCGCCGTCTGCCAGCTCCGCTATCTGCCAGCTCCACCATCTGACAGTTCTTAAATATAGAAGGAACGGGGCCACCCAGCAAGGTGACCTCGCCTCCTATGACATAATTACCCAGTACATGCCCCACCCCTTAGTTTCTTAAGAACTGTCAGACAGCAGGAGTCAGGGAAGGGTGCGGACCTCTTTTTTTTTTTATTTAGGTCGGCAGCGGCTGAATTTATCATGATTGGCACTGGATTTACTTCAGGGGATTTTGTTTTTGTTTCTCCCTCTCCACTTCATCCAATAAGAAAATGCCTGCTTTGCATTTATTGAAAACATGTAAAGTGTTACCTGAATGGCATGCTAACGACCGCCTGTGGTTATTATGCAGCAGGGCAGCTGGGTCAACACAGGTCCCAGAAACTAGTGAATATTACTGTGGTAGTGGTACCTACTACAGTGATTTCCAGCTTCCAGGGGGATCACACAGGTATGACACATTCATGCTTACATTGGTCCAAACTGGACCAATGTAACTATTTAAAAAAAGCCATACCTAAAATTCACCTTTTAAGCCATTTAATTTCTAAAACAAAGTAGGATCAATGGAAGGGAGGAGGAGGGGGACCTAAGAGAACGCATTGCATGAAATCAGCTTTTGAGGATGAATTGCTCCACAATGCCTGCAGCTGCAGAGAAAGTTGTTATAAAGCTCATATGTTTGCATGCTAAAAAACATATACATGCTTGATTGCTCATAGCCTGGGTCTAGGTTCACTTTAAAGCTCCAGTAATAATTCTTTTTTAGATCTTTTTTAAGATCTGAACATGGGTTGAAGGCAATAAATACCCACTTTTCCAATTGGAGTTCCTTGATGATCTGTGGACACCACAGCTGTTAACATGAAAACGAGAGCTCTTCCCAGAAGAGCTTACAGTCTAAAAAAACTAGAGATAGATTTTGTGAAGGGCATAGCAAGCCTGCTTTATTCTGTAAGGACACAATTCTGGTAAATACAAGAGAATTGCAGCTATCAGACCTGGAGAAAATTATACCCTCCACACCCCCTGCAGGATAAACAAACAAGCCTATGATGTAAGCAGTATGGCATTGTAGTCAAGCTGCACTGACCCATGGATTCGGCAGAGCACACGCTCACATAACTATCAGTCTATTTCCTGCTCTGATTCTGTCTGATAATTGAATTTCAGGAAATTCTATATATCTCCCCCTCCCCACACACAAGTAACTAGGCAACACATCACCGGTTCACATGTGCTAGATGCTGCCAGGCAGCAGTGTTCCTATTAATGCCTCGGTGTCTAGACATGTGTATGTGTTAATGTGTGAATTCATTGTGTGTTTATAATGCGCCTTTGCTTCTGTACACCATTTTACATTTCTAAGTGTCTGGGATCTCAAGCTGTGCTTTGCCCATGATGGACAAGGTTTCTGTCTTAGGAAATCTTTCTTATCATTGTGTACGTACTGTGTTTATTTTATTACTGTGTATTTTTTATATTAATCATAATACATCTCCAAAGGTGGCCAGCTGCATGTTAATGACTTATGGGAACGAGCGTTTGTGTAGTCTCTCATTGTCGGCATTTTGCCAGGCGTGACAATATTATTACTGTCAAAGCACGGCGATGTCATTGCTTCTCTCACTAGAGAGCTATATGGGCTGCCATTGTTGATGCCCAGTTGAAATAGCTGGTGGTGTGGTGTTCATGTTGACCCATGACTTTGATACTTGAAGTGACTAACCTGGGTCATCATAACGCTTGATCTGCACTCCTTTTTTGAGTCCAAGACTTAGAAAGCTGTGGATGTAGAGGATGAGCATGAAAGACAAGCAGCGTTGCCAGCTGTCAATATTTTTACTGGGAGCCAGTAATTAAATGGGCACTTTTTCTCCTGCCAGTAAATGCCAGAGACAGTAAAAGGTTGCCAGTAAAAAAATATGGTTGTGACGCTTGGCTCAGAAGCTGCGCATGTGCAGTTCCAGAGCCGGCCGAGACCATCCGAGTGCCTACTACAGTGTGTTCGGGCGGCGCCAGTGGGGGACGGGTCTGGTGGAGCATGTTGTGTGATGTCATGATGTAAGGGAGCCAAGCCTCTCGCGCGGGACGGGAGTACTATCAGTGCTGTTTGGACTGGAGTGGACTGAAAGGACCACTTGGCATGGAGAGAGATTGTCACTGTGACTAAGGAGGGGACATGTCATGCAGGTGAAGCGTCATCATCATCTGTTCTGCCGTCAGTGTCACTGTGAGAGTCAATTTCATGTGTGTGTGTCGCCCATTCTAACTTCTTGTCTTCCTTACTCCTGTCCCTGAGCTGCTTACCTACTATATTGAAAAAAAAAAAGATATCTGTTTTTTGCCTTAATATCTACCATAAATCGCCTCGCTAATCACATTTTGCACTTGTTTGTAGCCTAAATACTGAAATTTGCACTTAAAACTGTAATTTTGTAACCCTGTGCCAGTAAATTTTGGGTGTTGTGTCAGTAAATTTTAATCTGGTAGGTTCGCCACACTGCAGACAAGCAACTCACATTATGAGGATGGTATCTAGGATAGCTTGAAGAACTTGCTAAACAATTTTACCAGCTAGCTGAAGCTGCTGATTAACTTACCAATGTAACAACCTCCTTGTTAGGCTTCTATGTAAAATGTAGCTTTTTGGCTCATTCTCTAGCCAGGGTAGCAGTAATTGTTTGGTCTGTCCTGTTCAGGGCTTCATTGGCTGGGAGTTTGATTGCTTCCCCCTGCCTCCAGAAGAAGTTTCTAGAGCTTAGGGTGGGAGAATTTAAATGATCAGCCTGAATATTGAGCTGGGACTAGCCAATCCCTGGGAGGTATGCCCAGATGGTGACTGGGAGGAGTCAGATTAGTGAGCTTCAGGGGGCTGCTGCCTCTGGAGTGCTTCTACAAAGGATTCTGGACTGCTCTCCAAGGGACAGAACCTATGGAACTCTTTTTATCTGTGCTGCAACGTATTTCATGATCCCCAGCGGTAAATCTATAGACTGTTGCAGTCTACTGTCACCTGTGCTTCAAATTGCTTTGGGGTCCACAGCCGTAAGGACACAGAATATTCCAGTCTGCCATTATTAGTGCTAAATACTACTTAATGGTTCCCAATTGTGGGTGAAAGACTGTGCTGCTGTTACTAAGAAAGAAGGGTCATCTGCTATTTGTGCTCATTCGTTTTGGAGCATCCCATACTCCACTGCCCTCTCCTGTAGCTTCTACAAGCAACAAATACTAAAAAAACAAAAAAACAAAAACACATCACCTACACTGTTCAATTAGCCCGTGTGAGTGGACTGTTGCTGTGTCCCTGGCTGCCTCTACACTAATTTGGGAGAGAACCTTTTGAACAACAGCGGCTCCTGCGGGGGTAGCACTGCATCAACTTTAGGGAAAATTCAGCATTGGCTTTAATCCAGTAAAAGCGCAGATAATCTAGTTTACCTAATTTGATCTGCTATACCTGTACAGGCATTAAATATTTTTGTGTGCAATTGGAAAATTTGATGTCATCATTTATCTGATCAGAAAAAAACATGCATCAATGAAAAGAGTGCCAGACCAAATGATAAAATAGTCTAATTTAAAGCACAATTCCACTTTTGTTGAGAAAAAAACATTCCCCTCTGGGTGATCTCTGTACATTGCAGGGTTTTAACAAACTTTGTTGCAGATTCCTAGGGCTGCTGATAGGGGGGACCACCAGTCCTCCTGTAAGGGGCCCAGGAACACAGGGGGGCCCCAACAGCACAGGAAATCAGTGCGGTCTGGCAGAGGGGCAATTACAGAAGGAAACCCTGTGCGGCTCTCTGCAGCAGCTGAAAGCCAGTTTCTCCCACTCCTGACAGCTTTCAGCTACTGCAGGGAGAGACACAGACATAGGGCATTGTTCCTGTAATTGCTTCTCCAACACTGATCCACCCTCCCTGTTCTGCCAGCTTCTGATCCGCCCTCTCCCTGTGTGCCCCCCTTTCACTGTGAGCCCCCCCCCCCCCCCAGCGCTGCTGGCTTCCCTGTCCTGTAAAAAATAACAAATTGTAAAAAAAATAACAATTAAACATTGTAATTAATAAAAAAAATTGTAAAATAAAATAATTGTAAAAATGTTTAACATTTTTAAAATAAATTATATATATATATATAAAAATAGTAACTGTGGCGCTAAACCCTATTAGTTAAAGTCCCAGATATATGTGAGAAAAGCAGTCCATATACATCCGTCTCCACCCTTGAGAAGAAATTCCAGAGTATTCCCCAAGGGTACCCGTTATGTATTTTCTGCCCAAAATACATAAGGACCCCATTTGCCCACCCGGGAGGCCTATAGTTAGCGGGATTGATTCCGTTACCTCCCGGGTGGGCAAATATATTGATCATTTCTTACAGCCTGTTGTGGTGAAAATGCCCTCGTATTTACGAGACTCTATGCAGGTGATTAACGAGCTTGGTAATATCACCTGGCAGGACAATTATATATTGGTTACAGCGGACGTCTCGTCACTGTACACCATAATATCACACCAACATGGCAGAGAGGCAGTGTCACATTTTTTGAGGCTTGAAAGTCTTTTGAGCTTCTAGAGGGATTATATCATCTCCCTTCTGGATTATGCAATGTCTCGGAACTATTTTTGGTACAATGGCATTTACTATCTGCAGAACAGGGGGGTGGCCATGGGCGCGAAATTCACGCCCAGTATGGCCAACCTGTTCATGGCCAAATGGGAAGAGGATGTCGTCTGGGGTGTACCTAGGCCGGAGCTTGTGCTCTGGCATAGGTACATCGACGACATCCTCTTCCTATGGGATGGTACGGGGGATTCCTTGATTCAATTCATGGAGACCCTCAATAACAACGATAGAGGCATTAGTCTGACCTATGAATCAAGTACTAGGGAGATTCACTTCCTGGATTTAAAAATCCCGAATTGAGGAGGGTCAGATTGTGACCTCAACTTTCTTCAAGCCGACTGACAGGAACGGATTCATAGACACCACGAGTTGTCACCATAGGTCGTGGTTGAAGTCCGTTCCTGTCAGTCAGTTCCTGCGTTTGAAGCGTAATTGTTCACGCCAGGAAGACTTTCTGCAGGAAGCCTCTGTCTTGAAGGAAAGATTCCGAGAGAAGGGATATGATGAATCTCTCCTGAATCAGGCCCTGGCGAAGGCTGATTCTAGGGTGAGAGAGGATCTCCTTCAGCCGAAACAGAAGGATTCACAGCGTCCTTTTGATTTCGCCTTCTTTTCTTCATACTCAACACAACATTTTTCCGTAAAAAACATTCTTCGGTGCCATTGGCATGTTTTGAGGAATGATGCGGTGTTGGGTTCCCTTTTACCTCCACAACCTCAGGTTATCTATAGGGGTGTTCCCCCCTTAAGGCTACAGATTTCTCCCAATATTAGGGATCCCCCTAAAAAAGTCTTGTTTATTCAACAATTGGGAGGCTTTTACAAGTGTAGGAGGTGCGCCATCTGTAAGCTGAATGTGGAGAAAAAGAGACGTGTGGATACTTTTAAGTCCGGGTCCACCGGCCAGGACTTCAATATTAAACCATTTATATCCTGTACCACAAGGTATGTGGTTTACCTGGTGAGGTGTCCATGCGGCCTTGACTATGTTGGCCGCACCATCCGGGAGCTCCATGTGAGACTCAAGGAGCATGTGGCCAACATAGTCAAGGGCTTCCCCAAACATAGCCTCTCTAGACATTACGATGAATGTCACAATAGAGACCCCAGTGGAACCCTGTTTCTGGGTATAGACAAGTTCTTGGGACACTGGAGGGGGAGTAATTTAAAGAGAGGAGTATCCAAGCTCGAAACAAGCTGGATCTATAGGCTTAAGTCTTATACCCCCCTGGGCCTCAATATTGAATGGGATTTAAATGCCCACATCAATAATTCTTAGTTTGGGGTCTTTCTTTTTGCTGTGCAATATGGGACATTTTTTATGCTGACTTTTTTATATAAATCTTAAAAGTGTGGTATTTTAATTTTTGATGTTTGATATTTATTGTATGTATTTTATTTCATTATTTTATGCATTTTTGTAATTAATTGTTATTGTCTGTTGGGACCTCCTTGTTCTTGGGATGTTCTTGGCAGTGAGCATCGGTAGATGGCGCTGTCTCCCCCAGGCCGCGGCTTTCTATCTTATGGTGGATATTTATATACTTTTTTTGAGTATTGATATGTGCCCTTCCCTGGTTAATTCTAGGCTTTGGGCATTATCCACATGAAGGGCGATTGAGTCGGTATTTATTGAATTACAATATGGGATGTTTTTGGATTTATTTTTCCTTTTTTCCCCATGTTGTTCTCTCTCCCTTTCTCCTTCCGGTTTTTGTGGTGGTTCCGGTTTCGTGGAGCGCATACCTCATTTCCGGCCACTCATTTCCGGTAGGCGGGTTCTCCTCCGCAGCTATAGAAGGCACTAGCGCACCTTGTAGCCACACCCCATGACGACGTCTATTACGACGAAACGTACGTCGGGTGGCGTGCTAGGTGACGCGTGTCGCAAGCGTGGAGGAGACAGAGCGGCCATCGTTCCGGTGGTCCGTGGTCAAGACGCCCAGGAACATCGGGGAGGTCTCTGCCAATTGTAACAAATGCGAGATGTCTTCCTTCTTCCTGTAAGTACCCTATATGTGAGTAGGAATAAAGCTTAAAAAAGCAGTCTGCGCTATGTGATGTCCTCTTTCTTTCCGCATACCATTCTGTGAGCTTATTGGACAGCATTGGGGGAAAGCCTTCTGTCATTTACCGGTTATGCGCATTTGATCTCTGTCATGGAGATCAACTACATCTGGTAAGGAGTATTGGTGCTGGAGTGCTTTTTGGTGGTGGTTTTTCTACTCTGGAATTTCTTCTCAAGTGTGGAGACGGATGTATATGGACTGCTTTTCTCACATATATCTGTGACTTTAACCAATAGGGTTTAGCGCCACAGTTACTATTTTTATTCTTTTTTAATCTGCCACATTGCGGATTAGTGTGGCTGCTTTACCCACAAGTGTTTTGCATGTTTATTTGCTGATTTTATATTGTTCATTTATGTTACCTTGAGCGCAGAAATAGTGTATGTTTTATATATATATATATATATATATATATATATATATATATATATATACATATATATATATATATATATATTTTTTTTTTTAATGTAAAAAACTAATAAAAAGGGCTAATTCACAAAAGTTCACTGTTTAGTTTGTGTCCGCTATATATATAATGATATTAGTGTGTTTTTACTGAAAATATTGTCTTGATATATTCGGGGGGGGGGGGGGGATGGGCTGCCAGGTAGGCTGTACGGGGCCCTATGATTTCTAACAGCAGCTCTGCAGATTTCTACCTTTTGTTATTCTGAAGAAATCATTGTTTGTTCCTCTGTGCCGCTGTGTTGAGTGGGTCAAATAGAAGTAGTTTCAAAGTTAACTATCAGCTGTGGCAGCTGCAGGGCTCTAATGATAAAATCTGCTGGGCCTGTATCCCTTTAGATGTGTTCCTATTGGGAGTATCTCACCAAAAATGACATTTTTGTTGCAGGGGATGCCAGAAATCTGACTTGTATCTTAGTGCAGACTTCTGGGAAAATTGGTGAGCCAATCACAGAAGCAGGAAATGATGTTTTTGGGGTGTGGTCAGTATACATTCTGTGTACAGAACAGCCCCAGGTAGCCATATTGCATTGCACTTTCAGAAAATTACAACAGCTGCAGATTGAAAAGGAAAGATAATTTTTAATAACATTCAATTACAATATGATTTGTGTCGCAGTTGTATACGCTATATTGTTTTTTCTTTATTTGCGGATTTTTTTCACCACAAAAGTGGAGTTACCCTTTAATATATTGATTTCGATGAAGAAAATTCCAACACTTTCGGGGGGCCAGAAACAAATCCCCCTTCATCAGGGCTTCAATTATAATAGGAACCTTAAATGGACTCAAAATATTGTTTTCCTGTGTTAATCTATGTAGGAAAGCTAATTGCTGGACTAGAAGAGTTACTAGCCAGCAGCAGCTGCATGAGCAATGATGATAAAAATCATTTATTTGATCGCCTGTCTTTGGCTGCCCACTAAAATTTTAAATACAGCCAAAGAAGGATGTTCCCATGCCGAGGTTGCGATGCTTTGCATTGTGACCACAGGAAATTTAACGCTGCATGTCCAATTGACAGACGGCACGGCCTGTCTAACACTTTCAAGTCAATGGGGCTGCATTTCAACTGCAAGCCAAATTCTTGGCTTTTGGTTGTAGTGCATTACCCTATTGTAAATTGCCATTCGGCAAAACAAAAGGAAAAAATTATTATATATTGAAGAGATGATAGGATTGCCTCCTGAATGTCTGACAGTGGCTGCTTAGCTGTATTCTGAAAAGCAATCCACGGTAGAGATGGCTTTTCAGATAATTGGCTAGTGTGAACCTAACTTTCAGCTCTCACATTCCATAAGTCGTCAACAACTGGCAAAATTTAATGATTCACTTTGTGAAAAATAGATTCTTTGTGCAGACAGTAGTGTGTGTGTGGATGCTGAAGTTGATTCAAACCAAATTTTACTTCGGATAAGTGCCTGGGAAGCTTACACCTTTGCTGGGGATGAGTGAAATATACTTGGCTTTGGTTGAGGCAGGATTGAAGTTACTGAAGTTCAGGTGTCAAATCCAAACCCTATTAACCACTTTAAGACTGGAGGAGATTGTAAACCCAATTTTTTTTTCACCCTGAAAGAGAAACACATAATGAGCTAGTATGCACCGCATACTAGCTCATTATGAAATACTTACCTTAGAACGAGTCCCCGATGTGCCGCCCGCTTACCTCTATGATGGGCGACATGTTCAGTCGCCCGTCTTCCGGGATCGCGGCATCCGGCCATCTGATTGGCCGGAGCCGCGGTGACGTCACTCCCGCGCACGGGAGCCGACGGTCATGGCACGGGGCTCTGAAGGAACGGCACCAGCCGTTCCTTCAGAGCGCATGCGCCAGTGACGTCACTGGCTGCATGTAAGGTAAATATCTCCTAAACGGTACATGTTTGGGAGATATTTACAGTACCTATAGGTAAGCTTTATCATAGGCTTACCTATAGGTACAACTTGCAAAGGAGGGTTTACTCCCTCTTTAATGACCAGGCCCTATTTTGCGATGCGGCACTGCGTTACTTTAACGGACAATTGCACGGTTGTGCGATGATGTACCCAAACAAAATTAACGTCCTTTTTTCCCCACAAATAGAGCTTTCTTTTGGTGGTATTTGATCACCTGTGCGATTTTTATTTTTTGCGCTATAAAGTAAAATTTTGAATTTTTTTTAAAAAACTTTTATTTATCACATTCTACTATATGACATTTCCCCCCCCCAAAAATTAAAAAGTCGAAATTTTTTAACATTTTAGGGCAATTTGTTTTCTGTTACATATTTTTGGTAAAAAAAATGCAATAAGCATATTTTGATTGGTTTGCGCAAAAGTTATTGTGTCTACTAACTACGGGAAAAATTTATGTCGTTTTTATTTATTTTTAATTTTTTTTACTAGTAATGGTGGCAATCTGCAATTTTTTTAGTGATTGCCACATTGCGGCGGACAGATCGGACCCCTAACTGACATTTTTTACACTTTTGGGGGTACCAGTGACATTACTACAGTAATCAGTGCTAAAAATATGCACTGTTACTGTAATAACGACACTGGCAGGGAAGGTGTTAACAATATAGGTGATCAAGGGATTAAATGTGACCCTAGGGGAGTGATTCTAACTTTGGGGGGGCGTGGCTTCTGAGATGACCATAGAGACCTGTGTTCCCATATAGAAGGATCACATGGGCTCTATGATCATCCCAGGGAGAAGGACGGTTGGCTGTGTTTACAACAGCCGACCGTCCTTCTATCTCTGCGGGGAGCGATCGCGGGTGTCAGGCGGCAATCAGAGCCGCCTGACCCACGCATCGGCTTCCCCGATGCTGAGTGGGGGCGGGAACACGCCACCGGCGGCGCGCGCTCGCCCCCCTAGCTTCCCGCGCGCAACCGACGTCGATTTACGTCGGTTTGCGCAGGAGAGCCACCCTGCCGCAGTATAAAGGTGGCGGGTGGTCGGGAAATGGTTAAAGTCAATAGGAACTAAAAGGTGGGGAGACCGAGCTCCAACAAATGTGAATAATATGGTGAAGTCCGTGTCCAAAAGATTATGCCAAAAACTCCTATAAGTGAGTAAGATGGGTTTCCTTATCTCAAAAGACACTTGCTCATTTGTGTTCGTGGGTTAGCGCACTCCTCCACCGACACCACATGCACAGCCCACTTACCAGATGTCACTTGAAAAATGTCAGTACAGATATGGGTCCCCACAGCGGTCCACTTGGTACCAAACGAAACCCAGGCAATATGCAGAGATAGGATGGAGGCTTTATGGTGTAGTATGCTTAGAAATCAATTTATTATAAATAAAGCAACTTACATTTCCGAATAGGAATACCAACAGAATGGAATCACAGTTAAGAGTTCTGGAACGCCGTTCTGCGTTCCATCTGTGTTCCAAAGACCGGAAGTGACGTAGCGGCGTACCCTGGACTTGCCATCTAGAACGGCATTCCGGACCTCTTAACTGCAATTCCATTCTGTTGGTATTCCTATTTGGAAAGGTAAGTTGCTTTATTTATAATAAATCAATTTCTAAGCATACTTCACCATAAAGCCTCCATCCTTTCTCTGCATATTGCCTGGGTTTCATTTGGTACAGAGTGGACCGCTGTGGGGACCCATATCTGTACTGACATTTTTCAAGGGACATCTGGTAAGTGGGCTGTGCATGTGGTGTCGGTGGAGGAGTGCGCTAACCCACGAACACAAATGAGCAAGTGTCTTTTGAGATAAGGAAACCCATCATACTCACTTATAGGAGTTTTTGGCACAATCTTTTGGACACAGACTTCACCATATTATTCACATTTGTTGGACTTATTGTTTGAGCGTGGTCTCCCCACTTTTTTTTTAACAGTTTAAGCCTAGTTGCTTTTAGATGGGCCGTTCAGCACGATTGTTTTTGTACACCGATATTTATTTATTTATTTATTTACACGGATATTCACTTAGATATTTATACATTTATTTATGTACCAAAGTATTTATAAATTTATCTTATTATACATTTTTATATTCACGCATATTTATATTCACTTAATCACCTATTTGAACCTGTGTGCAATTGCATCGGTGTTATATACACAATTTTTTTATGATAGGAACTAAATGTTAAAAAATGTTAATGGCCATTTTGTAAGGTAATAAGTAAGGGACTGTTAAATAAATGACATGGGGACTGGACACTGCCTTGGGGGTCCTGTACCAAAGCGCAAAAAAAATAAAAGGTTTAAAAATTCAATTTGGTGGTGAGCAACAAATTTAATAATGCTTTAAGGTCAACATTAAAAATGCAAAATTAATTTAAGTATCATGCCTGGGAGATGCCCTTAATCTGCCTATGAAGCGGCACATCTTTATGATGTATACAACCGACTACCGTACATCAAAACTGATATCTATAAAGAAAAGGAAATGTTTAAATTGCCAGGAAATGA
This sequence comes from Pelophylax lessonae, assembly GCF_965119305.1. Lineage (NCBI taxonomy): Eukaryota > Metazoa > Chordata > Amphibia > Anura > Ranidae > Pelophylax > Pelophylax lessonae. Next base: position 581,266,260 of record NC_138771.1, read on the forward strand.
CAGCTTCAACCACTTTACTTCTGGTTGTAAACAATTGAATGAGGTTTCTGTACTAGACCCTTACATAGTTACATAGTTACATAGTAGGTGAGGTTGAATAAAGACAATAGTCCACCCAGTTCAACCTGTGTAGGTGTGTGTGGCTGTAATCATCTCACATACCCCTGAATGTTCTGATCCTTGAAATGCACGTCCAATAGTCTTTTGAAAGCCACCATACTACCCGCAGAAACCACCTCTTGTGGTAGAGAATTCCACAATCTTGTAGCTCTAACAGCAAAGAACCCCCCACGTTGCCTGAGGTTAAAACGCTTCTCCTCTAATCGCATTGTATGCCCCCGAGTCCTCATGCAATCCCTTCGACTGAACAGCTTTTTTTCTAAGCTGAGATCCCCATTGAGATATTTAAAAATTGCTATCATGTCCCCCCTTATCCTAGATGAGGGTCTAACATACACTATATCACCAAAAGTATCGGGACACCTGCTTTTACACACACATGAACTTAAATGGCATCCTAGTCTAAAGCTGGATACACACTATACAATTCTCTTTAAATTTTTTCCTTTAGATTTACCAAAACGATATAATATGAGGTCAGACCTAAACACTTTCTTTTTGTATGCAATCAGACAGACCCTTGCACTAGTTTAAGGTAAATCTAAAGGAAATCTAACAACAAAAGTTGCATAGTGTGTGGGCCGAATTGAGAGGGCAAATGCTCACATTCAATGGCGTCTGGCACTTTGGAGAGGTGTTCTTTTCACAGATGAATCCCTGTTTTCACTGTACAGGGCAGATGGCAGACAGGGTGTATGACGTAGTGTGGGTGAGCGGTTTGCTGATGTCAATGTTGTGGATCGAGTGGCCCATGGTGGCGGTGGGGTTATGGTATGGGCAGGCGTATGTTATGCACAACCAACACAGGTGCATTTTATTGATGGCATTTTGAATGCCCAGAGCTACCGAGATGAGATCCTGAGGCCCATTGTTGTGCCATTCATCCACAACAATCACCTCATGTTGCAGTATGATAATGCATGGCCCCATGTTGCAAGGATCTGTACACAATTCCTGGGAGCTGAAAACATCCCAGTTCTTGCATGGCCAGCATACTCACTGGACATGTCACCCGTTGAGCATATTTGGGATGCTCTGGTTCAGCGTATACAACAGCATGTTCCAGGTCCTGCCAATATCCAGCAACTTCGGACAGCCAGTGAAGAGGAGTGGACCAACAACAGGCGACAATCAACTCTATGCGAAAGAGATGTGCTGCACTGCATGAGGCAAATGGTGGTCACACCACATACTGACTGGTTTTCAGGCCCCCCCCCCCCAATACAGTAAAACTGCACATTTTAGAGTGGCCTTTTTGTGGCCAGCCTAAGACACACATGTGCAATAATCATGCTGTCTAATCAGCATTGTAAGGGCCTGGTATTGATTTAGGGGGAAACCCCACATCGTTTTTTTTTTACATTGTGGCGGGGAGGTCGCATGCCACAAGTCGGATCAGTTAAGATGATGATCTGACTTTTTGATCTGACTTCAGTGATATTGAATGGGCTGAAAATGGACCAAAATTGGACCAAAGTAGTGTAGAAACCTTTTTCAAAGTTGGACCGACCTGTGTCTGACCAGTTAAGAGGGCTCTCATAGGGAACCATTGATTGACACATGTCATGTGACATGTGTTCTCAAAGTTGGAGCGTATGTCGCACCAGTGTGAACCGAGCTTTAAAGTGAATCTGTGCCAAGACTATGCATTATAAAGTATCTACACATACTGAGCCAGCAGTATAAGCACTTTAAAATAAACACTTATTTATCTCTCTAGCTATAGGAATTGTTGAGAAATTATTCTTCAAATTCCACAACAGGTTGATGCGTTTTCCCAATGCGATTTTTTTTACATGCGTTTTTTTACACCTTTGTTCAATGCATTTTTGATTCATTTTGCAATTTTTAGAGGTCTCTGTTGTCATACAGGAGAAACCAGCAACAACTGTATTTTGATGTGTTTCTGCTGTGTTTGCATTGTCTATGGGACCAAAAACACAATGTGATATGGGCACTTTCCAAAAAATGAACCTGTTGAAAACACGCAGATGTGAACGTGATCCATAGGAAATTATGAAAAATGGACTGTAGTTCCTGCAAAACTGAAAACGCACCGCAAAACGCATAGGTGTGAACCTAACCTAAAACTTTCCTATGTTCTATGAAATAAGATCTTGGCAGCCTGCCAGCTCTTTAATGTAAAGACAAAGCACCACCTTTAGGCTAGGTTTAGACATACATATAAATCTGCCACTCCTCTGAAGAGCGATTTGCAGTCAAATAGCGAGGAGGCGTGGTGACACCTCCTCTCTGCATGCAGTTGTGGAGCATTTGTGGTACTTCCTTATTTACTTGAATGGGTTGCGTTGGGATGGGCTTGCTGCCCACCGATCACACGTTGGTTAGTTTTTGCAGTGTGCATGAAACAAAACATCATGACAATGGCATATTGTCACCCGCGGCGTTGCAGCCGTTTCTGTGTTTATTAAAAGTCAGTAGCTACAAAAAGTGTATCTGCTGACTTTTAATAAACACACACTCACCTGTCTCACGATCCAGCCGCCTGAACCCTCCATTCTCTCCCTTAACTATCCCTGGCACAGGCATTACAAGTGTGGGCACTCGGCTGTGACAGTTTGCGGCTTCACAGCTGGCTGCGCACTGCGCATGCACAAGTTACTCTGAGCCTCCTCAATGGTCGGCAATCTTCTGGGACCTATGATGTGTCCCAGAAGATTGCAGAGAGGGAGGGGGAGAGAACCTAGGCGGTCCGAGCGGAAGTGGGAGCAGGTAACTGTCAAAACTAGGTACCTGCCCCCCCCCCTAAAAAAATACATTCCAAAAATTAACAGAGGAGGGGGGGTCATTTGGGGGGGCACTAATATTGCGGCTCAACTGTGCATCCCCCACCTGCTCGTCTCCATTGTGATATTTAATATTTTGATATATTTGATATTTAAGAATTAATTACTTGATATTACAAACAGCTAGAGAAATGAGTGGAGTTTTTCTCGCTTATTTACTGATTTTTAAAGCATAACTCCCCTTTTGTTGTGGAAAAAAAACATTCCCCCCTGGGTGATATCTGTACATTACAAGGATTTTAACACACTTTGTTTCAGATTCCTATCTTTTGTTATTCTGAAAAAATCATGGTTTGTTCCTCTGTGCTGAGTGGGTCAAACGGGAGTGGTTTCATAATTATCTATCAGCTGTGGCTGCTGCAGGGTCTAATGGGGAAAGCTGCTAGCCCTGCATCCCTTTAGAGGTGTTCCTATTGGGAGTATCTCATCAAAAATGACATTTTTGTTGCAGGGGATGCCAGAAATCTGACTTGTATCTTAGGCAGACTTTTGGGAAAATTTGTGAGCCAATCACACAAGCAGGAAATTAGGTTTCTGGGGGTGTGGTCAGTATACATTCTGTGTACAGGACAGCTCCAGGGAGCCACATTGCATTGCATTTTCAGAAAATTATAGCAGCTGCAGATTGAAAAGGAAAGGTCATTTTTAATAACATTCAATTACAACATGATTTGTGTCGCAATTCTATACGCTTTATTGTTTTTTCTTTATTTGCTATTTTCTTTCCCCACAAAAATAGAGTTACCCTTTAACCACCTCCCACCCGGCCACTGTACATATACGGCCGGGTGGGAGTCTCGTCCTTCTGATCGGACGTTCCGGAACGTCCTGCAGAAGGAGGGAGATTGTGCCGCCAGGGGCACGCGCAGCGGCGCGATCTCGATGTGTCTTGTCCCTCGGACACAGAGCAACAAGTTTTGGCAGGAGGGCCCTGTGATTGGCCCTCCTGATCACATGACGGCTGTGTCCAATCACAGTCGTCATGTAATGTAAATACAGCCGTTGATCTCTTCTTCTCCTCACACAGATCCTGTCAGTGAGGAGAAGAAGACGATCTGTGCTGCAGCCAGGGGATCAGTGAGTTTTTCTAATTACTCACTGATCACAGGGGGGTCTGTGCTGGTAATCAGAACATTGATTACCAGTGCAGCCCTGGGGGGGGGGCAGTGTTGCCAACCGCCCGTAGATTTACGGACAGCCCGTAAAAAAAGGGCACTTTTCTCCTGCCCGTAAATGCCCGTAGCAGGAGAAAAGTGCCCGTAAATCTACTGCGGTGGCGGCACTGTCAGAACTGCGCATGCGCGGCGCGCAGTTCCGGAGATGCCCGAGTTCTTCTCTCGACTCTCGCACTCGCAGCGAGCGATGCAGACTGCCAGACTCGCACTGTTCGTTGGACGAGTGTCACTGCACTGCCCGCCTGCGCCCGCCCCTAAGTCCGCCCCCGCCCCTGCCATAATTTAAGTTTTCCCGCCGCCGCCGCCGCACCGGCCATGCAGAGTCACTCTATCTGGAGTGGACTAGGAGATGCTGCCGCTAAATGGATGCCTGGTGGAGTGGACAGAGCAGTCACAGACTGACAGCCGAGGCAGAGGACTGGTAAGTGCTGGGGCTCCGAGCCTCCGACAGCTAGCAGGAGCAGACTGGAGTAGAGAGATGAGTCAGGGGGCAGAGGACATCAGTGTCCTGCTCCTGTGCCCCCTTCACCTCTCCACAGGCAGTGTCACAGCTTCACTCTGCACTAGTAATGTCACTGATGTTTGTGGCTGTGGAGAGGTGAAGGGGACTTAGGAGGAGGACACTCATGTGGAGAGCTCTGACCATCTCCTGTACCATGTACACAGTCCCTGACCACCCCTCTGTACCATGTCCGCAGTCCCTGACCCCCCCTCTGTACCATGTCCGCAGTCCCTGACCCCCCCTCTGTACCATGTCCGCAGTCCCTGACCCCCCCTCTGTACCATGTCCGCAGTCCCTGACCACCCACTGTACCATGTCCGCAGTCCCTGACCACCCACTGTACCATGTCCGCAGTCCCTGACCACCCACTGTACCATGTCCGCAGTCCCTGACCACCCACTGTACCATGTCCGCAGTCCCTGACCACCCTCTGTACCATGTCCGCAGTCCCTGACCACCCACTGTACCATGTCCGCAGTCCCTGACCCCCCTCTGTACCATGTCCGCAGTCCCTGACCACCCACTGTACCATGTCCGCTGTCCCTGACCCCCCCTCTGTACCATGTCTGCAGTCCCTGACCCCCCCTCTGTACCATGTCCGCTGTCCCTGACCCCCCCTCTGTACCATGTCCGCAGTCCCTGACCACCCCTCTGTACCATGTCCGCAGTCCCTGACCACCCCTCTGTACCATGTCCGCAGTCCCTGACCACCCCCTTTACCATGTCCGCAGTCTCTGACCACCCCCTTTACCATGTCCTCAGTCTCTGACCACCCCCTTTACCATGTCCGCAGTCTCTGACCACCCCCTTTACCATGTCCGCAGTCTCTGACCACCCCCTTTACCATGTCCGCAGTCTCTGACCACCCCCTGTACCATGTCCGCAGTCTCTGACCACCCCCTGTACCATGTCCGCAGTCTCTGACCACCCCCTGTACCATGTCCGCAGTCTCTGACCACCTCCTGTACCATGTCCGCAGTCTCTGACCACCTCCTGTACCATGTCCGCAGTCTCTGACCACCTCCTGTACCATGTCCGCAGTCTCTGACCACCTCCTGTACCATGTCCGCAGTCTCTGACCACCTCCTGTACCATGTCCTCAGTCTCTGTCCACCTCCTGTACCATGTCCGCAGTCTCTGTCCACCTCCTGTACCATGTCCGCAGTCTCTGTCCACCTCCTGTACCATGTCCGCAGTCTCTGACCACCTCCTGTACCATGTCCGCAGTCTCTGACCACCTCCTGTACCATGTCCGCAGTCTCTGACCACCTCCTGTACCATGTCCGCAGTCTCTGACCACCTCCTGTACCATGTCCGCAGTCTCTGACCACCTCCTGTACCATGTCCGCAGTCTCTGACCACCTCCTGTACCATGTCCGCAGTCTCTGACCACCTCCTGTACCATGTCCGCAGTCTTTGACCATCTCTTGTCTTTTATCATGTCTGCAGGGGAGTCTGGACTCTGGAGAGGAGTCAAGAGTGAGAGCGCTGCCAGGATGGGGGGTCACAGGAGAAGTCAGATGTGCGGGGCCTGCGGAGTGGAGACAGGGGCCATCTGACTGAGCCCTGCACAGTGCACCTGAGAGGAGGTCAGTGACAGAGCCGCCAGACCAGTCTGATGGGGGGGGGGGGTCACTGATGTAAGGGGGCACTGATATAAAGATCCCTCTATATTAGTAACCCCCCCATATCTTAATGTATTCACTCCACTGTGTAAGGTGGTCTCTGGTCACAAGATTGCCCCCCACATCAGAGTTCCTGGCGTTCCCCTTTACATCAGAGTCTGCAGGATTCTCCCCTTACAGTGCGAAGAGGGAACTCTGCGGACCCTGATTTAAAAGGGAACTCTGATGTAAAGGAGAATGCAGTGGACTCTGATATATGGGGGAACGCTGTGCTGGCTGGGTTATATTAACCTGATCTTCATGTTAATGGAGAAATATGTTTTTTGACTTTTGTTTAACCTAAACACGTTGCTAATAGCTCTATCTACATGTTTATAGTTTAAGTATTGATATTTGCACAGTTTAGCACTGAAAACAGCCTGTTTATGTACATTTTTGCACTGCCAGTAAAAAATTGGTGCCGTCCGTAAATTTTGGACGTTCTGCCAGTAAATTTCCCTCTCGGGGGTTGGCAACACTGGGGGGGGGTGCCACTAGAGCCACCAGGGATGCCCACCCATGACCACCAGGGATGGCAATCAGGGCTCAGAGAGCCTGCCAGTGGTGCCCTCCCTATCAGTGCTGCCCACCAATGCCATCTATCAGGCTGCCCACCAGTGCCCATTGTTGCCATCAATCTGTGCCGCCCACCAGTGCCCATTATTGCCCACATGTGCTGCCTATCAGTGCCCATCAGTGCCGCCCATTAGTGCAGATCAGTGCCGCCTATCAGTGCCGATCAGTGCCACCGATCAGTGCCAATCAGTGCCACCTATCAGTGCCCATCAGTGCCGCCGATCAGTGCCCATCAGTGCTGCCTATCAGTGCCCACCAATGTTGCTTATCAGTGCTACCTATCAGTGCCACATATCAGTGCCCATCAGTGCTGCATATCAGTGCCACCCCATCAGTGCCACCCCATCAGTGCCACCCCATCAGTGCCTCCTCATCAGTGCCTGTCAGTGCAGCCTCATCGGTGCTCACCAGTGCAGGAAAAAATACATCTATTTACAAAATTTTATAACATAAAAAAAAAAAAAATTGTTTTCAAACTTTTCGGTCTTTTTTTATTTGTGCACCAAAAAAGAAAAAACCTTGCGGTGATCAAATACCACCAAAAGAAAGCTCTATTTGTGGGGGAAAAATTACACAGATTTGGTTTAGGTACAGTGTTGCATGACCGCGCAATTGTCATTCAAAATGCAACAGCGCTAAAAGCTGAAAATTGGTCTGGGAAGGAAGGGGGTTTAAGTGCCCGGTATTGAGGTAGTTAAGAATAATATTGATCTATCTATCTATCTATCTATCTATCTATCTATCTATCTATCTATCTATCTATCTATCTATCTATCTATCTATCTATCTATCTATCTATCTATCTATCTATCTATCTATCTATCTATCTATCTATCTATCTATCTATCTATCTATCTATCTATCTATCTATCTATCTATCTATCTATCTATCTATCTATCTATCTATCTATCTATCTATCTATCTATCTATCTATCTATCTATCTATCTATCTATCTATCTATCTATCTATGATTTACTAGTAGGACTATTGAACACACATCTCACTGTAGGGATCTGTTGGGAGCTCCCTTCTCACTCATGGAGTGAGTTCACCCTCAGTTAGTAATTTCTGATTGATCTGGTCATTCTCGCTGTGGCTGGAGGACAGACTGAACCTAATAGGGTTCCAATTTTGTGCTGTGAAAATCAAATTATTTTTCCACCTAGAGAACGGTTTGGGTGCCAATCTCATTATGCACCTGGCACCTTGACTTGTGTGCCATGTTCTGCCTGCAGCATCTCACAGCTGTCCAGACTTCTCTAAACCAGATGCAGGCATAATCAATAGGAAAGCAGCTTGTAGCTCTTCTCCATGCTGCTCATCATTACACATTAAAGAGAACCTGTCCCTGGCATGTTTATAAAGAAAGAGAGAAGAGAAAAGTAACCAGCAGATTTTCTCTAGTTATGAATGATATAACATGTAGGGACAGGTGTTCAGCAAGTACGTTAGCCTTTTCTCTACTAGGCACCATCTGTCGTTCATAAAGTGGAGTTGTGCTGATGCTTTTCACATGTTTCATTAAGAAACTCTGACAAATGTGTCTACTCTGCACACAGAATACAATGAAAAGGCGAAGCCCTGTAGTGTTATATCAATAGTCCTCACTGTTCTTATATATTCCTGGGCATACTGAAGGGGAACTGACCATCTATTAAGCAGGCCATACATGGTTCAGGTTTTTCATTTAGCCAGTTTTACTAGTGTGTGAATGGGGAAATCTGTTCAGTTTTTTTTTTTTTTTTTGTTCAACCGGTTGGTATGTCCAGCTTTAAGCCCCGTACACACGCAACGATTATCGGACGACCGATCGTCTGTCTTTTGTCCAGAGTGGTGTTTTGTTGGTTGGAATGTGCCTAGATTGCACACAAATTTTCTCGCCCAACAAAAATCTACTTCAGAAGTGATGTCATGTGTTGGTTTGCTTTCTTTGTGTTCTTTCTTCTCTGAGCATGCCCAGTCTTGCTCATAAGATTTTTCCCTGTCGAAATCTGTACTGACTGCACGAAAATCAGCCGTGTTTTGACGGCGGACAAAAATTTTATAGCCTGCACACCAGATTTTTTTTCGGCCGAAAAGTCGGAGTCGGTTGTCGGAAGCATCATACTAACAAGCCGAAAATCATCAGATCGGTCATCGGACGAAAATTCCCTGCCGATTTTCGACGCGTGTGTAAGAGGCTTTAGTCTTAGGCATGCTCAGCTGCTACATTCCCCAGCCAGAGCTGGCAGCCTACTCATCTGAGACTAGTAAACCCTGGATAATGCTCTACTGGATGCCTAACATAGGGAGGCTGAAAACACATACTGTCCATGCATTTTCCATTTGAAACACGTGTTGCAAGTTGCTTTGCATTGCAGGTTAACAGATATAATAAAACGTGATAAATTTGTTTAATGCACGGAAACACATGCGTTTTGATGTGTTTCCGTTGATTTAAAAAAATAAGTTGCCAAAATGTACAAGTTCAGTTCCAGTAAGACATGATCCCTACACACTATAGAATTGATCTTGTAGTCATTCCGGTTATACATGCGACAGGGAAGGAGTATCTATCTGTGCTATTTATTCAATTTTCTGTCATTTGCCTATTTCATCTATGAGCCTAGGTTCTTTTTTATTGGGGATTTAATTATTTTAGAATAATGCAGTGTCTGGTTCTAAAGGCAAAATGTTTTTTCCTTAACCACTTCCGGACCGCTTACTGTATATTTACTGCGGCAGGCTGGCTCGTACAGGGAAAATGACGTAGATCTACGTCGCTCGCCTGGGGGCAGCTAACGGGCGAGCACGTGCTGCCATTGGCACGCTCCCATCCCCAATCATCAGTGGGGAAGCCGATGCGTGTGTCAGGCGCCTCTGATTGCTGCCTGACACCCGCGATCGTTCCCCGCTAAGAGAGAAGCCCGGTCGGCCGTGGTAAACACAGCTGACCGTCCTTCTCCCTGGGATGATCACAGAGCTCATGTGATCCTTCTATGTAGGATCGCATGTCTCTGTGATAATTTCACAAGCCACGCCCCCCCACAGTTAGAATCACTCCCCTAGGCTCACACTTAACCCCTTGATCAACCACAGTGTTAACCCCTTCCCTGCCAATGGCATTATTACAGCAACAGTGCATATTTTTAGCACTGATTACTGTAGTAATGTCACTGGTACCCCCAAAAGTGTCAAAAATGTCAGTTAGGGGTCCAATCTGTCCGCCGCAATATCGGAATCCCACCAAAAATGCAGATCGCCACCATTACTAGTTAAAAAACAAAACAATAAAAATGACATAAGTCTTTCCTGTAGTTAGTAGACGTGATAACTTTTGCGCAAACCAATCAAAATACACTTACTGCAATTTTTTTTTATACCAAAAATATGTAGCAGAAAACAAATTAGCCTAAAATGTTAAAAAAAATATATTTTTATTTTTTTTTTTTTTTAAATGTCATATAGCAGAATGTGAAAAATATTGAGTTTTTCTTTTCAAAATTGTCGCTATTTTTTTGTTTATAGCGCAAAAAATAAAAATCGCACAGGTGATCAAATACCACCAAAAGAAAGCTCTATTTGTGGGAATAAAAGGACATAAATTCACTTTGGGTACAGGGTCGCACGACCGCGCAAATGTCCTTTAAAGTAATGCAGTGCCGAATAATAGGGCATGGTCATTAAGGGGGCAAATCCTTCCGGTCTTAAAGTGGTTAATGCAGTGGTTCTCAACTACCATCCTCAGGACCCACCAACAGGCCAGGTTTGCAAGATAACTAAATTACATCACAGGTGATCTCATTTGCTGCTCAGTGATTGCAGTATTCTAGTCTGCATCTCCCCAAGATAATACTTACAATCTGGCCTGTTAGTGGGTCCTGAGGATCGGAGTTGAGAAACACTGCCTTAATGCATTCTCTGCATTAAGATAAAAAAACTCCCCAACACTGTTTTATCCACCCCCACTACTAAACACATACCTGACTCCTGTCACTGCTCCTTGATCACAGCACACACAACATATGAAAAAACATATATATATTTATACATACACACATTATAAGAGACTCCACCCCACACCAATCAATTCGTAATTCAAATAAGTGCTGTGCTGACCAAAAGCTTTAACAGCTGATACAACATTTGTAGGAAGGAAGTGGTCTAAAATGTGTGTTAGTTAAAACAGATGGCAGCTATAGCAAGATATATAGTACATTGAAATACATAAGTATATGTACTTGCGGCGGTCAGCCCCTCACAGGCAAAGTGACGTATGGGTACGTCACTAGCCTGTGAGGCTCTGGGGAGCGAGCGCGCGCCGCTGGAGGCGCGCTCCCGCAGGTCACGGAGTCCCCCGCGCGTGTGCCCGGCGGACCAGATGTCCGCCGGGCACTCGCGATCGTCCGTGACAGCGGGAGAAAGGCAGGCGGCTGATGTAAACAAGCCGCTTGTCATTCTCCCCTGTGTATGAACAGTGATCATACGGTTCTACTATGTAGGACCGTTGATCACTGTTCCTACACTTCAAGCCACAGCCAATCACAGTAAGAATCATGCCCCTAGGGACACACACCACCCCTCCCTCTCAAATAAAGTTAACCCCTTCACTACCAGTGTCATTTTACAGTAACAGTGCATATGTATCCGCCATACCTCTCGAGACAGGAGCTTATGGTGGATATCACCCCTTCTCTTCTCCCGTGACAACCCATGTGCACCTTCCATTCAGTGGTATGGTCGCTACATAGATCTGCTGCTCATTTGGGATAGCACCAGTATGAATCTGACATCTTTTGTTCTTTTTGTTACTGACAATCCTCAAAACCTTGAATTTAGTTTTGAATGCTCAGAGGATATCATTATTTTTTTGGATTTAACCCTGGTAGGAGATAGTGCCTGTGGTATTGTCCTTTCTTATACCTATCGTAAAGAATGTACTGGAAATACTTTGCTCCTGTCTTCCAGTTGTCATCCAGCACATACGATACGTTCAATACCAATGGGAGAGTTCATTAGAGCCAGACATAATTGCTCTACTGATGATGCGTTTAAGGTGGAATGTGAAACCCTGGAGACCACTTCCCTTCCTTTTGTAACAGCTGTTGAACCTTTTGGTCAGCACAGCACTTAATTCAATTACTAATTGATTGGTGTGGGGTGGAGTCTCCTAATATGTGTGTATGTATATGTATAAATGTTTTTTCATATGTTGTGTGTGCTGTGATCAAGGCTCATCGCCGAAACGCGTTAGCCATCTTGTCTTTTTACTCACTGAGGCATGACAATAAAGAATTGGAAGATTTACAGAGTTGTCGGCTGTCCTTTTGCTTGATATTGTATCTATAAATGCACACAGCCTGGCTTGGGAGCACATGTGCCTCCTTAGAACCTGGCTTGTTGGAGGAGGCACCTAGAGGAAGTGGAAGTGGACTGCATCATCAGGGGACTGTCAGAGAGGAATTAAGAGACTGCTCTGTACAATATCATTGCACAGAGCAGGTAAATATAACAATTTTTTTTTAAGAAAAAACATTTACTTTAATATCCCTATTTGGTTATTCGAGTATATGCTTCAGTGTATGCTTAACCTTATATAATAGGTTTACAGTTATGTAACATGAGCTCATCATCAATAACCTTTTATGTTTTTTTCTACATCTGAAAATGTGTAAAACTGTGTCATTCAAATTCTTTGGAGTGATAGTGTAACAGGATAGTCAATCTAGCTGTCAGTCATGTGACTTTAAAAAATTCAGCTTTTTTTAAAATCAGTGTTGACCTGTTCTTTTTTACCAGTGCACCTGGGTGCGGAGACGCTGTGCTCAGTACACAGACACTGCAGCTGTCTTCTTCTGCTTGTTTTCATCCTTCTATTCCACTCACCATGCTGTCTCGATTGTGCACGCTTGGGGGAGTCCGAGAGATAGAAAGGCTAGAATGACTATGATGCAGCTGCACAGAACCTTGGGAAATGTAGTGTGGAAGGAGAGCTGCACTATGGAGGTGAATGCAACTGCGAACTACAAGAGCCACAAAAACCCCTTTGGAAGTAGAGGGGAGCAGGACATTCCTTCCCTGGTTTGAGACACAGAGAGAGGATTTGCAGCACAGGAAACTGGTGAGTACAGACCTGTATGCTGTGTGCGCAAAGACAGAGGACTGAACCACTGAGAGTCTCTTGCTCCTGGGGACCAGAGTGGTACAGACCTGCTGACTGCATGTGTGTCTTTGCCTACACCAGATCGAGCCACTGAAGACCAGGGGGCTGGAGCTGAGCCTGAGAGGACCTGATTGTGAGACTGAGTTATCGTGGCCTGGGTTCCTGAGGATAGCAGACTGCCATGTGTCCAGGACAAGGTTAGCTGTGAATTAAGACTGGTGAGCGAATTCAGCTGTGCTAGCTTCCCCATTGTTTGTTTTTCAGTAAAACAGGAGATTGCCCTTTTTGTCTAACAGCCCAAAAGCAATTAACTGCATGCAATCTTAAAGAGACGGTATTAAGTGCACCATTATACAGATTTGACCCCACCTTTAGCCGGCTGAAGTGTACAAGTCAGGGGCCAGATACTATACTATCACCTCCCAGGGGTACTCCTTTCAGGAGAATATACATATGCCCACTCTATACAGAGAGTGCACTCTGGGACACCTTTAATCATTTGTGCAGAGATTTACTGTTGGACTTTTCATTACCATTCATGCTTCTCACTGTTTACGCTGTTCTTTATTAATGCTGCGTAATCGTATATCAGATTATTTCGTTTAGTATTACTGTGATCTAGGGTAGCCTAGTATTCACGTCAGTTATTTTACTGCATTCTAATAGATTCTTTACCTGTTTAATAATGTTGTGCATTACCATTTACTTTGCCTTTATGATAATATACCTACTTTATTTGCAGTCAATATCCCGGTGTTTGTTTCCTATATGCCAGTACAGGCGGTCCCTGGGTTACAAACATCCAACTTACAAACAACTTCTACTTACAAACGGAGGGAGACAACAGGAACTGAGAGGAAATTTACCCCTTGGAAGGGAAATTTACTCCTGTAAGAGATATCACGGGAAAAACCTCCACTGAAGCTTTATAAAAAAAAAATCTCTACTGAAGCTTTATCACTAATCCTTGTTTCTACAACAACCCAAAATTTTCAAAATCCAATTGTCACAGGGACATAAAGTGAGGTGAAATCTTCAGAACAGGGGCACAGACAGCAAAACAAATGTTACAGGGGTGTTAATCCTTCCCTATGCTATCCAAAAAACGTAAAAAAATATTTTTTGGCTAGAGTTACACTTAAAAAAATGTACCTGTTCTGACTTACAAACAAATTCAACTTAAGAACGAATCTACAGACCCTATCTTGTTTGTAACCCAGGGACGGCCTGTATACAGTATTTCTGGGTTGTATTCCAGTACCTGAGCTAACAGAGGGGTTTGCAGGATCGTATTATCTAACCAGTTGTGTCAGAGGGGAAGGAGCAGTTCACCGAATTGTGGCAAAATAGAAAACCCATTATACCTAGCAGCTTCCCGGGGGTAAGTGTTACACCAGTTTAATCACTCCTTACCAGTTTTGGTGCCATAGGTAGCATCAAATTGGAGATTATTGCGTTGCGGCCAAACAATTGAATACTAAGATTTTGACACTACTTGACCGCTTCACCATAACAATTGGGCCCCAATGAGATGGCCTGCAGAAGAAATAGTGTGTGTATATATATATATATATATATATATATATATATATATATATATATATATATATATATATAGTATCTCACAAAAGTGAGTACACCCCTCGCATTTTGGTAAATACAGTATTTTATTATATCTTATTATATCTTTTCATGTGACAACACTGAAAAAATGACACTTTACAATATAAAGTAGTAAGTGTACAGCTTGTATAACAGTGTACATTTGCTGTCCCCTCAAAATAACTCAACACACAGCCATTAATGTCTAAACCACTGGCAATAAAAGTGAGTACACCCCTAAGTGCAAATGTCCAAATTGGGCTCAAAGTGTTAATATTTTGTGCGGCCACCATTATTTTCCAGCACTGCCTTAACCCTCTTGGGCATGGAGTTCACCATAGCTTCACAGGCTGCCACTGGAGTCCTCTTCCACTCCTCCATGACGACATTATGAAGCTGGTGGATGTTAGAGACCTTGCGCTCCTCCACATTCGGTTTGAGAATGCCCCACAGATGATCAATAGGGTTTAGGTCTGGAGACATGCTTGGCCAGTCCATCACCTTTACCCTCAGCTTCTTTAGCAAGACAGTGGTTGTATTGGAGGTGTGTTTGGGGTCGTTATGTTGGAATACTGCCCTGTGGCCCAGTCCCTGAAGGGAGAGGATCATGCTCTGCTTCAGTATGTCACAGTACATGTTGGCATTTATGGTTCCCTCAATGAACTGTAGCTCCCCAGTGCCGGCAGCACTCATGCAGCCCCAGACAATGACACTCCCACCCCCATGCTTAACTGTAGGCAAGACACACTTGTCTTTGCACTCCTCACCTGGTTGCTGCCCCACATGCATGGCACCATCTGAACCACATAAGTTTATCTTGGTCTCATCAGACCACAGGACATGGTTCTAGTAATCCATGTCCTTAGTCTGCTTGTCTTCAGCAAACTGTTTGCGGGCTTTCTTGCGCATCATCTTTAGAAGAGGCTTCCTTCTGGGACGACAGCCATGCAGACCAATTTGATGCAGTTTGCAGCGTATGGTCTGAGCACTGACAGGCTGACTCCTCACCTCTTCAACCTCTGCAGCAATGCTGGCAGCACTCATATGTCTATTTCCAGAAGGCAACCTCTGGATATGACGCTAAGCATGTGCACTAAACTTATTTGGTCGACCATGGCGAGGCCTGTTCTGAGTGAAACCTGTCCTGTTAGGCCACCATGCTGCAGCTCAGTTTCAGGGTCTTGACAATCCTCTTATAGCCTAGGCCATCTTTATGTAGAGCAACAATTCTTTTTTCAGATGCTCAGTGTGACCAGTATGAGAGAGTGAGAGCGATAACACCAAATATAACAAGCCTGCTCCCCATTCACACCTGAGACCTTGTAACACGAATAAGTCACATGACATCGGGGAGGGAAAATGGCTGATTGGGCCCAATTTGGACATTTTCACTTAGGGGTGTACTCGTTTTTGTTACCAGTCGTTTAGACATTAATGGCTGTATGTTGAGTTTTTTTTGAGGGGACAGCAAATGTACACTGTTATGCAAGCTGTACACTCACTACTTTATATTGTATCAAAGTATCATTTCTTCAGTGAAAAGATAAAATAGTTATAAAAATGTGAGGGGTGTACTCACTTTTGTGAGATACTGTGTATTTATATATATATATATATATATACACACACATCTCCCCATAATTAAAATTGCCTAGTCCAGGGTTCAGGAGAAGTTGTGTTTTATAACAATTATTGTTTCATAGTACTCCTATTGCTTAATCATTGCAGTATAATGCTCTTAATGTTTAACCATTGCAGTACATTTGTTCTCTGATTACCCCGTTGCAATATACTTTTCCTA
The DNA here is from genome assembly GCF_965119305.1 of Pelophylax lessonae. Classification (NCBI taxonomy): domain Eukaryota; kingdom Metazoa; phylum Chordata; class Amphibia; order Anura; family Ranidae; genus Pelophylax; species Pelophylax lessonae. The sequence goes on from NC_138771.1 coordinate 581,282,651, forward strand.
TTACTTAATCATGTGCTGTGTCCTTCTTGGCGTCTATGAATCTTGAGCCTTTGATAAAAAAACAACCTTACATGTCTTCATGCTGCAACATTGGTGTCACGCTGCAGCTGCCCCATGCTGCTTCTAAGATTGAGAACTGAGTGATCACATGACTGATAATCACTCAGTCACCACTCTCTGCTCTGCTCCTCCTGCACTCACTGGCGCAACAGGCTTGAAAGGAAACAGATGTGACTGGCTTCACCTCTCAAAGGCAGCACCAGTTTGAAACCAGTCAGCTGGTTGAATCCAAACAATATTGTCAGGATTCTTTCTGAGTAGGCAATAACCTGGGTCACAGGAGAACAAAAGTAAATGTACTTCTCCTACCCTCAAGAGAAGTACAGACAAAGAAGCTTTAGCCAAATATTTCGATAAAGCTTTGTCCATACAGTAATGCTTAATGATATCCCTGTTCTCCAAAATAATCCATGCACATCCACTACTTGGCCCTGTAATCTATTTTCCATTAAATTCTTTCTTATTGTGTTTTTTTCCTCCTTTTTGACTTCACTTCTGTGTATTTGGAACAAGCAGTATTTGTATGGTATTTGTGGTGATGCGCACTGCTCTATGCACACTACAAATCCCATAAGGCATAGTCCATCCTTGGGGCGAGCAAGAGAGGGTGGCTACATTCTTACATTAGTGGGACAATGTAGCCAATCTCTAAGAGAAAGACAGGTTTAGTTGTGAAGCCTTCATCAGAGCCACAGTCATACTAGATTATCACATCAGGTGCCTCAGGAGAAACCGATACCTTCTAAAGCATGATGAGGTCAATCAGAAGGTTCAAACCATGCATCCAGTGGAATTTCCTAGAGAATTGACCTGATACCCTCCAGCCCCTGAATCTCAACGGTTCACAAACCAATTGATTTACCACAATGTACTTTCAGCAGGACAACTGTGAAGAGACCTGCTTAATTCCAGGATCATTTTTTGACTTGAGCATGGTCATCATTGATTTATTATTGACATTTTCTTTATGTTAAGAAGGATGATGCATTATATTGTGCTGCCAGTTTAACTTTTATGTAGTACTAAGTCACCTGGTCTACAGTTGTAATATTTATGTGATTGATTAGGCCAGCTGGGGAGTCCTGGAAAAGAAGTCATTGACATTTTAAAACCCCTCTTATAGAGGGACTAGCTCTTTCCATATTGAGAATCTATCACGTGATGATTTCCTCAAGAAGCCATTATCTGCAATTTATAAGGAACTATTTCCTGTTACTCTTCTTTCTGTGGCCAAGTGCAAGGCTAAGTAGGGGTCGCTGATGTCCCTTATTTGCAGGGGGAGGACTGGGAGGATATGTGGGATTATTCCTTCGCCCATTTGGTTTCAGCCAAAAATAGTTTCATAATAGAATATATTATACCCGTTAAACTGGCTTCTATTTACTTTTCACTTATGAGTGTTGGCGCTGTTCCCATACACCTGATGAATTTGGTCATATTTTTTGGTATTGTACTGTTATTCAGGAGTTCTGGAAAGATTTTGCTAAATGTATTAATGATGTCCTTGCTACCTCGGTGCCGCTAATGACTGCAGTATGTCTGTTGGAGTTGGTGGAGGGAGTGTTTCATGCCAGGGCTCTGAGAACACTCTTTAGTATTCTACTATTTTATGTCCGTAAGGCCATTGTGTTGCACTGGAAGGCCCATGCGGCCCCTGTGGCCCCTCCTGTTACATTTTGGAAGTCCTTAGTTAATAAAATGATGCCTTTCTACAAGGCCACTTATCTGAATAGAGGATGTCCCAAGATATTCGAGAAAGATTGGCAGCCTTGGCTGTCTTCTCCCTCCACCAATGACCAGGGTGCAGTACCTACTCTTGGAATGCTTACACCGTTCCGCAATGTGCTAAATGTTTGTGAGCTATTCCATAATTTCAGTTACCAAGGTTTAGTACAGCTTACCATGCCTGCTTTTTTTTCTTTTTTTATTGGGGCCAAATTATTTTTGATTAGTTGGCTATGCGATTACCTTCTCACCGGGAGCAGGGTGCAGCTTGTGGTGCTTGAGGGGAATGGGGTTTTTGTTTCTTTTGTTAGTGTTAAGAGATTATATGCTCTTGTATGTTCTATTGTATTTCTGTGCCAAGCTCTGCTGAGAGATTAGGTGCACATTTTTGTAGTACTTGTATTTCGTCAAACTTAATAAACAGAATGTATTTTTAAAAATCCCTCTTATAAAGTAAACTTGCTACTTTTTACAGTACAGGCAAAGCATGGGTTTGATTTTGACCATTAATGTACTTCACCATTTGGTTTATTTTAAACTTTGTAATTTCCAAAATTCCAAGAGCGGCTGACATCATGGCTGCAGTGGTGTAAACATAGTGAATAGGGACCTTCAAGATACCATTGTGACTACCCCGTGAATGCCCAAGGTGCAATAGCTCCAAAGAGAGGGTTATATGAATATTACACATTCAATTTTTCTCTCAGTAAAAATAATGCTTTTTACCCTCCCACTCCAATGCTCTGTTTTTGCAGAGCTGAGTAACAGCCACACCCATCAGTACAAGTGCCCTCACCTGACTTGTATTGCAGGGGACGAAAAAAGACACCTTATACCAAGCTTGTTACTGAGTGCCAATTAATGAGAACACTGGGTCTAATTCTGTTGCTGAAATGTAAAGTTGTATTTAGACTCAAAACAACTCATTTATCTGAAAAAAGGAGGTAAACTATGAAAATGGAGGTTATCTGTACATCATCTATCTGAATGCATATTTATTTCTTTGACTTCAGTTGGTCTGACGCACAGGGATTGATTATAAGCTCTTGGTACACAGAAATGACCTTTCATTCTAACTTATGTAAATTCATTTTATTGTTAGAAAAATAATTTTTTTTTTCTGAAAGCCATATTGAAATAAATGTCACAAAGGCAAAACTATGGGAAGCATAGTGAGCTGTGCCATACCTACATTGTGCAATGTCCTGCTATCATCCCTCTTCAGATGAGACTCCCCCTGCAGTGCATTGACAAGACTTGCAACCTGTGGTGAGGAACAAAGACCTTTTCTATGACTGGCAAATGCACTGCGGTTGCCCAGGATCCTTTTCTACGTGTCTGAAATTTCAAGCAATAAAAATGTGAAAATTATTCCCCTTAAAGATGGCTGTATAAATTAGCTGAATAGTTAAAGGTGTAAAATGTCAGAGGCTGCCAGGAATGCTATTAATGTATAGATGGCCTCTAGCTTTATGGAATGCGGTGACATATGGGAGCTCATTTCAAAGCGGCTGTGGATATTTAATGAGGTGAAGAACAAAAGGGCTGATTTATAATAAGTGGAGTTGTTACCGACACAAACCAATAAGGTTCCTTCTTTAATTTTAATGCATGAAAGCTGAAACCTGATTGGCTGCTATAGACAAGAACATGTTATATGTTGTCCTAGTTTTCATAACACAAAGGCTAGTAACATATATCTTTATTTGGGTGATGTCAGCAAACTGAAAGAAAAGCTGTACCAAGGAGATATATGAAGTCAGCCATTCATCTCCTTCCAAGAATACTAGCTGTCTGGATGTCTCTGGATTAAATACTTTCTGAGACTCTGACCTAGAACAGGCATTTAGATTAGAAAGTCAGAACATTTGCATAGTTGTTTTGGGTAGTGCATCAGCAAGCTCTGGAAAAAATATAATGATGAGGCAACTAGCACTTTCAGAAAAGGAGATCAGAAGTGACAGCCTCTGTATCAGTGCAAGAAGAGCCATTTAAAGAAAATGGGTGGGCCCAGAGGAAATATCTCCTGGGCCCCCCCAATCATTTCTTAAATGACAGACTCCCAATTCTACAAGTTCACATTTGTCCCACTGTCTGTCACTGTGATCGATGCAAAGGGACCCTTCCTCTCAAACTCTGCATGTCCTAAGTCTGGGAGAATAGAGTTTGAAAGGAAGGACTCTTCTTACAGTAATAGGCAGCTGCATCCTTTCTCTGAAACATTCCATCTACGTCACCATTTAATTGGTATTTAAAAGGAAGGAGTCAAGGACTCCTGGACTATTGGGGTCTGGTAATGGGTCCCTCTAACCTGGTGAGCTCAGAATAACTGCCCAATTTTTATATGAGAAATTTGGCCCTGAATGAAGGTCTATAGGGCGTAGAGAGAGTTTGAAAGGAAGGATCCTGCTGTTTACTTACAGTGATGGACATCTGCATCCTTTCTCTCAAACTCCATCTAGGTCACCATATAGGGGGCTTTTGAGAGGAATGGTCATGCTGCAATGTTTTCAAACACAATTGGAATCCAAGACTATTGGGGTCTAGTGGTGCATGCCCCTAACCTGGTGAGCTCAGGACAACTGTCTCATTTTTAAAATGCCAAAAGCAGGACTGAGTGAAGGTTTCCTTGAAGCCTAACTGAATGTTTTGGGCTATTTCACTTTAAACATAACCATTGCTCCCTATTGAATAAACTGTCACCACCACTTTTCTTTTCTTTAGCTTATGTGTTTGAAGCTAAATGGGCCTTAAAGGTTCATTGGTAGGCTGAATACACAATTGACCTTGCAATTTTATCTAAAAATCAGTTTGCCTAAATGCCTAGATTGAGGAGGAAGTATCAATCTTGGGGCAACAGAAAGAGTTTATAATGTATTTCCAGGTGTATTGTGTAATGCAATCCCACTTGCTTAAAGAGGTTGTAAACCCGTACAAAGTTTTTTTTTTTTTTGGTAACCTGTAAGAGAAACACATAATGAGCTATTAGGCATCGCATACTAGCTCATTATGCAATACTTACCTTAGAACGAGCCCCCGCCGTGCCGCTCACTCACCTGTATGATGGGTGACATGTCCAGTCGCCCGTCTTCCGGGTTCGCGGCATCCGGCCATCTGATTGGCCGGAGCCGCGTTAACATCACTCCCGCGCACGCGCGCGGGAGCCGACAGCCACGGCACGGGACTCTGAAGAAACGGCACCAGCGGCCGTTCCTTCAGAGCGCATGTGCCAGTGACATCACTGGCTGCATGTAAGGTAAATATCTCCTAAACGGTACATGTTTAGGAGATATTTGCAGTACCTATAGGTAAGCCTTATTATAGGCTTACCTATAGGTAAAAGTGTCCGAGGAGGGTTTACTTCCTCTTTAAAGTGATTGTAAAGTCTTGTTTAAAAAAAAAAAATAATAACAAACATGTTATACATACCTCCTCTGTGCAGTTGATTTTGCACAGGGCAGCCTGGATCTTCCTCTTCGCGGGTCCATCGTTCCTGGTCCTGGTCCCTCCCTCCTATTGAGTGCCACCACAGCAAGCAGCTTGCTATGGGGGCACCCGATCCGAGTTTCAGCTCCGTGTGTCCATTCAGACACAGAGCTGCAGTTCGGTCCAGCCCCCTCTCTCTCCTGATTGGCTCACTGACTTTGATTAAGAGCCAAATAAGGAGGAAGGGTCCCAGGACTTGCCGAGGGACTCGTGGACAGAGAAGGGGCACAGGAAAGTATTAGGGGTGCTGGGGAGACTGCTACACACAGAAGGGTTTTTATCTTAAAGCATAGAATGCATTAAGGTAAAAAAACCTTCCTGACTTTACAACTCCTTTAAGAGGCTTATTGGTTGTATAAGTCAGCTTTGGAAAGATTGTCTACATTGATTATTTAGATCATATACTCATGGACTCCATGTGATAGCATCTCTACCATGAATCTCTTGGCTCTGTCAACCCATCTTGGTCAATGTGATACACTCAAAGATGACTTCACTGTTCAAGCTGCATTGTCTGTACTGCATAATGAATAAATAAAGGAGAATGGGAGCATGTTGTTATGGTCAGTCCAAGTGATATGAGCCGGTATTTGAGAAACATAGAACATATTGGCAAAGTCTCAGAAAGATAAAATCAGGGCCTGTGCTTCCACTAAGCAAACTAGGCAGCCGCCTAGGGCGCATTGCAACCTAGGGGCGCAGCCATAAGTCGGCACTCTCTGTCTATAATGAATGATCATTGTGAGCAGTGGGGGAGGAAGAATGGACAGAGGAAGATGCCAGGTGTCTGGGGCAGTGGCTGAACTACCAGGCCCTGGCTTTCCATCACTGTTGGGGGGGGGGGGGGGGGCAAGAGGCAGGAAGGGAGCCCACAGGAGGGCTGTCTGCATTTATTATCCTCTTTGGCTGGAGCTGAATGGTGTAAACCCTTGGCAAGAAGTGACTCTCTGCACTGAGCTGGTGGGCAGCCGTTCATTTCCCTGGGTCGGTATTAAGCAGGGAGGGGAGGAGAGCTGAACCTGACCCCCAACTTGGCACTGGAGGGCGGCACCTTTACTGGAGCAGAAACGACGAGGCTCCGGAATGGTCTGAGGGGGTTGGGGATTAAGGACATGTGGAGTTCTCTGACTGCTGCTTCTCCCTTCACCAGGAGCCGGTTGGAGCTGTGGTGAGCACTGTGGACCAGAAGAGGAGCATTCTAGGAGAAGGAATCAGCAGAATCACGGTGAAGGAGGGCAGAGTGCGGGCCACTCTCTTCATACCGCCCAGTTAGTGTCCCCAGAACAGGGGATCAGGGTCACTGGGTGTGACATGGAGGTTCCCTGGTGTGAAAGGGAATCAGGGTCACCAGGTGTGCCATGGGGGATAGGGGTCACCGGGTGTAACAGGGTTTCGGGGTCACCAGGTGTGCCATGAGGAATTGGGGTCCCTGGGTGTGCCATGGGGGACTGAGGTCCCCAGGTGTGCAATGGAGGAACATCAGGGTCCCCAGGTGTGACATGGAAAACATCAGGGTCTCTGGGTATGACATGGAGGAACATCAGGGGCCCTTGGTGTGACATGGAGGATCATCGGGGTCCCTTGGTGTGGCATAGAGGGACATTAGGGTCCCCAGGTGTGACATGGAGGAATATGGGGGTCACTGTGTATGACAGCATAACATAGAGGAGTCATCAGATCAGGGTCACTGGGTATGACATAGAGAAGTTTTTAACCCCTTCCCTTTTTATTTTATTTTTTTGGGGGCGGGGGGGGGGGGCGCAAGTAGCTGGTCTTGCCAAGGGCGTAAAATAGTCTAGCACCGGCCCTGGATAAAATAATCCATTGTATTGATCGAAATAAAATAAAAACGTCTTACCAGCTTAAGGGATTTATTTTTTAACTAGACTCTGGTTTTGTGTACCACATTCAAAAGGCTGCTTAATTTTGGTAATCTGGAGTCCTGGCAATACCCCCTTGACAAAAATATAAAGGTGTAGGGGAGTATTACTGATCTTTGTTAGTTAATGTATTTTTTCCTGGAGGGTTTAAAGGTTGTGCTATTATGCTGATAACGTCATATCCTGGTAGCTTCCACTCACCTTGTGTCTCTTTTGCATTTAACATTGACTTATACATTTGCTCCCTCATGCATTCCTTTAACACCACCATTCTCCTGTGTTGTGTGCTTCCTTCCATTCAAGAGAATAAAGATATAAGATTTGATTTTGTTTCTACAATCCCACCCAGAAGACCCAGATGCCTGAAAATATGTCCTTCAATGAGTACCTTTAAGAAGTTATTTGGAATTTGCTGAATGCAGAAGATATTTGCAAAAATCATTGCAGCTTTTAGTGCAATCATTTGACTAAGCAAATTGCAGTAGCCTAAAACCTGGTTGGTTGCTTTTGGCTACTACATTTTGTATTTCCTTACCCGTTTTTACACAGTGGTTGTTTATTAGCCTGAAAGTGTTGATAAGCTAATATTGTGTATTTTACTGGTAATTTTTATCCTGTCAGAGTTCTCCTTTAGGTGTATTCAGTGTTGTATTGTAACGTCCCTTTAATGTGAGAGATAACGCGCAGATACAACTGTACAAGGAGATGAAAGACATTAATCTACAGAAGATTTCAGCCTGTGAACTGACAGATTCCTCTTTATTTTCTTATTTGAACTAACGCCAGTCTCCTGATCAATGTCTTATCTGCTCGCCTTTGATTTTTATTTTGCTTTGTAACAATTGTGGTTTTTCGCTAATCGTGTACCTTTGTTTATCAGCAATTCTCCAGCCTTATAGAATAAAACAGTGGGGTGTGACATTTTTATGTAGGGAGCAGGAAATGTAGTGCATCTATCACCTGGAAAGGATTGCCTATTCATGGTCATTAAGGTAGGTTTGTGTCCTCTCCACATTGTTGTTTAAGCAGGACTAAGCAGGCCTAGTTACACTCCCTATCATGTCCAACCCCATCCTCTTGCAATAATAAAAAGAGGCTTGGTTTACAGAAAATGGTCATTTAGACTCCCAAACTTGCTGGGCCCTTGACGTTTTGGTGTGGGAGCCTAGAGCAGGATTTTCCAATGCATTTAGTTACATAAAGTAGAAGATGAGAGTTGACAGGCTGGCTTTTTATCAAAAATACCCCTTCAACTGAGATCATATGACCAAATGCCTAGAAATTAGCCATGTGTCCAACCACTATAGGAATCTTAAACAAGCCACTTTTTTATTTTTAGCAACCGGGGTCAAGGGTAGTTCACTTTGGCTATATATCCAATGTAAAGGCTTTTTATATATCCCAGTTCAACCCATCAGCTGAGGCCATCATCATCATCATCAGCATCATCATCATAAATCAGCTGTTGAAATTTTAATTAATGCCAAATTAAAGCATGCCTTGTATGAAAAAAGGTACACATCACATCACAATGAGAGCACCAATATCTTGCACACAACTAAGGTTCAGATTTAGAAAGCAAACAGCAGACTAAAGTTAGTGGTAAGGCAACCCAATGTACATAAATAAACAAGTGGAGAATTAGGTCGATCACAGCTCACAATACAGTAATGTCACTATGTTATAGCAGCTTAGAATGGCTAGATTAAAGTAGACCTGGAAAATGCATCAGCAAAAGCTATGGCATTAGAAAACAGTAACAGCAACGGTGATCAATACTGCAAAAAGAAAATCTTTGTAACCAATAGGCTACGTACCACTTTAGAGTATACTTGATGGCAGTGATGAAATTTAAGACTCCCAAAAGAGGTCCCTCGTACTATGGAAACAGGAAAAGTTCTTGTAAAGAAGCTATCTGAGTGAGCAGTCCTTAACAGTAGTTCTTCAGCCAGCTAGCGTTGGGGCCCAGTTCCAGCGACACAGTAACAGTGTTCCTGCTATTCATGTTTTCATTCACTTCTGTGTTTGCCTGGATCGACTCCTGTCCTCAGCAAACTGGTTAACAGTGCTCTGATTTCTGGTTCAGGCTGCAGGCTTATAATAACAGGCTAGTTTCCCCACAGGAGCATTGATGTGCACATTCTGGCTCCCCTCACAGCAGGAGGTTGCCCTGTATTCAGCCCAGGATGATACAGGTAATTCTCCCCCTCCTAACCTTCTCTCCCTGGGAACTGTAGTCTAATAGTCTATTGACTTCCACAGCATGACTCCTTTTCAGAACTACATCCCGCTCAGTTCAATGCGGTCTGCATTCAAGTCTCTTGAGATCCTTCTGCTTGTCAGTTGCCCCTGGTAGGTGGAGGTGGGATAGTGTTAACCCATTCAGTCTGAAGTCCGAAGGGGACACAGAAATCACTGCAGCACAGTGTACTAAATCGCTCTCTGTCGCTGGCCAAGCACCTAGCTACACATACTTAAAGGGCAATACATAATGTACCTCTTTCTTACTAAACCTACCTAAATGCACTAGGAACACTTACTCTTGCCATAATGCGCTCAAAGTAATTTAAAACGTAGGTGTATACTTGTGCTGATCACACAGGTAGGTGGGGCAAGAAGCAGACAGACCTAACAGATATGAAGCCCCCTTGGCTGCAGGAGAGAAAAATATAATATGAACAGCAAACTTGATAGAAACACCTGAAATGAATTTTATTTTTGAAGCCCACAGAGAGCATTGTACAAAGAAGGTAAATTCGCATTGTCTCTTTTAACAGTTCAGCATTAAAATTACCTTGACTTAGAGACCATTAAAAATGATTGATCCCCTGTACACTCAGAACATGCAGGCTTGAACCATGACATTTTTAAAAATGCTGTTATAAGGGACTTGTAGATTTCTAAGTTGCAATATCATGGAGATCTTCCTTAACAAATCTAAATATGCAATCCATGCTTCTTTTTTTCCACATAATATATTCCATGCAGACATGAAATAAATGAACTACTCTTGTAGTTCTGAAGTCAACGTTGTGCTTGCAGTATTCAGTGGGACAAGAGATCAGTTGGATTAATTCATGCAGAAATTAAATAATATCTGAGAATAAGAGTGGACCTGAGAATAAGAATGGACCTTAGAATAAGAGTGCAGAATGGGTGGATTTGTGTCAAAGTAGCTTCCGAATGTTGAACAGCATGTTTCCTGGCCCCTCCATTTTCTGGCCAACCTGGCTGCATGCCTGGATAAGGGTCTGGTATGAATTTTTAGGAGGGATCCACACCATTTTTTAATCTTCAAGGGATAAGCCACCAAAAAAATGGACCAGAGTCCTGGTTAGAATTTAGGAAAGAGGGGGGCAGTGAGCGTGTGTCCCCTTTCCACCTGAACCATACCGGGTCACATGCACCTCAACATTGGCAAATTACCTTAATATAAAGGATGAGGCCTGGGGGGCAAAGTTTCTTCTCCTTGCAAGGTACCTTGTGGGACAAGGGTGCATCATTCAAAAAAAAAAAAAACAGTGGATAAAAACAACCACATAGTAGATGAAGTCCTTTATTTAACCACTTGAGCTCTGGAAGATTTTACCCCCTTCATGACCAGGGCATTTCTCACTGTTCAGCACTGTGCTACTTTAACTGATAATTGACTGGTCTTGCAACACAATATGCAAATTACATTTTTATCATTTTTTTCACTCAAATAGCACTTTCTTTTTGTGGTATTTGATCACCACTGATTGATTTTTTTTTTTTTTTATAAATTTAGGCCAAAAAGTGTTCTGCTATATTTCTTTGGTAAAAAAAAATCCCAATAACAGTATATTATTTGGTTTGTGCAAAAGTTATAGCGTCTACAAACTATTTTATATATACTGCAAATTACGTAGCTATGACACTATACTGGTAATGGCGGTGATCAGCAACTCATAATGGGACTGTGATAGTATGGTGGGAAATCTGGCGCTATCTGAGTGGCTGGGAGGTACACTAACTGCCTAACTGACACTGACATCAGTAGTGACACTGATTCAGTATTCAGTGCTAATACTGTACACTGTCACTGTACTAATGACACTGGCTGGAAAGAAGTTAACATCTAGGGGCAATCAAAGGGTTAACTGTGTGCCTAACAGTTCCCCACAAGCGCTTAATTTATAAAATAAGGTCTGCAGGTATCGACAGCAGGGTTTGCTCTTGGATACGGAACTGGCTAAAAGGGCGTGTCCAAAGGGTGGTAATAAACAGCGCATACTCAGACTGGTCTGAGGTAGTAAGCGGGTGCCCCAGGGCTCAGTCCTGGGACCAACCTTGTTCAATTTATTCATAAACAGCATTGAGGACGGGATCAGTAGTTCGTTATCAGTTTTTGCAGATGACACAAAATTGGCCAGGGCAATAACTGCACAGCATGAAGCAGATATCCTACAGAATGACCTGGATAAAATAACAGAGTGGGCAACGACATGGCAAATGAGGTTTAACGTAGAGAAGTGTAAGGTTTTGCACTTGGGCACTAAAAACATAAAAACACAATACACGTTAGGAGGGGAACCCTTGGGGGAATCAAAAATGGAGAAGGATCTGGGAGTCTTGGTGTAATGTTAAGCAAACAGAAAGGTAAGGGTTAGTGATTGAAGTTGTCAATCCCCCTAGGAGGACATGTGAACACTCACCCTTCTTTTTGTAGACTAGGGGACAGACGTTTATCTTGTGATCCGGGGATGCACAGTACAAGCAGAGATTACCAGATCGTCTTCTGGCTCTTTCCATAGTTGATAGAGGTGGGCGTATGGTTCCTACCTCCATAGGAACGGGGTCAACGGCCGAGATCCGAGAAGAACTGGATAATGGCATTCCCATTTTCTCAGCCTTTCTTTCTCATAGTCTTCTATCTATGGTGATACTGAGTTGTATCAATGCATCCAGGGTTTTTGGCAGATCCGCTCGGGCGAGCTCGTCTTTAACGGCCTCTGATAGGCCAAGCCTAAATTGGGATTTCAGAGATGCATCATTCCATTCTGAATCAAGGGTCCATCTCTTGAATTCTGCGACAAAGTCTTCTACAGGTCTCCCACCTTGTTTCAAGGATCTTAATTGAAGATCGGCAGTACTCTGCCTATTGGGATCATCATATAGGCTAGTGAGTTCTGCTAGGAACAAGGCATAGGAGTTGAGAAGCTGGTCGCTTTTCTCAAAAAGAGAGTCTGCCCAGGCCCGAGGATCGCCTGTTAGGTAAGAAATAATAGTACAAACCTTAATGTGATCAGTAAGGTAGGTACGGGGTTTTAGCAAGAAAAGTAACTCACATGCGTTTTTAAATTCGCAAAATTTTTTGCGATCGCCTGTAAATACCAAAGGAGGATTTATTTTGGGTTCAGGGGACTGAGCAGTGGTAAGTTGTGTCAGTCTAATTACCTGCTGCGACAGAGCCTGATTGTCTTCTTTTAATTCAGCAAGTGCGTGTATTAACGCAGTTACTTGCTGTTTTAATTGTGTCATCTGAGTGGTTATTTCTGCTGAATCCATTTGTGGTTCGTTCAATCTGTAACGCTCCTGCGTTTTACGTATGATGTGGATTTTCAGTTGCAGAAATATTCCACTTCAGTAGTCATGTAGAGAAACGCTGAGACACCAATCCCAACTCTCAATGACTCATCATGTGTGGATGATCTCAATTCAGCAAGTAAATACACACACTCAATAAGATGTTTCCTAGAGTGACTTATGTATATAGTAACACAGTGATGATAGGCTGAAGAGACAGGTTGGGTAGAGATGGTAGATGACAGACACTTGAAAGGAAATGTTCTTGAAAGTAAGATAGTAGCAGATGGGATGCAGATAGGTTTAGCAATCATGTATGGTAGCAGATGACAGAGTAGCAGGTAGACATACAAGAGAGATCAACCCAGTGCAAGAACAGGTGGTAGTAGGCTCAAGAGCTAGCAATCTTAGATAATGCAGATGTAGTAATAGTCCTTAGTATGCAGAGCTAGATAGTGTAAGCTTTAGTATAAAGGTTATAGAGGTTTCCCCTGTGGGGTACTTATCACTAATAGCAATGTAGCAGAAGAGAGGTTCGGCAAGAGCGGATGATCCGGTAGCGGGATACAGGGATCAGCGCAGCGTGGTTCCGACAGCGAGGTATGCTTGCAAGCATGAGAGCTTCAAGACAGGTTAGCATCAAGGCACAAAGCAGTTTGAACGAACACATGTGAGTGAGAGCCGGCGATCTAAATAGCCATCCAGTCCGGCGCTCAGTGATGACAGCATCAGTCTTAAAGGTGTATGCGCACCTTACCAAAAGAGAATGGTGGGGCGCATACACTTATGAAAGAGTAATTAGGGTACCCAAAGGTACCAGAACATTACACTTGGTTGATGATAGATTAGGCAACAGCATGCAATGTCAAGCGGCAGCTGCCAAAGCCAGCAGAATATTAGCATGCATAAAGAAAGGGATGTATTCCAGAGATAAGACTATAATCCTTCCACTTTGTAAAACTCTGGTCCGACCGCATCTGGAGTATTCTGTCCAGTTCTGGTCGCCAGTCCTCAGGAGGGATGTGTTGGAGCTGGAGAGAGTCCAGAGAAGGGCAACTAAACTGATTAGGGGATTGGAGGACCTTAACTATGAAGAGCGGCTGCAATCGTTCTATTTATTCTCCCTGGAGAAGAGACGCCTGAGGGGGGACATAATAGCAATTTATAAATATCTCAATGGGGATCTCAGCTTAGAAAAAAAGCTGTTCATTCTAAGGGGTTGCATGAGGACTAGAGGGCATACAATGCGATTAGAGGAGAAGCGTTTTAACCTCAGGCAACAAGGGGGGTTCTTTACTGTTAGGGCTACAAGATTGTGGAATTCTCTACCACAAGAGGTGGTTTCTGCGGGTAGTATGGTGGCTTTCAAAAGACTCTTAGACTTACATCTCAAGGATCAGGACATTAAGGGCTATGTGAGATGATTACAGCCACACACACCCACACAGGTTGAACTGGATGGACTATTGTCTTTATTCAACCTCACCTGCTATGTAACTATGTAACAATGTAATGGGTGTAAAATGTGCTGCTTTTCCTTTACTATCTGACTGTTTTTCCTTCCTGTTTTGCTGGGAGAAGAAACAGCAAGATCACTTTTCACAGTAAACAGAGTTCTGTGTTTTGTAAACACACAACTCTGTGTATGATTGGCCACAGCCAATCAGCTGACTTCAGCCAAATTCCTTGGCCGAAGTCAGCTGCCAAACTTGTGCTGTTTTCAATCACAGCATGGGTTGGCTGGGGGTGCACACATGTGCACCACAGCACCTTGAACCTGAAAGAAAGGCCGCGTCCCCGGCCTGGAGCCAGAACAACTACTGTGGGCGAGCGATAAGCTGTTAAAGGATACGTTTAAAAAAAATAAATAAATAAATGGCAATTTTATTTTTGCTCTGTGAATGAATGACACGGCCAGGCAGACTGAGCCTGAGAAGATCCCCCGCTCAATGTCAAGCTGTCAGCTGTGGGGGACGGTGCTAAAGTAACATGTTACACCCTAAATATAGGTGTAACATGTTACGAAAGGTGAACTTATCCTTTAAAGATAAATAAATAGACAATGTCCCCTGATGTAAATTCAACATCAATCACACTATCTATTGATGTAGGTCCACATCAGTCCATGATGAGCTACACCCTACAATGTTGAGCTTCCAACATGATGACCTGCCAACACAACAATGCTGCTCCGCCACTATTCCCATTGCAATTGACAGATTCCCGGCCCCATGTGTGGGAAAGCTCCGTTTTCTGTACTCCCCCACAGAGCTGCTCCCCAGCTCTTTGCTGTTTTTTTATATTCTGGAAAGCGGCTGCAGCAGGGGAACTGTGTAAATGATATGAATAAATGTGATAAGCAGGTTGTTTGTCCCTGAGCACATTCATTCATCTTTGTATGGAGTCCTGGGCATCAGATGGCTGTAAGTTTTGGTAATTGAAGCGATCTTAAACTTACAGCCTCTGACACTGCCATAGATGTAGGGCTTAATGACCTGGCCAGCTGGAAGCTGTTGTGTTTCAACATTAGTCTTATATCTATGGCAGTGAAAGTGTTAAGGCATCCCCTAAGCATGTTATTTATAGGAATTGTGTATTTCCAGTGTTGCCCATTAAGCTGCATGAAGGGAATGCTGAAGACAAAAAATCTTTTATTTAGATTCAACAATGATGCTCCATGAATAAAATTCCCCTCCAAACAATACCCTCCAGTGTCGTATAAAAGCTGAATGACCACATTGTCATCTGACCTAAACACTCTCATATACGCATCCACATTTATCAATGAGAAAGAATTTGATAAATCCACTTTGCCTTGAAGTCTGTAAGAGCTAAATAGAAATACCATACGATATAAAAAATTCTGACCTAGTAGGGTCAACATTCAAACACATGTATTCTCCAAGTCGCTATAGACATAATGTGGGGAACTTACTAAGACTGGAACAGCTAGAATCAGGAGCAGCTGTGCATGGGAACCAATCAGCTTCTATTTTTTAGGGACCAGCCAAAGACCAAGGTTTAAGGCCTAAGCAGTGGTACTGCTGAGAAGAGGAATATATAACACAAGCACTCACAATGCAGCCAAACCACTGGCTCAGGCGAACTATATATCAGACATCACTAAATGGTTGACCTAGACCGAGTCACTGTCCCATCAGGACTAGCTGTGGCCCTGCCATTTAGGAGCCGGAGCTTCCATTCAGCCACCATCACTGCTGTTATCCTCATCCAGCTGACATCGGAGGCAGGACAGCTCTTGATAGACAGTGGGAGGTGCATCAGTCTAGAGCAGGCATTGGAGGCAGGACAGCTCCGGGTAGAGAGTGGGAGCTGTTAAGGTTAACTTTTCAAATTAACCAGCAGCTGATTGGTTGCTATCAACCAATCACCTGATGGTTACCAGGAAAAGTTGTGCAGCTCCCGCTGTCCATTTGGAGCTGTCCTGTCTTCAATGTCAGCGGTAGACTGATGTGCCTTCCGCCGTCCATCTGGAGCTGTCCTGCCTTCAATGTCTGCTCTAGACTGATTTGCCTCCCGCTGTCCATCCGGACCTGTCTTGTATTCAATGTCAGCTGTAGATTGATGTTCCTCCCACCTTCCACCCCTTGTTGGTGGGAGATGGAATAGAGCTACAGTATGTCACTGTTATAAAGGATGGGGGGTCGAGGACAAGAATCTGTAAGGAGGAGGGGGTTATATAAAGAGGAGACGCTGAGGACAGAAATGTAAAAGGGGGTGAGGATAGAAATGTAAAGGGAGAGGGGGGGGGGGCAGGAATGCAAAAACGCAGGAAAAAAATGTCTCTGACCCTCCTATTAAATTGGGCATTTGCAGATTCTCTGAAGTGCCATTAAGAATCAAACATGCTATTCGGACCTCTACTGGAAGAAAATTTTAGTGACTGGTCCTCTGTGAATTTTAATTTAATATCCCTGATATACTGTATATGCTTCACTATACATCGTAATAGTAGATGCTCTCTTGGCAGAAGTTCACAGATTCATACCTGTCGGCAGGAGCAGGAGATAAAGCCAGCCCTAAAGAGCCCAAGGTGGAGAGTGACATTACCAAGTGGCAGTTGCATCCAATAGCCTCACTGACCATACAGAATTACAATTGGGAGACCGGAGAGTTCACCAGCTTCCTTCCTCTTATTGAGTGAGCTGCAGCCAAACTGGGACCAGACCAACGGGAAGGGAATGACCATTGATAGATCAAGATTTGTCTGGTACCTGCTAAACCATGATCCATCTATGGTCAGCTTAACTCTGGATTGATAGTTCTGCTTTCTTTACATTTTTTTCTAATTTCAGATCATTGATTGCTTGTGCCTGCTTGCTGCTGGGGAGAGCCCCTAGCAATATTGTAAGAGAATCCAATGACCTGGTTTATGAATATTTATATCTCCCAAGAGGTTTATTGCAAGTGGTGCATGCTGGGAAAGGGTATACATATTTGGGGCAACCTACTGGAAACCCTCTTACCTCCCAAGCTCTGCCTGTGGATTATGCATGCATAGCTGTTTTCTGACCTGCTGCCTCAAAAGAATACAAGCTCAAAGAAAGAAGAATGGAGCCAGGTATAACATTGTTAGGACCTGGACTTGAACCTGGCACCTCTGCTTTGTCTGAGCCACCTGGAATGCTGGACAGTTCCCTGGACAATTCCTTGAATGATCCTGCCATGAACCTTAGTTACCTTGAACCTTGAACTCCTTGCTCCTCCCATGAACTTCCTGATTTAAGCCATGTCTCTGCACTTCCTGGTTTCCAGAATATTGTACCTTCTCCAGCCAATATCTCACTTTTGTCTCTTCTGCTGCCTTCCGTATCTTCACTACAATTCGTTACCGACATTTGGCTTGCTCCTTGGCTACTCTTCTGCTTAATCCCAACCTGCAACTATTCGTTACCGTCCTTTGGCTTGTTCCTCGACTATGCTTCTGCTTGATCCCTACCTGCTATATCTGCTACTGGACCCTGGCTTGCTCACATCCTGGTGGGGCAATCCTGAGGACCGTGACCTGGTGCTAACGCAGCAAAATTAATCTCAACCATCAGGAGCTCTGGCGAACACCAGTTAGTACTTAGATTCCGCACCTCAGGTGAGCCTGTGTCATCTGCCAGGGTGACCTGACTGTGTTCCTATCCTGCTGGTTCCTGTGTGAGCTTCCACTGCTATAGCAACTGATCTTCGAGCCTGACCCTTGAAAGACACGTGACAAAATATACTGGCCCAAACATGGAGACTGCTATAGCAAGCATTGTGGCTCCTCTTAGGCAGCAAATTGCTGAGCTGCAAGAATTTAGTGTTACCTACCAAGAAAAAGTTGCTAAACTGGAAAGTATATTTGAAAGGCAACAGGAGGAGATTCATACTCTGCAGAGGCAACTACAGGACTGAGGTGATACTAACATATGCCTTAGTCTCTACCATCTAACATTACAGAGGTTTCCTAAATCAGTGTTGTTTATATTTGCATACGCACCCTGCTGCATTTCCTTCTGAGAAACGAAAGGTAACCTTTATTCTCGAACTTCGGACAGCAATGAAATAGGTTTTTGATGATCAACACAGACCTGAAGTTTAGCAAAAAATACCAGACTGGCAACAAACTGAAGCTACACTGAACGAAGGGTGTGTTCCCTTACGCACCATAAACCATAGGTATTTATAATATAATTTTTAAACATTCCTATAAAAAATTGTCTGGACTATAAATCTGTACAAAAAGGGGGGGTGGGTTTATTGGTTGGCCAATAGTGTACTGATGATTCAGTGCACACAATGATGAATAATCAAGCCAAAAGAGAAGATAGATAATGAGGAAAGAGAATACACTTACTCTCTACTATGGAGCTTTGAATTGTGCCTGTCTAGACAAGATGGTCAATAAAAATCTAGGTAGCCGCACACCCCCAGTTATGCTTGCTCCTCTTACTCATCAAGTCAATCTAAAAGTAGAGATGTATAGAACTGTTCGCCGGCGAACAGTCCCCGGCGAACTTCGCATGTTCGCGTTCGCCGCTGCGGGCGAACATATGCGATGTTCGGTCCGCCCCCCATAATACATCATTGAGGCAAACTTTGACCCTGAACCTCACAGTCAGCAGACACATTTCCAGCCAATCAGCATACCTCCCTCCCACACCCTCCCACCTCCTATAAATAAGCAAGGGCAGCATCCATCTTAGATCATTCTGAAGCAGTGTGTGTAGTGAGAGTAGGGAGAGAGCTGCTGCTGCTGCTGCTGCTGTTAAGCTAGGGACAGTTAGTCAGTGTTCCTGGTCTTGCAGTGTTCTTGGTCCACTACTGCTGTAAGGACAGCACCCCAAAAAGCCCTTCTAAGGGCTGGTATTTGTGTAATTTTTTTTTTATATATATATATATATATATATATATATATATTTCTAGCGTCCCCAAAAGCCCTTTTAAGGGCTGGTAATTGAGTTGTTTCTTCTTATATATATATATATATATCTATCTATCTAGTGTCCCCAAAAGCCCTTTTAAGGGCTGGTAATTGAGGTTTTTTTTTTTTATTTATATATATACATATATATATATTTAGCGTCCCCAAAAGCCCTTTTAAGGGCTGGTAACTGGTAATAGAGTTTTTCCTATATATATATATATATATATATATATATATATATATATATCTATTGTACACTGCAGTTGCCTGCCCGCTGTGTGTGAGAGGCCAAAGACCTACCACAGACTGTACTGTGTGCACACCACACTCATTTCGGGTGGCACAGGCACAGTACCTGGCATTTTAAAAAATATTTTTTTTTTCCTCTGTCATAATTGCAGTGAGTGCTGTGTCAGGTCCTCAGAGTGCACTGTACCCACTGCAGTGCACTGCCCACCACTGATATATATACGGTGGCACAGCATCTTGTTGCAATAAATTGAAAAAAAAAAATATTTTTTATTATTGCAGTTGCCTGGGCTGCCAGTGACTGTCAGGTCCACAGAGTGTACTGTGCCCACTGCAGTGCCACTGTGTGCCCACCCACCACTGATATATAAGGTGGCACAGCAGCTTGCAAAGTAAAAACAAATATATATTTTTTTTAAATTGCAGTTGCCTGGGTGCCAGTGACTGCTGTCAGGTCCACAGAGAGTGTACTGTGCCACTGCCCACCCACCACTGATATATAAGGTGGCACAGCAGCTTGCAAAGTAAAAAAAAATATATATTTTTTTAAATTGCAGTTGCCTGGGTGCCAGTGACTGCTGTCAGGTCCACAGAGAGTGTACTGTGCCACTGCCCACCCACCACTGATATATAAGGTGGCACAGCAGCTTGCAAAGTAAAAAAAATATATATATATTTTTTAAATTGCAGTTGCCTGGGTGCCAGTGACTGCTGTCAGGTCCACAGAGAGTGTACTGTGCCACTGCCCACCCACCACTGATATATAAGGTGGCACAGCAGCATGCAAAGTAAAAAAAAAAATATATATATTTTTTAAATTGCAGTTGCCTGGGTGCCAGTGACTGCTGTCAGGTCCACAGAGAGTGTACTGTGCCACTGCCCACCCACCACTGATATATAAGGTGGCACAGCAGCTTGCACTCATAGTACAACAGTAACAACACATTAAAAAAAATGACAGGCAGAGGCAGGCCACCCCGCAAGGGCCGTCGTGGTCGTGGTGCTGTGATTTCCTTAGGCCCTAGAATAATGCCCAGTGTTCAGAGGCCACCACAGACCCTGAACTCAAAAAATTCTGAGGCCATAGTTGACTGGCTTACACAGGACACCCAATCATCTACAGCTTCCGCTCGGAACCTTAATGTACCATCCTCCTCCAGCTCAGCTTCGGGCACCTCTCAATTTACCACTCGCCAGCCCGCCGGCACCACCACCAACACTAGCACCACAGCCGCTTCACTTGATCCATCAGAGGAGTTATTTTCACATCAGTTGGAAGAAATAAGTGATGCGCAACTATTAGTGCCAGAGGATGTAGATAACGGGGATATGTCTCAGTCAGGCAGCATTATACACATGGACGTACATTGTGATGATGATGATGATGATGTTGTACCTGCTGCTGCTGCCTTTGCTGAGTTGTCAAGTGAAGCGGCTGATGATGACGATGTGTCTGTGGATGTCACCTGGGTGCCTGCTCGAAGAGCAGAAGAAGAGGGGGAAAGTTCAGATGGGGAGACAGAGAGGAGGAGGAGACGAGTTGGAAGCAGGGGGAGGAGGTCATCGCAAGGAGCTAGTGGCGCAGTCAGACAGCATGTAGATTCGGCACCCGGGGTCAGCCAGACAGCACGCCAATCAACGCAAGCTGTTGCCACCACCAGAATGCCGTCCTTGCAAAGCTCAGCAGTGTGGCATTTTTTTTGTGTGTCTGCCTCTGATATCAGCGATGCCATTTGTAACCTGTGCCAAAAGAAACTGAGTCGTGGGAAGTCCAACACCCACCTAGGTACAACTGCTTTGCGAAGGCACATGATCTCACATCACAAACGCCTATGGGATCAACACATGAGTAAAAGCAGCACACAAACTGAAAGCCACCATCCTCCTCCTGGTCCAGCATCTTCAGCCACGTCAACCACTGCTGTCCTCCATGCCCCCTATCAACAACCCGCCCCTCCGCCTCTCACCTTCAGCAGTTCCTGCTCGTCACCTGCCCACAGTCAGGTGTCTGTCAAGGAAATGTTTGAGCGTAAGAAGCCAATCTCACAGAGTCACCCCCTTGCCCGGCGTCTGACAGCTGGCTTGTCGGAACTCTTAGCCCGCCAGCTTTTACCATACAAGCTGGTGGAGTCTGAGGCCTTCAAAAAATTTGTCGCTATTGGGACACCGCAGTGGAAGGTACCCGGCCGAAATTATTTTTCACAAAAGGCAATCCCCAACCTGTACTCTATTGTGGAAAAGGAAATCATGTCCCGTCTGGCACACAGTGTTGGGGCAAGGGTCCATCTGACCACTGATAGCTGGTCTGCAAAGCACGGTCAGGGCAGGTATATAACTTACACTGCGCATTGGGTAAACCTGCTGGCGGCTGCCAAGCATGGAATGCGTGGCTCTGCTGCAGAGGAGTTGGTGACACCGCCACGACTTGCAGGCAGGCCTGCTGCCACCTCCTCTACTCCTCCTACTCCATCCTCTTTGCTAACCTCCTCGGCTGAGTCCTCTTCTGCTGTTGCGTCTTGCTCCACACCAACTGCACCCCCCCAGCTCCCCAGGGGCTATTCCACATGCCGGATACGACAGTGTCACGCTGTCTTGGGGTTGACTTGCCTGAAAGCAGAGAGTCACACCGGACCAGCACTACTGTCCGCCCTGAACGCACAGGTGGATCAGTGGCTGACCCCGCACCAACTGGACATCGGCAAAGTGGTGTGTGACAACGGCAGCAATTTGTTGGCGGCATTGAATTTGGGCAAGTTGACACATGTGCCGTGCATGGCACATGTGTTGAATCTGATTGTGCAACGTTTTGTGCAGAAGTACCCAGGCTTACAGGACGTCCTCAAGCAGGCCAGGAAGGTGTGTGGCCATTTCAGGCGTTCCTACACGGCCATGGCGCACTTTGCAGATATTCAGCGGCGAAACAACATGCCAGTGAGGCGCTTGATTTGCGACAGCCCGACACGTTGGAATTCAACACTGCTAATGTTCGACCGCCTGCTCCAACAAGAAAAAGCGGTCAACGAGTATTTGTATGACCGGGGTGCTAGGACAGCCTCTGCGGAGCTGGGTATTTTTTTGCCACGTTACTGGACGCTCATGCGCAATGCCTGTAGGCTCATGCGTCCTTTTGAGGAGGTGACAAACCTAGTAAGTCGCACCGAAGGCACCATCAGCGACATCATCCCATATGTTTTTTTCCTGGAGCGTGCCCTGCGAAGAGTGCTGGATCAGGCCGTAGATGAGCGTGAAGAGGAAGAGGAAGAGTTGTGGTCACCATCACCACCACCAGAAACAGCCTTACCATCGATTGCTGGACCTGCGGCAACACTGGAAGAGGAGTGTGAGGAAGAGGAGTCAGAGGAGGAATGTGGCTTTGAGGAGGAGGAACACCAACCACAGCAGGCATCCCAGGGTGCTCGTTGTCACCTATCTGGTACCCGTGGTGTTGTACGTGGCTGGGGGGAAGAACACACCTTCAATGACATCAGTGAGGACGAGGAATTGGACATGAGTAGCTCGGCATCCAACCTTGTGCAAATGGGGTCTTTCATGCTGTCATGCCTGTTGAGGGACCCTCGTATAAAAAGGCTGAAGGAGAACGACCTGTACTGGGTGGCCACACTACTAGACCCCCGGTATAAGCAGAAAGTCTGTGATATGTTACCCAATTACCGGCAGTCGCAAAGGATGCAGCAGCTACAAAATAAGTTAAAAAGTATGCTTTACACAGCATATAAGGGTGATGTCACAGCACAACGGGAATCCAACAGGGGAAGAGGTGAAAGTAATCCTCCTCCTACCACCACAACCACGCCGGCAAGGACAGGACGCTTTACAGACGTCTTGTTGATGGAGGACATGCGGAGCTTTTTTAGTCCTATGCATCGCCACAGCCCTTCGGGGTCCACCCTCAGAGAACGACTCGACCGACAGGTAGCAGACTACCTTGCCTTAACTGCAGATATCGACACTCTGAGGAGCGATGAACCCCTTGACTACTGGGTGTGCAGGCTTGACCTGTGGCCTGAGCTATCCCAATTTGCCATTGAACTTCTGGCCTGCCCCGCTTCAAGTGTGCTGTCAGAAAGGACCTTCAGCGCAGCAGGAGGTATTGTCACTGAGAAGAGAAGTCGCCTAGGTCAAAAAAGTCTTGATTACCTCACGTTTATTAAGATGAATGAGGCATGGATCCCGAAGGGACTGACAGTGGGGGATGCATTTGACTAAAAAAGGCCTGGTGATGACTGAGATGCCTTGGCCTAAAAATGGTCCACACGCTGCTGTATATAATCATTCTCTGCATGCCGGATGACTTACGTGACGTCTCCGCCACCTACTACGGTTCAAGCCGCAATTTTTTAGTGCACTTTCTGCCTTAAAACCTCAATTTTTCAGGCCGCTGCTACAGCAGCGGCTGCAACAATACCTGCTTTTTCATGCATGTGTACATGCCTAATTTTTCTGGCCTCTGGTGCTACACTGTGGCTGCAAAAAAACAAAAAACAAAAAAAAAGGCACATACATGTGTCAATTCCCCTTCGTGATCGTTACCTTGTCGTGGTGAAGGGGCTTGCGCATCACAATGAAGCGATCACCTCTAGGATTGTGTTGGCACACCCCAGATGATAAGGTCGTTGCTTCATTGTGAACAGACCAAAAGCGATCCGCAGGATAATTTTTCATAGAAAAAACATTCATTTTCTTTCATTCTTTCTGCGGAGCTGGGTATTTTTTGGCCGCGTTACTGAATGCTCATGAACAATGGCTGTAGGCTCATGCGTCCTTTTGCGGAGGTGACAACCCTGGTGGTCAGTCGAACCCAAGGCAACATCATCGACCTCATCCCATATGCGTTTTTTCTGGAGCGTGCCCTGCGAAGAGTACTGGATCAGGCTGTAGATGAGCATGAAGAGGAAGAGTTGTGGTCCCCATCACCAACAGAAGCAGCCTTGTCGTTGTCAATTGCTGGACCTGTGGCAACGCAGAGAGAGGAGTCTGAAGAAGAGAAGTCAGAGGAGGATGTTGGCTTTGAGGAGGTGGAATACCAGCCACAGCAGGCGTCCCAGGGGGCTTGTTGTCACCTTTCGGGGACCCTTGGTGTTGTACGTGGCTGGGTGGAGGAAGAGACCTTCAATGATGTCAGTGAGGACAAGGAACGGGACATGGCTAGCTGGTATCCAACCTTGTGCAAATGGGGAGCTTGCGGTTGTGCAAATGGACTGACTGACTGTTAAACGGGGAGTTTGGTCTGTCAGAGTTTGGTCTGTCACTGTGAAGCGGGCGACGGGCGTAACCCTTACACTACTTGACCGATAAAACATCATACCTGATCGTATTCACACACTGGATGTTTTAGTGCTGGTTTACACTGCCGCTACCACTAAAGTAGCGTCACTTCCAGTGCGACTTTGGCGCGACTTAGCGCGACTTTGGCGCGACCTCATCGCGAGGCGACTTTTTATTTGGCCAATCACAATATCATGTTTTGTGACCGTCACCTAATTTCCTTTTCCTGTTTTTTGTTTTACATATTTCCCCATGTGTGCAGTGTTGTCTGTGTCATAGCTCAACTGATAGGCATGTTTGCCTTGGCATATCATATTTCAGCTTGCCAGAAAGAAAAAAAGACAGCTGGAAAGACACTGCATTAGTTTTCTACTAAAAATTATAAGAAAAATGCTGTTTTTTTGGGGTTCTGGACATACTACAGAGCTGAAACTTGACAGGTACACTTTTTAGACCCCCCAGACACTAAATACAAAAAATGACATGCCTGCCTAAAAAAATGCCCGATAAATGCCTGCAAGAAAAAAAGCCAGCCGCAGAGAAGCCATATTCCTGAAAATATAAGAAAAATGCTGTTTTTTAGGGGTTCTGGACATGCTACAGAACTGAAACTTGACAGGTACACTTTTTAGACCCCCCAGACACTAAATACAAAAAATGACATGCCTGCCTAAAAAAATGCCTGCTAAATGCCTGCAAGAGAAAAAGCCAGCCGCAGAGAAGCCGTATTCCTGAAAATATAAGAAAAATGCTGTTTTTTAGGGGTTCTGGACATGCTACAGAGCTGAAACTTGACAGGTACACTTTTTAGACCCCCCAGACACTAAATACAAAAAATTACATGCCTGCCTAAAAAAATGCCCGCTAAATGCCTGCAAGAGAAAAAGCCAGCCGCAGAGAAGCCGTATTCCTGAAAATATAAGAAAAATGCTGTTTTTTAGGGGTTCTGGACATGCTACAGAGCTGAAACTTGACAGGTACACTTTTTAGACCCCCCAGACACTAAATACAAAAAATGACATGCCTGCCTAAAAAAATGCCCGCTAAATGCCTGCAAGAGAAAAAGCCAGCCGCAGAGAAGCCGTATTCCTGAAAATATAAGAAAAATGCTGTTTTTTAGGGGTTCTGGACATGCTACAGAGCTGAAACTTGACAGGTACACTTTTTAGACCCCCCAGACACTAAATACAAAAAATGACATGCCTGCCTAAAAAAATGCCCGCTAAATGCCTGCAAGAGAAAAAGCCAGCCGCAGAGAAGCCGTATTCCTGAAAATATAAGAAAAATGCTGTTTTTTAGGGGTTCTGGACATGCTACAGAGCTGAAACTTGACAGGTACACTTTTTAGACCCCCCAGACACTAAATACAAAAAATGACATGCCTGCCTAAAAAAATGCCCGCTAAATGCCTGCAAGAGAAAAAGCCAGCCGCAGAGAAGCTGTATTCCTGAAAATATAAGAAAAATGCTGTTTTTTAGGGGTTCTGGACATGCTACAGAGCTGAAACTTGACAGGTACACTTTTTAGACCCCCCAGACACTGAATACAAAAAATGACATGCCTGCCTAAAAAAATGCCCGCTAAATGCCTGCAAGAAAAAAAGCCAGCCGCAGAGAAGCCATATTCCTGAAAATATAAGAAAAATGCTGTTTTTTAGGGGTTCTGGACATGCTATAGAGCTGAAACTTGACAGGTACACTTTTTAGACCCTCCAGACACTAAATACAAAAAATGACATGCCTGCCTAAAAAAATGCCCGCTAAATGCCTGCAAGAGAAAAAGCCAGCCGCAGAGAAGCCGTATTCCTGAAAATATAAGAAAAATGCTGTTTTTTAGGGGTTCTGGACATGCTACAGAGCTGAAACTTGACAGGTACACTTTTTAGACCCCCCAGATGCTAAATCCAAAGAAATTTTTTATTTTTATTTTTTTTTAATTTTTCCAATAATTGGCTCTCTATCAAAAAATTATAATTTTTAAGAACTTTTTTTTGCGTGATCCCTCTCCGGCATGCCACAGTCCAGGTGTTAGTCCCCTTGAAACAACTTTTCCATCACTATTGTGGCCAGAAAGAGTCCCTGTGTGTTTTAAAATTCGCCTGCCTATTGAAGTCTATGGCGGTTCGCCCGGTTCGCCGGTTCGCGAACATTTGCCGATGTTCGCGTTCGCCGTTCGCGAACGGCGAATTTTAGGTTCGCGACATCACTATCTAAAAGCTGTATGGCTCCATCTCCCAGGCTCATACCTATCCTAAATATCTTCTCTTGTAGCAAAGAGATCCACTGAAGCTAGTATCTATATGTTCACTGCTCACAAAACTTAATGGCTGTCTGACATTTGAAGCAGCAAATATTGCCTGCCTGGTCTGAATCTGAAGGCTAGAAAAGCTGTTAAAACCTGCCTCATAGAAAATTTCTCTTTCATAAGCTCTCTTATCAAGTTTGTCTCAGAGAATATAACCTGTCAGAATCTGAATATCTACACACTATTAAATTGGCTGGCTACTCTTGCTGGTCAAGCCTTCCTAATATCTACTGCTCTCAAGGTAGGATGGCTGGCTAACAATTAGACAGACAAATTTTGTCCTGCCTAGTTTAGTTCTGAAGGCTAGAAAAGCTGATCAAGCCTGTCAAAAAACGAAATGCTATTAGCACTGGTAAAGCCTGCCAATCTTAAAGAAACACCCTCCCCACAAACCATGCTGTACCCCAAATCGTAATAGTGCTCCCAGAAAACTAAACTCTACATGTTTCGCTTACTAAATAAGCTTAGTCAGGAGTGAAAAATAAATGCACCAAAATAAAAGTGTCAAAAGATAAAGAAAGAAAATGGAGGGGACCCAACTATCCCCCCACTGTTGAAGTCAAAATGGCGGCCTCCCCCTTCTTTGCTCTATTTATGGTATTTCTATGCTATTTCGGCATTTGCGTTCTTAATGCACGTCCCGTCATGACGCCATGATGCAAATTTGCGTCATGAGATAATATGACGTCATGACGGAAATCGCGTCATGGCGCATATATACGTCCAGATGCAATTTCGGATGGGGAAATATAACCATCTAGTGGGGAGTAACCAGAAAACACCTCCCAATCTGGGGAAATGTCAAAAATACATCCAAATCCCCAAAAGACCTCCTTTCAAAGTCCAGATAAGAAGACATAGAGACAATTGAGTAAGGACATAATAATATTTCTATGTCTATCTCTAAATACCCCTTCTTTCTATTCCCAGTCTTCTCTAACCATTTTTGACAGTCCAGAATATTATGGGCTTATATTCGATTTAAAGGGGAACTCAGAATGTACACTGCAAAACCTGATAGTTTCTTGATAAAGGGCAGAAAGTACACCCTTTATTCAAGCCTGATGGTGCACGTGAGTTTAACTGGAAAATCCACCTTGCCTCTATTTTTAATACATTTTTATCCAGATTTCCCTTTCTTACACCCAATTTTGTTTGTTCAATGACCCAGAACTTGAGTTGGTATGGTTCCTTACTATGCATCTGTCGCATATGTCTAGCCAAGGTTCTATCTCTATTGAGTGTTATATCCCCCAATGTGCTCCAAAACCCGTTGCCGTAGCTGACGAATGGTTTTGCCCACATATCATTTTGGGCACAGACACTTGGCTGCGTAGATCACTCCTTCTGAGCTGCAATTGTAAAATGATTTCAATGGATCATTGTATTATCCTTTGGATTTACAAATTTACAAATTCCTTAGTTGTGCATGCCTTGCAATGACCGCATTTAAAGCAGGCAATGGGTTGTCGTGGTAGCCAAGTGGAGGTAGATGGCTGTGCTGGAGTTGTGATGTTGAGATGGCTATGTACTATCATATCTCTTTTTCCCCCTCCTATATGTGATTAATGGATTCTGGGGAAGCACACCATGCAGGTCCTTGTCGTCATGTCAGATATTCCATTATGTTTTATGACATTGAAAATCTGACCCGACTTACTCAATTATGAGCCAATGATTCGAAGACCTGCCTGTGTGTCCCTTTTCTTCTGTTTGTTAACCAATAAACTTTCTCTTGGGATGTCTTTTACCTTTTGATATGATCTTTTAAGGTCATGCATTTTATAACCCCTCCATGGAAACGTTTCTATTAGCAAGGAGCTCTCTGTCTGGAAAGCCTACTCCGTTGAGCAATTTCGTTTGGCTCACATGAATTGACCAGTGGGTATACCCTTTTTAAGGGATGCTGGGTGGTTGCTGTCCCAGCGGAGTAGGGCATTTGTGGATGATGGTTTCTGATATATTTTCTGATATATAGTTGTCTGAATTGAGCCTTGGGTATCCCTTCTGATCGACAGATCTAAAAAAAGATACTGTTGTAATTGATCTCACTTGTAAAGTACATGCCAATCTCGTTCTCTTTCAGACAATTCACAAACTCCACAAAAGTTTTTTCTGGCTTTCCCACAAGATGAATATATTATCTATAAAGCGTATAAGAGAAATGGCCGCACACCAAACAATGGCTCGCGATGAAAGGCTTTATTAAACAAGTATGCAAGGTAAAGCAAAATTGATGGTAGACATGTTTCACACGACTCACAGCATCGCGAGCCATCGTTTGGTATGTGGCCATTTCTCTTGTATCCTGTTTGCGGTGGCGATCCAAGGTCCTGCACCCATAGCTGGCTATGAAGCTCCAACTGCCTGAGCGATGTACAACCCTTACCTGTATCTATAAAGTGTACCCAGAGAAGGATCCTTGATGTATAATGATCCATAGCGTCTCTGAATACCAGAGTGCACTCCCACCAGCCCAAAAATAGGTTGGCATACATCAGTGCACATGCAGTGCCCATGGCGGTGCCTTGCCACTGCTTGTGCCTGTTTTCTATCAAATAGAAAGAAGTTGTTTTCCAGCATAAACTTTAATAGTTCCAAAAGGAACTCTGTGTGCGTCCAGAAAACAACTCCTCTCGCATCCAAGAAAAATCTGCATGCCTATTAGCCCAAATCGTGTCCGTTATTGCTGTATAGGGCTTCAACATCCAGGCTCGCTAGCCATGTATCCTCTTCCAAGACTGTCAGTCAGCTTATTGTAACGCTCCTGCGTTTTACGTATGATGTGGATTTTCAGCTGCAGAAATATTCCACTTCAGTAGTCATGTAGAGAAACGCTGAGACACCAATCCCAACTCTCAATGACTCATCATGTGTGGATGATCTCAATTCAGCAAGTAAATACACACACTCAATAAGATGTTTCCTAGAGTGACTTATGAATATAGTAACACAGTGATGATAGGCTGAAGAGACAGGTTGGGTAGAGATGGTAGATGACAGACACTTGAAAGGAAATGTTCTTGAAAGTAAGATAGTAGCAGATGGGATGCAGATAGGTTTAGCAATCTTAGATAATGCAGATGTAGTAATAGTCCTTAGTATGCAGAGCTAGATAGTGTAAGCTTTAATATAAAGGTTATAGAGGTTTCCCCTGTGGGGTACTTATCACTAATAGCAATGTAGCAGAGGAGAGGTTCGGCAAGAGCGGATGATCCGGTAGTGGGATACAGGGATCAGCGCAGCGTGGTTCCGACAGCGAGGTATGCTTGCAAGCATGAGAGCTTCAAGACAGGTTAGCATCAAGGCACAAAGCAGTTTGAACGAACACATGTGAGTGAGAGCCGGCGATCTAAATAGCCATCCAGTCCGGCGCTCAGTGACGACAGCATCAGTCTTAAAGGTGTATGCGCACCTTACCAAAAGAGAATGGTGGGGCGCATACACTTATGAAAGAGTAATTAGGGTACCCAAAGGTACCAGAACATTACAGTACCCCCCCTTAAGGCCGGCTCCTGAAGGCCTCTGGAGCTGGTTTGTCTGGGTACTTCGCATGAAAATTGCGGATTAATCTAGAGGCATGTATGTCAGAGGTGTTTAGCCAGGTGTCGTCTTGGGGCCCATAGTTCTTCCATCGAACCAAGTACTGAAGTCTTCCTCTGTGGATACGAGGATCCAGAATCTCTTTTATCTCATATTCTTCTCCACCTTCAACTTGTACAGGAGGAGGAGGTGGGATAGTAGGCCTTATTCCTTGGTCAGGAACATGGGGCTTCAGTAGCGACACATGGAAAATGGGATGTATTTTGAGGTCTATTGGCAATGTAAGCTGTACTGCAGCTTTTCCAATAAGTTTCTTGATTGGGAAAGGTCCCAAGAACAGAGGTCCAAGCTTTTTGCTAGGGATTTTCAGTCTTAAATTTTTTGTTGAGAGCCAAACGAGGTCCCCGATAGCGTACTGAGGAGAAGGTCTTCTGCGAAGATCATAGTACTTCTTTTGTTGACTATGAGCGTGTGCAATGGTAGTATTAAGCAAACCCAGAGAGTCCTTTATTTGGGTAAGATAGTCTGAGGATACTGGGTTATTTGAAGGAAGGATGCGTGGTGGAAGAATAGAGGGATGAAACTCATAGTTCAAGTAGAACGGACTCTGCTTGGTCGTACTGTGGGTTGCGTTGTTGTAGGCAAATTCTGCCAGAGGGAGAAGATCCACCCAATCATCCTGTTGGTAAGAAGTGTAACAACGTAAATATTGCTCGATGCATTGGTTGACTCTTTCAGTCTGTCCGTTGGTCTGCGGATGGTAAGGAGAAGTGAGCTTCCGCTCAATCCGTAGTATGTGACATAGTTCTTGCCAGAACTTGGAAATAAATTGTGATCCACGGTCAGACAGAAGAGTTTTTGGGATACCATGTAACTTAAAGACATGTTTCATCAGGAGTTCTGCCGTTTGTTTGGACGAAGGTAGTCTGCGAATAGCAATGAAATGTGCCATTTTTGTCAGATGGTCCACTGACACTAAGATGGTATTAAATCCTTTGGAAGAAGGCAATTCCACTATAAAGTCCAAGGACACAACTTCCCATGGAGTTTGGGGTATTGGTAGACTGCATAGTAGACCGGATGGTCTCGTAGTGTCAATTTTGGACCTGGCACAGACATTGCATGAAGAGACGAATTTTTGTATAGATGTTTTCATGTCAGGCCACCAGAATTGCCTGGTAATCAGATTAAGAGTCTTTGTCATACCCATATGTCCTGCCATAGGCACATCATGCGATAATTCCAAGATCTTGGTGCGTATGGTAGGTGGTATGTAAAGTTTGTCGTTGTAGTAGAGGAAGCCTTCTGCATCAGTATTTAGTTGTGGTGGGGGTGAATCCAAACTTATACCATGCAAAACCTCTTCCTTCAAGGAACGGACAACTCCAATAATGCGTTTGTGAGGTATTATAGGAACGGAAGGGATTTCGAAGTAGTTTTCTTCAGTTAGTCGTGATAGTGCATCCGCCTTTTTGTTCTTATCGGCAGGTGTGTAGGTCACTAGGAAGTTAAACCTTAGAAAGAATAGTGACCATCGTACCTGTCGGTGAGAGAGAGTTTTGTTAGTCTGAAGATATTGGAGATTTTTATGGTCCGTGTATATAAGTATTGGTAATTGGGTGCCTTCGAGTAGATGTCGCCAATTCTCCAGAGCCAATTTTATAGCAAGCAGTTCCTTTTCACCCACGGGGTAATTTATCTCTGGACTGCTTAGGGATTTAGAAAAAAAGGCGACTGGATGAAGTGGTGAAGTGTGAGTTGGTCGTTGGGAGAGTATTGCTCCTACTGCCATGTTTGACGCATCTACTTCCAGAATGTATTGGAGGGATGGGTCTGGATGGCGTAATATGGGAGCAGAAGTAAACCTTGTCTTTAACAGGTGAAAAGCTTTATTTGCTTCATCTGACCATTTGAATGGCTTTTTAATGCTAGTGAGCTGTGTGAGGGGTCTCACAATGGCAGAGAAGTTTCTGATAAACTTCCTGTAGAAATTCGAAAATCCAAGGAATCGCTGTAGCGCCTTGCGTGTGGTTGGTGTAGGCCAATCCTGAATGCAGGATATCTTACTCATGTCCATCTCGATTCCTGTTTTGGATATGATGTAGCCTAGAAACAGTACCTCTTCTTTATGAAACAAGCATTTTTTCAGTTTCACATAAAGGTTGTGTGCAAGCAATCTCGATAATACTAGTCTTACATGTCTTATGTGTTCAGACAGGGATCGTGAATATATAAGTATATCGTTCAGATATACCACAACACAGACATCTAGTAAGTCTCTGAAAATATCGTTTATAAATCGTTGAAAAACTGCAGGGGCGTTGCATAGCCCGAATGGCATTACAAGATATTCGAACAATCCGTATCTGGTTCTGAATGCAGTCTTCCACTCGTGTCCAGCACGGATTCGAATGAGAATGTATGCTCCTTTCAGATCCAATTTTGAAAAATAGGTAGCTCCACGCACCTGCTCAATGAGCTCAGGGATAAGCGGTAGAGGATAGCAATCTTTTATTGTAATAGCATTCAATTGCCTATAGTCGATGATAGGCCTGAGACTTGAGTCCTTATTGCGGACAAAAAAGAGTCCTGCTGCTGTGGAAGAAGTGGAAGGTCTAATAAAACCTTTCTTCAAATTCTCATCCAAATAGTCTTTGAGATGGGAAAGTTCATCCTGTGAAAGAGGATAAACATGACCGAACGGCAATTTGCTATTTGGGAGTAGATCAATGCTACAATCATAGTCTCGATGAGGAGGTAGTGCTTGAGCATTTTTTCAAGAAAAACCTCAGAGAGATCCTGATAACATAGTGGTGCAATCTCATCTGTCACCACAGACAGGATCTTCCCGAAAGACGGGAGGTTACACGTACCCTCGCAATAGCAAGAGAGGAAGGCCAGGGTCCGTTCCTTCCAATCTATGGTTGGTTGATGTGTGTGCAACCAGGGAAGTCCCAACACAATGGGAAAGTGGGGTGAAGGTATTAAATAGAAGGTAGTGGTCTCCATATGAGACCCGTTAGTAGTGACTAGGAGTGCCTGTGTCTTATCAGTGATTGGACCAGAGGATAAAGGAACACCGTTAATAAGACTTACTGAGACAGGTTTAAGTTTAGAAATAATAGGAACTTTATTTAAAGCAGCAAAACGTATGTCAATATAATTTCCACAAGATCCTGTGTCAATCATGGCCTTAGTAGTAATCCTGTTCTGGTCCCACTGTAATGTTAAGCAAACAGAAAGGTAAGGGTTAGTGATTGAAGTTGTCAATCCCCCTAGGAGGACATGTGAACACTCACCCTTCTTTTTGTAGACTAGGGGACAGACGCCTATCTTGTGATCCGGGGATGCACAGTACAAGCAGAGATTACCAGATCGTCTTTTGGCTCTTTCCATAGTTGATAGAGGTGGGCGTATGGTTCCTATCTCCATAGGAACGGGGTCAACAGCCGAAATCCGAGAAGAACTGGATAATGGCATTCCCATTTTCTCAGCCTTTCTTTCTCGTAGTCTTCTATCCATGGTGATACTGAGTTGTATCAATGCATCCAGGGTTTTTGGCAGATCCGCTCGGGCGAGCTCGTCTTTAACGGCCTCTGATAGGCCAAGCCTAAATTGGGTTTTCAGAGATGCATCATTCCATTCTGAATCAAGGGTCCATCTCTTGAATTCTGCGACAAAGTCTTCTACAGGTCTCCTACCTTGTTTCAAGGATCTTAATTGAAGATCGGCAGTACTCTGCCTATTGGGATCATCATATAGGCTAGTGAGTTCTGCTAGGAACAAGGCATAGGAGTTGAGAAGCTGGTCGTTTCTCTCAAAAAGAGAGTCTGCCCAGGCCCGAGGATCGCCTGTTAGGTAAGAAATAATAGTACAAACCTTAATGTGATCAGTAAGGTAGGTACGGGGTTTTAGCAAGAAAAGTAACTCACATGCGTTTTTAAATTCGCGAAATTTTTTGCGATCGCCTGTAAATACCAAAGGAGGATTTATTTTGGGTTCAGGGGACTGAGCAGTGGTAAGTTGTGTCAGTCTAATTACCTGCTGCGACAGAGCCTGATTGTCTTCTTTTAATTCAGCAAGTGCGTGTATTAACGCAGTTACTTGCTGTTTTAATTGTGTCATCTGAGTGGTTATTTCTGCTGAATCCATTTGTGGTTCGTTCAATCTGTAACGCTCCTGCGTTTTACGTATGATGTGGATTTTCAGCTGCAGAAATATTCCACTTCAGTAGTCATGTAGAGAAACGCTGAGACACCAATCCCAACTCTCAATGACTCATCATGTGTGGATGATCTCAATTCAGCAAGTAAATACACACACTCAATAAGATGTTTCCTAGAGTGACTTATGTATATAGTAACACAGTGATGATAGGCTGAAGAGACAGGTTGGGTAGAGATGGTTGATGACAGACACTTGAAAGGAAATGTTCTTGAAAGTAAGATAGTAGCAGATGGGATGCAGATAGGTTTAGCAATCTTAGATAATGCAGATGTAGTAATAGTCCTTAGTATGCAGAGCTAGATAGTGTAAGCTTTAATATAAAGGTTATAGAGGTTTCCCCTGTGGGGTACTTATCACTAATAGCAATGTAGCAGAGGAGAGGTTCGGAAAGAGCGGATGATCCGGTAGCGGGATACAGGGATCAGCGCAGCGTGGTTCCGACAGCGAGGTATGCTTGCAAGCATGAGAGCTTCAAGACAGGTTAGCATCAAGGCACAAAGCAGTTTGAACGAACACATATGAGTGAGAGCCGGCGATCTAAATAGCCATCCAGTCCGGCGCTCAGTGACGACAGCATCAGTCTTAAAGGTGTATGCGCACCTTACCAAAAGAGAATGGTGGGGCGCATACACTTATGAAAGAGTAATTAGGGTACCCAAAGGTACCAGAACATTACACTTATTCACAAAGTCCCTTGTGTCCTCAATATAGGACATTAATTTGTTGACAAATGGACACATGACAAAGTCTAAATATTTGCTAGCTCCTTCTGTCAGATTCTCATTGCCGAATACAATTGGACGACCTGGAGGTCTGTCCTGCTGTTTGTGCACTTTAGGGAGAGCGCAGAAAGTTGCTATAGTAGGGTAATTATTGATAATAAACGCATGTTCATCCTTGGAGATTATGCCTCTATCAAGTGTTCTTTTAAGAATACCTTTCAGTTCTTCTAGGTATTCTGATGTGGGATATTTTAATAACACTTCATAATTAACTTCATTACTCAAAATGTCATGACACATCTTGCGATAGAAGTGCCTTTCCATCAGGAAAATGTTTCCACTCTTGTCTGGTGGCTTAATCACCAGTGACTTATTATTTTGCAATTCTTCTAGGGCTTTCCATTCCGCAAACGATAAATTAAAGGATTTTTGCCTACCTCCCCACTTTACCCACAGTAACTATAAGTCCCTTTCAACCAGTTTGACAAAAAGCTGAATGTGGCTACCCTGTGGGAATGGTGGAGTATACAGTAGATACTACTAGGTATAGCCTAAATGGGGAGAAGGGGCCCACCACATCACCACTTACTCTCTCACATTCCTTTTGTAGTGACTCCAACAGTCTCAAGGCCTCAATATCCTTTGCTGTCATATTATTAGTTTACTGGATCGGTTTATCCTTATATTCTTTTCTTAGTGCTAGTTTCCTGGCAAATAGATTAATATTCTTTACCCATTCAAATAAATCAAAATCTTGAGTGGATACAAATGATAGGCCTCTTTTAAGCACCGCCAAATGCGCTTCTGTAAGTCTCATATCAGACATATTATATACCTACAAATCAACCTGTGTGAATGTTGATGGATCTATTGTTGCTGTTTGTTCCACCCCCTCTTGGTTCCCATGTTTCCCCATTTTTCACGATTCGTCATATGTTGCGGTTGTCCTAAAAAATGATCCTCTCTATTTATTGGGGGTCTTGACTCTTCATCCCACCCTCGGTGCCTAAATTCTCAGACTCACAAGTGGTCTCTGAGACTGAACTGTAGGTGGGTTGTGGGGTCCCCCCCCCCTCCATTTTCCATGCCCACTCACAAAGTCTTGGGAGTCCCTAATGAATGTTTAGTGTTTTTTTCGCTTTAATTAGCTCTTTATGTTGTTCAACCTGTCTTTGTGATTTCTCTTCCAGTTTCTTAAAATCCGGATGATCTTTAAATTATAGAATACTGGTCTGTATGGGATTTCTCAAAATGGAACAGATATTGCATCATTCTGAGAGTATTATCAGTTTGTAATTTGTCCCAGACTTCAGGTATTAGTCTGTGTTGATTATAATTTTTTGCGTTTGTGTTAGGCCTCTACCTGGGCCAGATATCTCAAAATGGCAGGCTTCCTGGAGAAAGGAATTGACTTTGAGTCACTCGCTCTGGAAGCCAGCCAAGTGTTTTCAAATGAGGCACCTGCTGTGCCGAAAGAAACTAATATTTATGAGGCATTCAGACGTACACTGCAAGCCTATAAAAGACATACAAGTTGCTGGTGGGAGGTGGCAAGCTTGGAGATGTATATAAAGAAGCAAATCACGGTCTGCGGTCTCAGAATAATGATTAGACCTCATACCCACACTGAAAATCCAGAATTCATGGCAGGCTGTGACAAATTACAAACGGATAATACTCTCAGAATGATGCAATATCTGTTTGGTTTTAAGAAATCCCAGTCAGATGAGCTGAATGCTCAACTGAAAGCCGAACAGCCCAATATTTTCCAACTTAAAGATTTATATAAATATGTGCTATGTTATCCCTTAATCACATATAGGAGGAGAAAAAATCTAAGAGATATGCTAGTACATAGCCATCTCGACAGAACTCCAGCACAACCATCTACTTCCACTTGGCTACTGCGACAACCCATTGGCTGCTTTAAATGCGGTCATTGCAATTATATGTGGGCAAAACCATTCGTCAGCTACGGCGATGGGTTTTGGAGCACATGGGGGATATAACACTCAATAGAGATAGAACCTTGGCTAGACATATGCGACAGGTGCATAGTAAGGAACCATACCAACTCATTGAACAACCGATATTGGGTGTAAGAAAGGGAAATCTAAGTAAATATTTTTTTAAAACAGAGGCAAAGTGGATTTTCCAGTTAGATTTGTGTGCGCCATCAGGCTTAAATGAGGGGTTTACTTATCTGCCCTTTATCAAGAAATGATATGGTTTTGCAGTGTGCATTCTGAGTTCCCCTTTAAATGAAATATAACCCTATAATGTTCTGGGCCATCAAAAATGGTTAGAGAAGACTGGGAATAGAAAGAAGGGGTATTTAGAGATAGATATAGGACTTTTAAAGATTTCTCTTGAGGACTTGGATGAATTTTTTACATTCCCAGATTGGGAGACTATTTTCTGGTTACTCCCCACTAGATGGGGATATTCCTCACCAAAATTGCGCCTGGACATATATTTGCGTCATGACGCAATTCCACGGTAACATCATGATGTCATATATTATGTCATGACAAAAATTTGCGTGATGACGCAAATGCAGAAATAACATGGGAAAACCCTATAAATAGAGGAAAGAAGAGGGAGAGCGCCATTTTGACTCCAACCATGTGGGGATAGTTTGGTCCCCTCCATTTTCTTTCTTTATCTTTTGACAGTTTTATTTTGGTGCATTTATTTTTTACTCCTGACAAAGCTTATTTATTAGGAGGAATATGTAGAGTTTTTATTTTTTAGAAGCACTATTATGATTTGGGGTACAGCATGGTTTGTGGGGGGGGGGGGTGTTTCTTTAGGGTTGGCAGGCTTTACCAGTGCTAATAGCATTTTGTTTTTTGATGAGGCAGGCTTGATCAGCTTTTCTAGCCTTCAGAATTAGACAAGAAAGGGCAATATTTTTCAGTATAATTGTTAGCCAGCCATCCCACCTTGAGAGCAGTAGATATTAGGAAGGATTGACGAGCAAGAGTAGCCAGCCAATTTAAACGTGTGTAGCTACAGTATTCAGATTCTGACAGGTTATATTCTCTGAGACAAACTTGATAGGAGAGCTTATGAAAGAGAAATTTTCTACGAGGCAAGTTTGAACAGCTTTTCTAGCCTTCAGATTCAGACCAGGCAGGCAATATTTGCTACTTCAAATGTCAGACAGCCATTAAGTTTTGTGAACAGTGAACATACAGATACTAGCTCCAGTGGATCACTTTGCTACAAGAGAAGATATTTAGGATAGATATGAGAGATAGAGTCATACAGCTTTTAGTTTGACTTGTTATGAGTAAGAGGAGCAAGCATAA
This sequence comes from Pelophylax lessonae, assembly GCF_965119305.1. Lineage (NCBI taxonomy): Eukaryota > Metazoa > Chordata > Amphibia > Anura > Ranidae > Pelophylax > Pelophylax lessonae. The sequence goes on from NC_138771.1 coordinate 581,321,412, forward strand.
CTGGTGGTGTGCGGTAGAGGGCTGCATTGGGTTTGGGCTCCTGCGGGACCCAATGCAAATCTTGCGGGAGTGGGCGGTTTTATCTCTGCTGTGGGTGGGAGTGAGTGGTCAAAAGATTTTGCGGAGACCCGTGGCTACCCACAGGGAACGGTGCAATTTGGTGTAAGGTATTTTCCGGCGTATAAGACAACTTTTTTTATAGTAAAAAAGATGCCCCAAAAATTGGGGGTCGTCTTATACGCCAGGTACTGTAGCTTCAGCTAGTTCCAGAACATCTCTATTAAAAATGTTAGCCCGCTGGATGTGTATACAGTACCTTTGGCATCTTACAGAACGTCCCTGTGCTGTAATACTCTTTGTACCGTGCTGAGCCAATCACGGCAAGAGGTGTATTCTATTAATGCATACAAAGCCTGCTCGGATTGGCTGAGTCAGAGAGGCGGGCTTATACAACCTTTGCCAATCTGAGCAGGCTTTGTATGCAATAATAGAATACACAGTTTGCCGTGATTGGCTCAGCGTGGTACATAGAGTATTACAACACAGGGACGTTCTGTAAGTAGCCAAAGCTTACTGTATACACATCCAGCGGGCTAAACTATTAATAATAGAGAAGTTCTTTATGTAGCAGAAGCTACAGTACATATTAGGGCACATCCAGCGGGCTAAAATATTTAATAGGGACATGATGGCTCCCCTGATGTTATGAAATGGTGTTGCCTCAGAAGAGGGGGTAGTCTTATATGACGAGTATAGGGCAAAACCGCAGGAGTGGACACAAACATTGCGGGTGTGGGCGGGAGTGGACACAAACCTTGCGGATGCGGGCGGGAGGGGAACACAAACATTGCGGGTGCGGGCGGGAGAGGAACACAAACATTGCAGGTGTGAGCGATCATGGTCATACATTCAGTGGGTGCGGGCGTGTGCAGGCGGGTGCGGGTTTAATTAAACAGTACCACGCAGGGCACTAGTGTGTGGCTACTCAAAGTTTTATTGACCATCTTGTCTAGGCAGGCACAATTGGAGACTTTATAGTAGAGAGTAGGTGTCTTCTTTCCTCATTATTTATCTTCTCTTTTGGCTTGATTATTCATCATTGTGTGCAATCAATCATCCGTACACTATTGGCCAACCAATAAACTTACCATCCCTTTTTGTAAATACTGTATATACTGTATAGTCCAGACAATGTTTCATAGGAATGTATAAAAGTTATATTTTAAATACCTATGGTTTATGGTGCGTAAGGGAACGCACCCTTCGTTCAGTGTAGCTTAAGGTTTTTGATGATCCCAACTGCTGTGCTACTGTCGAAGCAAAGCTGCATAGTCTGAGGCAGGGTAAACACTCTGTGTCTGAGTACACAGCAGAATTCAGATGTTAGGTTGCAGATAGTACTTAGAACCCTGCAGAGCAAAAAAGCCAGTTCCGCCAAGGGCTTTCTGAACAGGAAAAGGATGAGCTTGCTAGAGTTGAGACTTCTAATGATCTTGATGCCTTCATCCAATTATGCATCAGAATTGATCAGAGACTTACAGAAAGGAGGAAGGAGAGGCTGGAAATGTTTTGAAGTAAGGGTGGCATGTGTTTCTCTGCTACTCCATTTGTTTAGCAGGATTTCAAAGTTTCTCTGGATTCTAACACTCCTGAGCCAATGCAGATAGATGCTTTTAGGCGATCCATTTCCATTCAGGAGAAAGAAGACGTTCTGAGAACCTATGCCTTTACTGTGGAGATTCTGGTCATTACCTAGTTAACTGTCCTAACAACATTAGAAGAACAATTGCGTCGGTTCATGTGATCATGCCTGAAAAAATATACTCCATTAGCCAGTCTATCTCCCCATCGGTTTAGGAAGAAAATAAAGTAAATTCTTCACTATCTCATTTTGTCCTCCCTAATAAACTTATCTCTGAGGGCATTAAAATTACTCGCTCTGCTATGCTGGACTCTGGTGCAGGGGGGAACTTTAAGGATATAGAATTTGCCAAAAATAAATAAATCTGGAGACAGTGGATTGTTCACCCTTAATTTCAGGACCTATTACCCATGAAACAGTCCCTCTGGTACTCCAATTTGAGGCTGACCATCGTGAGACTATCAGTTTTCAGCTAATTACGTCACCTAAATTTCCTGTCATCTTGGACATTTGTTGCTTTTCCACCCATAATCGATCCCCCATTGTGAGGAATACTGTAGAGAGCCTTGTAAAACAAGTTCTCCACTGATCAAGGAGTTACAGGTGGATATGGTTACCACACAGTCATATTACAACCTGCCTCCACAATATCATGAGTTTCAGGATGTCTGTGATAAGAAGAATGCCGTCCAGTTACCTCCTCATCGCTCATATGATTGCCCCATTGAGCTGCTCCCAGGGACAGAAATACCTTTCGGCCGTCTTTTCAATCTGTCAGAACCTGAATTAAAGGTGCTCAAGGAGTGGCTTGATAAAAATATAGAGAAGGGGTTTATTAGACACTCAACATCTCCTGCAGGAGCAGCCCTGTTCTTTGTTGAAAAGAAAGACTCCACCTTGCGTCCATGCATTGATTACAGGCACATGTATAAAATGTATATGTGGTTTCACTTGCGCCTCTGGTGTGTCTATTATATATTCTCGTATATTTCTGGGAGAGCTGCAAGTCAAAAAAACTCCAAAAAGGTATTTTTTGTAATGGTAAATATGTAACTGCGCTATCCCTCTAATATATATGGATACTGGGAGTGACCCCTGTATCTATTGTGCTCCTTATTCCAAAGTAAAGTGCATATAGTGAATTTCAAAATGATGCATATACTGTGCATATAAAGTGCATACAAAACTGGCCACAAAACATGTATCATATAAAATGCATAAAACCTTTTGCAAATAAAAACTTTGGCAGTATATATCAAACAGTCCTTGATTTCCACAAAAAACTTGTAGATAGAGGAAAGTGCCGTAGTGCAAAAAGTCCTTCTTATGTTATTCGTGTTCCAATCTCAGTGTTATACCCTTCACCGATCACATATACCACAGCAAGGTGATCGGTGAAGGGTATAACACTGAGATTGGAACACGAATAAAATAAGAAGGACTTTTTGCACTACGGCACTTTCCTCTATCTACAAGTTTTTTGTGGAAATCAAGGACTGTTTGATATATACTGCCAAAGTTTTTATTTGCAAAAGGTTTTATGCATTTTATATGATACATGTTTTGTGGCCAGTTTTTGTATGCACTTTATATGCACAGTATATGCATCATTTTGAAATTCACTATATGCACTTTACTTTGGAATAAGGAGCACAATAGATACAGGGGTCACTCCCAGTATCCATATATATTAGAGGGATAGCGCAGTTACATATTTAACATGTATAAAATCACTATTAAAAACCGTTATCCTCTCCCTTTGATCTCTGACATGTTGGAAAGATATCGTTCTGCCAAAATTTTTACAAAACTTGACGTATGGGGAGCATATAACCTTTGTTTGTATCCGTCAAGGAGATGAATGGAAAACCGCCTTTAGAACCAGATACGGACATTTCGAGTCGTTGGTTATGTCTTTTGGGCTTTGCAATGCCCTGCGACTTTTCAACACTTCATCAACTATGTTTTTCAAGATCTGTTGGACCAGTTTGTAATTGCTTATCTGGATGACATTCTCATTTTTTTCTGATAACCTGGAGGAGCATCACAAGCATGTTTGCACTTTGAAAGATTAAGGCAGAATCGACTTTACATCAAACTAGAGTTTTAATGTGTCACCACAGGATGACACTGTGGACACTCAAATATACCTGTGCATCATCCTATTCATATAGAGGAATCTCACAAAACCGCAATTACAAGCATTATCTTCCCTAAAAAAGAGATCAGGAATTATCGTTAAACAAGCAGAAGAGGCGGATAATGTGGTTGTGATGAATCAAATATACTATGAGAACATGTGCATGGAAATACTAAATGATAGACAATGGTATTGTAAAATTTCCTCCAATAGAACGGTTTAGTTTATTCATGAATTTAAGGAAATGATCAATGAGGCCTTCGTTCGAGGCCTCATTGATCAGAGTATGTATGATTTTTTAAACATTAAACATCCTCGAGAAGCTACCTTTTATGCTTTGCCTAAGATTCATAAAAGTGCCACTATACCACAGGGGAGACCTATCGTATCAGGAATAGGCTCTATAACAGAAAACTCAAGTAAATATGTTGATTTATTTTTGACCCTGCACGTGACAAGACTCTCGTCATTTGTAAAAGATACACTAGACCTCCTAAAACATATAGAGGGACTCTACATACCGGAGGGAGCCTTGTTGGTAACCCTTGATGTAGAGTCCTTGTACTCAAGTATTCCACATACTAAAGGCCTAGAAATGATTAAAATGTTCTTGAGAGAAGAAGATAGGGAAAAATGGAGATTTAACGACTTTATTGTCCAACTTTGTCCAACTCATAACTGGTTCACGTTTGCTGGCTCCCACTACCTCCAGGTACAGGGGGTCGCCATGGGGACATGTTGTGCCCCATCATATGCGAACCTGTACCTGGGTGGGTGGGAGCACAGCCTGTGGACAGATGAAACATATGCACAGTATACAGATTCTATCCTCGGTTGGCATCATTTTATCGACAATATTTTTTTGATTTGGAAAGGAACGGAGGAAAACCTACACCTGTTTGTTCAAAAGTTAAATATTAATAACTTCAACTTTAAATTTACGCTTACCTTCAACAGACATTCTATAGCCTTTTTGGACTTGCGGGTTTTCATTGATATGAACCAGTGTGTTGCCACCGACCTTTACAGAAAGGAATTCGGATGGCAACACTCTGCTTCATGCAGACAGCTCACACCCCCCCCCCCCCCGGCGTTGGTTAAAAGTATCCCGTATGCGCAATATGTTTGACTGTGCAGAAATTGCACATACACAGGGGATTTTAGGAAACAAGCTAATCAACTTTGAGACAGATTGCTCCAAAGGAGCTACAGCAGATCCCTACTATGTAAGGTATATATTAGGGCATTACAGCATGAAAGAACCGCTTTATTGTTTGGACCTAAGAGTCAAAGCAATAATTCACAGACAGTCAAATACATCACTAAATTCTTGTCTCAACACCAGCAGCTGAGAGATATTCTCTCTAGGCACTGGCATATTCTTCTGCAGGACACTACTGTGGCTAGATACATCAATACACGCCCAGAGATCGTCTTTCAAAAAACCTCCTCCATTCGAGACAAGGTGATATCTTTCCATTACAATCCATCTAAAACTCAAAATTGCAATAGATATGGTACCTATAGATGCAACAACTGTGAATTCTGCCTCTGGATAAATCAAGGTCAACGCTTTTTGTTACCAAACGGGGAAACTTTTGTACCCCATTTTTTTGCTAATTGTATGATGCAGGGAGTGGTATACCTTATGTCTTGCCGGTGTGGAGCATTCTACATCGGCAAGATGATAAGGATGTTGAGACAGAGGATCTATGATCACACATATTACTCCAGAGGGGGCAAAATGATTACACCTATCAGTCGTCACCTTGATTTGTATCATTGGTTCGATACCTTGTGTATTTCTTTTATTGTTCTAGAAGTAATACCTCCCAATCCCAGAGGGGGAAACTGGATAGAGCGCCTCAATGTGACTTTACCGCCTGGCCTAGATGAGATTATCTCATATAGGCCTTTTTTGTGACATGTTAACATGAACATCTTTCTGATTTTGGAGAGGAGGGAGAGAATAATGAGGGTTGCCTTCATGGATTGTTATCTCTCCACACATCATGATGTACTGTTATTTCGATACATCATTTAATCCAGTAGATATTCTGTTTGGGAACAGGAAAATTACCTGATAAAGAATGACTCTTGGGGGCTTGTCTCCAGGTGGTTTTTGTTTAGAAGAAAGGAATATATAATCCCCTAAAAGGGTTATGATACACCTTTATCATCCTGTTTTAGTCTAATGGATTTATAATGTGAGATACTGTACAGAAAGAGCCATTCCTTGTTTTCCTTCCTCCTCTTACCATGGAATTCTCTGCTTGATCCATATTAAAAGCTCTCTTTCCAAACCCCTGTGAACTGCTCCATGTAACGCTCCATGTGGATTTTCAGCTGCAGAAATATTCCACTTCAGTAGTCATGTAGAGAAACGCTGAGACACCATTCCCAACTCTGTGAGTGAGAGCCGGCGATCTAAATAGCCATCCAGTCCGGCGCTCGGTGATGACAGCATCAGTCTTAAAGGTGTATGCGCACCTTACCAAAAGAGAATGGTGGGGTGCATACACTTATGAAAGAGTAATTAGGGTACCCAAAGGTACCAGAACATTACAGTACCCCCCCCTTAAGGCCGGCTCCTGAAGGCCTCTGGAGCTGGTTTGTCTGGGTACTTCGCATGAAAATTGCGGATTAATCTAGAGGCATGTATGTCAGAGGTGTTTAGCCAGGTGTCGTCTTGGGGCCCATAGTTCTTCCATCGAACCAAGTACTGAAGACTTCCTCTATGGATACGAGAATCCAGAATCTCTTTTATCTCATATTCTTCTCCACCTTCAACTTGTACAGGAGGAGGAGGTGGGATAGTAGGCCTTATTCCTTGGTCAGGAACATGGGGCTTCAGTAGCGACACATGGAAAATGGGATGTATTTTGAGGTCTATTGGCAATGTAAGCTGTACTGCAGCTTTTCCAATAAGTTTCTTGATTGGGAAAGGTCCCAAGAACAGAGGTCCAAGCTTTTTGCTAGGGATTTTCAGTCTTAAATTTTTTGTTGAGAGCCAAACGAGGTCCCCGATAGCGTACTGAGGAGAAGGTCTTCTGCGAAGATCATAGTACTTCTTTTGTTGACTATGAGCGTGTGCAATGGTAGTATTAAGCAAACCCAGAGAGTTCTTTATTTGGGTAAGATAGTCTGAAGCTACTGGGTTATTTGAAGGAAGGATGCGTGGTGGAAGAATAGAGGGATGAAACCCATAGTTCAAGTAGAACGGACTCTGCTTGGTCGTACTGTGGGTTGCGTTGTTGTAGGCAAATTCTGCCAGAGGGAGAAGATCCACCCAATCATCCTGTTGGTAAGAAGTGTAACAACGTAAATATTGCTCGATGCATTGGTTGACTCTTTCAGTCTGTCCGTTGGTCTGCGGATGGTAAGGAGAAGTGAGCTTCCGCTCGATCCGTAGTATGTGACATAGTTCTTGCCAGAACTTGGAAATAAATTGTGATCCACGGTCAGACAGAAGAGTTTTTGGGATACCATGTAACTTAAAGACATGTTTCATCAGGAGTTCTGCCGTTTGTTTGGACGAAGGTAGTCTGCGAATAGCAATGAAATGTGCCATGTTTGTCAGATGGTCCACTGACACTAAAATGGTATTAAATCCTTTGGAAGGAGGCAATTCCACTATAAAGTCCAAGGACACAACTTCCCATGGAGTTTGGGGTATTGGTAGACTGCATAGTAGACCGGATGGTCTCGTAGTGTCAATTTTGGACCTGGCACAGACATTGCATGAAGAGACGAATTTTTGTATAGATCTTTTCATGTCAGGCCACCAGAATTGCCTGGTAATCAGATTAAGAGTCTTTGTCATACCCATATGTCCTGCCATAGGCACATCATGCGATAATTCCAAGATCTTGGTGCGTATGGTAGGTGGTATGTAAAGTTTGTCGTTGTAGTAGAGGAAGCCTTCTGCATCAGTATTTAGTTGTGGTGGGGGTGAATCCAAACTTATACCATGCAAAACCTCTTCCTTCAAGGAACGGACAACTCCAATAATGCGTTTGTGAGGTATTATAGGAACGGAAGGGATTTCGAAGTAGTTTTCTTCAGTTAGTCGTGATAGTGCAGGTCACTAGGAAGTTAAACCTTAGAAAGAATAGTGACCATCGTACCTGTCAGTGCGAGAGAGTTTTGTTAGTCTGAAGATATTGGAGATTTTTATGGTCCGTGTATATAAGTATTGGTAATTGGGTGCCTTCGAGTAGATGTCGCCAATTCTCCAGAGCCAATTTTATAGCAAGCAGTTCCTTTTCACCCACGGGGTAATTTATCTCTGGACTGCTTAGGGATTTAGAAAAAAAGGCGACTGGATGAAGTGGTGAAGTGTGAGTTGGTCGTTGGGAGAGTATTGCTCCTACTGCCATGTTTGACGCATCTACTTCCAGAATGTATTGGAGGGATGGGTCTGGATGGCGTAGTATGGGAGTATGCCTTGCGTGTGGTTGGTGTAGGCCAATCCTGAATGCAGGATATCTTACTCATGTCCATCTCGATTCCTGTTTTGGATATGATGTAGCCTAGAAACAGTACCTCTTCTTTATGAAACAAGCATTTTTTCAGTTTCACATAAAGGTTGTGTGCAAGCAATCTCGATAATACTAGTCTTACATGTCTTATGTGTTCAGACAGGGATCGTGAATATATAAGTATATCGTTCAGATATACCACAACACAGACATCTAGTAAGTCTCTGAAAATATCGTTTATAAATCGTTGAAAAACTGCAGGGGCGTTGCATAGCCCGAATGGCATTACAAGATATTCGAACAATCCGTATCTGGTTCTGAATGCAGTCTTCCACTCGTGTCCAGCACGGATTCGAATGAGAATGTATGCTCCTTTCAGATCCAATTTTGAAAAATAGGTAGCTCCACGCACCTGCTCAATGAGCTCAGGGATAAGCGGTAGAGGATAGCAATCTTTTATTGTAATAGCATTCAATTGCCTATAGTCGATGATAGGCCTGAGACTTGAGTCCTTATTGCGGACAAAAAAGAGTCCTGCTGCTGTGGAAGAAGTGGAAGGTCTAATAAAACCTTTTTCCAAATTCTCATCCAAATAGTCTTTGAGATGGGAAAGTTCATCCTGTGAAAGAGGATAAACATGACCGAACGGCAATTTGCTATTTGGGAGTAGATCAATGCTACAATCATAGTCTCGATGGGGAGGTAGTGCTTGAGCATTTTTCTCAAGAAAAACCTCAGAGAGATCCTGATAACATAGTGGTGCAATCTCATCTGTCACCACAGACAGGATCTTCCCGAAAGACGGGAGGTTACACGTACCCTCGCAATAGCAAGAGAGGAAGGTCAGGGTCCGTTCCTTCCAATCTATGTTTGGTTGATGTGTGTGCAACCAGGGAAGTCCCAAAACAATGGGAAAGTGGGGTGAAGGTATTAGATCGAAGGTAGTGGTCTCCATATGAGACCCGTTAGTAGTGACTAGGAGTGCCTGTGTCTGATCAGTGATCGGACCAGAGGATAAAGGAACACCATTAATAAGACTCACTGAGACAGGTTTAAGTTTAGAAATAATAGGAACTTTATTTAAAGCAGCAAAACGTATGTCAATATAATTTCCACAAGATCCTGTGTCAATCATGGCCTTAGTAGTAATCCTGTTCTGGTCCCACTGTAATGTTAAGCAAACAGAAAGGTAAGGGTTAGTGATTGAAGTTGTCAATCCCCCTAGGAGGACATGTGAACACTCACCCTTCTTTTTGTAGACTAGGGGACAGACGTTTATCTTGTGATCCGGGGATGCACAGTACAAGCAGAGATTACCAGATCGTCTTCTGGCTCTTTCCATAGTTGATAGAGGTGGGCGTATGGTTCCTACCTCCAGAGGAACAGGGTCAACGGCCGAAATCCGAGAAGAACTGGATAATGGCATTCCCATTTTCTCAGCCTTTCTTTCTCGTAGTCTTCTATCTATGGTGATACTGAGTTGTATCAATGCATCCAGGGTTTTTGGCAGATCCGCTCGGGCGAGCTCGTCTTTAACGGCCTCTGATAGGCCAAGCCTAAATTGGGATTTCAGAGATGCATCATTCCATTCTGAATCAAGGGTCCATCTCTTGAATTCTGCGACAAAGTCTTCTACAGGTCTCCCACCTTGTTTCAAGGATCTTAATTGAAAATCGGCAGTACTCTGCCTATTGGGATCATCATATAGGCTAGTGAGTTCTGCTAGGAACAAGGCATAGGAGTTGAGAAGCTGGTCGCTTTTCTCAAAAAGAGAGTCTGCCCAGGCCCGAGGATCGCCTGTTAGGTAAGAAATAATAGTACAAACCTTAATGTGATCAGTAAGGTAGGTACGGGGTTTTAGCAAGAAAAGTAACTCACATGCGTTTTTAAATTCGCGAAATTTTTTGCGATCGCCTGTAAATACCAAAGGAGGATTTATTTTGGGTTCAGGGGACTGAGCAGTGGTAAGTTGTGTCAGTCTAATTACCTGCTGCGACAGAGCCTGATTGTCTTCTTTTAATTCAGCAAGTGCGTGTATTAACGCAGGTACTTGCTGTTTTAATTGTGTCATCTGAGTGGTTATTTCTGCTGAATCCATTTGTGGTTCGTTCAATCTGTAACGCTCCTGCGTTTTACGTATGATGTGGATTTTCAGCTGCAGAAATATTCCACTTCAGTAGTCATGTAGAGAAACGCTGAGACACCATTCCCAACTCTCAATGACTCATCATGTGTGGATGATCTCAATTCAGCAAGTAAATACACACACTCAATAAGATGTTTCCTAGAGTGACTTATGTATATAGTAACACAGTGATGATAGGCTGAAGAGACAGGTTGGGTAGAGATGGTAGATGACAGACACTTGAAAGGAAATGTTCTTGAAAGTAAGATAGTAGCAGATGGGATGCAGATAGGTTTAGCAATCATGTATGGTAGTAGATGACAGAGTAGCAGGTGGACATACAAGAGAGATCAACCCAGTGCAAGAACAGGTGGTAGTAGGCTCAAGAGCTAGCAATCTTAGATAATGCAGATGTAGTAATAGTCCTTAGTATGCAGAGCTAGATAGTGTAAGCTTTAGTATAAAGGTTATAGAGGTTTCCCCTGTGGGGTACTTATCACTAATAGCAATGTAGCAGAGGAGAGGTTCGGCAAGAGCGGATGATCCGGTAGCGGGATACAGGGATCAGCGCAGCGTGGTTCCGACAGCGAGTTATGCTTGCAAGCATGTGAGCTTCAAGACAGGTTAGCATCAAGGCACAAAGCAGTTTGAACGAACACATGTGAGTGAGAGCCGGCGATCTAAATAGCCATCCAGTCCGGCGCTCAGTGATGACAGCATCAGTCTTAAAGGTGTATGCGCACCTTACCAAAAGAGAATGGTGGGGCGCATACACTTATGAAAGAGTAATTAGGGTACCCAAAGGTACCAGAACATTACACTCCATAGGTTTGAGGATGCATGAACTCTAACTTGGGGAGAAACGACTTTAAACTAGTATCTCTGGCGGCGTGATGTATTGTATATATCATTATGTATCTATACATATACTTTCTCCCTTTCCTGTTTTGTATTTGTTGCATACATTTTTGTTTTTTACACAGCGGCTGGGATGGCAGTGTTCCAAGTCCCAACTCCAGGGAGGTGCGGCTGGTAGCGCCGTCACTGCGCCCTATATCCTCTATCCATGTCTTGACTATGTGCTCTGTAATGGAGCTTCACTGGTCGGTTCCGGGGGGAGGATTTGCCTGTCGAGCTGAGGGGGAGGCACCTCCCTTTACCAGCTTGCCTGGCGTGTAGTTGGCTCAGGGGGAAGCATGTCCTGTTGGCTAATGGAAGTAGTTCCATACCCTTCAGGCTCGTCCCTCCCATTACTCCCGCATTAACCAAGCGGCTTGCGCATCGCGGGAGGAAATGAGGGGCGGTACCTTGCCAGACTAGGTGACATCAGACGCCGAATGCGGCGCCAGTTCATCACCCAGTTGGGGGTTATTTAAACCAGGCTGGCTATACAGTTGGTCTGGCTACCATTAGATGGGGCATCTCTCCCCAGTGTGAGGACGGATGTTTGTATGTTGGGGAGGATGAGACCCTTGGCTGGCTGACTATCCAGGAGGTAGGTCATTGACTGAATCTTGATGACAGAAAAAGACAACACTATATTTATACCCTTTCTTAATTGAGGCATCTGCAGGAAGGTACTAAGCATTCTGTGACCATTCTCGCTGATCACAAAAATCTAGAATTAATTTGTTCTACTAAAAGATTGTCTTCTAGACAAGCACATTGGTAGCTGTTCTTTTCTAGGTTTAATTTTATTATCTTGTATCGACCTGGGTCAAGATATAGTAAGGTCAAGGCCTTTGCAGGAAAACAACTCTGAATGCACAATTCTGCCTCAAAGGTACTTCCTAGGGCCACAAGTTCTAAGACATTCTTGAGTCTCCTCAAAGAAGGGTGCGAGAATGACTCGCTCCTCAATAATCCCCCTACAGACATCAACCTTGAGAACAAAAATGGCTTTTGGACTCAAGCAAATCGCCTCTATGTACCTGAATCTGCTTGGGTTGAAGTCCTCTAGTTGATTCATGACTCTAAACTGGACATGACTCTAAACTCTAAATGACTCTAAACTGGACATTTTGGAGTTTCTAAAACAGAGGAACTTTTATCATGTTCCTTTTGGTGGCCTGGGTACAAGATGGATGTCAAAAGCTATGTAGCCTCGTGCCTGACCTGTGCATGCAGTACGACACCCCAAGACTCTCCTTTGGGGTTGCTGCAGCCACTACCTGTTCAATCAAGACCATGGAGGTCAATTTCTATGGACTTTGTGGTGTATGCGCACCTTACCAAAAGAGAATGGTGGGGCGCATACACTTATGAAAGAGTAATTAGGGTACCCAAAGGTACCAGAACATTACACTCCATAGGTTTGAGGATGCATGAACTCTAACTTGGGGAGAAACGACTTTAAACTAGTATCTCTGGCGGCGTGATGTATTGTATATATCATTATGTATCTATACATATACTTTCTCCCTTTCCTGTTTTGTATTTGTTGCATACATTTTTGTTTTTTACACAGCGGCTGGGATGGCAGTGTTCCAAGTCCCAACTCCAGGGAGGTGCGGCTGGTAGCGCCGTCACTGCGCCCTATATCCTCTATCCATGTCTTGACTATGTGCTCTGTAATGGAGCTTCACTGGTCGGTTCCGGGGGGAGGATTTGCCTGTCGAGCTGAGGGGGAGGCACCTCCCTTTACCAGCTTGCCTGGCGTGTAGTTGGCTCAGGGGGAAGCATGTCCTGTTGGCTAATGGAAGTAGTTCCATACCCTTCAGGCTCGTCCCTCCCATTACTCCCGCATTAACCAAGCGGCTTGCGCATCGCGGGAGGAAATGAGGGGCGGTACCTTGCCAGACTAGGTGACATCAGACGCCGAATGCGGCGCCAGTTCATCACCCAGTTGGGGGTTATTTAAACCAGGCTGGCTATACAGTTGGTCTGGCTACCATTAGATGGGGCATCTCTCCCCAGTGTGAGGACGGATGTTTGTATGTTGGGGAGGATGAGACCCTTGGCTGGCTGACTATCCAGGAGGTAGGTCATTGACTGAATCTTGATGACAGAAAAAGACAACACTATATTTATACCCTTTCTTAATTGAGGCATCTGCAGGAAGGTACTAAGCATTCTGTGACCATTCTCGCTGATCACAAAAATCTAGAATTAATTTGTTCTACTAAAAGATTGTCTTCTAGACAAGCACATTGGTAGCTGTTCTTTTCTAGGTTTAATTTTATTATCTTGTATCGACCTGGGTCAAGATATAGTAAGGTCAAGGCCTTTGCAGGAAAACAACTCTGAATGCACAATTCTGCCTCAAAGGTACTTCCTAGGGCCACAAGTTCTAAGACATTCTTGAGTCTCCTCAAAGAAGGGTGCGAGAATGACTCGCTCCTCAATAATCCCCCTACAGACATCAACCTTGAGAACAAAAATGGCTTTTGGACTCAAGCAAATCGCCTCTATGTACCTGAATCTGCTTGGGTTGAAGTCCTCTAGTTGATTCATGACTCTAAACTGGACATGACTCTAAACTCTAAATGACTCTAAACTGGACATTTTGGAGTTTCTAAAACAGAGGAACTTTTATCATGTTCCTTTTGGTGGCCTGGGTACAAGATGGATGTCAAAAGCTATGTAGCCTCGTGCCTGACCTGTGCATGCAGTACGACACCCCAAGACTCTCCTTTGGGGTTGCTGCAGCCACTACCTGTTCAATCAAGACCATGGGGGTCAATTTCTATGGACTTTGTGGTCGATTTACCCCCTCAAAAAGAATGACCACTTTCTTGGTAGGCGTCGACCGCCTCTCCAAGATTTCTCACTTTATACCTGTTAAGGGGGTACCCTCTTCTGAACTAACTGCAGAGTTGATGGTTAGAGAAGTCTTTAGACTACATGGAATTCCTGAAGATGTTGTGTCAGACACAGGAATATAGTTTACTTTAAAATTTTGGAAAAGCTTTTGCTCTGCTTTAGGAGTAGCAATTAATCTGTCTTCTTCTTTTTCATCCTCAGTCTAATGGTCAGACTGAGAGGATCAATCAAACTTTAAGGTGTACCGTTGATGTTTTGTTAGTTATCTTCAGGATAACTGGGTGGACTAACTTCTTATGGCAATTCTAGACATGGCTCAACCTCTCAAAGGCCGTTTTTCTTAAACAATGGGTATCATCCAGTTTTTATTCCTGATCTCCCTATCTCAAATCCAATTCCTGCTGTTACCAACAGATTAACCATGTTGCAGGAGATTAGGGAAACATTGATTGAGACTTTCAGGGAGGCGCTCAAGAAGGCTGCTGAAAGACATTGAAGATCACTTCCTACTTTTCATGCAGGTGACAAAGTTTGGTTATCAACTAAATATTTTAAGGTCCATATTCCAATCGCAAAGTTGGGACAAAGGTTTGTGGGACCTTTCCAGATTTCTGCTCAGATCAACCCAGTTACCTTCCATTTAAAACTTCCTATGTATGAGTATGAGAATTCACCCTGTTTTTTGACATATCGCTACTCAAACCATGTAATGAAAATCCTTTTTCTGGAAGAATTCTTCCACCTCCTCCACCTGTTGAGGTACAGGGTGAAGAAGAATTTGTGGTGGACAGAATTCTTGATTCCAGGATCTTTAGGAACAAATTACAATATCTGGTTCAATGGGAAGGATATGGACCAGAAAATTCTTGGGAGCCTGGGGAGAATGTTCATGCTCCTAGATTTACAAGAGAATTTCACCAGAGGTTTCCTCTTAAACCTGGCCCTAAGATGTCCAGCAGATGTTCTGGGAGGAGGGGAGTACTGTCAGGACCTGGATTTGAACCTGGGACGCTGCTGTGTCAGTTAGTGTCCCTGCTTGCTGAGCCACCTGGAATCCTGGACAATACCCTGGAGAATTCCTTGAATGATCCTGCCGTGAATCTTAGTTGTCTTGAACCTTGAACTCTTTGCTCCTGCCATGAACTTCCTGATTTAAGCCATGTTTTTGCACACCCTGGTTGCCAGAATATTGTGCCTTCTCCAGCCAATATCTCACTTTTGTCTCTTCTGCTGCCTTCCATATCTTCGCTACCATTTGTTACTGATATTTAGCTTGCTTTTCGACTACGCTTCTTTGTAATCCCAACCTGCAACTATTTGTTACCAACCTTTGGCTTGTTCCGCGACTACACTTCTGCTTGATACCTACCTGCTATATCTACTACTGGACCCTGGCTTGCTCACCTCCTTGTGGGACGAGCCTGAGGACCGTGACCTGGTGCTAACACGCAGCAAAATCCATCTCCATCATCAGGAGCTCTCGTGAATACCATTTAGTTTTTAAAACCTGCACCTCAGGTGAGCCTGCGTCATCTGCCAGGGTGACCTGCTTGGGTTCCTATCCTGCTGGTTCCTGTGTGAGCTTCCACTGCTATAGCAACTGGTCTTTGAGCCTGACCCCTGATCATGACACACATACTGTCTAGCCAGAGGACTTACCCAGAAGGAGTGAAGAGCGAACCTAGATATTAGAACCATTGTGTGTGGGAGAGTGTTCCGAAGAGCAAGGTTAATGCTTAAACACTGCAGAAAGTCTGGTGGCTCATCTAGATTGGGAAGAATACAGAATGCAGGTCTGGCTTGAAGGTCCTTTTTCTGTATGTCTGTAAGTAGGGTTAGAGTCTGGGTCTGTTCTTTTTGGTTAGCAAGTATCTTATTTTGTCTCCCAAGGGTTTTTCACATCTAAAAACCTTTTAACCCTTTCAAAAGTGACCGAAGGTTCTATACATGCAAATTGCATATTAATTAAAGTGGTTGTAAATAAAAAAAATAAAAAAGGCATATCCTTCTATAGTGTGTACTGGCCTCAATCCAAAGGACCTAGTGTGATTTCTGTCTATACTCTCATTTCTCTGCTATCTGCATGAGTCACTACTGACAGTCTATGCTGACACCATACAATCCTGGGAGACAACCCCGCTTCAGCCCCCTCCAGCACACAGACAGCAGGTGATTGACAGCCTCAGCTGTGCATGTTTCCCTTTGAGATTGTGTAGAGGGGGTGTGTCCTTTCCCTTTGTTCAGGTCTCAGATTACACTCAGCCCCCTTCTCTATGATGTGCAGTGTGTGACAACAGATACATGCCCCCTGCCTTCTGAAGCTCAGAATTGCTGTGAAAAAACTTGATGGTACAGTGGTGATCGAAATTTTGGGCACCCCAGGTAAAAATTTGTATTAATGTGCATAAAGAAGCCAAGGAAAGATGGAAAATTCTCCAAAAGACATCAAATTACAGATTAGACATTCTTATAATATGTCAACAAAAGTTGGATTTTATTTCCATCATTTACACTTTCAAAATTACAGAAAACAAAAAAATGGTGTCTGCAAAAGTTTGGGCACCCTGCAGAGTTAATATCTTGTACTGCCCCCTTTGGCAAGTATCACAGCTTGTAAACGCTTTTTGTAGTCAGCCAAGAGTCTTTCAATTCTTGTTTGAGGTATCTTTGCCCATTCTTCCTTACAAAAGTCTTCCAGTTCTTTGAGATTTCTGGGCTGTCTGTCACGCACTGCTCTTTTAAGGACTATCCATAGATTTTCAATTATGTTGAGGTCAGGAGATTGTGAAGGCCATGGCAAAACCTTCAGTTTACGCCTCTTGACGTAATCCCCCATGGATTTCGAGGTATGTTTAGGATCATTATCCATTTGTAGAAGCCATCCTCTCTTTAACTTCAGCTTTTTCACAGATGGCATCAAGTTACCAAAATTTGCTTAAATTTTATTGAATCCATATTTCCTTCTACTCGTGAGATGTTCTCTGTGCCACTGGCTGCAATACAACCCCAAAGCATGATTGATCCACCCTCATGCTTAACAGTTGGACAGAGGATATTTTCATTAAATTCTGTGCCCCTTCTTCTCCAAACGTACCTTTGCTCATTCCGGGCAAAAAGTTCAATTTTAACCTCATCGGTCCACAGAACTTGTTTCCAAAATGCATCAGGCTTGTCTATATGCTCATTTGCAAAGTTCAAACGCTAATTTTTGTGGTGAGGACGTAGAAGAGGTTTTTTTCTGATGACTCTTCCATGAAGACCATATTTGTACAAGTATCTCTTTATAGTGGAATAGTGTACCACAACTCCAGTGTCTGCCAGATCCTTCTGGAGGGATCGTGCAGTCAAACGTGGGTTTTGAATTGTTTTTCTCACAATCCTGTGAGCTTTACTGTCTGATATTTTTCTTGGTCTTCCAGATCTTGCTTTAACTTCCACTGTTCCTGATGACTGCCATTTCTAAATTACATTCTGAACAGAGGATATTGACATCTGAAAACGCTTTGCTATCTTCTTATAGCCTTCTCCAGTTTTGTGAGCGTCAACTATTTTCAGTTTCAGTTTTCTAGACAACTGCTTAGAAGATCCCATGGTGCTGATTGTTGGGGCAAGGTCAGATGAGTCTGGGCATTTAAAACCTTTGAGATTGACATCACCTGGTCTTCCCAGACGATGATCGAGAACAATCCATGACACTGGCAGGTCTCAGCCTTGCAAAGGGGGCAGTGCATGCTATAAATTCTGCAGGGTGCCTAAACTTTTGGAGACGCCATTTTTTTGTTTTCTGTAATATTGAAAGTGTCAATGATGGAAATAAAATCTAACTTTTGTTGACATATTATAAGAATGTCTAATCTGTAATTTGATGCCTTTTGGAGATTTTTTCCATCTTTCCTTGGCTTCTTTATGCACATTAATACAAATTTTTACCTTGGGTGCCCAAACTTTCGATCACCACTGTAAATGAACTAAGGCTTTCCGCTTCTGTAATTGTAAAATGGGTCACATAAATGAAAAATGGGGGGAAGAGACACATAGCGTAATCCAGATAAACTAAAACAAGCTTTATTAAAAGTTGCACTTACAATAGCATGTGTATTCGCATATAACAGTGTCCTGGTGGCTGTAGGAGAGTCGCAGCGTCCCGCGTCCTTTTAGACACACTAGAAGCCGGCCCGGCACGAATAGGGGGCATGTTGACGTGACGTTATTAATGTAAGTGCAACTTTTAATAGAGCTTTTTGTCGTTTATCTGGATTACGCTATGTGTCTCCTTCCCCCCATTGTTCATTTATGTGCCATCCATGGTTGATCTTTCATGGTGTCTGCCGAATGTGAGGAATGTTCACCTGGGATCCTGCATATTTGTTATGCTACTGTACATTGCGCTTGGGGCCAGTTCATTGATTTGAATGGCCATCGACCTCTGGTAAGCAGCCCATCTAGCCTTTTCTCTCAGGGGTGTCACCTCCTCCTACCTCAGAAGAGCTATCCGGGACATATTATACCTGCTGGGACTTGTGGTGCACTTTGGGTGTTGCTCTGTACTATTGGAACCACAAGTTTTCACCCACTTGGTACAAATTTTTTTTCACTGACTTTATTTTATGTATTGAGGACTTTTGTCCCTATTATATGATCAGAGACTTTTTGCACCCACTTATTATTTATTTATTTAAGGTATTGGTTCATATCACTGTTTGTGATGTAGCGCTGTACATTATACCAACTGTTTATTTGATTGTGTCTATAGATCATTGCCAGCAGCTTTTTTATTTTACCTATTATATTCAATTTTTTTCACCATCTAATTTAGCGCAGAAAAATTACCCTTGTACATTTAAGCCTTATCATAGGCTTACCTATAGGTAAAAATTAAAAAGCGGAGTATACTACCGCTTTAAAGTGCAACAGCACTGAAGGCTGAAAATTGACTTGGGCAGGAAGAGGATAAAAATGCCTGGTAATGAAGGGGTTAATACACAACTGCTTTAATAAATGTCCTCCTATGTCTTGAGTCTTGTGCCGACTTCTGTTTTTACTTTACTGCATTTCTTTATATATTCTTTTTATTTGTCAAATACACTAGTGATAGAAACATATGCCCACAAATCATTTAAATTTACATTCCCCAGGAGCCTGAACGCATTGGAAAATCAGTATTGCACTAAACACCTCCCTAGGCTAATCCATAATACAGGGAACTCTACATACAATAATATCCCTGGGAGGAAGTTACCTTGCCTGCAGTTCCCCACCTTCCTCCATTCATAGATGCTGAGGTTCTGTTGTGATACAATTAAATTAGTTATTCATTTGTGTGGCAACAATTGAAAAAAAAGGCATTAGAGAAGAAATACAATTTATTTTTGATGATAAATAAATAAAGCTTGGCTTCAATAGCCTGTAGGAATTCATCATGGTGTCCAGTTTGCTGAATTCCCCCGTTCCTGTCTGGATGTGGCAGAAAAGTAAATCAGAGTTGTCAAAAAAAAAGTTTTGTTTCTCGCTAATTAGTCTCTGCTGGTTAGCTGATTAAGAAGTTAAATAATGAAAGATTAGGCAATGGCAGAAGAGTGCTTTTGTCTGTCTTTTTTCCTTTTTTATTTTCTGTATTTATTTTTTTTCCTTTTTTGGGGGGGGATTTGATACAGTATGATTCATAATCATACTGACAGCTGAGTGGGATGTACTATAGTAATGAAAGGTAAACTCTACTGTGCTGTACAGCCGTGGCCAAAAGTTTTGAGAATGACACAAATATAAATTTTTAACAAAGTCTGCTGCTCCAGTGTTTTTACATCTTTTTGTAGGATGTTACTATGGTATACTGAAGTATAATTACATAAGTGTCAAAGGCTTTTATTGACAATAACATGAAGTTTATGCAAAGAGTCAATACTTGCAGTGTTGACCCTTCTTTTTCAAGTCCTCTGCAATTCCCCCTGGCATGCTGTCAATCAACTGCTGGGCCACATCCTGACTGATGGCAGCCCATTCTTGCATAATTAATGCTTGGAGTTTGTGAGAATGTGTGGGTTTTTTTGTGTTCATCTGCCTCTTGAGCATTGACAACAAGTTCTCAAAGGGATTAAGGTCTGGCAAGTTTCCTCGCCATGGACCCAAAATTTCGATGTTTTGTTCCCCAAGCCACTTAGTTATCGCTTATGCCTTATGGAAAGGTGCTCTCCATCATGCTGGAAAAGGCATTGTTCATCACCAAACTGTTCTTGGATTGTTGGGGAAGTTGCTGTCGGAGTATGTTTTTGTACCATTCTTTATTCATGGTTGTATTCTTCTCTGGAAAAGGTTTTTCTCTATCGTCCATCGACAGACGCAGCCTGATCTTCATCAGCTGAATGGGTTATGCTGCCCCCTGCAGGAGTAGTCTAGGCAGTACAAAGTTTTACATGTACATGCCCACGGGGCTGTCCCCACAGGCATAACTCACCCACACTCAGCTCAGCAAATCAGTTTGTTTCTGACTAGAGAAGGAGTAGGACCTAGGTTTCCTGCTGGGACTCTGGTCTCGGTTTTTTTATTCTTTTCAGAATATTTTTTTTTTATTTCTCTTTACTCACTTGCTAGCTAGTGTCAGGGGGATTCTTCTGGTGATCTACAAGCAATGCCGGCTGGGACTTCGCACTGCATAATCTTGATCCTTATGGTCCCCCCAGCCTGGCCTACGAGTGTGAGCAGGTTATAGTCCCGCACTAGAACTCGCCACGACAGTGCCCCTTTCTGGATGTGGACGAGCCTGCAAGCAGATGCCCTGCCGGGACAAGATGACCTGGAACGCCCTGAGTCGCAGTGTACCCCTCGGCTGGCAGCATCCCCACTTCGGGAGGAAGAAGGTCTGCCCAGAGCGGAGCCCGCCCAGTCCATGGTATGGTGAGTAAATGTGACCCCCCTTGCCCCTGGTTGGCCCTCTCCTGGGGATGATAGGACCTGTACCTCCTAAAAGATCCCCCTGGCAAGACCTGGCTGGGTCTTGTTGTGGATCCTGTTGGGCTCATTGTGTTGGTCCCTGACCGCCTGGTTTGCCGGGGGTGCCGTCATCTTAAGTGTGGGCAATGTGCTTTTGTTTCCTGCTGCTGGCCGAGGTAATTTGCTGTCTCTCTTCTACATGTGCTGAGGATGATCAGGAGGGTTTTCTCTGGCGGTGGTATAGTACTGGGGTCTTTGTGGGCATATCCCTGGACACTCTGCTATTAGTGTATTTTAAGGGGGGACTCTGCAGACCGCAGCGATCGGTGGTGCTTCTAAAGCAACAGTACTTGGTTTTTTGGTAACTTTAATTATGGAGTCCCAGGCTTTGAATTCACCCTCAGACCCACGCTGTGCGACTCCCGGACAGTCACTGGCTGCAATTTCAGCAGCTCTGGAAAGCATGGCAACCAAAGTTGATTTTGTCATGAAAAAGGTTAATAGCCGGAAACGGCCGCTGCCTTCTCCGTCTTTGGTGGTTTCCTCTGATTCAGAGGCTGATGTGGTTGCCCCGGATGCCCCCCTACCTGAAGGGTCACTATCCTTGCAGTCAGATGATGAAGAGGACCTTTCTTCTTCAGCTGCAGCGCGGGAACGCACTTTGGTGGAAGCCCTGATTATTTCAGTGCGGAAAACGTTAAAATTGGCTGATGAGCCCACGCCGGCAGGGGCGCGGGTGACATTTGGCTCCCGCAAGACTCAAAAGACTGGCAGGTTTTCCCTTGTCCCGACACCTTTCATGATATTGTGAATGACCAATGGCGGCGCGTTAAGCACATGCTAGCTGTGCCAAAACGCTGCCGGTATCCTTTTGCTGATACGGCTTCCAACCGTTGGACGGTGCCACCTAGTGGACCACCCTGTTTCCAGGTTGAATAAATCTACTATTGTGCCTGTGGAAGATTCCCCGGTTTTTATGGACCTGTTGGACAGGCAGGTGGAATCCCTTTTTCCCACCATCTTCACGTGTTAGCAGGGTTCCATTTTGAAACCAGGCTTTGTGTCTGTTTTGGTTTCACAGACGGTTATGGAATGGATTAGGGCCCTGAAGGGGTCCTTGGACCCTGAAATAGTTCCTCCAGAACAGCTGGAACTTTTGGACCAGGTTGCCCAGGCCCTGGTGTTCCTGTGTGATGCGTCCATGGATGCGGCTCCCCTGGTGGCCATGCTCTCGGCTGTGGGGATTGTTTTATGTCGCATGATTTGTCTGAAGAGATAGTCCGCTGACCAAGATTCCAAAAAAGCCCTGACAGATCCCCTTTTTTGGGAGAACGTTTGTTTGGTGACTCCTTGAATGAGTTGATCAAAGGTCTGACGGGCGGGAAGAGTACTCTTTTTCCTCAATCCTCCAAAGGTAAAACACCCTGTACTAAGCTAAAAAGCATTGGAGCAAGCCCAAAGCCAGTCAATCCAGTACTGCGGACAAGTCCTCTTCAGCATGAAGGGAGGCCTTCACCCGTCTCAGGGGTGGGGGATGTCTGCGCTTATTCCAGGAACCCTGGACTTCCTTCATTCAGGACAATTGGGTTTGAGCTGGTTTGTTCCAGGTACAAGATAGAACTTTGATCCCGGCCGGGAGATAGGTTTTTTAAGTCAAATCTTCACCTGTCTCTGGAGTGTTTGAATGATCTTCGGGCAGCTGTGCAGGATCTCAAGGGGTGATCGTGCCAGTTCCACAGGAACGCTCTCAGGGTTTCTATTCAAACCTGTTCACGGTACTTAGAAAGGAGGGCAAGGTGCGTCCCACCCTGGATCTCAAGGCTCTGAACCGCTTTGTGCAGGTGCAGAAGTTTTGAATGGAGTTCATTTGGTCAGTGGTGGCATCATTGAACCAGGGGGATTTTATGGCCTCCATCGATATCAAGGATGCGTATCTCCACGTCCCCATATTCGAGGGACATCAAAGATTCCTCCGCTTTGCGGTGGCAGAGGAGCATTATCAATTTGTGGCATTTCCCTTTGATCTCGCCTCCACTCCCAGAGTCTTTACCAAGGTCCTGGCCCCTGTGCTGGCCTTGTTATGTCAGCGAGGTATCTCGATTGTGGAATATCCAAACGATCTCCTATTGTGAGCAGTCTCCTATTCAGATCTGTTGGGCAACATCTCTTTTACAGTTACCTTCAGGAATTTGGGTGGACGATCAATTTCCAGAAATCTGCCATCCGTTTTGGTCACTTATCTGGGGCTGACTCTCGACTCTGCTCTGGTGAGGGTTTTTCTCCCCTTAGACAAGCTTCAGGAGCTGCAAAGGGAGATCAGGTTGCTGATGGAAACCGATCAGACTTCCTTGCGGACTTGCATGAGGGCTCTGGGCCTGATGGTCTCGACCTTCGAAGCAGTCTGGTTTGCTCAGTCTCACTCAAGACCGGAAGGCGATTCTGGTTAAGTGGAACAGGGATCCTCGTCATTGGACCAGAAGATTAGTTTGAACCATCTCACGAAATCCGCTCTATCCTGGTGGATCCAGTCACTTGTTCTGTGTCAGGGCAAGTCTTTCCTAACGTTGTTCTGGATGGTGGTGACCACGGACGACAGGCTGTCGGGCTGGGGTGGAGTGCTGGAGAAACTTTGTGCAGAGGGGACTTGGGCAGCAGAGGAGTCCTCCTTGCTGATCAATATTCTGGAGCTGAGGGCGATCAGGCAAATCTCCTATTTGGATACAGTCGGATAATGCCACGTCTGTGGCTTACATCAATCATCAAGGGGCACCAAGAGTGCGCCTCAACAGGAAAGTTCATTGGTTTGTGGCCAGGTCTCGTGTTCGTCTGGCCGACGCCATAAATGCTCTGGTGGCTCCTTGGAGCCAATATTGCCTGATTTATGCATTCCCTCCGCTCGTATTCCTGCCAAGGTTTCTTCGTCGGGTGGCAGTGGAATGCATTCCCGGTAGTTCTGGTGGCACCAGACTGGCCTTGGCGGTCTTGATAAGCAGAACTGGTAAAACTGGTCACAGATTCTCCTCCATGGCGACTTCCTCTAAGGGAAGATCTGCTGTCTCAAGGACCGATCTTCCATCCTGCTTCACGGTCGCTGGCTTTAAAGGCCTGGCTGTTGAAAACAAGGTTTTGAGAGATAGAGGTCTTTCTGACTCAGTGATTCCTAACCTTTTGAAGGCCAGGAAATTGACATCTAGGAAGATCTATCATCGTACGTGGAAATCGTACATTTCATCGTGTGAATCTCTGCAGCTGCACCGTCGCTTGTTTTGTATAGCTAGGGTTTTGGCCTTTTTACAAAAAGGGGTTGAGCAGCACTTGGCGTTGGGTACTATCAAGGGTCAGGTGTCTACCTTGGCCATTTACTTCCAACGTCCATTGGCTACTAATAGTTTGATTTGCACTTTTATTCAAGGGGTGCGTCATCTGGCTCCTCCTCCGAGATCCCCGTTACCTCCGTTGGATCTCAATCTGGTGTTGTCTGTTCTTCAAAAGACTCCTTTTGAGAACATTCAGGAGATTTCTCTGCTTTCCTTGCTGCAAAAGGTTGCCTTCTTAGTGGCTATAACTTCTGCTTGCAGAGTATCTGAGTTGGTGGCGCTGTCCTGTCATTCGGCCTATTTGGTTGTCCACAGGGATAAAGTGGTCCTCCCACCTAATCTGTCTTTTCTCCCTAAGGTGGTGTCGGATTTTCACCTTAATGAAGACATTGTGTTGCCTTCCTTATGTCCTAAGCCTAAGCATCCCAAGGAAATTGCCTTGCATTCCCTGGATGTGGTCTGTGCAATAAGAGTTTATCTGACGGTTACCGAGTCCTTTAGAATATCTGACTCTCCCTTTGTTCTTACGAAAGGTCCTCGCAAAGGTTTGGCTGCGTCTGCTGTGACCATTTCGAGATGGATCAGACAGACGGTTGTTCAGGCTTATTACATCAAGGGTCAGGTTCCTCCTTTCCCTGTGAAGGCGCATTCTACTAGAGTGCTGAGTGCCTCTTGGGCTTTTCGCCTTTAGGCCTCTGTTCTATAAGTTTGTAAGACAGCGAATTGGTCGCCTGTGCATACTTTTACTAAATTCTTCAAGGTAGATATGTTGGCATCTTCAGATGCCTCTTTTGGCTGCAAAGTTTTGCAGGCTGTTGTTTCATAAGAGAATGTTTTTGTTTCTCTTTACTCTTTACCTGGGTGACCTACTGTTGTTTGGTTGAGCTTCATGTTACCCAGTTGGCTAAGTTTAGCCTTTTGGAATTTACGTGACTTTCCGGTTTCGTTCTCCCCACCCCTCATGCCTACACTGCTTTGGGACGTCCCATTCAGCTGATGAAGATCAGGCTGCGCCTGTCGATGGACGATAGAGAAAATAAGATTTTTGTAAGATCTTACCGTAAAATCATTTTCGATGAAGTTCATCGACAGACACAGCACCTGCCCCTCTTATTTGGGGATGTTTTTTTTTCTTCACTGCTTGCAACTAAATTGGTTTGCTGAGCTGAGTGGGGGTGGGTTATGCCTGCAGGGACAGCCATGTAGGCGTGTACATGTAAAATGTTTTACTGCCTAGACTACTCCTGCAGGGGGTAGCATAACCCATTCAGCTGATGAAGATCAGGCTGTGTCTGTCGATGGACTTCAGAGAAAAGATTTTATAGTAAGATCTTACAAAAATCGTATTTTTCCGGATGC
Source organism: Pelophylax lessonae (assembly GCF_965119305.1). Lineage (NCBI taxonomy): Eukaryota > Metazoa > Chordata > Amphibia > Anura > Ranidae > Pelophylax > Pelophylax lessonae. The sequence goes on from NC_138771.1 coordinate 581,347,165, forward strand.
CCCAAACAATTGGAAGGGGGAATCATCAGAGAAAGTGACATTACCCCCGTTCTCAGCAGTTTAATCCTTGTACCTTTTGCAGAATATCAATCAGTCTCTGATGCTTTTCCTGGAGAGAAGTTGCCTCTTTGCTGCCCTTTTTGAGACCAGGCCATCCGCAAAAGGTCTTCACCTTGATGTGCATGCAGATGCACTCACACCTGCCTGCTGCTATTCCTAAGCAAGCTCTGTACTGGTGGTGCCCCGATCCTGCAGCTAAATCAACTGTAGGAGACAGTCCTGGCCCTTGCTGGACTTTCTTGGGCATCCTAAAGCCTTCTTCAGAAATGTTTTTTATAGGAATAAGTTCATTTTCATGGCAAAGAGAGACTTTGCAATTAATTGCAATTCATCTGATCACTCTTCATAACATTCTGGAGTATATGCAAATTGCCATAAAAAACTGAGGCAGCAGACTTTTTGAAAATGTATTATTCATGTCAGTCTCAAAACTTTTGGCCACGGCTGTACAAGAGGGAAGGCAACTATTGTCATTCAAAACCTGATATTATCCCAATGTGGAACATACCCAAGGATAACAGCAGTTTCTGGCTTACTAGGACAATATCAGGCTTCTAGAAATTTGGGGAATACTTTGTCACTTTTCAGGACAAATTTACAGCGTCTCTGGAAAGAGCATCCCCTGACTCCTTAAAACATACCTTACTGTACCTGTGCTCACACGCTGGTCCTTGTTCCTCAACAGTCAACAAGAGTACTCAGCACTTTCGCAGTGTGGAGGAGGATAAGACCTGCCCCTGTGTGATGCCCTACTGGCCTTGCAGCCTATTGCTAGCCCAAAACATTGTCACATAACCAGGGGGAATGACATCATTGCTCCCCCCATCTTAGAGCCGGTTGCAGAGGAGCAAGGAGCTGTGAGGAGCACAGGTAAGATGATTAAAAGGGGTCAGGGCAAGTAGTTGAATGCACAGTTAAAATACATATTTACGAACTGTCTTGTCTTTTAAAGGATTTGACATTCTGTTCAACCATTTTTGTGTCATACACCTCTGCCAGACAGCACAATCATGAGACTGACACTACTTTTTCTGTTATTGTTAAAGTGAAATTTAACTGTATCTTAGCACCATAAAACTTAAAACACGTTTTACTTAATTTTTAATGTTCAAAGCAAACTCGCCCATCCATTTATGTCTCCATGTTTTATTTTGTTGATAAATCATAATTTCTAGCCAAGGCCATCTTAAGTTAGGGCAGATGATTCATGTAGTATTTACTTCCTGGAATGCATCTGCCCTTAGCTTAGGCATGCAGGCAGGAGGATGTTCTTAGCTGAGAAAGCCCCATCCTCCCCTCCTCCGAGATGAACGGGAAAAAAAATGTCCATGAAGACTCCTGGGATGTATGACATCATTTTGGCCTAGGCCAGAAACCAGCAAGCAACTGAAGAAATGTAAAAAAAAAAAAACGAAACTTTTAAAACAAATAAATATAATACAGTATAATACAGTATACTTTCCTATCTATTTACTATGGCTAGCAGGATAAGAATTAAAAATAGTGCATGTTGATTGAGAGAGTTTAGTTCCACTTTAAAGAAAATAATGGTGTCACTTCACTGCTCGCAGACTGCTGATAGGACAATGTAGGAGCAGCCACATACAGATAAGACATGAGCTCTGCTCACTTTGTTCTTTTCCCTGTCAGCATGTTCCCGGTTAGCACATGTGCAAGTACCAGCTAGGAAATATAATCGTTTCCTATCATACAATGGGATACTGCAGTCCTTAACCACTTGAGCTCAGGAAGATTTACCCCTTCATGACCAGTCCGTTTTTTGCGATACAGCACTGCATTAATTTAAATGACAATTGCACAGTCATGCGACACTGTAGCCTAATAAAATGTATGCCATTTCCCCCTCCCCCCCCCCACAAATAGAGCTTTCTTTTGGTCATATTTGATCACCTTTGCATTTTTTTTTTTTTTGCGCTATAGACAAAAAAATACAGACAAATTTGAAAATGTAAAAAAATCAAATTTATTCATAAATTTAGGCCAATATTTATTTATTTTATTTTATTTTTTCAGGTACTTATATAGCGCTGTTATTTTACACAGCGCTTTTACATATATATTGTACATTCACATCAGTCCCTACCCTGAAGGAGCTTACAATCTAAGGTCATTAACTGACATTCACACATACACATACAGTGCCTTGAGAAAGTATTCGGCCCCCTTGAACTTTGCGACCTTTTGCCACATTTCAGGCTTCAAACACAAAGATATAAAACTGTAATTTTTTTTGAAGAATCAACAACAAGTGGGACACAATCATGAAGTGGAACGAAATTTATTGGATATTTCAAACTTTGTTAACAAATAAAAAACTGAAAAATTGGGTGTGCAAAATTATTCAGCCCCTTTACTTTCAGTGCAGCAAACAATCTCCAGAAGTTCAGTGAGGATCTCTGAATGATCCAATGTTGACCCAAATGACTAATGATGATAAATAGAATCCACCTGTGTGTAATCAAGTCTCCGTATAAATGCACCTGCACTGTGATAGTCTCAGGGGTCCGTTTAAAGCGCAGAGAGCATCATGAAGAACAAGGAACACACCAGGCAGGTCCGAGATACTGTTGTGGAGAAGTTTAAAGCCGGATTTGGATACAAACATATTTCCCAAGCTTTAAACATCCCAAGGAGCACTGTGCAAGTGATAATATTGAAATGGAAGGAGTATCAGATGACTGCAAATCTACGAAGACCTGACCGTCCCTCTAAACTTTCAGCTCATACAAGGAGAAGACTGATCAGAGATGCAGCCAAGAGGCCCATGATCACTCTGGATGAACTGCAGAGATCTACAGCTGAGGTGGGAGACTCTGTCCATAGGACAACAATCAGTCGTATACTGCACAAATCCGGCATTTATGGAAGAGTGGCAAGAAGAAAGCCATTTCTTAAAGATATCCATAAAAAGTATAGTTTAAAGTTTGCCACGTGCCACCTGGGAGACACACCAAACATGTGGAAGAAGGTGCTCTGGTCAGATGAAACCAAAATCTAACTTTTTAGCAACAATGCAAAAAGTTATGTTTGGCGTAAAAGCAACACAGCTCATCACCCTGAACACACCAACCCCACTGTCAAACATGGTGGTGGCAGCATCATGGTTTGGGCCTGCTTTTCTTCAGCAGGGACAAGGAAGATGGTTAAAATTGATGTGAAGATGGATGGAGCCAATTACAGGACCATTCTGAAAGAAAACCTGATGGAGTTTGCAAAAGACCTGAGACTGGGACGGAGATTTGTCTTCCAACAAGACAATGATCCAAAACATAAAGCAAAATCTACAATGGAATGGTTCACAAATAAACATATCCAGGTGTTAGAATGGCCAAGTCAAAGTCCAGACCGGAATCCAATCGAGAATCTGTGGAAAGAACTGAAAACTGCTGTTCACAAACGCTCTCCATCCAACCTCACTGAGCTCGATCTGTTTTGCAAGGAGGAATGGGCAGAAATTTCAGTCTCTCGATGTGCAAAACTGATAGAGACATACCCCAAGCGGCTTACAGCTGTAATCGCAGCAAAAGGTGGCGCTAAAAAGTATTAACTTAAGGGGGCTGAATAGGTAGTGAGCCCTTGCAGATCGCCAGCTAGTGCCTATAGCACTAAAACTGTTATAGGGCGGTTGGCAAGTGGTTAAATTGAACCTTCTGCTCCCTGTTTTAATGTTGTAATGATGCCACCTCTAAATGATAGATCCCCTGGATTGTTTACGAATAAAAGCTGAGAGAGATCTTTCATTTAGCAGCGGTAATGCTACCACAGCTAAATGACAGATCCCTGGCTGCTGTTTGTGAACACAAAATGTCACTTTTGAGTAGAGTAGATTTCCCCATTTCTGACTCACAACCAGTGATGGAAGTAACCGCGTTTAAGTAAACGGCGTTACTTAACGCAGTTACTTTAGAGGGTAACGAATAATCGAACTGATTAATCCCGTTGAAATTACTTCGGCCTCGTTACCGCAATTACATCTACTGCCACTAGATGGCAGTAGTGTAATTCCTCCTCTCCTCTAAGACTGAGGCCGGCGCTGTCCGCAGCACTGGCCTCAGTCAATGAGAGAGAGAGGGAGCAGCACAGGCGTGGAGGAGGAGGACGGAGCCAGACGGACCGCAGTGTGCCGGGGCAGGCCACACCACCACCACCAGCACCCAGCCACCACCACCAGCAGCAGCCAGCCACCACCACCACCACCACCAGTCAGCCACCACCACCACCAGCAGAGAGCCAGCCAAGCAGCACTGCAGCAGCAGCACAACAGGTACCAAAAAACAAAAACAAAAAAAAAAGAACTCAGTCACAGACAGTCAAGACAGAAGGACTCAGACCCCCACAGTGCGCCACACCACCACCAGTCTCCACCACCTACCCACCCTATATACCCTCTGACCCCTATATACACCTACCCACCCTATACACCCACTGACCCCTTTATACACCTACCCACCCACCCTATACACCCACTGACCCCCAAATACACCTACCCACCCACCCTATACATCGGCAGTGTACCACGCAGGTACCACAGTGCCACTCTCAGCAAATACCACTCAGGTACCACTCAGCAAATACCATGCAGGTACCACTAAGCAAATACCACGCATACAAGGAGCATATAAGTTATTTGACAAATTTGATAATTTTTTTTAAACTAACGCAATAGTTACTTTCCCTGGTAATTAGTTACTTTTTTACTGATGCAACTCAGTCACTAACTCAGTTACTTTTTGGGAGAAGTAACTAGTAACTGTAACTAATTACTTTTTTTAAGTTACATGACCAACACTGCTCACAACACAGACAGAAAAAAACATTGGTAAAGGTTCTTCTCCGTTCCCTTTCTACTAAAACGTATTTTTGTTGCTGTCTCTGTCCTGTGATTTTCCATCACTTCCTGTTCCTGTGAAACCACTTCTAAGAGGAAAATAGAACTAATTTCCAGGTTCTAACTCTGACCACTTCCTCCAAGACAGGGCCGGCGCTACCTGTAAGGCGACCCAGGCAGTCGCCTAGGGCGCAACTCAGCAGGGGGCGCCAGCATCCTGCCTGCTGCACCTGGTCCCGGAATAAGTATGGACTGGTGGGTGCGGGCAGCGCCCCTCATGCTGTGCTGTGCTGGCGCCTGCCTGGGCGCTTTTGAGCTGAGTGAGTCAGGCTGCTGAGCGGGCTCCAGCATCGGAAATCTTAATCGTCTCTAAGCGGCTACTAGAGAACAAAGCGCTGAGGGCGCCATGTTGAAGCCTCTCCTATGGCCCTCAATAGGACTATTTCAGCAACGGGAGTAGCCAATAGCAGTTCAGGCTCCACCCGGCTCCAGGAGGAAGCGGCGCCGGGGAGGAAGAGCAGCGATAGCGGGACCTCCCAGGACCGATGGACAGGCTGCCGGGGCCGAAGAACGAGGATGGGCAGGAAGTGCAGGTAGCTGGGGACAGCTGCATCTGCCTGCAAACGGATCCCCTGGAAGAAGCAGCTCCAAGACTATAAAAAAAACTTTTGTAACTACATTTTTTAATAAGTCATCTTCCTTCTTTTGTGCGAACAGTATTTAAGAAGACACCTTATACTTACCTTGCCTGCTTTCTCCCCCTCATCTTCTGGTGCTCAACTCAGATGTGTCAGTGGCTGGGGGGAGTGGTGGCATCAATGAGTGAGCCCAGCGTTTGTCTGATCCCAATAGTGCTAAATGCAACTGTGGAAGGAATAGTGAGGGCTTCTTTTGTGATACAATTAAATTAGTCATTCGTGTGGTGACAATTGAAAAAAAGACTTTAGGGAAAAAATACAATTTATTTTTGATGACAAGTAAATAAAGCTTGACTTCAATAGCTCGTAGGAATTCATCATGGTGTCCATTTTGCTGAATTCTCTCCTTCCTGACTGGATCTGGCAGAAAAGTAAATCAGAATTGTCAACAAAAAAGTTTTTGTTTCTCGCTAATTAGTCTCTGCTGGTTAGCCGGTTAAGAAGGTAAAAAATGAAAGCTTAGGCAATAGAAGAACAGTGCTTTTGTCTGTCTTTTTCTATTTTGTTTTCTCTAAATATTTTTCTCTTCTTTTTTTCCCTTTTGGTCCAGCAAAGTATTTGGTATTTGTTACAGCTAAGTGTGATGTACTACAAGAAGAAGGGCAGGAAAGTTGAGTAAAAAGGGGGTCCCATGGGGGGGGGGGTGGTATTAGCATAAACACTGTCACTTTGCCCTGCATGGGCAAGCCTACAGTGTCTATTTAAGTTTTGTTTTTTTTTTCATTTTTTTTTTCGATAGAGTAAGGGAGGGTTATAACCCTGGTCAGTTTATTTTGTGCCATCTGCGTCCCATTGTGGAGATTTCCCTTCACTTCCTGTCCCATAGCCAAAACAGAAAGTGAGAGAAAATCCCTGCAAATTAAGGGAATTCCTCGGGGACCTCCAGGTCACCAGAACTAGTGTCCCTATTGGAAGATTCCCCCTCTATCAGTTTTCTGGGGACAACACAAAATTAGGGTTTTCTTTTACTTTCACTTTTGATAATGGTAAACAGAACAAATAGAGAGCCTTGTTTGTACCTTGCTGGATGAATGGGTTATTAGCAAATATTGATCATGAATTGTCATGAATGGGTCAAGTCACAATGCTCTTCAAACAAAACCTGTTCCTTTGTACTAACCTGTTACTTCAAAAGTAAGTACAATACATAGCATAGCCCTTGCCATGGCACAAGATGTATTTCTGTGTTTCTAAAGGAATAGAAATTGGGACTGATTTTTGGCGAAGAAGTTTTATTCAATCAGTCACCAATCAAATGCAATTTTCACTGCAGGTTTGAATATGATTGGTAGCTGAGAAGAAACGCCAGTTAATATTACAGTTCTTTAGTAAAAAAAAGTTCTCGTCCCCAGGTGGACCATTACTTTAATTCTTACAGGCAAATAACAAGCTACAGACGGTTTGGAATTACTGATATGTTAGGTCTTAAATGAACTCGGAATTATTCTGCATATCAGGCCTGCTAGCAAGTCCTCCAACTGACACCAGAGTTTGAAAATAGAATCTTTCAGTCAATATGTTAAACTCTCAGTTCACGAGGATCAGAGCCCATCAAAACCCATCTTACGGCCGTGAAAGATTGACTTTCCCCTTCGCAGCTATTTCAAAGCATTTATGTGATATCTGCCATAGAAATGGATTGAAGCCTGTGATATTGATTTGGAAAAATAAGAAGAAAAGACTCCTGACTGTATTCTGAAGGGTCTTGACACATTGTGATCCCACATTACCCCTGCAGCAGGACACTGATGCATTCCCTAATGGTGTGGGGGCTGTGGTGTCTTACATTGAGCCTTCAGGAGGAAACAGGCCCATTCAGTTCTTGGTTCAAAGATCCTAAGCCGCCGGGTGAAAAGCACGAAAGAAAAGATTGATCAGAAAAGGCAGTCACATAGGACCGTATCAAATCTGCTGCCAGCTACATCTCCGTGCCATTTGTAATATACAGGCAATGCGGTTCAGTGGGGAGAAGAAGTTTAATAATACTCATCAAAATATTAGATCTGCAGCAAACAAAATGTGCTAACAATCTTTTTAAGAGGCTGAAGTTTATCTGGCAGCACAAAAATTACCACTAAATTTATAATAACATACCAGGACATAAACCCCCTTTATTGTTACTGGGGGCTGCAAAAGCCCTTGTACTAAAAGTAAAAGAGTACCCAAAGCCAAAACTTTTTTTTCTGTTTAATGTAGGGAATGTGGAGCACCTCTATTATCATTTTCTTTTTTTGTGTTCCCCTTGGGATGATTCACTTATGTCCCCCCTTATTATATTTGTACTGGTCAAAGACTATCGTCTTTGGGGCTGAAAGTAAGGCAAAATCCAAAAAAATGAGCTGTCACCTGACTCAGTAAAAGGGAATGCATTCGCCGCATCTAAAAACTGGTAAGCTGCATTGAATTACATTTTAGTTATAGGGAGACCCGAAGTAAAAGAATCAAAACATCAACGGAGGGCCGGCATGACAGGAGTTAAGGGGTCAGTGGAACAAAAAGTAGTTAAATATGATATATATATATAATTGGGTTCTAATTGGTTTAGGAGGGGTAGTAGGTAAGGTATGGGAGGAGTTGCAGGGAGGGGTGGATAGGCATAAGGGAGGGCTGATCTTCAGTCAAAGGGAGATCAGCCAGGGAAAAACCTTGGTAAAACTTGCAATCTGCAGTTCTCTCCCTTCTGCACAATCCACTGCAAATCGCAGCATAAGACAGAAAATGGGCGATTTGGAAGGGCTTTTTTCCCAGCTGCGGGCAGCTGCTTTGGAGCATGGAATGGACTGGCTGCATGCCCAGATTGCGGGGATGCTAGGGGGAGTCAGCCAGGGGGCTGCAGAGCCGGCGCCCCCTGCCATGACACGTGCTCAGAGGTCACGACCTCCGGAGCTCCTGAGCCCTTCAGTGACTCCCAGGGTCTGGCGACACTGTAGGAGCCCCTATGGTACTGTTCCTAGAGACCCTCCAGGACCGGCACGGAAGCACCGCCCGGCTCAGCCTCCTGTGTAGCCTGGGAGGAATCCTCTGCCCCAGCGGAACGCTGTAGGTAGGGACAGGGTGGCTCCTCTACCCTACCCCCTGCCTCTACTCCATCGACTCAGGACCTGGATGCGGCCTCCCCCCACTCCGAGGTCCAGGGGGAACGGCATGGGAGTGTGTTAGCGACGGTAGCCGGCTGTAATGTTCTGGTACCTCTGGTACCCTTATTTCCACATTTCTCTCTTAATATTGCGTCCCATCTTGCTATCCAAATGGGACGCATACACCTTTAAGGGCAATGACATCATCGCCGAGCGCCGCTATGAGTGGCTATTCCAATCGCCGGCTTTCTCTCACTCATTGCTCGTTCAAACCGCATGTTCACCGCACCTTCTCTTGTGAAGCTGGAGCTGCTGGCTATTCCCTTTGCCTGAACTGAACCGGAACCTCGCTGCCGATCCGTATCTCGCTACTGGATCACCTCTCACTACTGAACTTTGTTACTAATACCTATCTAGTGATAAGTACCCCACAGGGGATTCCTTATTAACCTGCACTTCTACTGTCATCTACTGCATATACCAGGACTATCTCTATCTAAGCTATTTCCTATCATCTGCATAGACTGTTAGCTCTTGGGACTACCATCAACTATCCTTGCACTAGGTTACTCTGTCTTGTATACTCCATCTGCTGTCCCCTACCATCTGCACTATACTTGACATTAGAACCTATCTGCTTACTACCATCTCCTAATACTACTCCTAGGTGCTCACCATACTATAGCCTGTCTCTCACCTATATACTCTCACATATTCTATCCCTCCATTAACATCAGATTGAGTGTATGTATATTGCATAAACAGGCTGTGCACAGTGATGAAGTCCTGAGAGTTGGATATGTTTGTTCAACAGAATCTCTACACGACTACTGAGTGTGACAATTCTGCAAATCCATCCACTAACAAAAACGCATGAGCGTTACAGATTGAAAGAGCCTTAAATAAATTATGGATTCAGCAGAATTACCCACTCAGGTACTACAATTAAAACAGCAAGTAGATGCATTGATCCTTGCTCTTACAGAGGTAAAAAACGAAAATCAGGCTTCAAGACAGCAGGTTGGCCGTCTCACGCAGCTTTCTGCTGCTCAGCCCCATGAGCCTAAGATAAACCCTCCTCTAGTGTTTACTGGTGATCGGAGTAAATTTCGTGAATTTAGAAACGCATGTCGATTGCTTTTCTTGTTAAAACCTCTGACCTACACCACTGACCAAATTAAAGTCTGTACCATTATCTCCTATCTGACGGGTGAACCCCGGGCCTGGGCAGACGCTCTCTTTGAGAAAGATGACCCACTCCTTAACTCCTATCCTTTATTCCTAGCGCAACTCGCTAGTTTATATGAAGACCCAAATAGGCAGAGTACTGCTGATACCCAATTGAGGGCTTTAAAACAAGGAAGGAGACCTGTTGAAGATTTCGTGGCAAATTTCAAAAGATGGTCCCCTGATTCAGGGTGGAACGACACATCTTTGCGAACGCAGTTCAGACTCGGCCTATCAGAGGCCGTTAAAGACTAGCTCGCCCGAGCGGATTTACCTGGCACTTTGGATGGCCTGATGCAGACCAGTATCAATATTGACAGACGACTGCGAGAAAGAAAGGCTGAGAAGATGGGCTTACCATTTTCCAGTCCTTCTCGGATGTCGCCTGCTGACCCTACTCCTATGGAGGTAGGAATGATACGCCCACCTTTGACCCTTTCCGAACGTGCCAGGAGGAAAACCGAACATCTCTGCATGTACTGCGCATCCTCGGATCATTTGATAAGCGGCTGTCCCCTTGTCCGCAAAAAAGAGGGTGAGTGGTCAAATGTCTTGCTAGGGGGACTAACAACTTCCTTTTCTAATCCTTATCTTTTTGTTCAATTGACATTGCAGTGGGACCAAACTAGGATCACCACCAAGGCTATGATCGACACTGGATCTTGTGGAAACTACATTGATACTTGTTTTGTCTCCTTAAATAAAATACCTATTGTTCCAAAACCCAAACCTGTCTCTGTTAGTTTTATTAACGGTACCCCTTTATCCTCCGGTCCCATCACCAATCAGACACAAGCACTCCTTGTAACTGCTGACAAGTCTCATGTGGAGACCACCACCTTTGATGTATTAACCTCACCACATTTTCCCATTATTTTGGGACTTCCCTGGTTACACATACATCAACCAATCATCGATTGGAAAACAAGAACGCTAGCCTTCTCTTCTCACTATTGCGAAACTACGTGTAATCTCCCCCCATATGGTAGGATCCTGTCTGTGGTGTCGGATGACATTATACCAAAATGTTATCAGGATTTATCGGAGGTTTTCCTTGAGAAAAACGCTCAAGTGTTGCCTCCCCATAGGGACTATGATTGTTGTATCGATCTACTCCCTAATAGTAAGTTGCCTTTTGGTCACGTCTATCCTCTTTCACAAGATGAACTCTCTCATCTCAAGGAATATCTGGATGAAAACTTGGCAAAAGGATTCATCCGACCTTCTACTTCCTCCACTGCTGCTGGACTCTTCTTTGTCCGCAATAAGGATTCTAGTCTTAGGCCTATCATTGATTTCAGACAATTAAATACCATTACAATAAAGGATTGTTATCCTTTACCTCTTATTCCTGAACTTATCGAACAGGTGCGCGGAGCTTCCTACTTTTCAAAATTGGACCTAAAAGGGGCATACAATTTAATTCGTATCCGTGAGGGGGATGAATGGAAGACAGCATTCAGAACCAGATACGGACTGTTTGAGTACCTCGTGATGCCATTTGGGTTGTGTAATGCTCCCGCAGCCTTCCAACGTTTTATAAATGAGATATTCAGAGACTTGCTTGATGTTTGTGTTGTAGTATATTTGGACGATATACTTATTTATTCTCATTCCTTACCTGAGCACATAAAACATGTAAGACTTGTGTTGTCAAGACTACTTGCACATAACTTATATGTTAAATCAAAAAAATGTTTATTCCATAAAGAGGAAGTACTATTCCTAGGATACATTATATCTAAAAATGGAATCAAAATGGACATGAGCAAAATATCCTGCATTCTGGATTGGCCTGTGCCAACCACTCGCAAAGCATTACAAAGGTTCCTCGGATTCTCTAACTACTATAGGAAGTTCATTAAGAACTTCTCTGCGATTGTGAAACCTCTCACACAACTCACAAGCACAAAAAAAATCATTCAAATGGTCAGAAGAAGCAAATGGAGCTTTCTGTCTGTTGAAATCAAGCTTTACTTCTGCTCCCATACTACGCCATCCAGACCCATCCCTTCAATACATCTTGGAGGTAGATGCTTCAAATATGGCAGTAGGAGCAGTTCTCTCACAACGACCAACAAACACCTCACCTCTTCACCCAGTTGCTTTCTTCTCAAAGTCATTAAGCAGCCCCGAGGTGAATTACCCAGTAGGTGAGAAAGAGTTGCTAGCCATAAAACTGGCACTAGAGAATTGGCGACATCTACTTGAGGGTACTCAATTGCCAATCCTTATATATACTGATCACAAAAACCTTCAATACCTTCAGACTAATAGAACTCTTTCCCACCGGCAGGTACGGTGGTCGTTATTCTTTTTGAGAATTAATTTTTTAGTAACCTACACACCTGCAGACAAAAATAAAAAAGCGGATGCGCTTTCACGATTAGCCGAGAATGATTGCACCGAGGTTCACTCAGTTCCTATAATACCACATGAACGTATTGTCGGCGTCGTTCGTTCCCTGAAGGAGGAGATTTTGCACAGCATAGGACTGGATTCACCTCCACCACAACTATATGCTGACGCAGAAGGCTTCCTTTACTACAACGATAAATTATACATACCCCCTACTATGCGAACCAAGATCTTGGAATTGTCGCATGATGTACCTATGGCAGGACATATGGGTATGACTAAAACTTTCAATCTACTTACTAGGCAGTTTTGCTGGCCAGACATGAAGACAACCGTAAAAAAGTTTGTTTCATCTTGCGATATCTGTGCAAGGTCTAAATTTGACAATACGAAACCATCGGGTCTACTTTGTAGTTTACCAATACCCCAGGTTCCGTGGGAAGTGGTATCCTTAGACTTCATAGTGGAACTACCACCTTCCAAAGGATTCAACACCATCTTAGTATCAGTGGACCATCTGACCAAGATGGCACATTTCACTCCTATCCGAAGACTACCTTCATCCAAACAAACAGCGGAATTACTTGTGAAACATGTCTTTAAGTTACATGGTATTCCAAAAACACTGCTGTCTGACCGTGGTTCACAATTCATCTCAAAGTTTTGGCTAGCTCTATGTCAGATACTACGAATAGAGCGTAAACTTACTTCTCCATACCACCCTCAGACCAACGGACAGACAGAGAGAGTTAACCAGTGCATTGAGCAATATCTACGTTGCTATACTTCATATCTACAGGACGATTGGGTGGATCTCCTCCCGCTGGCGGAATTCGCCTATAACAACGCGATCCACAGCACTACTAAACAAAGTCCATTCTACTTAAATTATGGGTTTCATCCCACACTCCTTCCACCACGTATCTTGCCATCAAGTAATCCAGTGGCATCTGATTATCTTACCCAGATAAAGGATTCTCTGGGATTACTCAACAATACCATCTCACATGCTCATAGCCAACAAAAGAGGTACTACGACCTCCGTAGGAAACCCTCTCCCCAATATGCCATTGGGGATCTTGTCTGGCTTTCTACAAAAAATCTGAGATTAAAGATCCCTAGTAAAAAACTTGGACCTCTATTCCTGGGACCTTTCCCAATAAAGAAGCTTATTGGAAAAGCTGCAGTACAACTCACATTACCAACAGACCTCAAGATACATCCCATCTTCCATGTGTCGCTACTAAAGCCCCATGTTCCTAACCAAGGAATAAGGCCTACCATATCATCTCCACCTCCTGTACAAGTTGAAGGTGGAGAAGAATTTGAGATAAAGGAGATCCTGGATTCCCGTATCCATAGAAGAAGACTCCAATATCTAGTACGATGGAAGAACTATGGGCCCCAAGATGACACCTGGCTGGATACCTCCGATATACATGCCCCTAGACTGATTCGCAATTTCCACTCGAAATACCCGGAAAAAACAGTTCTAGGGGCCTTCCGGAGCAGGCCTTAAGGGGGGGGTACTGTAATGTTCTGGTACCTCTGGTACCCTTATTTCCACATTTCTCTCTTGATATTGCGTCCCATCTTGCTATCCAAATGGGACGCATACACCTTTAAGGGCAATGACATCATCGCCGAGCGCCGCTATGAGCGGCTATTTCAATCGCTGGCTTTCTCTCACTCATTGCTCGTTCAAACCGCATGTTCACCGCACCTTCTCTTGTGAAGCTGGAGCTGCTGGCTATTCCCTTTGCCTGAACTGAACCGGAACCTCGCTGCTGATCCGTATCTCGCTACTGGATCACCTCTCACTACTGAACTTTGTTACTAATACCTATCTAGTGATAAGTACCCCACAGGGGATTCCTTATCAACCTGCACTTCTACTGTCATCTACTGCATATACCAGGACTATCTCTATCTAAGCTATTTCCTATCATCTGCATAGACTATTAGCTCTTGGGACTACCATCAACTATCCTTGCACTAGGTTACTCTGTCTTGTATACTCCATCTGCTGTCCCCTACCATCTGCACTATACTTGACATTAAAACCTATCTGCTTACTACCATCTCCTAATACTACTCCTAGGTGCTCACCATACGATAGCCTGTCTCTCACCTATATACTCTCACATATTCTATCCCTCCATTAACATCAGATTGAGTGTATGTATATTGCATAAACAGGCTGTGCACAGTGATGAAGTCCTGAGAGTTGGATATGTTTGTTCAACAGAATCTCTACACGACTACTGAGTGTGACAATTCTGCAGCTGCAAATCCATCCACTAACAAAAACGCATGAGCGTTACACCGGCCTATTGCCTGGTGCAGCCGGTGTCCCTCTCCCTTCCTTCCATCCGGCTTCTACAGGGGACCTTCAACATCTGGCTGGCTGCGGCTTCTGGGTCGGCTGAGGCATGCTGTCTCTGCGCGCCGCTCAGATGTCCAGAGTGCCATGCAAGTGAGGAGGGATGGTGCGATTGGTTCCCGTGAACAGCGGCCGGCTGATGACGTCAGCGGACAGAGCCCTGCGGAGGTCATAGATGAGGATGGCAACAGCTCTGAGGGGGAGTTCCTGGCTGGGGGTTCGGAGGCACAGAGGGATGCTGCAGTGGTGGATGTCAATGCAACAGCTGGTGGATTTTCTATCCCAGCGCAGCCAGGTAAGACCACTTCCTCTTTTCCTGACTTTCCTGACTTTTCTGGGTGTGCTTCGTTGGGGGGTATGGTCTATGGGTGAGGGGGTCCGGTTCGCGTGAGGGAATATCACGGGCTTAGGGTCTTCTGGTGGTGTGTTGGGGGACTCTTGGGTGATGGAGTTATTGGCGGGTGTCCGGGATCTGCTTAGCTGCTCGGAGGATTCTTCGGGTCGCGCTTTGCCTATGGTGGTGTGGGTGCCCAGTGATGCACCTTGCCCCCAGGTGTCGTAGCAGATAGGGGGTTTTTTGCGGTCGTGGCGCCTCCTCCTTCAGTGGTTTTGGACGCAGTTCTGGCCGCGGGCTCCACCACGGGGACCGTGGTGAGGCAGGCGCAGCAGCCTGCTGTGGAGGTTCTAGTGCTGGATACCACAGGTAAGGATTCCAAAAAGGAAAACCGACAGAATTAGATTGGCAGATTCCGGAAAGTGCGAAGTTTATGTATGCTTTGAGGGCCCACTGGGGGGCGCATTTGAAGCCGGAAGTGAGAGAGAAGATCTGGAAAGGGGAGTACGTTGACATTTTTTCGTTACTTCCTGCTTGAAAAGTTGAATCTGGATAAGGGTATGAGGAGAGCAAGAAGGAAGATGAGGAGAAGTAGCAGTATCATTTGATCCCACGTACTTTTACCAATTTGTTGCAGGCCTTTGCGATTCGGGGAGAAGGCGCCAGAGAACTGTTCAGCCTTCTTTTGCTACCTGGATGCGATTGGTGAGGCTCATCGTGTCTACAGGGGACTAGCGTGGTTGCGCTATGATGAAAAGTTTCGCCACCCACAAGGGAAAGGGTCGGTCAGGTAACACTGCGGGAAAAGGGGAGGACTCCGGTGAAAGTAACAAGGATACTTCCCTTTCTAAGTAGGTATCCGGATCGTGCGGCGGCGTACCTGCTTCAACAGGGTTTTTTGGTTGGTTTTCAGATTCCGTGTAGGCTTAGCTTCCCCCCTCCCCCTTCGGCCAACTTGCGTTCGACCCTGGCACATCCGGAAGTGGTGTCTGAGAAACTGGCCAAGGAGGTTGGGTTGGGTCGCATGGCAGGTCCATTCGTCTCTCCGCCATTTTCTAACCTGGTGGTCTCTCCATTGGGAGTGGTCCCTAAGAAAGAGCCCAACAAGTTTCAGTTAACTCATCATTTATCGTATTCGAAGGGTGGATCAGTTAATGATCATATTGATCCGAATCTGTGTTCAGCTTCCTACACCTCTTTCAACGCAGCGGTGTGTTGGGCTCGACGCTATGGCCGGGGGTCCCTGTTGGCTAAAACTGACATTGAGGCCACTTTTAGGCTCCTTTCCGTTCACCCCGACAGTTTTCATCTGCCGGATTGCAGGTGGCTGGGCGGGTTTTATGTGGACCGCTGCGTGCCAATGGGGTGCTCTATTTCCTGCTCGTTATTCAAGACTTTTAGTTCTTTCTTTGAATGGGTGGTCCGGGATGTGTCTGGGATTCCGTCGGTCATCCACTATCTGGATGATTTCCTGTGTACAGGCCCTGCTTCTTCCCCTCAGTGTTGGGTTCTTCTTGCTACGGTGCAACATATGGCCGATTGTTTCGGCATGCCCTTGGCTCCGGATAAGACGCAGGGCCCTTCCACAGCTCTGGTTTTTCTAGGTATCCTGATTGACACGGTGGCCATGGAATCCCGGACAAGTTGGTGGATTAACGGGATACTGTGCCGGTGGCTAGGCGGTGCAAAAAGGTGACTTTGCGTCAACTTTAGTCCCTGCTGGGGAACCTTAATTTTGCTTGTCGCATTATGCCGATGGGTAAAATTTTTAATAGGCATTTGGCGGTGGCTATGGTGGCTATGGAGGGAGTTAAATTATGGCGATGGAAGAGGTTGATCAAAAAGCCAAAAATAGGAAGTACTTCCGAGACTTGGAGGACTATGCAGCTTCCAAAGTGTTTAAATGGGTGGGGAAGAAGACACGGTTGCCATCACTCAAGAACCTTCAGGTGAAGGAACATCAGAAGACAAAGTGAGGCAAGTTGGTTTTGTAAAACCCAAAGATATTCCCAAAAGGTCCCTCACCCAGCAGAATTCTTCCAGAACACACTCAGAGCCTACCAACTTACCTAAGGTTTCTAAAAATAGGAACTTTAAACCGTTAAAAGAGTCACACCAACCACCTTTACATAAAGGAAAAACTAGATGGAAAGATAAAAAGAAAAAACCTGAGGTATGGGGGTACGACCACTCTAAACAGGCACAAGAAGAGAGATCCATCTTATGAGAGGAGCCGGAGAAGATCCAGGTCTAGATCAAGATCGCCACAGAGAGGGTCCATGGATTATACTGGATATTACTCAGAACCCCCCATACTCCAAGGAACTCAAGATATTCATCTCAAAATAGAAACGAATCCTTACGATATGAAGATTCCGAAGAAGATGAAGGTTACACGAACCTGAGAGATGCCTTACAAACCCCAATAAGCTCAAAACCACTGTGTTTTTTAGGCCAGGACCTAGCAAAAGGCAAAAGAAAAAAAACAACAGGGGCTGTAGGGGGGGGGCACAGCCCGGAAAAAAGAAAAAATAGATGCACCTGGAATCTTTAATTTGAGCGGAATTGTTCTTACTGACTCAGAGAAACAAACACTGAATAAGGGATTAAAATATGCCCCAAAGAAAGCACTCAACAAATTTCAGACCTTTTTAGTTGTACATAAATACATCCGAAAACTGAACGTCAAAAGGCATTTTTTATCCAAAGCTCAAGAAAGGAACTATGTGTCATATAACCAATCCTCTTGTATTCCCACCAACCTAAAGAATGCTTCCCTATTCAATCCTGGAGGCACTCTAAGTAATCATGTTATGATCTTCAGGGACGTGGTACTAAAAGAATTAGAGGAGAAAGAATTCACATGTAAAACACAAAGGGACCTTTTGAAAGGGATCAAGACTTTGTGTGACAACAAAAACTTGATCATCCGTCCAGCGCATAAAGGAGCTGGAACGGTGCTCTTGAAAAGAGAGGATTATCTGGAGGAGATGAATAACCTCCTAGCAGATAGAGAAACATATGAAGTTCTCCGGAAAGACCCCACCTCCACCTATATAAGAAAATTGGAGAAAATCATTAAGAAGGGTTTCAATGAGCATCATTAATGAAAAAGAGAAACAATTTTGGGCTCCGCTTGCCCCCCGAATACCCATTATATATTACCTTCCCAAGGTGCATAAAAGCCTAACAAAACCGCCTGGTAGACCAATAGTGAGCGGAATTGATTCTGTGACATCACGAATTGGCAAATATGTGGATTATTTCCTACAACCATTGGTACAGGAGACACCCGCATACTTAAAGGATACTTTCCAGTGTATCAAGGAAATAACCCAACTAGAAATAGAGGGGAATCTTCTATTGGTTACCGCTGATATTACATCTTTATATACGGTCATCCCACACAATCTAGGGTATGAAGCTGTTAGTGTGTTCCTGGACCAAGCGTACGAGATCCCTCTCAAACAAAGGAAGTTTATTTTAGAATTATTGACCTTTGGGATGGAACACAATTATTTTTATTTTGGTAACCGATTTTTTCTGCAGTGGAGAGGCATGGCTATGGGGGCAAAATTTGCCCCCAGTCTCGCCAACCACTTCATGGCACTCTTGGAGGACAGGAATATTTTTTCCGAAAAGATCTATGAGCTGTGCTTTTGGCGTCGCTATATTGATGATGTAATTTTCTTTTGGAGAGGTGATGAAGAGACCTTACACAAGTTTATGCAGAATCTTAACTATAACAACTGGGGAATTCGATTCACATACACATGGAGTACGTCCTCGGTGAATTACCTAGACTTGGTTGTATACAGAAGAGGCACCTGTTTCTATACCAGTGCCTATCAAAAGCCCACTGATAGGAATGGCTTCATCTCTTTAGATAGTTGCCATCACCCTTCGTGGCTCTGGTCCATACCGAAAGGGCATTTTAAGAGGATAAGAAGAAACTGTTCTGAAGCTTCTAATTTTCACACCCAAGCAGAAATTTTGAAAAAATGATTTGAAGAAAAAGGATACGTTCCTAAAACATTGGAATCAAATATTCAGGGAATAGAGCAATGCACACAAGAACAACTAGTTAGTTCATGTCCAAATAAAACAACAGGAACAAAATTTGATTTTGCTTTTGTTACACAATTCTCTAGCAACTACAGGTGGATGAATTATGTTTTTCGAAAACATTGGGGAATATCACAGCAAGATAAAGTTCTAGGACCAGCACTTCCTACAGGGCCAAAAATGATCTTTAGGAAAGCCAAGAATTTAAAGGAAATTATAGCCCGGACTCCTATAGACAAACCACTGGCTCCAGTATTATTCCCCAACCTGAAGGGTTACTTCACCTGTACGAATTGTAGCCTATGTCTGAATTCCAAGACAGTTAAAACCAATTTCTTCAAATCCACAGTGACAGGAGAAAAATATCCCATTAAAGACTTCATCACCTGTCACACCAAAGGAGTAGTTTATTTACTTACGTGTAGCTGCAAGCAGCAATACTTAGGAAGAACTATAAGGACGGCCAACATAAGAATAGGCGAAAACCTAGCCAACATTAGGAAGGGCTTCCCAGGACACAGCCTGTCCCAACACTTAGCTTCTCATCACCAGTAGGGATGATCGAACGGTTCGGGTCGACCATCGGTTCGACCCGAACATTGACTGTTCGAAATTCGGCCGAATTCCAAACTTTTTGCTGAAAAAGTTCGGAATTTGGCAACCAGAACCGACCAAAATGCAATGGGACAGGAACTGGACTTTAAAAGCCTGTGATTGGACCAGAACCATCAGTAAAAGTCAATTGAGGGGGCAGGAGGATGCTAGGAATGTGATTGGAGTGACTAGGGGGTCCAGAGGCCAATCAGTAGTGAATACGCCCCCCAGTATATAAGATAGCCCCGCCAAATCTCTAGCATTGTAATACAGAGATGTGGAAGAGAGTGAAAGCAGTTCTGTTACTCCTCCTTCAAAAGTGTCATTTAGCAATTATTAGTGTGAGGAAAGGGATATCTAGTGTAGTTAGGGTACTATTTTCCACTATGGTTAGATTTAATAATCTAGTTTCTGTAGGGAAAGTGTTAAGTGTCAGGGTGACTGTAGTGTAGTGTAGGGTTAACTGACTCTGACTGCTATGGCAGGGTGACCAAACTCTTCCATGTCAGGGTGACCGCCATAGAAAAAAGATCGTTTGTATTAGAATTGCAGTAGAGCAGGATAGTGGCTTCGCTACTTTCACACCTGGCCGTTTTTGTTGCAGGCGTTTATTGGGTTTTTTTGTGGACGTCTTTGGAGGCAGGCAGGACATCTGAACTTCTGTGTAGGGGTATATATATACACACACACACACATGTATGTATATATACACATACTGTACACACATATAGGCGTGAAAGTAGCAGAACCCTATGCCTGTGCTAATTAAATTATTTGCAGGCATAGGGCTTCGCTCCTATCACACCTATATGTGCGTATGTGTATAAATACATATATGTGTGTGTGTATATATACCCCTATACAGAAGTTCAGATGTTCTGCCTGCCTCCAAAGACGCCAAAAAATGCCCAAAAAAACGCCTGCAACAACCTGTCTGGCGGATAAAGTTTTACATCGCTGTATGTACTGTAAGTTACTGTGATCGGAGTAGATCGGAGTAGCTCTGCAACATAATCCTCTACAGGTTTCTTGCCCTGTTTTAGGGAACGAAGAGCAGTTTCTGCAGTGGATTGTTTACTGGGGTCATCGTAAAGAAGCGCCAAGGCAGTACAAAAAGCAGGGAATGACTCTAGTATGAGGTCATTCTTCTCAAGAAAAATGTTGGCCCAAGCTCTGGGCTCCCCCCTTAAGTAAGAGATGGTTTTGCAAACTTTAATTCTATCGGTAGAATAAGTGCGTGGTTTGAGGTAAAAAAGTAAGTGGCAGGAAGTTATAAATTCCCGGTATTTCCTTTAATCCCCAGAAAAAGTGTCAGAGGGACTGATCTTAGGTTCAGGATTTATGGGAAAGGCTGTGCGACCCGCTAGCAAGGTTGTAAGAGTCTGGTTCTCCTGTTGTAACTCAGTTACTGTCTGGGTAAGAGTCTCTAAACTCTGATTCAGGTTCATTACCAGAGTTGTATAAAGTACTCAAAACTCATACTTAAGTAAAAGTACAAGTGCTCAATCAAAAAGTGACTTGAGTAGAAGGGGAAGTGCTCGATCAAAAAGTGACTTGAGTAGAAGTACTAAAGTATTCAACATTTTTTGTACTTAAGTATTGCAAGTAGTTTTTTAAAAAAATTTTGCTACTCAAGTACTGAAAGTAAAAGTACCAGTAGTTTTGAAAAAAAAATTGCTACTCAAGTGCTGAAAGTAAAAGTACAAGTACTGTGTTAAGTAGTTATTAAAGAAAGAAGTCAAAAGTTTGAACATCATATTGTTTTTTATTATTTCAAATGCAGCTTTTATTTATACATATAGGAGCATTTATTTTCGTATGCGCTGATAATACACATGTTTTGGGCTTCATGAAACCTGCCATCTACTGTTCTGGCAGTGGTAATTTTTATAATTGTAACGAGTAACTATGCAGCACAAAAAAAAAATATCAGAGTAGAAGTATTGAAATCATCGAAAAAATGTAGTGAAGTAAAAGTGGAAGTAGGAGAAAAAAATTCTACTCTAGGAAAGTACAGATATCGCCTTTCGATACTTAAGTACAGTAGTGAAGTAGTTCTACTTAGTTACTATACATCTCTGTTCATTACATGTGCGGTTAATTCCGCTGGATACATTTTAAAGGTCTCAGCAACCTGTAACAATCACGTAATTACCAGTGTGGATCTCAGCTGCGGAAGTCAACCACTCAGTAACGGAGCTATGTTTACCAATGTAAGGTTTGGTCATACAGGCTACAGTAACATCACAGTGAGACTTTTTTAGCAGAGAAAACAATTAAGCCCAAGGCAATATACTTGCTGTTTAGCTGAGTTAAGGAGAAACTGCAGTTTAGCTGAAATTGTAGTACAGTCACCAGGTGATGAACGGCTTGAGGGAGCAGATCATAGGCGTCTGATGTGTTGCTGAGACACTGAGGGAATGAAGTTCACACCTTAAGTAAAGGATGGGTTGGGCCACACATGGAACAAGGAACAGGAAGTCAGGTAACATGAAACGAGGAACAGGAAGTCAGGTAAGTCTGTTACAAATGCCCAGGTGTGTTGTTGCAGGCATTTTTTTGGGCATTTTTTGGGCGTCTTTGGAGGCAGGCATAACATCTGAACTTCTGTATAGGGGTATATATACACACACACATATATGTATTTATACACATACACACATATAGGTGTGATAGGAGAAAAGCCCTATGCCTGCAAATAATTTCATTAGCGCAGGCACAGGGTTCAGCTACTTACACACCTATATATGTGTATGTGTATATATACATACATGTGTGTGTGTATATATACCCCTACACAGAAGTTCAGATGTCATGCCTGCCTCCAAAGACGTCCACAAAAAAGCCCAATAAACGCCTGCAACAAAAACAGCCGGGTGTGAAAATAGCGGAGCCACTATCCTGCTCTACTGCAACTCTAATACAAACCATCTTTTTTTTTTTTCTGGTTCTGGACATGCTACAGAGCTGAAATTTCACAGGTACACTTTTTAGACCCCCCCAGACACTAAATCCAAAGAAATCTCATTTTTTTTCCATAATTTTTTTAATAATTGGCTCTCTATCAAAAACGACAATTTTTAAGAACTTTTTTTGTGTGATTAATAGTCCCTGGGGCATGACCCAGAACCCTAGGCATTTTTTAGTGGCATTTATTGGGTTTTAGAGCTTCAAAATGGTGTTTTTTGATTACCGAAGATCGGGTCCCATTGATCTCAATGGGGTTCTGAAATCCGGGCCGAACTTTCGGGAAGTTCGGGTGTTCTGGTCGAACCAAACTTTTCAAAAGTTCGATCATCCTTAATCACCAGAAGAACCACAAGGATCTAGGAACCACAAGGATCTAGAAGTGTTTGTGATAGAGAAATACACCACTCATTGGCGGGGGAGCAATTTAAAGAGGTCTGTATCCAGAAGGGAGACCTTCTGGATATATGAGCTCAAGTGCTCCCGCCCCTTGGGACACAATGTAGAATGGGACATTAATTCATTTATTAACAATGGCTGAGTTATACATGTCCCATTTTCTTTAATTTCCCATCTTCATATCAGCTCCAGTTTCATTATCCTGGTTTCTCAGATTATTGGTTTAATCTGGAGATTAAATAAACATTAGTGACGTGTTTAATTTTAATATTAGAGCTACACCCTCTTTTAAACAATTTTAGGTTTTCTAAGCCCTAATATATATTATCTACACATATATATCTTTTTAGAGATAGATTTGAAGACCCAATTTATCTTATTTACCTGATTTGTCCAGTGTATATAGGTTTACTATCTTAGATTTGCACATATAGCAAACTTCCGGTAGATGTATATATTGTGTCAGTTGATATTTTGGAGAAAAATGTAATTTGGCTGCAATATAGTACATTTTGTACACTGTATGACTGAAAATCATCCGCCGGTGCCAGGCTTGTATCCAGTTCATTGTATATATTGCGGTGAAGCTACATACTTCCTTATGTCAGTGTAATACCGATACTTTACTTGCGGACACCGGAAGTCTGCCAACAGTTTTACATTTAAGGGCGGTTAGTGACGGTGCGTGCTATCTCCTATCTCCGTTGACGTCCACATTAGGAGGAAAGGCGTCAGAGAGGAGCTCCGCACCGTCACGACCCAGCGCCGCGGTCTGCACTGCAGGCGGCCGCGGCTTCCCGATCACTCGGATCCTGTCTATGCTCTGTGCCAAGTTGTCCATGTAAGTGCACCCTTGTCTTTACTAAATAAATCGTTTAGAAGGTACTGCACCATTGGTCGTTTTTTTTCCTTGCATGGTACTCCGGGAGGGCCCTTGTCATCGGCATCAGAAGGGGTTAACCCAGAAATTGGTCATCAGGAGGGGAAGTTTTTACCCCCAGGGAAACCTGGTAGTCAAGCCCAGAGCCATCTGTTATCTGGTAAGAGGCACATCTTCTCCTACCTAGAGGGGTATTTCTTTTTACCCACCTTTTCACCTGGGGATCTCATCTGGTAACAACATATATGCCCTTGTATTCCTTTGCTCCGGTAAGGGGCTAATCCAGCTCAGGTGGTGGGTGTTCACTGCACAAGAGTTGCTATATTTTTGTCACATGATCACCTGGAATTCTTCAAGAAGCACCACTAATTCTTTGGACTTTTTTTGCACTTGTAATTAGTGTATTCACTTGTATACATAACAGAATTAAAATAATAAAAGTTAGTCGCGCTGAATTATTAAAAATCACCCTAATGACCAGTGACAGAAAATGCTACATGTATGGTTGGTAAACATGTATCAATAGTGCAATAATAAAGGAGCTTGTATATTGAAAACAGCAAGTCCAGAAAGTCCCTGTGTATATATAAATATAGTCCTTGAATGAATATAAACGGGGAGAAGACCACTGGCTGTACAAACTTCTTACCAGAATATATATCATCAAATGCCCAATTCAGACGGTGTATTCCTTTCACAGCAGGACCAATTGGGATACTCCTTTGGACCAGGAAAATCAGCACACTCGGCCAAGAATCATGTAAAATAAAGTGACAGATCCCATAGCATAATACTGTATGTAAATGGTAAATATGTGCCCGTGTGCAATTCCTCTAGGAAGGTGCTGACACAGAAGCCTCCACCAAATCTAGGCTGGTGCCAGGAGAATTCTCAGGCAAAAAAGGGGGGAGAATAGTAAAAGGAAAGTTGTAAGCCTTCTCCCATAAGTACAACCTGCTTACCAGATTTGTAAAGATTCATGCAAGTGATATCATAGGTGACCGACAGGATAACAGTCTGGTGAACACACTTGAAAGCACCACCACCGACACCACTACCGCTTACCAGAAGCATATAAATTTGAGCCAAAAATCAGTCATCCGATTCCAAAGTTGGTCTGATGCCAGGTAGCTCCAAGAGACTCCCCTCAAGGTCCAATTATGTTATGTGGAAACAACAAAGGAATGCCCCATAGTGTAAAACCATCAAACATTTATTAGGATATAAAGAGAGCAACTTACACACGTAAAGGAATCAAGAGCGTCTGTGTTAATGAGCCGCCACCCGGCCGACTCCTCCGCCAGCCCTCAACTCGTAGTGGTGACGTCAGCACGCCGCGACCGACGTACGTTTCGTCCAATCAGACATTTTCAAGGTCCTTTATTATTGCACTATTGATACATGTTTACCAACCATACATGTAGCATTTTCTGTCACTGGTCATTAAGGTGATTTTTAATAATTCAGCGCGACTTACTTTTATTATTTTTGTTTTGTGTTTGTCACACTTTAAGTTGCTGCTCGTTTAGGGGCCTAGCGCGATTCTTATACACAACAGAATTGTTTGTACACCCATTTTTCTTGTAACTTTTATTTAAAGGAATTGTTTGTACACATACTCCTTTATGTGATATGATTTAGCTGTAAATTATCTTATTTTATTTGATGAGATTTACTGCTCTTCGTGTGAAGACACTTGTTTTATCAGATAACCAATAATTTATCCTTATACTGGTATTCATTTCTGTGAAGGAATAACTCACCAGTAGGACACGAGACATTCTGGTTTATTCACATAAGTTTAGCGCACCTGCTTTTTTATTAACTCTGTATGTGGCTAGGCTGTGAAAAAGTCTCACACATGTGGTATTGACATACTTAGGAGGAGTAGTAGAATGTGTTTTGGGGTGTAGTTGCAAGTATACATATGCTGTGTGAGAGAAATAACCTGTTAATACGACAATTTGCAAAAAAAAAAAAAAATCTTCATTTTGCAAAGAATTGTGGGAAAAAATTACAACTTCAAAAAACTCACCATGCCCCTTATTAAATACCTTGGAATGTCTACTTTGCAAAAAGGGGTCATTTGGGGGGTATTTGTACTTTCCTGACTTTTTAATGTCTCAAGAAATGAGATAGGCCTTCAGTTCATTAGGTGTGATCAAGTGTGATCAATTTTCAATGATTAGCACCATAGCTTGTGGACTCTATAACTTTCACAAAGACCAAATAATATACACTTGCTTGGGTTATTTTTACCAAAGATAAGTAGCAGTATAAATTTTGGCCAAAATTTGTGAAGAAAAATTACTAATTTGCAAAATTTTATGACAGAAACAAAGAAAAATGCGTTTTTTCACGATATTTTCAGTATTTTTTTATTTATAGCACAAAAAATAAAAAACCCAGTATTTATTGAATACCATCAAAATAAAGCTCTATTTGTGTAAAAAAAAAAGGACACCATTTTTTAATGGGTACAGTGTTGCATGACTGAGTAATTGTCATTCAAAGTGTGAGAGCGCTGAAAGCTGAAAATCGTTCTGGGCAGGAAGGGGGTGAAAGTGCACTGTATCCTATTAACGAGCTTGTAATAGGAGGTTTGTAAAATTAGTGCCTGGTGTTTTTTTAACTATTTGTAACAAATAGAATATTCTTCAATAATTAGGCTGATGGGAAATGTTGGTGACTGCTTTAGGTGCATCTAAGAAACAGATGGGCCCCTTGACATTAGTTCTGGAGATCATTTCATTGTATAGAGACATTTGCTCATTTGTTAGCGATGGCAAGAGTTTATTGACAGTCTTGTTATTTGGTCAGAGATGTACTGTGTTTCTAAGTAGTAGATGTCATGGGCAAGGAATTTGTCACAAGAGCTAGTGGGAGTAATCCATAATTTTCCAATGCGTTGTCATGGATTTGAAAATGTTAGATAATAATGTGCCAACATTTCTTGTAAATGTGTTTATTGAAACCTAGTTGATAATTGTTGTATCTTTGTGTGTACCCAGAACATCCTCTGACACATCACTTGCGAAATGCTTCCAGTAGCCATCTACATGTGGCTTAAAATAATTAAAATACGAAGTAAATGTCATGACATCTAATCAATATGTTGGAAAGTGAAAATTATTATTTTTTTCATTGGTGACAATCCCTTTCCATAATCAATGTGCCCTATTATTATCATTATTATTCTGCTACCAGCCTTTTTGGACAGTTTTGATTCTGACTGGTATTTTTTATTTATTTATTTATTTATTTTTGTTTTGAGCCCACAGTACAGTGCACAATTATTTTTTCTTTGTCTTGGAAAATAATTTTGTCTTATAGAGCAGGGGGAGTCATAAAATTATCCTCTCTGGGGGTCTACCTTCCCTAAGTACAGCACATTTTTTTACAAAAATGTTGTTACTGTATCTACAGTAGTAATGAGCTGAACACCCCCCTGTTCGGTTCGGGTCGAACAGGGGAAATGTTCTAGCGAACATGCTAACAGTGCATTATGGATGTGGGAACTCGCAGTTCCCACAAAGAAGCCCATTTGTTCACCATTGGGCGAACAGGCTGTGTTCGATTCGAACTTAGGTTCGACTCGAACACGAAGCCCATCCTTAAATTTACTGATCACACTAATATGCTATGAACTATAGATTTAATATCCCTAGTAGATACTTTTTCCCTAGGAGCCTAAACATTTTTCAAGAGTTCCTCCAGGTAAAAAGGTTGTGAAAGGCTGGTTTAGGATGTGGTAGATTGGCATTAAGTAGGAAGATAAAAAAGCACTAGGTGAACACCTTATACTGTATATATCTATCTCTAACATGTTTGTGGGGTAAGAGTGGCTCCAGAATTTCTTCCCACTTACACATAAAATGATAAATACATACTTAACAGCAAGCAAAAACTAGGCCATCCTGTGTTTTTTCTTGCATTAATCTTGGCGTACCTGAGTAAGAAAAAGGGAGAATAATCATTTTCCTAACGTTAGCAAGGTCAGCATCATGCTGAAGTGGATCTTGAAGATGAACACAATTT
The DNA here is from genome assembly GCF_965119305.1 of Pelophylax lessonae. Lineage (NCBI taxonomy): Eukaryota > Metazoa > Chordata > Amphibia > Anura > Ranidae > Pelophylax > Pelophylax lessonae. The sequence continues at coordinate 581,375,094 of NC_138771.1, forward strand.
TCTGTGCTTTTTTTGATTATTTTGATTTATGTAATCACTGTGTTTCTATTTTTTGCATACACGTCCACCCAGAAATGCTGGCTAAGTTTGTTCTTCTAAATCTTTATGTCTAATCATGAGATAGCAGGCATAATACTCCATGAATGTGACAATTTCTTCAGGCTTGTTTGGATTTAAATCTCCTTATTGGATGAATTTGTCCTATGAATTCTGCATTTTAGAAATTATAATACAGTTAAAATTATTAGATTGTAAAAAAAAAATATTGTTTATCATATTTTGCCCAGTGAGCAAGACAGCCCCCACAGTTTTTATTGCTATATTCATGCAGAACCTTTTTTTTTTTTAGAGAATTGAGGCAGCATTGCTGTACAAACCATTTTACAATTACGTTTTTTGTTAGATGTAAAACCAATCGCTGAAATATCATATAAGCTTTATTTGTTAATGTTGTTTGAAAGGTCAATAACAAGTAAAATCTGTGATTAACTCTGCATTCCACTCAAAACTCTTAATCAAACCTGTGAACATATATCCAAATTATATAGTGCAGATATCAAGAAAATAAAATGAATACTTCTGTACAAACCATTTTATTTTTGCTAGATGTAAACTTAGTCACTTAAATAATATAGAAGCTGTGCAATGTCAATGTAATTTGAAAAGTTAATAACAAATCAAACTTGTGAATAAAACTCTGCGCTCCACCCAAAACTTCAACTCAAATTTGTGAACAAATATCTAAATAATACCCTGCAGCTATCCAGAAAATAATATTAACTATGTGATACACTCTGTGTCATAAAAGGCCATGAGATAAACACATGACAACATTATAATCTATAGAACAAAGTGAAACAAACTAGTGAAAAAAGCATTCATATAATGTCCTAGAAAATAGTCTATAAAGTGGCAATCCAACTGGACATCTTACAAGGTATATTTTGAAGGCCACTTGAGCCCATACGGAATGGAAGCCCTGATTGATGGGAGCATGGAGTGGTGAGTGGGTGTGGAAATGAGCAGCAAAGTCAAAGCCGCTTCAAGGTGATTGGCTACCGAGGCATGGGGTGATGGGTTGTAAAAAGTATTACGTTGAGGCAAGTGACCTGAGGAACTTCAGTCTCAGAAGAGTTGTCCATCCACCATTGTTACAGCTTTATTGGTGGTTTAACCTTTCCAGTGAGTAATGTTGGTTTAATGAGCTATGCCCTTGAGTGGAAGTTGGGTCAGTCAAATGCTAATCCAGCACTCAGAGTAAAGACAGACCTTTTAGCCTATGTCAAGTTATGGGTAACATGTGCTCACAGTATAACTGTGACTGGTAATGGTTAAGTTATTGTATTGGAATGTTTAAATAAAACTGTGACCTTGCCCTATCCAATTAAATCTGTCTTTGTATAATTATTTTGGAAAAGGTTGCTTGTTAACAAAGTGATGGCTTTAAGCCTATGCTTCTCAGCAAATACAAATTCTCACATACCTCAACCCACAATTGGGAAAACAGCTCACCTTGGGGAAATGGTCTCCATGCATTTTGTTTTTGGTTCACTGTAGAGAGTGGAGTAGTGATTGATTGTTTTTGGCCAGTTCAGGGTTTCCTGAGCTGGGAGTTTGATTACCTGCCACTGAAAGAAGTTTCCAGAGCACAGGGCAGGGAGATTCAAATGATCAGTTGAATATTTATCATGTCCCCAGCCAATCTCTGGAAGGAGGTGTCCAGAAGGTGGATGTGTAGGGGAGAAATGTGCAGGAAGCCTGAGCAGAGTGTTTTCCTCCCTCCAGGTTAGGGTTCGAGTTCTCTTGGGGTTGCTGCCCCTAGAAGCAGCTTTACTGAGCCAAGAAGTGACAGTCTAAGCCTCAACAGCTGCTGGGCCGAGGGCCTGGAGAAGATTGCCATTGGATGTTTACTGTAGGGCACTGCCCTGAAGTCCTGGTCTGGAAAAGATATTATCTCCCTCACTGAGGATCTACCTGCGGATGCTGGGTGGCAGACAGCTCCTGTGACATTGTGAGTAAAGATCTTGTGGCAGACTTTTAGCTGAGCAAGTGCTATAAAAGAACTAAGTGCCAGAAGTGGCTTTGAAGACTGTTACTGTGGGGTCCTAGATATACTGGCCATTTCCTGCTACCTCCAGAAAGCTGCTTTTGAAAGAGAGAGAAGTTTGTCCTCCTATTGTTGCTACTAATCAGAAAGTAGAAAGTATTACTTTACTGAAATAGTTGATGCTTGGAATAGACTTCCAGCTGAAGTAGGTTGATTTACTAAAGGCAAATAAGCTGTTTGTAGGGGAATTTGTCCCAGTGCTTAATGAATATGGTAGTATTCCATTTTTCAAAAACTACCCAATACCACATGCATGAAAAATTAAGAAATAAATGTATTTCTGCTTACACATGATTGGATGATGAAAGTCAGCAGACCTTCACCACAATGACAAAGCTTTGGGGCTAATTCCCTTTCATAGTGCAACTACCCATGTAAGTTGAACAGTCTATTTGCCTTCTAATAAAGGCAAATCAACCCTGTGATTCAGTCAACAGTAAGTGGATAAAACATTATTGGAACAGATATAGATCTGCATGGTGCATGGTGAATTGCTTCAGCAGCTGATCTGTGTAGAAGAACTAAAATGTTCAAAAATTGCACAGGTACCAGGATTTGCATGACTGTGTCACCTCTGAGCCAGCATCCCAGTCCAGGAAGAAGATTCTAGCCCTAATTGGTGGCACCATCCTTCTGTAGAGAAAAGCAGATGAAGGCATTGTCCAGGGAGTACTGTGATTCCCTATAAGAAGTAATAACTACTTGTAGATGTTACACTTACACAATACTGGGCATGCATGTTCTTAACATGATAACATATATCTGCTAGATCTACTTTAATAAAGATTTGGTAATTATCTTTAATAATAGCAGTTTTAAATATTCAGTAGACATGTGCTTGTATATCTGTCGTCAGAAATGTAAATCTGAACAGAGTATGTGGATTCTTGTGGTAACAATGAGCACCTCAGTAATGCAACTGTCCTTGAATTCTAAAATAAAAGCATGAATCCATTTCCATGTATTATATCTATATCTCCATGTGAAATAATTTCACCTGCATTATTCTTAGCACATGCAATTTTAAGTGCCTACAGTAAGAGAATTCTTGTAGATGTAAATCTAATCAAGATTGTGGAAGTTATTTTATTACAATAAATAAGTTTTGCTTCTTATTTCCACGTCAGAGCTTTGCAGTGCTGGTAAATGTTGTCAATTTTCACTAAAACCAGGTATTTACTATTAGAAAAGAAAAACACTGCCCAAACACCAGTGTGTGTTAAGTCAGCCAGTTCCACTGCTGGCAGGTTCTAGTCTGATATTAGAGCATGTCCAGCTCAATATACAGTAGAACTTAATTGTGGTTAAATACATTTTAGGGATGTGCCTAATGGGTGGGAAACAGAGATGAAGCCTTTTTTGTTGATTTACTTGTGGTTCACATCGATGGTGTGCAGTAATTGCAATATATCTTGGAGTTCAGATTTGTATTATCTTTTTAAAATGTAAGCATAGTCAAAACCTTTTTTTTTCATAGTTTTGGATAAAGTAGGAAAAGATTACAACAGAAGTCACAATATTTTTTACCGTCACCTCTTGTCCTGGAGACGCAAAAGAAAATGAGAGGAAATCTCTACAAAGTGAAGGGAATTGCCACCATAGACAGCTGTTACAGGAACCGGTGTCTCCTTAAGATGATTTACCTTTGCCTCTTGTACTGGTGACCACTCTAAAATTTTAGAATTTCCCTCACTTTCTACAAGGACAATGGTCAATCAGAACAGTGGAGGTTCCTTCTTCTACATTAGAGTAGCCACATTATAAGACAGTAACAACATTACTGTAGGAGTTATGGAATATGAAATGAGCTTGCGTCTTTAAGATATATGAAAGTTGACTTATCAGTCAGTATAAGTGACTACCCCAATTTTTAACTATGTGTATACATTAGACTGCAGTACGGACCATTTACCACTTGACCATTTATGACAGGGCTTTATCAGAAGTTCTTGCAAGACCATACATGATGTTTATTATATCTCTGCATTACTCTCAACTGGTCAGTGTTTTGTCAAATGTCTCATCTTCCATGTATGCCTAGCACAGACAGAAGAGTTTGATCTAACCATGTTGTTACTAACGTAAATTTTGGGGAACTTGAGGATGGCAAGCGGACCTGAACAAAATAACGGGGTGGGCAACTACATGGCAGATGAGGTTTAATGTTGAAAAATGTAAAGTAATGCACTTGGGGGCCAGAAACCAGAAAGCAAGATACTCACTAGGGGGGAACCTCTGGGTGAGACTAGGATGGAAAAAGACTTGGGGGTACTGGTAGACAACAGGCTTGGCAGTGGCATGCAATGCCAAGCCGCTGCAAGCAAAGCCAACAGAATACTGGGATGTATAAAAAAGGGGATTCACTCCAGAAATAAAGAGATTATTCTCCCGCTCTACAAGACTCTGGTCCGGCCGCATCTGGAGTATGCTGTCCAGTTCTGGGCACCGGTCCTCAGGAAGGATGTGCTGGAACTGGAAAGAGTCCAGAGAAGGGCAACAAAAATAATTAGGGGAATGGAGGACATCAGCTATGAGGAAAGACTACAAGCACTGAACTTATTCTCTCTGGAGAAGAGACGGTTGAGGGGGGATATGATATCAATGTACAAATACTGTACTGGTGACCCTAGCATAAGGAACAAACTATTCAGAGAAAGGAGATACAATAAGACATGTGGCCACTCACTAAAACTAGAGGAAAGGCAGTTTAACCTTAAAATGCGTAAGGGGTTCTTCACTGTAAGAGCGGTAAGGATGTGGAATTCTCTTCCACAAGCAGTCGTATCAGCAGGGAGCATTGATAGTTTCAAAAAACTCTTAGATGGGCACCTTAGAGACCACAACATACAGGGGTATACAATGTACGGTTAAAATCAAACACACACTCACATCATAGGTTGAACTGGATGGACTGATGTCTTTTTTCAACCTCACTAACTATGTAACTATGTAACTATGCAATTGTGATCAGTATCACTATCATATACTCTGACCAATCAGTTTCATGTTTATCAGTGTTTCAGATTCCAAATATGGTGCAGTTCTTTTCCTATAATCCCAGGGTGGCTTGATGACTCACCTTTAGGTGTGTCCTTGATGATGAGTTTACAGGGAGTTGTTTAAATGGTGCTGATATCCTTCAATCCAGAAAAAGCCTGGTGTGTTTTGTATTTTTTTTTTTTTTTTTAGGTCTGACCAGATTTTATTTTTTTTAAAGTAAAAGCTGTGATGGGGCTTTAATTCTATTATTGTACTGTTTTATCACATGCTCAGTTTTAACTTATTTTTTATGACATTTCTGGTGCTAATACTTTTTTTATAATGTTTGTAGTGAGGAACAGTTGTACATACCAATATGGAAGGTGGTTGTTCGTCTCTGAATATTTTATGCCGGTGTCTTGTTAATGTTTGTGGAGTAGATGTGAAAGCAGAATTTCAATTTGAGTTGATTCGTTGCTCAGTACATGGGTTTGATTGTGAAGCATACTCACTGTTATTTTATTTTCCAAGGTCTCTGGGGTTTCTGCATTTTTTTTACTAAATAGTTGGATTTATTGAGGAATAGCTTTGTCTTTTTTTTTTTGTTTTCAGACTTTTGGCAAGCTGAACATGTATTTTTTTTATCTCTATTTAAAATTTTCCTATGCTAATAGGTTTTATCAGCAGCCTATTTGTCTTGTATATTTTAGTTTGTAATATCTACTCGTTATCTTCAGTATGTGATGTAGGGGGAGGGAGAGTGTATCAATAGTTTACCATCAGAATCAGGTGCCTGTCTGGCATTGACCCAGGTAGCTCACATTAAGCAACAAAAGTTTTGTAATGGGACCTGTGGGATCATGAATAGTTGACTAGGGCACAAATTTGTGTCAGATTAACCATTGGCTTGTAGGAGGTTGTGAACCTTCTCTCAAATGATCTCATCATAAGGTCATTCCCAGAGGAAGTGTGGAGAACTCATTATGTAACAGTTATATATGTGTGTGTGCGTGTGTATGCGTATATATATATATATATATATATCAGTACAGCTTCATATCCCTGTAGACATCATTCTTATCTTAACTATAAATGTCTACACAACTTGTGAGTCCCTTACCTTCTCTTTCTCTTAGTGTTAGACAACATTTCTTTTCTTTACTCTGCATTTTTACTGAATTATTAAATGCATTATAGTGGAACATGATCAATGGATAAGGTTTATATTTGAACAACACCCACATTGCCAGTCTTAGGTCAGTGAAAACCTTGTCATCTAGGTACTTTGTCTGTCACAAACTCTCCAGATGCCGGGAACCCCTGGTGGAAATACAATCCCAACTTTGTATTCCCTCAGGTGAGGGAAACTTTAATTATTGCACACAAGGAAGGTTTCATTCTTTCCCAACAGTGAATGTAGTACTGTCTCTATAGAGCTTGCTGTATGATGTCTGGCCTCCTCTGATTACCAGTACACAGTCACTTAGGGAACAGTTCACACATCCCTCCTTACTTCCGAATGTTCCTCACACAATAAACAGTCCAGGGGTATTGGTTTTTTAGTATTTATTTTGGAACTTGGATGTGAGAAGGGAATAATGGGATACTCCAACTGTAACTATTCACAATGGACAAGGACAACTCTCACTTGGCCTCACCAGGTTGGTTGTGGAAGCAGCTGTACTGCTTAACCACTTGCTGACCGGGCCAAAGCTAAATGACCACTACAGCGCGGTCAGCTTATTCTGGGAGGGCGTACGATGAAGATCTCACAGAATCGCACTTCCTGCGCACCCCCTGGGGCGTGCACACAGAAGTGTCTATGCTCGCCGGGTCCCAGGGACCCAACGCATCCCGGATCGTGGTAAAGGGCTAATGACAGCGGCCCTTTACCACGTGAACGCTCTGTCCAATGACGGAGTGATCACTTGTCAACAAACCGGCGCATGTCTGGGTCAGTTCTCTCCTCTCCTCGCACACTGTACACAGCGAACGGTGGCTCATCTGTGCCACATCCATGCCACATCCATGCCGCATCCGTGCCAAATGCATGCCTCATCCATGCCACATCCATGCCACATCCATGCCTCATCTGTGCCACAGCCATGCCACATCTATGTCACATCTGTGCCCACCCATGCCACCTCAGGGCTCATCCGTGGCTCATCCATGCCACATTAGTGCTCATCCATGCCACGTCAGTGCTGGTCCATGCCACATCAGTGCTCATCCGTGCCACCTCCATGCCACATCAGTGCTCATCCCTGCTCTGTCAGTGCTCATCTGTGCCACATCCATGCCACATCAGTGCTCATCCGTGCCACATCCATGCCATGTCAGTGCTCATACGTCCCACATCCATGCCACGTCAGTGCTCATCTGTGCCACATCAGTTGTCATCTGTGCCTCATCCATGCCATGTCAGTGCTTATCTGTGCCACATCCATTCCACATCAGTGCTCATCCGTGTCATATCAGTACTCATCCGTGCCACATCCATGCCACGTCAGTGCTCATCCGTGCCACATCCATGCCACATCAGTGCTCATCTGTGCCACATCAATGCCACATCTGTGCCACATCATTGCTCATCCGTGCCACATCAGTGCTCATCCGCGCCACATCCATGCCACATCAGTGCTCATCCATGCCCTATCCATGCCATGTCAGTGCCCATCCATGCCACATCCATGCCATGTCAGTGCTCATCCGTGCCACATACATGCGTTATCAGTGCTCATCTGTGCCACATCCATGCCACATCAGTGTTCATCCGTGCCACTACAGTGTTTATCAATGCCCTACAGTGCCTCACAAAATTGTTATGGGAATTCAGGAAATGACGGTGCTCCCTGCATGTTGGGCCTCTGTATGTGGCTAAGATGTGTAAAAGTGTCACACATGTGGTATCGCTATACTCAGGAGGAGTAGCAGAATGTATTTTGGGGTGTAATTTTTGCTATGTACATGCTATGTGTTAGAAATATCTTTTACAACTTTGTGTAAAAAAATAAAAAATGCGTTTTCATTTTCTTTCCACAGTTTCCAAAAACTTGTTGAAAAAAAGGACATGTTCAAAAGACGCATTATGGCTCCTAGATTATGTGTTGGGGTGTTTTCTTTCCAAAATGGGGTCATTTTGTGGGCGTTTTCATTGTCCTGGTGCTCCAGGGCCTTCACAAGTGTGCTAGGTAGTCAGGAAATTATATGTGTAATTTTTGCACCTAGAACACCTAGAGGTGCTACTTGGATGTTGGACCTCTGTATGTGGGCAGGCTGTGTAAAAGTCTCACACATGTGGTATCGCCATACTCAGAAGGAGTAGCAGAATGTATTTTGGGGTGTAGTTGCAAGTATTCCTATACAGTGTGTGAGAAATAACTTATAATATGACCATTTTGTGGGGAAAAAAAATCTTCATTTTGCAAAGAATTGTGGAAAAAAATTACAACTTCAAAAAACTCACCATGCCTCTTACTAAACACCTTGGAATGTCTGCTTTCCAAAAAGGGGTAATTTGGGGGGTTTTTGTACTTCCCAAGAAATGAGAGGCCATCATTACATCAGGTGTGATCAATTTTCAATAGTTGGCACCATAGCTTGAAGACTCTATAAGCTTCACAAAGACCAAATAATTTATACTTATTTGGGTTATTTTTTTTACCAAAGTTTTGTAGCAGTATAAATTTTGGCCAACATTTATGAAGAAAAATTACTAAAATTACCGAAACTAAGAAAATGCATTTTTTTTACAAACTTTTTTCATTTATAGCGCAAAAAATAAAAAAAACCCAATGATGATTAACCACTTTAACTCCGCTCACATTGCTGCTACTGCAGCAATGTGGCTCGTTATCGTCCAGCGACGTAGACCTACGTCGCTGGACTCCGCCCCTTGTGGGCAGCGCGCACGCGCCGCCGGAGGCTCGCTCCCGCTGTGTTCAGTCACAGCGGGAGTCGGGCCAGGGGAGGAGCGGCGGCGGTCGCCGCCGCTCTTCCCCGATCGTCGTGGAATCTAGTTTGGAGATCCGCCCGCTTGTGTAAACAGAGCGGGCGGATCTCCTCAGTGACAGGCAGTGACAGGCAGTGACAGATAGCATGGTTCAGCATAGTTGAACATGCGATCTGTCCCTGACTCACTCAGTCACCTCCCCCCCCCACACGTTAGTAAGCACCAGGCATACATTAACCCCACCCTCTCCAACAAAATTAACCCCTTCCCTGCCAGTGTCATTTTTACAGTAACAGTGCATATTTATAACACTGATTACTGCAGTAATGTCACTGGTACCCCCAAAAGTGTCAAAAATGTCAGTCAAGGGTCCGATCTGTCCGCCGCAATGTCGCAGTCCCGCAAAAAAAAAATCGCAGATCGCCGCCATTACGCGTTAAAAAAAAAAACACCAAAAATGACAGAAATATTTCCCTTAGTTAGTAAACGCAATAACTTTTGCGCAAACCAATCAAAATATGCTTATTGTGATTTTTTTTACCAAACATAGGTAGCAGAAAACAAATTGGCCAAAAATTTTAAAAAAAATTTGATTTTTAAATTTTTTTGGGGGGGAATTTCATATAAATTTTTTTTTAAAATATTGTTATTTTTTCAAAATAAACGCTCTTTTTTGGTTTATAGCGCAAAAAGTAAAAATCGCACAGGTGATCAAATACCACCAAAAGAAAGCTCTGTTTGTGGGAAAAAAGGACGTAAATTTCGTTTGGGTACGGCGTCGCACGACCGCGCAATTGTCAGTTAAATTCGCACTGCGCCGAATCGCAAAAAACGGCCTGGACGTAAGACAGCAAAATCCTCCGGTGGTAAAGTGGTTAAATACCACCAAAAGAAAGCTCTGTTTGTGTGAAAAAAGGACAACAATTAATGGGTACAATGTTGCATGACTGAGTAATTGTAATTCAAAATGTAAGAGCACTGAAAGCTGAAAATTGGTCTAGTTAGGAAGGGAGTTTAAGTGCCCAGTGGGTAAGTGGTTAATCCATACTGCCACATGTATAGAAAGGGTCCTTTTGCTCTTTAGCAATAGACTTGGTGAATCAACATTATCTTCGGAACAATAATAAAAATAATAAAAAAATAATAAAACAGAAAAACACAGCGCTTGCACAAAATATAAAATGCCTAAAATGACTAAATAATTAAGATCCACAAAATTGGGAATGCAAATTTCCTGTGCACAAAGTGCAAGGTGTAACCAAACAAATAAATGGTTGGAAAATAAAAGTGCTCGAATCAAAAGTATATAGTGCCTGAAATAACCAAATTCATAGTAAAGTCCACAAAAATGATATATAAAAGTTCTGGTACAAAGTGCAAAATATAAAAGTGCTGGTAGTGCAAGAAAATTGTGCAAATGCAATAATAAGGTGCTCCTGTGTAAGTGCTGGGGTGCTCCTAGAATAATCACTGGTGTCGGGTGACTCGGTCTCCTTCAGAAAATCTACTCACCTACTCAGAGGATGGACCCTTATCAGGGGTCAAAAACGCTTGTATTCAGAGGAACCCTCCAAACTGTTCCCCTAGTAGGTTGGAAACCATAGCATATCAAGTCGTCTTCTAGGTGGAAGGTGCAATGTGCTGGACAGTAGGGATGATCGAACGGTTCGGGTCGACCATCGGTTCGGCCCGAACATTGGGTGTTCGAGGTTCGGCCGAATTTAGAACTTTTTGCCCAAAAAGTTCGGAATTCGACAACCAGAACCGCCCAAAATGCAATGCTTCAGGAAATGGGCTTTAAAAGCCCGTGATTGGACCAGAACCATTAGCAAAAGCCAATTGAGGGGGCAGGAGAATGCTAGGAATGTGATTGGAGTGACTAGGGGGTCATTAGTGAATACGCCCCCCAGTATATAAGATCGCCCCCGCCATATTCCTAGCATTGTTATACTGGACATGGAAGAGAGTGGAAGCAGTTCTGTTAATTTTACTTTAAAAGTGTCATTTAGCTATTTTTAGTGTGAGGAAAGGGATATCTAGTGTAGATAGAGTGCTCCTTTACACTTAAGTTAGCTTCAAAAATGTAGTTTCTGTAGGGAAAGTGTTAAGTGTAAGGGGACTGTAGTGTAGTGTAGGATTAACTGGCAATGACCGCTATGGCAGGGTGACAAAACCCTTCCATAGCAGGGTGACCGCTATAGAGAAATGATCATTTCTCTGAATTGCTTCGGCACACCCATATGGCTTCTCACCAGCCAAGCATTTTTTATGCTGCAGGGGCTGCCACTGCCAGTGTTTTTTTGAGGACATGTTTGATGTCAGAAATGACATCTGAACATGTGTATAGGGGGTATATATACACATATATGTCTGAATATATACCCCTAGACATATATAGGTGTGATAGTAGCAGAAATAAATGCTTGCGCTAATGAAATCATTTACAGTAATATATTTCTGCTACTATCACACCTATATATGTCTAGGGGTATATATTCAGACATATATGTGTATATATACCCCCTATACACATGTTCAGATGTTTTGCCTGCCTCAAAAGAACCCAAAAAAATGCCAAAAAAACGCTAGCGTCAAAAAAAAATGCCCAGGTGTGTTTTTGCTGGCATTTTTTGGGGGGTTTTGGAGGCAGGCAAAACATCTGAACTTGTGTATAGTGGTGTATATACACACATCCATATATTTATATACACACCTAGACATATATAGGTGTGATAGTAGCAGAAATATATGCTTGCGCTAATGAAATCATTTACAGTACTATATTTCTGCTACTATCACACCTATATATGTCTAGGTGTGTATATAAATATATGTATGTATGTATATATACCACTATACACAAGTTCAGATGTTTTGCCTGCCTCAAAAGAACTCAAAAAAATGCCAAAAAAATCTATAGTTTTGTCACCCTGCCATAGCAGTCACTGCCAGTTAACCCTACACTACACTACGGTCCCCTTACACTTAACACTTTCCCTACAGAAACTAAATTTTTGAAGCTAACTTAAGTGTAAAGGAGCACTCTAACTACACTAGATATCCCTTTCCTCACACTAATAAATAAAAATCAAAAAATCTCTTTTTTTTTTAATTTTTCAATAATTGGCTTTTTTATCATAAATTACAATTTTTAAGAACTTTTTTTGTGTGATTTTATGTCTGGGGGGTCTAAAAGGTGTACCTGTGAAGTTTCAGCTCTGTAGCATGCCAGAACCTGAAAAAAAAGATCATATAGGTGTTAAAGGAGGGTCCCACATCCCTGTTCTACTGAAAAATTATCTTTTTTTTTTTCATGGTTCTGGACATGCTACAGAGCTGAAACTTCACATGTACACTTTTTAGACCCCCCAGATACTAAATTCAAAATCAAAAAATCTCTTTTTTTTTTCAATAATTGGCTTTTTTATCAAGAATGACAATTTTTAAGAACTTTTTTTGTGTGATTAATAGTTAATGGGGCATGACCCAGAACCCTAGGCACTTTTTAGGGGCATTTATTGGGTTTTAGGGCTTAAAAATTGTGTTTTTTGATTACCGAAGTTCGGGTCCCATTGATTTCAATGGGGTTCTGAAATCCGAACCGAACTTTTGGGAAATTCGGGTGTTCTGGTCGAACCGAACTTTTCAAAAGTTCGATCATCCCTACTGGACAGTATCCTTTCAATGCAGTGGCCCTAGACAGCTCCAAAACATTAAGGAATCCAGAATAGTGAAGCCCGTTTTAAAACATTATTAATTGCCACAAAGAGGTATACTCACATGAAATAATATTGTAGGATGCAGATAAAAAATATCAAAAATGGTTCCGGGAACGTCGCAGCCGCGTGCGTTCCACAGAGAACCAGGAAATGACCAGGAAGTGATGTCAGAAGGTGCCGCACCAGAAGTACGTTGACGCGTTTCGCCCTCCCACTTGGGCGTCATCAAAGACTATCTTCGGAACACTCATAAGCATCCCCTTTAATGACACCAGTCCACTGACTCTTCTAGCTGCAGGGGGGGCCCCCCTCGAGTCAGGCCCCTTAACACATATCTGTACTCAATGTACTTCAGAATCAAATCCTCCAGTGTCTCCCCTTTCAGGCAGCTTCACCGGTCCTCTGGGTTCAGTTCCTCTATAGCTCTCTCTAGGCCCTCAGGTCGACTACCTGAGGCCGCATGACACCTCTACAGAGGAGGAGGCAGCCGCCCCCTCCCTCCAGAACTCCACTATCTAGCCGAAAGACCGCACATGTTCTCCTGTCTTTTATATAGTATCCCAGCACGCACTGAGGCAGTTTTCCTCTGCCAAATCACCAGGGCTGTATCAAACGCCTGTGCACTCATTTGTCAGGTTTCCGCCCACTGTCCAATATGCCTCCCTATTGGACCAGTGTGACACTCTGCAGACAGAACGAGTTGCACCTGAGCACAATGAGCAGACTTTACTATCAGATCCAGCTCTCTGGTAAGCAGACAACAATATAGATTTACCTGCAGTCCTGCTGGTGAGCAGACAGGACTCAAAACTATACCTATCTCTAGCACCTACCTTTTTCTTCTGGCTCCCTCTGCAGAACTTTTTCTCCATTCAGCAACCTGGCCTTTACTCCTAACTCCGAGAAGAGTTCCTCCAATCACAGATACACATTATGGTAGGATGAAAGGAACCAAAAAGCTGTAAATACACCTTACATAATTATATCTGTAATAGTTTACTGCTTAAGACACATGCCACTAGGGTCATGGATATGTTTTACTGTATATGTCAAAGTACTACTTTTGGGCAACAGTGGGTTGATCTGAATCAATTTTATAGCAACTACATCTCAGAAAATCGAACATTTTTCATATTTTGCACTGTTTGGCTATGTATCAGAGTTGATAAATCCCACAGAGCATCCTTTTGTACACATACATAAAGAGAAATCTGCCCTTGCTGACCACTTATGAAAAATGCTAATTAAAGTGTATGTCAAGCCAAAAACTTCTTGTTAGTTTGGAACACTGTATGAAAGGATTAGAACCCCTGTCAGGTTTTTACTGCTATCTGGGCTCCTTGGTAAAGTGATTTCCACCAACTTACTGTTCCAGTGACAATGGTTTAACCAGACAGGTAACTCCTTTCACTAGCCAGCTCTCTATGGAGCCACCTCGATGAACACACTCACTTTCCTGGAACTACATAGGTGTGCACAGCCACTCTGTTCACTAATACACACAGGTGGCACAGAGAGGTTGGAGATGAAGGGAACTTGAAATCTGCCCACTTACCTGCCCACTTGCCTTCGAGGAGGGACCATCAGAAATGTTCTGATTGTTTATCCTGCATCCACATTAGCATTGTGGTACAAGGCATCATGAGACATGTAGTCGTGCTGTCGGGCATGGAGGAGATATTCTATTCCCCAAACGGAAATAAGCAGAAGTTTTGTACCCGAAGACATCCTGGTTCAAATATCAGAAAGAAAAATTTACCATTTGCAAAAGGACTAGTTGAAAAATATTAGAATTTGGTCAATATGAACGGCATTCATTTAAAAAGCTGTTTTTTTTTTTTTTTTTACAAGGGGTTAACGGGTTCCTTTATGTTATTGTAAGCAATAAGGGAATTATTGCTATAAAATTCATAATTTGATGAAGAAACCAGCTTTTAGACAGGCAAGGATTTTACTTATTGTCCAGTTTTAGGAAAACTAATTGTGGGACATGGGTGTAGTTGGTAAGGAGAGTCGGTGAGTTCAAGGTCAGGATTATACTCAAAGACTGGGCAAATATCTCCAGACTGCTTTTTCTGCAGCTTGATCTGGTCATCCGATACTGCAGCTTCATTTCATTTCTAAACTGGTCAGCGAAAAAATATAATAATTACAAACACAGTACAATGGAGGTGAGCCATTTGTTTATTTAGCTGTTAAATGATACTATGACCCCCAAAACAACATTGCATAAGAGCTGCGCTCCACAATATATTTGTAAATATTTCTTTTATTCCTTTTAACCAAATGAGTTGGATACATTTTTCTTAAAAATGGAATATGAAAAATATTTAAAAAAAAAATGAAATCTCCCTTTGCATGTCACTTTAATTGCCTGCCTGGCTCTAAATAAGCTGTTAACCCCAGACACCCTAAAAGAAGGAGCAACTGTACAGCCTAGTTATGGTGTTAATGTATCAACATTACTGACAGCAGCTCAGTGAAGTATGAAAAGGAGCATGTAAGCCTGGGTTTTCTGGAAACTAGTATCACCAGTACCCTTACTCTACATAATATTCCTGATCATCTCTGCTTACTTCACATTCACAATCTGGAATGAAAGGGGTATAATGGTTTCATCTGATGGCTATGGTTCTGATAGGTCGAGAGTTTAAAACGGGACTTCGGTTTTATCAATAAAAAAAAAAACAAAAAAAAACAGTTTTTCCAGTTTTCCCCACACTACCTTACTAAAGCTGCCCCCTATAGAAGGTCTTCCCTGCCCTTATGCATGCTACCACCGGCATTACAGATGAATGACAGCCAACATCGGTCAATCCACTTTCTTTAGGCCAAGGCTCCCATGAGACATCCCCTTGGAATGGCGTCATCACACAACATGGGTTCACAGTACTCTTGGACTGAACAGGATGGACCATCTACCATTGCCACCAAGGAAGAGATGGTATTTATTATATTACCAAACAAGCCTGAAGAATGCTGGAAACAAAGATATTCTTAACATTAAAATAAATAAATTAATTAATAAGATCGGAGGGGAAATAGAATGTGAGAGGGGTTACTCAAAACCTTGACATCTTCCTTTATATTAACCACTTGCCGACTGCCGCACGACTATTTACGTCGGCAGTCAGCCCCTCACAGGCAGAGTGACGTAGATCTAAGTCGCTAGCCTGTGAGGGTCTAGGTAGCGAGCGCGCGCTCCGGCTCCCGCGCGGTCACGGACCCCCCCCCCGCGCGTGTGACTGGCGGACCCGATGTCCGCCGGTCACTCGGCAATCGTCGGTGCAGAGGGAGAAAGGCAGGCGGCTGATGTAAACAAGCCGCCTGTCATTCTCCCCTGTGTAGAAACAGTGATCATACGGTTCTACTATGTAGGACCATTGATCACTGTTCCTACACCTCAAGCCACAGCCAATCACAGTTAGAATCACCCCCCTAGGGACACACACCACCCCTCCCTCTCAAAAAAGTTAACCCCTTCACTGCCAGTGTAATTTTACAGTAACAGTGCATATGTATAGCACTGATTACTGTAGAAATGTCTCTGGTAACCCCAAAAGTGTCAAAAATGTCAGTCAAGGGTCCGACCTGTCTGCCGCAATGTCGCAGTACCGCAAAAAAAAATCGCAGATCGCCGCCATTACGCGCAAAAAAAAACCAACAAAAATGACAAAAATCTTTCCCTTTGTTAGTAAATGCGATAACTTTTGCGAAAACCAATCAAAATACGCTTTTTGCGATTTTTTTACCAAACATATGTAGCATAAAACAAATTGGCCGAAAATGTTAAAAATTTTTGATTTTTACATTTTTTGGGGGGGAATTTCATATAAAAAAATGTGAAAAATATTGCTATTTTTGCAAAATTGACGCTCTTTTTTTGTTTATAGCACATGATCAAAAAATCACACAGGTGATCAAATACCACCAAAAGAAAGCTCTGTTTGTGGGAAAAAAAGAACGTCACACGACCGCGCAATTGTCCGTTAAAGTCACGCAGTGCCGAATCGCAAAATAGGCCCTGGTCAGGAAGGGGGTAAAATCTTCTGGGGCTTAAGTGGTTAAGTCCATCCATCATTGCTACCAAGGAAAAGGTGGAAGCATCTATGATGTTACCAGACCATGCTGAAGAATGCTAGGGAAAAAAAATAATTTTTAAGACATAAAAAAATAAAGATTCAAGGAGAAATAGATGGTAGAAAGGTTGGGTTGTGCAAACATTTTACCTCTGTCCAAGAGGGACCACCATCCATCATTGCCACCAAGGAAGAGGTGGAAGCATTTATGATGCTACCAAACCAGCCTGAAGAATGCTAGAAAAAAGATATTTTAACATTTTTTTTTTTTTCACAAAAAGGTGCTTTATTAGAAAATCAAAACAAGTTACAGGTAATAAAAAACATATTAACATTTTTAAATTATAAAGAGAAGTGGAAATAGAAGGTGGAAGGGAGTGATTGCTCAAAACCTTGACTTATACTTTAATGGAGTAGCACCCTACAGGTAGGTGCTAGGTAAATGTATAGTGGGCCTTGTCTGCCTAACAGCAGGGCCATGATTTCTGTTAGTTAGGGTGTCATGGGTTCCAGATGTGTTTGCTGAAGGGGAAGTTTCCCCACTGGCTCCTGTAAGAGGCTTCTCATAGGGTATAGGAGGAAGCCCAATCAGGGAGCACATTCAATCTTGTAACTACCCCAGGAGGCAGATTATGCCGCAAAGGATTCTGGGAGTGGATATAAGTTTGGGGAAAGTGCGTGACACTGTGTCTTTGGCAGGAGCAGATTCCCGGGAGGGAGAGTACAGCTGTCTCTCCTCCTGTCTGAGGAAGTGGATGTCTTGTGGTGTCGCCTGGGAGTCCAGAGAGTGCTGAGTTGAGCTGAGGGGATCCGGTGTGCCGAAAGCCTGCGGCGAGTGAGAGGGGTCCTGTCCCAGGAAAGCCTACACAGGTCGTGAGTACTGAGGATTGCCCCTGGGGGTCTGTCTAGAGTCAAAGGGGACAACTTCGGAAGAGGTTCTAGGATCCATTGCCAGCTAGCTGAGGAAAGGGGGTACCTAGGTTGAGGACCCCGAAGTTACTAAGGGGGTACAGAGTCAGTGAACCCCGAAGAGTTCAAGGTTAAAGGGGGCACCTGCAGTTTGGACCCTGAATTGTGCAGAGTGTCAGTTGAGAGTTGCAGCCATACAGGAAGTTACAGCAAACTACCTCAAGCCAGTGCAAGGCTGGGGGGTAAGAAGTCAGTGACTTTGCAGTGCCGCAGTGTCAGTAGTTCTTTAATCCACAGTCGTGGAACTTCTGAACTTAATGTCGAGGATTCAGCACTTCTATCAAGTTACAGTGTGTTCTGAGAGTCAGTGAGCGTTGGCTAGCATCGGCTGGCGTCAAGGCAGCGTTAACAGACATTTTTCTTGGATAAAGTCCCAAGTGTACTTAGTTGAGCCTAAGGAGTATCCCACTCATTCCCTTCTCCCATCCCCTTATCTACAATAAAACCACAAAACAAAGATGCCAGAGTTGTCAATGTCTCAGTTCTCACACCCAGGGTCGCAGCTCACATGGGCTAGAGAGGTAACTGGTAACAATGGCAGATCCACATCAGGCCACAGGCCTGGAACCTTGCAACAATACTATTATTTGCATATTGTTGGGTTAGAGAGGGTCATGCTGCCAAAATCTGATGGAATCTGAGTTGTACAATGCGCAGCCAGGTATTACCCTGGACGAACCCGAATAGTTCTAGAATTATGTTACCTATAATATTTGCATTTCCTATGCACATTCCCGTCAGCCTCCATTATTTTCCAGCTTGGAGGAACCAAGAAATCAAATTTCAGTGGAAACCATTTGAAATCACTGCAGTGCCAGTTGAAAGGCATTTTCTGTTGATTTCCATCTCACTTTTGATTATTTAGATGTTTGACTTGGTGGGAGCGCACATTGCAGTTTCATATTACTATCAAAAGCTACCGAAAGGTTTCCAGAATTACTTTACAATGGTAAACAATTTTTTTACTTTCTATCAGCTTCTATGGGCCACAAACGTTCCCATTTTCTCATGATTAATCCCTTAATGCCGACGCTCCCGGCCCTTTAGGAGGTTTTTGATGCTGGGAGGAGAGGCAGGGTTTCTGATCATGTGACCACTGTAATTTGCTGTCACAGCGGTCACATGATCGGAAAGCTCCTGATTGCAAGTAGAGATTGGGAGCTTTCCGTTAGCCACCAGTAACCATGCCGGGAGCGCACAGCTCTGTTTAAATTCTGGTACGCATATATGAGGCCGCTCACTCATCATTAAGGCCCAACCATTGAGAGCCTGCATAAATGTGTACCGCCGGCATGAAGGGATTAAGTGAGAAAAATATGCCACAGGTGTTACTGAGGGCAAAGTGACAGTGTCTCTACAATGTATTTCTTGAAGCTAAACTCTAGACAGATATAAAAGACCTAATGTAATGCAGCTCTGTAATCATTAATGCATCGCAAAATGTTTTTTTTAAAATGGAATCAGTCTACCTACCTGAATTTGACCTAGTATCAGCCTCTTGCAGCTTCTGTACAGGAATCTGGATTGTAGGAGAAAGTAACAGTAGAAGAATCCAATCAGTTGATGTGCTGACCAGAAGCATGCTGATAGGAGAAGAGACTCGAGTGACGGAGAGATAAGCTAATCACTGCTTCTCTTTTAATTTCCCTGTCACAGGCCGGAGTAGGTCCAGGATGATCTCGGCTCAGAGAATGTGAGTTGAATGATGCTGGCTATTACATTGAGAACATCAATGGCAGAAAAAAGGGCTGTGGGGAAAATATGTAGACTGTAGCTTAATATTGCAGGTGGATTTGTTATTGTAACTTTCAATGCACTATTCATTTGTATTTTGTTATTTTTTGGCTGCAGCTCTGCTTTAAGATGAACCATTCTATTTACTAAGCATGTAAACATAGTGGTACCTCCATAAGCTTTACTCCATAAAGGGTTAGTTCACCAAAAACTGCCTATATAGATGTAGCATCCTCCTAGGTAAGTTGCTAGGATGATAGATAACTTTAGTTCTTTTTGGCTCCTTTGTAAACCTTGACTTCTTTGGGGTGTTCTAGATCTCACAGGCTGAAGGTTTGATTGCTTCCCCCTGCATTCTGGAGACTTCCAAAACATAGAGGGCTGGGGAAGTCAAATGGGCAGCTTGAAAGTGTATTGTGCTGCAGCCAGTCCCTGTTGCGGTGTGACTAGTAGAAGGCTGGGGGGGGGGGGGGACACATACATACATTTTCTGGGGTCTGGAGCAGACCTTTTCTTGTCCTGCTAGAGAAGTTCCCAGCCTCAGGGGCTGCCTTCCCCCTTCGAGGCAGTTCTGCTGGAGTCCGCTGATGTTCATTGAGGTCCCAACTAAAGTAGAGCTGGGGGACCTATTCCTAATTACCCTTGGAGCTAACTAAGCAGTTTCACTTCAGGATCTGGTTGGGTGAACTCACTGAAGAGTACCTGGTGAAGTCTGGAAGATGCGTAGCTTCCCTCGGACATTGTGATTACTGACCTGAGCTCAGGATCCTAGTGACTGTGTACAGTAGCTTACTCTCTGAGGCAACTCCTACAGGGTCTCAGTTCTAGCCTTCCCCTTTGTTTCTGGCTTAAAGGAGTTGTAAAGTTAGAAGGTTTTTTATCCTAATGCATTCTATGCATCAAGATTAAAAACTTTCTGTGTGCAGCAGTCCCCCCTCTGCCCACCTAATTCTTCCCTGAGCCAATCTCTATCCAGCGATGTCCACAAATGCCTTAGACATCCCAGGACTCTCCCTTCTGATTGGCTGAGACACAGCAGCGGCACCATTGGCTCCTGCTGCTGTCAATCAAAGTCAGCTAATGAGGAGAGAAAGAGGAGGGGGCCGGGCTGCAGTTCTGTGTCTGAATGGACACACAGAGCTGTGACTCCGCTCGGGTGCCCCCATAGCAAGCTGCTTGCTGTAGGGGCACTCACCAGGAGGGAGGGGCCAGGAGAGGAGAAGAGGGACCTGAGAAGAGGAGGATCCAGGCTGCTCTGTGCAAAACTAACTGCACAGAGCAGGTTAGTATAACATGTTTATTATTTTTATTTAAATAAAAACAAGACTTTCCAATCACTTTAAAGACATTTCAAAGAAGTGAAATGTGTTCTCTTGTCACAGATCAGAATTTCTGGAGTTTTCCATACCACCTCAACCCCTTTCCTGTTACAAGTCCTACAAGTAATAAATCATAAAAATACATCCTCTAGACTGCTTAATGGAGCCAGAGTGAATGAACTGTTGCCTGTGTGATTGATAGCCTCTGAACTGTTGGAGGAAGAACCAGTTAAAATCAACAGCTCTTACAGGGGTAGCGCTACATAGAGAGGGGCCACTACAGAAAACAAACTGTGCAGCTTTAACAAAACTAAAATAATGATAACAATATACTGTAGATCCTGCTCCTAATAAAGATACATTATAGCAAAAAAGCTGCCCGAATCAAAACCATGTAGCCCTCTAATTTCCCCTGTATTAAATTGTAACTGTATTGTCTTCTCTCATATTGTAAAGCACTGCGCAAACTGTTGGCGCTATATAAATCCTGTATAATAACAATAAAAATTTTATCTATAGGGCCGTATATGTCATAACACACTAACGTAGCACTACCCCTGAAGGAGCACAATCTTGCTTGCAGAACTACATCCCCCAGAACCAGCTGACACTATTGGGATGATCTAACAAAGGCTCTGTTAGATCTGTAGCAAATTCCCTTTACAGGCCCCTTGGTAGTGTAGCAAAAAGTCCCAGTGCCCAGCTGTCCTCCTGTGGCTACTGATCCCAGTACCACCTCCTTGGACACTGTCAGGCCACCTGGCTGCATCTGCCCCTTTCACTAGCCCTCCTGGCTAAGACTCCACAGTCCTCCCAGACTGACTCTGCATCCATTCCAGACTGCTCTCACCCAGTCCTCTCAGGTTTGCTTCTCAGTCCTCTTGACTGCAACACTCACCAGCCCACCCGGCTGTCTTCCTTCCTGGAGATTTGCCTGGCAGTGTTCTCCTGCTGTCTTCCACTTGCTTCCGTGCCTCTGGACAATTCTGTGTGTCGTGAAGAAGGTCCCTTCCGCATCCGAACCTAGGCCATCAACAGCCTACCACTCCATCTTCCATCTGAAATTCACTCTGCCCAACTGGGCTTACCCAGAGTTTTTGAAGCAGCCTGCCCGCCTGCCAACCCATATGTTGGGGATTGGTCAGGGCCCTCATGATTACTTCAGGCAGCTCCTCCTCACCTCCGCTCCCATTTTTCTAGAATCTTCTACCAGTTTCTAGAAGTAGGGGAAGGTCTTAGAGATGCTGCCTGTGAGTCATACCAGCCTCCCTCAGTTACTAACCCGGCCTAGATAAATCAAAATAAACAAAGGCTTGGCTGCCAGCCAAGCCTGACAATTTACCTACACTTAACAAAAAAAAAAAATGATTCTACTTCTAGCACACTAGAGGGTGCTACACACTGATCACGGCATAGATAAGAGGTATACACGGTTTTGGTGCAGGCAGCCAAAGTAAAATAATGCCCTTGCTATTGGTGTAGGGTCCTAACTAAACCTGGCCAAAAAACTCCTAGAGATGGCATCATCCTGTTCTGCCTTGTTGCTAGGAATTTGCTAAGAGACACCCAGTAGACATGTGCAATGTGCAAATTCGGACAAATTTTTGGTTATGCGGAGATTCGGATGTATACGAATCTCCAAATGCAATAGTAACGAATTTTGTTGAAATCCGTTAAAATTAATTTTGTTTATTCGTTTTCTAATGAATTTCAAATTTTCTAGAATTCGGGTCGGTCGAATTTCAAATTTGTGTGAAGAATTGCTAGTTGTTAAGCAGCAGGCCAGGAAGCAGGCTACTTGTCCTTAACAACTGATGACTCATCAACTGGCAGCGGGCTTCTCCATTAACAGCTGAAATGTAACCAAAACAATGCCAACAATACAAAAAAGTTTAAAAAAACATGTGGGGGTCCTCCCCCAATCTGGATTTTAATGGGAACCCTATGCCAAACTGTAAAAGAAAAATGGTGTGGAGTCCCCCCAAAAATTCATACCAGACCCTTATGCAAGCATGCAGGTCAGTAAAGGAGGGGGGGCGAGTTAGTGTCTGGGGGTTCCCACTTAAAGTGAAACAGTAAAAATGAAAAAATTCCCCTTAGTATGCCTTTAAAGTGGCGCATTTGTAGCTTGTTTAGAACTTGCTGCAGCAAAAATTAAATTTCTAAAGAAAAATAAAATGAGTCAAATCACAGTTAAATTGACTCATGGTTGCAATTGCTGGCCTTGGCTATTAAAAAAAAAAAACGACGAGCAAGCTCCCCCTGTCCTCCTTACCCATACCAAGCCACATGCCCTCAATATGGGTGGGTGGGTGCTTTGGGGCAGAGCCTCTAAAGCACCATGTCCCCATGTTGAAGGGGACAAGGGCCCCTTCCCAACAGAATTTGGCCCCAGATCCCCCCCCCCCCATGTGAATAAGTATGGTGTACAATATACCCCTACTCATTCGCCAAAAAGGTGTCAAAAATAAAGAAAAACAGTAGACGGTTTTTGACAAGTCCTTTATTAAAAAAAAAACAATATCCCCTGATGTAAAACTATCATCAATCACAACGCCAATGTCGGACCCGACTGCGGTCTCCACCATTTGACAGTTCTTATATAGGTAAAAGGCGGAACCATCTGGCGAAGTCACCTGGGCGCACTGCCACCCCTTGTAACGTCATGACCCAGCATGCACTGGTTGGTGATGTCACAAGGGGTCGGGAACACCAGGTGATGTTAACAGGTGGCCACACGCCTTACCTATTTATGAAGTGTCAAACAGCGGAGCAAGCATTTGGTGGTCAGCCATCCCCGCGGGGGGAGCTTTTTTTCCGAGTTTGGTGGGGCAGCGGGCGTCATGATTGATAATGCATCTACATTGAGGGCATTGTTTTTTTAGTTTTGTTAATAAAGGAATTGTCAAAAACCTTTTTTTTTTTTTATTGATTTTTGACACTTTTTTGGTTATTAAGTAGGGGTACAATGTACCCCATACTCATTCACATGGGGGAGGGGGCCAGGATCTGGGGCCCCCATATCCAGATTCTGATATGCCCCCTGCCCGCAGACCCTCACAAGCACAGCCCAAGGTTGTAGGGAAAAGACCCTTGTCCCCGTCAACATGGGGACAAGGTGCTTTGGGGTGGGGTAGAAAACGATATGAAACTAAACCAATTCCGAAAACCAAACTAAACAAATTCCAAAACTAAATGGAATTAGTAATATAATCAATCCAAAACAAAACTAAACACATTTTCTCTATTGTCCATTGACAGACACAGCTCCATATCTTCTTAGACTATTGGGTTATGCTCCTCCAATCAGGAATTGGACACTAGGCAGGAAATAGCTTTACCACGCATATGGGGTTGTTCCCTGCAGGCATAACCCCACACACTTTGCTACAGTTTCCAGTTTGTTTCTGCCTAGTTTAGGAGTAGGACCTAGTTCCCTGCTGGGACATCAGTCTTAGCTATATAAAAAAGGGAAATTTTGGTTATATGTAATTTTTATTTACTAGTTAGAGCTCCTGGAGAACTACAAGCAACAGCCGGCTGAGGTTTCGGACTGGATAATCTAGATCCTTATGGTCTTCCAGCCTGGCCAGCGGGCATGAGCAGGTTATAGTCCAGCACTAGGCCTCGCCACGACAGAGCCCCGATGGATGGGGACGAGCCTGCAAGCGGACAATCTCAGTGGAATATGATGACCTGGAACGCCCTGAGTCGCAACGTAAACCTTGGCTGGCAGCACCCCGCCCTGGGTGGCAGGTAGTCTGTTCGGAGTGGCGCCCACCTGGTACCATGGTATGGTGAGTAATGCTGTTCTCCCAATCCTTTGGCGGTCTCGGGATGGGCATGGGCCCCCTCCTGGGAAGGGTCGGACCCTCGGGAGATCCCTCGGTTCCCCTGGCCTCTTGGACATACCAGGCTTCCCCCAGTTATTCCCCTCACTTCCCCTAGTAGGTTCCGACCTTGGGGGGAGGTATTATTACGGCCACTGCAGCATTCCTGCAGGGGGGTGACTGCCCTGGTGGGGTCTTTTTTAAGGACCTTCCGATGCTGCTTGTCTGGGACCCCCCCCCCCTCGGGGTCCGGGAGACCGCATGGCGCACAGTGGGGTCCACCATTTTGCTGTAGATTCGTGCTCATTATTTTCTATTGACAATGTATGGGCAGCCATTTTTTGTTAGTTCCCCATAGGAATGCATGGGGCCGCCATTTTCTTGTGGTCAAGATCGCTGGACAGGCAGCAGGCATGGCACATTTGATCTAGCAATGACCCAGGCATTTTTTTCTGTTTCTTTTTCCTGTGTCAGAACATTTTTACCTTCTGTTTCACAGAACATTCCAGCAAGCCTCCTGAGCGGTTGGGTAATGTTTTTGGGGACCCCTGTAAGTTTTCCTTACTCACTCAGCTTTTAGATTGTACTGGATTGGGATTTGTGATACCGCTAGTTCGGCGTTGGGAATCGTGATCTTTTTAAAGTGACACTGCATTATTTTTAATCAGTGAAAAATGGAGTCCCGGGACTTGTCCTCTTCAGCCACCGTGCGGGAACACGCATTGGTGGAAGCACTCATAGCTTCTGTGCGGGAAACTTTAAAAATGGCAGATGAATCCACAACGTCAGGTGTCTTTTGGCTCCTGCAAAGCCCAGAAGTCAGGCAAGGTGTTTCCTTGTCCGGAGCTTTTTGACGATATTGTAAATGAATGGCAGCGCATCAAGCACATGCTGGTAGTGCCCAAGCGCTTTAAATGCCATTATCCCTTTGCGCAGGTGGTTTCCACTTGATGGACCGTGCCACCAAATGTGGATCACCCAGTTTCAAGATTGAATAAGTCTACTGTGGTTTCGGTGGAGGAATCCCCGGCTTACAGACCCAGTGGATAGATGGTTCGAGCCTCTGTTCCGCCATTTACATGTGTTAGCGAGCTCCATACTATAATCAATCTTTGTGAATGTTCTGGTGTCACAGACAGTCACTGAATGGGTGAAGTTACTTAAGGGGAACTTAAAATCTGAACAAATTCCCCGGGGCTGATTGAGCTCCTGGAACAGATGGCTCAAGCCCTTGTGTTCATGTGTGATGCGTCCTTCGATGCAGCCCCCTAATGGCCAGGGTGTCTGCAGTGGGGATTGCCATTAGACACTTGGTGTGGTTAAAAAGAATGTCAGCAAACCAGGCATCGAAGAAGGCATTGACTGACCTTCCCTTTATGGGAGAAAGGTTGTTTGGATCTTCTCTGGATGAACTGATCAAAGGGCTTACGGGTGGGAAGAGTACTCCTTTCCCTCAATCCTCTAAGGGCAAGGCACCACGTCATAGGCGGGGACCTTCCTTCACTGCTCATAGGTGGCTTTTTCGTACCTCCGGGTCGCAAGAAAAAGGAAAGCGGTTCAGGTCTTCTGGGGGTTCCAAGAAACCATGGTCAGGTAAATCAAAGACTGGCCAGTCCAGTTCTGCAGACAAATCCTCGTCTGCATGAAGGGGCGCCCTCACTCGCTTCTGGGGTGGGGGGACAGCTTTGATTTTTTTCTGGAACCATGGACTTCCCTGGTTTAGGACAAATGGGTTCATGAACTCATCCGATCAGGGTACAAGATCGAATTCCAGTCAAACACCTTAACATTCACTCTCTTTCTCCTCTAACTCTCCTCTTTCTAGCTCTTAGCTAAGCAATACTGAGACAGAGGGGATAGTGGACAATACATGTACGGGAGTTTGAAAGCTCACTCCTGTGATGATTGCGGTGAGCAGTAATGGCTCAGGGTGTCTTAGCAACAGGGCAGGACAGGATAGTACCATCTCCTGGAGTTTTTTGGTCAGGCTGTGGGAGGTACAATATGTAAATGGCCTACATCAGTCAGGCTTCATGAGCTACAGTATGTAAATAGCCTACACCTAGAGCAAGGGCATTATTGACCTTTGGTCAAAGCTGCACAGTTTGTTTTCATCTACAGGCATCCCTTACCCACATAGGCAGGTGTTGTAAAAGGTGAACTAACTCTTTCAGCTGCTTGTTTTGCATTTGCACTATTGATATGCACATTTTAACTGCTAAGCCTTTAACTTTCTCTCCAAGCACCCCCTTGGTTTTGATATATAAAGTAAGCAGTAACAGATTGCTTTTTTAGAAAGGGGAGAGGCGTCTTTGACATGTGGGCTGTGATTGACAGCCTGGCTTCACAGTGACAGGTAAGATGGCAGTGCCCATTATGTGGACAGACTTAAGTCTTTGTTAAAGGATTATGCACCACTGGGTTGCATAAAAGTTAAATAGTTCATATTCAGCATCAGTTTAGGTATAAATTAATAAAGGAAAAGGTTGCTTTAAAGATCTCAGGGTATTTGATGTATGACGATGGTTATACTTTAAAGTAGAGAACTAGCAGCATACATAGTGAAAATGGTTCACTTTAAACATCTAAACTGAATTTCACAAAGGTAAAAATAACAAAGACTATCTAAAAAGACTAGTATTGGTCTTGCACTAAATAT
This sequence comes from Pelophylax lessonae, assembly GCF_965119305.1. Lineage (NCBI taxonomy): Eukaryota > Metazoa > Chordata > Amphibia > Anura > Ranidae > Pelophylax > Pelophylax lessonae. Next base: position 581,402,441 of record NC_138771.1, read on the forward strand.
GAATATAACAAAAGATTTAAAATAAAAATAGATATTATTTTACCAAAATCTGTGAAAAAGTGATTCTAAAGGCAGAAGGTCTTTTCCCTTATGCATTCTATGGATGAAAGTAAAAACCTTCAGTATGCAGCTCCTCCCACTCCAGCCAACCCTAATAGTTACCTGAGCCCGATCTTGATTCAGTGATGGGCATGAGAGCAGCTGCTCTCCTTTCTCTCTGGCCTCCTCATTGGCTCATAGACAGCAGCTCCTGCTGCTGTAAATCACAGCCAGTGAGGAGGGAGCAGGGGCGGGGCTGAGCATCAATGGACACAAAGAGTGGGCTCAGGAGCGAGCACACATGAGTGATCCCACAACTTGTTATGGCACTCAGCAGGGGGGAATTGCCAGGAGCGCAGACAGGAAACCCCAGAAGAGTAGGAGCGGGGCTGCTCTGTGCAAAACCACTGTACAAAGGGGATAAGTATAACATGTGTGTTTTTTTTAAATTTTTTTACATTTCTTTTAGTATCACTTTAAGTATTAGGAAAAATGGATGAAAGGAGAAAAAAGTGCTATCAACTAACAGTATCACTAGAATTGTATCACGTTTCATAAATACTCATGTAATAATATACTGAACCTTCTAATCTGCTCTTTAAACTATAGTAAGTCTAATAAATTAATGGGAAAAGACAATTAATTGGTGTTTTTCTGAGTAAAGTCAAGTAATTGTTTGCGCTCAGTCATGGGGAAAGAGTTTAAAAAAAGGTTTCCATTTATCCCTTAGGTCAATCATTTTAATGCAGTATTTTATTCAGTTTTTGTTTTAATTGCAGAAAGCGTATTACAATTAGGTTTTAGGATTGCATAAATTAGATGCAAATAGGGAAAATGCACGTTTGGTCATTTTCATAGCAGAGTTTTTTTCATGTTCACCTAGAAAGTGGAAAATATTTGTATATTTCCCTGTCACTGACATATTTGTGTAGAGCAGCCGAGAAACCTGTTTACTTAGAATAGATCCAAAAGCAAAAAAACTGTAGCGCAATTGCAGTTGCTCATCTCAATATTAGGGAAGAGCAAAAGGAATGTTTCTTTTTCCCCCCAAATTTTGCCTAAATTGGGAGATTTCAGCAAAATGCATTGCAGTCAAAAGGAAAGGTGTAATTTAAAGTAGATGTAAATCCCTATTGAACGATAATTAGTGTGCTTAAAGTGTCATTAAACCCACTTCCTTAAAAACTATGAATAAATGCTGTATTACATGCTGTTTATACTCACTCAGTCACTATGAGATTTATTTTCTGTATTCTGCAAAAAACCTGGTTGATCCTGCTGTTCTCTGTCTCCCCCTCCTGCTCATACCCTCCCCCCCCCCCCCCCCATTGTAGTTGGGGATTTTGCAGAATATTGTTGGCAGCTCTGCAGTTTTCAGTGTATTTATATCCTGAACATCCCCATGACAGCCCACACCCTCCCCTCTCCTCCATGACCACTAATCAGCTAAACACAATGGGTGTGGGATATATATCATCTTGATTAATGAAGGCTTCGCCTCCCTGTTATTCTAAGACACAGGCTGGAGGGTGTGACCCAGCCTGTGACTGGCAGAAGTCCCCCCCCCCCAACATGTTATTGCCAAAAAATAACACATTTTATTTTCAAATACTGTATATATTTGCATGACAATTTAGATCAGTTTATTGATTTTATTTATTTATGTTTACTTTTTATTCCAAAAGCTGCTTTTTTTTTATCTTGAACGTGTGACCAGCAGCAGAAGGCTACAAGCTTCTCCTGCCACTGTTTCCCTACAAACAGACTGGGAACGAGATGGGTCATGTGGCAGGGGTATGACGAATAGGAATAAAGGCACTTCGATTTCTTTTTTTTGTTAAAATTATAACAGCACCATTATCCGTATACAACACAGGTGTCAAACACAAGGCCCGCAGGCCGAATCCGGGCCCTCCAGGCCATTTCATGCGGCCCTTGCACCTCTCCTGCAGCAGCTGCATCTCCTTCACCTCTGCCCCCACCTTGCCTCAGCAGACGGCAGCAGAGAGGACAGAACTCCTCTGCCAAATCCTGTGCTGCCCCCTGCAGCTGCAGAGAGGACCACCCCCCCCCCCAACTCAGCAGTTGGCAGCAGAGAGGAGGTCACAACTCCTCCTACAGATCCTGCACCTCTCTGTCCAGCCACTTCTCTCTGCCTTCACTGGTCTCAGCATTCAGCAGACTCCGGCAGCTGACTCCAGCCCTCCTCCAGACCCTGCAGTTGCTGCTTCCCAGCTCTGCCTCCAGCTTCTTCCCAGTAGGAGAACATGGTAAATGGGATGCACTGTAATATAAGGGAGGGTGGGGGCTCTTGACTTCTGATAGTGGTGGACTACAGATAGAACTGGCCCTCCGAGGGCGAGGGAATGGTGATGTGGCCCGCAATGAAATTGAGTTAGACACCCCTGGTATACAAGAAGAGAAGAGATAATGTAAGTAGGGATAGGGTAAGTAGGGATAATGTAAGTAGGGATAGGGTAAGTAGGGATAATGTAAATGAAACAGTGTGTTTAGTTTCACTTTGAGCACCGTTTACCATAAACTATAATCATGTTTTGTTTTTTGTTTTTTAATAAATGTTTTCACTTTTTCCATCCTCTTTGATGCTGACCTCCTATGGTCTCTTCGTAGCCTCTTCCTGTCTGCATGCACTCCTGTGGCCACTTTTCATTTCCATCGGAAGCCCATGGGAGAGGTTGGCATAGCAGCAGAACAACTGATGGACAGTTGTCAACCCAAAATAGGAAGGATGTGAACAAAGACCGTCATAATAGAAATACTAGGTGTTTTTTTTTATAAAAATTGCAGGTAAAAAAATATTGAAAATTACTTTTAAAACATTAACATGTTTCCCGCTGATTCAACCCACTGTCTCCTGAGAACGGGTCACAGGAGTGCAGAACGAACTGCATTCCTGTGATCCATAGAAGCACAGCCAAAAGAGCTTTGGCTGTACTTCTCCTTTAAGATATAAGTCTGTCCTGCTCCAATTCCACAGTGGTGGTGTAACAATACAATGAAAACAGTGTAAACAAGATACTGAAAAAAATGTATTTAACCATGTGAAAACCCATGTGAATAAAGTGCAAATAGTGCAAACTTACATGTTTTCCACATTCAACTCCAATATTATGCTGAATTACAATTAGTAAACTCAAATTATTAGCAAGTCCAAAATGTAAATAGTGCATAATCTATAATAATAAAATGCAAGTGTCTCTGTGTCCAGTTTCCCTGTGTCCGTGGGATTGCGCTACTGCACATGTGCCCCACGGACAGCTGTTGGGACGCAGAGAAACTTTGGGCGGCCGGTGTAGAATTACAGCGTGCTGTAGTGTAAAACCAAACTTCCTGCCCACCCTCATCCCAGACTATTGTACAGCCCAATCACCTTCTTTGTCCCCGCCCACCCCTATCTCAGCCTATTAAACAACTGAATCACCTCCCTCTCCCCGCCCACCCATCTCACGGTTCACCGTGCAACCAAACCCGTCTACCTATCATAGCCCGCGCTACAACCGCCCCTACCTCCCAGTCCCCGCCCCCTCCCGATCACAGCTACATCATTGGCCTGGGCTCGGGAAATGCTGGGAGCATTGTTCCGCCATGGACGGTGATTGGGGCTCTCCCCGGCTTTGAGGTGACTGAACCCCGGGAACTCCTCCGTCCGTCTCCGCTGTCTTACCGTACGGTGTGTGGCGGGTCACCTACTTCCCCAGGGTGAGTCCCAGGCCGCCCCTCTGTGTGAGGGGGAGGAGGGGTTAGACCCTCAGCTGGGGTGGGGGAGGGGAGGTGGTGGTGGATTTGGAGGTCTTTTCCTATTGGATGATCCACTGTTCTGTGTGTGTGAGGAGCTCCCCTCCCCCCTCCTCTCTGATTTCCCGCCCTCACATCTCTCCTCCCCCACACCAATCTCCAACCCGACATTTATCGTTCAATCACCCCCATACACTACAATCCCCTCCCCTCCATACACTACAATCCCCTCCTTCCCCCATACACTACAATCCCCTCCCCCATACACTACAATCCCCTCCCTCCCCCATACACTACAATTCCTCCCCCTCCCTCATACACTACAATCCCCTCCCCCCATACACTACAATCCCCTCCCCCCACACTACAATCCCCTCCCTCCCCCTTACACTACAATCCCCTCTCTCCCCCCCACACTACAATCCCCTCCCTCCCCCATACACTACAATCCCCTCCCCCCCATATACTACAATCCCCTCCCCCATACACTATAATCCCCTCCCCCCATACACTACAATCCCCTCCCCCCCATACACTACAATCCCCTCCCTTCCCCATACACTACAATCCCCTCCCTTCCCCATACACTACAATCCCCTCCCTTCCCCAACACACTACAATCCCCTCCCTTCCCCAACACACTACAATCCCCTCCCTCCCCCCCACGCTATAATCCCCTCCCTCCCCCCCACGCTACAATCCCCTCCCTCCCCCATACACTGTAGAGCCCCCCCCCATACACTGTAGAACCTCTCCCCCATACACTATAATCCCCCCTATACACTACAATCCCCTCCGTCCCCATATACACTACAATCCCCTCCCTCCCTCATACACTACAATCCCCTCCCTCTCCCATACACCACAATTCCCTCCCTCCCCCCCCCCCCCATACACTACAATCCCCTCTGTCCCCCATACACTGTACAATGGGTTCTACATCCATGTCAGGAGATGGAGCAGAGTTTGTACAATCAGACACAAGTCCAAGTGTCTCTGCGTCCAGTCCCTGTGTCCGTGGGATTGCGCTACTGCGCATGTGCCCCACAGACAGCCGTTGGGACTTGGAGTGCAGAGACTTCGGGTGGCCGGGCGAAACTGTTGAAGCGGGTGTGCGCGGGCGCGTGGACATGCTGCTAAGTCTGTTTTTACAAATGTTTGACCACAAATGTTCTAGTGCCTGTTAATTTAACGGGCTTAATGTCTAGTAGTGTATAAAAGTGTAAAATTAACTTTTATCTTGTGTTCCAATCCCACAGAATTGGTGCTTCAGTGCTTGTGCCCTCTAAGCCACTCACCAAAGCAAGGGGGAGTTAACACCTTTTGTGAGGTATGTATGTAAAATAATTGACAAAAGAACCAATAAAAATAAATATTACGGCAATTTTATTTTATTATGCCCCGCTGCAAATAAATCTTTACTAATACCATAAAAAGTATTTTGCAACTAGCCATAAAAACCTGGAATGGAATTCTAGGGAAATTCTGGTTATCAATAAATTACAACTACATGAATTTTGTAAATTACAGTTAGCTATCATAGTTACATAGTTAGTGAGGCTGAAAAAAGACACAAGTCCATCCAGTTCAACCTATGATGTGTGTGTGTGTTTGCTTTTAACCGTACATTGTATACCCCTGTATGTTGTGGTCTTTAAGGTGTCCATCCAATAGTTTTTTGAAACTATCAATGCTCCCCGCTGATACGACTGCTTGTGAAAGAGAATTCCACATCCTTACCGCTCTTACAGTGAAGAACCCCTTACGCACTTTAAGGTTAAACCGCCTTTCCTCAAGTTTTAGTGAGTGGCCACGTGTCTTATTGTATCTCCTTTCTCTGAATAGTTTGTTCCTTATGCTAGGGTCGCCAGTACAGTATTTGTACATTGATATCATATCCCCCCTCAATCGTCTCTTCTCCAGAGAGAATAGGTTCAGTGCTTGTAGTCTTTCCTCATAGCTGATGTCCTCCATTCCCCTAATTATTTTTGTTGCCCTTCTCTGGACTTTCTCCAGTTCCAGCACATCCTTCCTGAGGACCGGTGCCCAGAACTGGACAGCATATCAGAATAATAATTCTGGAGAAGAAAATATTCCTTCCTTATATATACAATAGATCTCTAAGTTTTACTAGTTTTACATAACCCAAGTGGCATTTTATATTTAGTTTATTTTTTTTTTTTAATATAAGGTATCTGAGTAGCTCACTTATGAAAATCTAGGCAATAGCCTGATTTTATTCAGCAGGAACCCTATGGTATGACATTTTTACATACAAATTGGAACACCTCTACACATAAAATATATTCTATCAACTTTACACCATGACATCAGAGCGGGAACAACCCCTGCCTTATATTCTGATCTGCAGCCACACATTATGCTTCACAGAACTGAATGTTTATGGATGTTAGAAGCAATGAGATCTCCATCTTTGTAATGAAAAACCTTCATGAATTTCCTTTTCAGGTTCTAATAATGCTCATCGCCTAGTTTCTCAAATTCTTTTTTTCTGTCCTTAGTATCCATAGTGGTATCTATCTATAGCAAAGCATACAATCCATAGAATATTTCCCATTGCTTTTACCTATGTAATAGTGTACCTCTCATCCATTACATTCCAATGCCAACATCTGGGTAACAGGACATCTTCTTGAACCTTGCTAAGTGTAAGTTCTTACAAGTTCTTAAGTCTCTAGTACCTCCAACTATATGGGGGCTTCTGGATACAAGAGGGACTCCCCCAGTTGACCTTCCTAATCCCCAGGATAGATAACACTTACTTGCCCTTGAGTAGATCCACACTTGAAAGCAGTTTTCAATGCTTTACTTAACCTTGGTAGGTAGGGCAAAGGAGGTGGAATGCTCACAACTCACACAAGACTTCTAAAGCTGAATAAAACACAAAATGTCCTGCACATGTAGAGCTGACCGCCTACACCAGTATGGCGATCCAATATCAGCACTTGCCACTAAACTCGAGATATAAAAGCACAATACCTTGCTGCCACTTGGCCACTTGCCACCTTGGACTGGGGATGTACCAAAGGCAACTGTAAAAACACAAAAAAGACAGGAGACACAGATACCGCATTATCTCTAAAAAGGTTCATTTGGATCTGATCTATATAGTTGTATATAAAATGCACTTTTTATCTTTAAAAAAGGGTTTCCCAATGATAACCCTTTCATCAAGTTTTTCTATTACTGCATTTGTAAATTTCAAAAGCCAATATAAAGGAATAGTAGTGGTTAAAAAAAAAGCATTTGTGGGTTTAGCTAATCATTTATTTTGCATAATTCTCATTTAAGTGGGCATGGCAGAAGTGTCCACTGCCTACATACTTTTGCTAACAGGTGTCCCTTGTTCCCATTTCAAAAAGTTGAAAGGTATGCAGTCTGTTCATCCAATCCACGTGTTCCTGGGCTTTGGAGGACATCACCAAGGATCTAAAGGTGGGTCTCATAATTCCCAGAAGAATGACACAGAACTTCTTCTCATTTACATTAGCCACAAAATTAGAGATTTGAATATGAACAAGTTGCAGTAGTGACTCACCAGCAATCACCCTCTTCCCAAGGACTTCCTCTCCCCAAGAGGGATTAACCAAAAAGGACCCTTCCAGAACATTGCTGTTTCATCAAAGCTAGGTCAAACCAACTAATGACAAGGTTACCAGGAGTTGGCCAGCTGACAGAGCATGCAGGCTTTTCTATATATCCACAACTAAGACAGGAATCTGGAGCCTCAGCTTTTGCTAAATCCCAACTCTGGGCAGTCAAAGAATAATTACCATTTCCCATTTCCCCTAGCGGATGAACATATTCCCTGTTTTTCTAGGGGGTAATCTTATATAAACTCTTTCTGCCCTGTCAGTTCCGATTGTGATGACTGTCCCACAAAGCAATCCTTTTAGCCAGTCTCCATCGCTCTTGCAGTCATCACGTAAAATGCAGGACCAATGGACTCATCCCACCCCCTACTTATTTGGTGCTGGTGGTAGGCGGTAATTACCACTGCACAGAAGTGGTTGCTTTGAGACATTGGACATTTCACTGAGCTCATTGCTCCTTTGACTGTTTATTAAATAAGATTGCAACAATGCAAAAACAGAAGAGCTTCAACCAAGGCTCTTCTAATATTTTGGACACTCTGCTCTAACATAAAAACACACATAAGTGAAATACAAGCCTCACAAATGGGGCATTCAAGGTGCAAAGCCTTTGACATGAAAGAAGTGTCTCGTGCTTTGTAATAGCTTCCTTAATTCCCTCAAAACTGGGATTGGGGGGGGGGGGGTGATGCAGAGTGGCAGTCTGTCAAAACTTCTTCCCTTCCTGCAGGGTGAAACAGTATTCATAACACACATTCTGCTGGCACCTTAGCTACAGCTGGCAATGGCATATCAAAAAATGGCATTATGCAGTACAGGTTGCAATTCAGTGCTAATGTTTAACCCTGTAGGGAAGCAGTACATTTTGACAGAGACTGCCACTCAGCATCCCTGAAGGCTTCTAGGGTGGTACGACAGCTTTTACAAAGCAGAGATGCCAATTTCACTGTCAATGGTTAACAGGAGGATGAACTAAATTTCCTATTTTACATTAGTAGCATATACCTTAAGGTATTCTCTGTCTTTTGCGGTAGATACAGAAGTATTTCTATAGTCAGTTTTTTTTTGGATAGAGTATGGACATTATGGAACCTTTGAGAAGACACATCCTTTCTGCTTGTCCTGGTGACTGTTGTAACTGGAACAGAAAGTGATGGAAAGTCCTTAGATGTAAAAATGTTATAGCTGTCATGGTAATTTTTGGAAGTTATTGATTGTTAGAGTTTTTTTTTCCAGAATTGTACAATGATCTTCAAGGAAGCAAATGCATTTCCACAAAATAAATTGTTTATTTACTGAATAATGATATAAAATGGTGTACCGAGCGTTAAATATGGTAATATATCCTAACCTAATCAATCACTCAATGGTGGTTGGTCAGAGCACAAGGCTGGTTCACTGTTAACAAACTGGTCAGCTGTTTTGTCTTACAAACCGCATGGGCAATTTCCCTATACTTTCCTCTTAGCTCCACTTCCTGCCACACTTCCTGTTTAAAAGGCCTTTTCAGACCAGCTAGGCAACATCCCTAGCCTTTCCACAGTAGAAGCCTAGACTTGAAACACAGCTAAAAACACTATTATCTCCCTGGCTTCCAAATTGTGAAGCAAATGAAAGCACATATTGATTTCCATTATTGTTGCTACAAAAATCACTATACAGTATGATCATGCAACAAGCAGAAATATAGGGAAAATTTTCAATGGGTATGGTTGCTTCCAATTAGGGTGTACGTTTAGTAAACTGAGAAGTTTTCTCTCAGTTCAATTCTCGGCAGTTCTCAGAGAAAAAATATCTCCTCTGGCACCCAGTTTAGAAGGCGGAGAACTTCACTTCTCACAGGGTGATCAGAGGAGAAGTTTTTTCTCTGAGAACTGCCGTGATCTGTGTATAACTGGGTGGACTGCCTGTAATCTCACGAGATTTTGTGAGATTACAGGCACTGCTAAATTTAAAAAGTGAAACTAAAGTTTAAAAGAACTCGTAATGACATGTTCTGACACATGAAAACATATATATACACACACACACACACACACACGTGCACGGTATATATACATACAGTATATAAATATATATATATATACACATACACACACACACACATATATATATATATATATATATATATACACACATACATACAGTACATACATACATACATGCCAATCTGTATGCAATTGCACTGTGTGTTGGCAGATTGCATGCAGATTGTACACCAGACCACAGGCTATCGTTTGTGGTGTGTGGGTGTGGGGACAGTGGGAAGAGTGATCAACACAGGGGTTCTTTCTTGTAGGATAGCTGGAGGAATCCTAGTAGTGTGTGGTAATTGCTAGACTGCTCCCCAACCCTTAGAGTGCATCAGATTGTATGTAAGATTTGTATCTGCCTGTGTGTGGTCAGCCAGCTGGATTGGACTGGAGTCTCCCTCTAGTGGTGACCGAAGGCAGTGCAGGCTGTGAAAGTATTGCAACCAATCTAATTACTTAAGCCCCGTACACACGTACCGATCGTCGGCCGTAAATATTCGGCCGACGACCGATCGGCCGATTGTATGCTTGTTAGTATGATGCTTTCGACAGCCGACAGCGCATTTTCGGCCGAACAGAATCTGTCCTGCAGGCATTAAAATTTTTGTTGGCCAACACCAGAACGGCCGATTGTTCGCCAGTCAGTACAGAATTCGGCCGACAAACAGCAGATTAGCAAGACTGGGCATGCTCAGAAAAGAAAAAACACACGGAAAGTTAACCATCACATGACATCACTTCTGCAGTCGTCTGTTGTTGGCTGACAAAATTCATGTGCAGTCTTTTGCAGTTTTCAGCGGACAGGACAGCCCTGGACAAAAGACGGCCGATCGGTACATGTGTACGAGGCATTAGGGACCTTAGATTGTAAGCTCCTTGAGGGCAGGGACTGATGTGAATGTGCAATGTATATGTAAAGCGCTGCGTAAATTGACTGTGCTATATAAGTACCTGAAATAAAAAAAAAATATATAAATATATATATATACATACATACACACCAGTACATACAGTATATATATATATATATATACACACACACAGATATATATGTGATTGTATAGTTAATGTGTTTCTAACTTGCTGTTGATGTATATTTCACTGCAGTAGGGAGAGTTTTTACTTTCACTTTTGGGCACTGGGACATTCACAGCAGAGATCTCCTATTTCTTCCTGCTATCTCCACCTCTGAGCTGGAGAAGTAGGAAGAGGAGATCTTCAAAGAGAAGCACAGTGATCAGGTGACATCATGTGTTTCTAAACTGGCCGTTTCTATTGCAGTGAATGCAAGCTGTTTGTGTACTGAGATGAGAAGAGAAGACTATGTTCTCCACTACTCTTCTCAGTATTTTAAACCTGCAATGCTCTGAGACAAGCTGTGATCATCCAGATCTCGGCTTATCTCAGTTTACTAAACGTACACCTAGGACTTTAGGTGGAAGCTATCTAAGAAGGGATACCCCCTCACTTTAGTAAAATAGTGCAAGTGTGTTGAATGTGCATTGGTTTAATATATTTAGCACCAATAAATGGCACCACAACGCACACCTTATCAAAACACATAAGTGTTAAAGTGTTTCTAAAGGCTAAAGGTTTTTTACCCAAGGGTTTTTTAAGTCCAATCGCGATCCAGCGATGTGAATGAGAGTATCTGCTCTTCTGGGTCTCCTGATTGGATGAGACACAGCAGCAGGAGCCGTTGGCTCCCACTTCTGTCAATCACAGCTCCCAGCCAGTGAGGTGAGAATGGGGGGTGGTACTGAGCCTTATTCTGTGTGTCTTATGGACATACAGAGCGGGGTTTGGAAGGGAGCATGCACAAGTGGCCCCATAGCAAGCTGTTTGCTATGGGGGGCACTGAGAGAAGAGGAGGGGCAAGGAGCACTGGCAGGGGACAAGAGAAGAGGAGGATCAGGGCTGCTTTGTGCAAAACTATTGCACAAAGCAGGTAAGTATAACATGATTATTATTTTTAGAAAATAAAAAAAATGACCTTTAGGGCTCTTTCACACGGTCCGCCTCCATAGGCGGATCTGTGCTGCTCAGTGGGGATCGATCCGCGATCCCCGCTGAGCCGGCGGATGACAGCTCCGTCTCCGCTTGCAGTGCGGAGAGGGAGGTGTCACAGCTCCCGCTGCTCTCTATGGGGGATCGGATGAGAGTGGACCGCCTGTCCTGCCCCTGCCCCATAGAGCTGCATGGAGGATCCGATCAGATCCGCCTAAAAAACTGACAGGCGGATCTGATCGGACCGCCCGTGTGAAAGAGCCCTAAATATCACTTTAAGCCGGCCTTAATGTTTTTTCATGTGGACATAGTGTACCTAGATTTCGCTAAGGCATTTGATACAGTACATTATAAAGCTTAAAGTATAACAAAGGCAAAGCTTTTTTTAGTTTTGAATAGAATGGAGAGGGATTGGAACAGTTTTCATTGATGTCTGTGCCCCGTTAACCGGTTGCCGACCGCCGCAAGTACATATACTGTGGCGGTCAGCCCCGGCCAGGCAAAGTGACGTACCGGAACGTCACTAGCCTGTCACTAGCTTGTGAGCCAATGGCGCTCACCCGCCCCGGCTCGTTCCCTAAGAAGTCAGTGCGTGTGACCCGCGGACCCGATGTCCGCCGGTCACTCGCGATCGTGCGCCATGAAGGGAGAAAGGCAGGCGGCTAATGTAAACAAAGCCGCCTGTCATTCTCCCTTGTGTAAAAATGGAGATCACACGGATCTACTATGTAGGACCGTTGATCTCTGTTCTTACACCAGTAGCCATGTCCAATCACAGTTAGAAACACGCCCCTAGGGACATACTTAACCCCTCCTTCCCCAATAAAGTTAACCCCTTCCCTGCCAGTGTCATTTTTACAGTAACAGTGCATATTTATAGCACTGATTACTGTAGTAATGTCACTGGTACCCCCAAAAGTGTCAAAAATGTCAGTCAAGGGTCCGATCTGTCCGCCGCAATGTCGCAGTCCCGCAAAAAAAAAAAATAGCAGATCGCCGCCATTACTCGTTTAAAAAAAAACAACAAAAATGACAAAAATCTTTCCCTTAGTTAGTAAACGCAATAATTTTTGCGCAAACCAATCAAAATACGCTTATTGTGATTTTTTTTTACCAAGCATATGTAGCAGAAAACAAATTGGCCAAAAATGTTAAAAAATTTAGATTTTTGAATTTTTTGGGGGGAATTTCATATAAAAAAATGTGAAAAATATTATTTTTGCAAAATTTTCGCTCTTTTTTTGTTTATAGCGCATGATCAAAAAATCACACAGGTGATCAAATACCACCAAAAGAAAGCTCTGTTTGTGGGAAAAAAAGGACATCAAATTCGTTTAGGTACAGTGTCGCATGACCGCGCAATTTTCCGTTAAAGTCACGCAGTGCTGAATCACAAAATACCCCCTGGTCGGAATGGGGGTAAAATCTTCCGAGGCTTAAATGGTTAAAGAGATTTACATTCTCTATTTATCCTGCTTACCATTTAAAAGTGAAAGTAAAAGAAAATACCAAAATGTGGGTTGTCCGCAGAAGCGTAATAGAGGGGAAATCTTCCAATGGGGACACTAGTTCTGGTGACCTGGGGTCCCAAAAAGATTAACTTAATTTTCAGGGATTTCCTCTCACTTCCTGTTTTGTATATGGGACAGCGAGTGAAGGGAAATCTCCAAAATGGGACAAAGAGGGCAGAAATAAACCTTGCAGGGGTTATAACCCTCCCTTACTCTATCCAAAATGAAAAAAGAAAAATGTTTGGCTTCCAGCTCTATTTTTTATTTATTTTTTTACAATTTAGGGTATTTGGTATTGATGAGACTATATGTACATGGGTAGAAAACTGGATACAGGAGCGTGTCCAGAGGGTGGAGATTAAATAGCATATTTTCATAATGGTCTAATGTTGTGAGTGGGAAGCCCCAGGGCTTTGTCCTGGGACTAATTCTCAACTTGTTTATAAATGATATAGAGGTTGGAATGAATAGGTCAATCACAATGTTTGTTGATGATACAAAGCTATACAGGACAAAAACTTCATAACAGGATATAGAAACTTTACAAGAAAACCTCACTAAAAAAAAAGGAGTGGGCGGCTATATGGCAGATGAGGTTTAATATCGAGAAATGTAAAGCAATGCACTTCAGAGCTAAAAAAATAAACGCAAGTTAATCCCTGAGGGGAGAACCTCTTGAGGAATCAAGAATAGAAATGGATCTGTGGGTTCTAATAGATGACAGACTCAGCAATCGCGTGCAATGCCAAGCTGCGGAAAAAAGACAGCATACATTAAAATGGGTATTTACTTAAGAGATAAAAGTATAATTCTACCCCTTTACAAAGCTAAGGTTCAGCCATATCTTGAGTATGCCATCCAATTCTGGTTACGGATCCTCAGGAAGGATGTCCTTGAACTGGAGAGAATCCAGAGCAGGGCAACAAAGCTAATAAGGGGGCTGTAGGATGTCAGTTAGGAGAAATCACTTCAATAATTAAGCTTATTCTCCCTAACGAAGAGATGTTTAAGAGGAGATATGATCACAATACACAAATCTTAAAATGGGAACTCTAGCATAGGAGGAACTATTTAAACGAATACCTCTAAAAAAAGACAGCCAAGCAATGAAGTTGGATGAGAAGTGGATCAATCCTAAACTGCATAAGGGGTTCTTTACTGTTAGAGCAGGAAGGATGTGGAGCTCCCTTCCACAGTTGGTAGTGTAAGTGAGGAGTTAAGATAAATTAAAAAAAAAATTTTAAATGTGTTTCTTAACCTTCCTAGCGGTATTCCCGAGTGTGACTCGGGGTAAGATTTTAGTGCCAAAAGCGGTAACCCCGAGTCACACTCGGGGTAGCGCTAAGAAGATCGCTGGATGCTGGAGGAGGTTTTACTTACCTTTTCTCCGGGATCCAGCGAAGACTGCGGGCGGTGTGCGGCGGCGGAGCTTCCTCCCGATCGTCTGCGAGCCCCGGCTTCTGTCGCCGGCGACGTGACGTCCGCCGGGGGGTGGAACCGGCGGCAAATTCAAATGTAAAATGCACCAAACACACTGATACCGTTCAAAATAAAATAAAATCACATTACATTGCCCCCCAGTGCCCTTTCCTGCAGTTTTACTGTACTTTTTATGTAAATATATGTATATATTTATATATATATATATATACAGTTTATATATATATATATATATATATATATACGTATATATATATACACATATACACTATATATATATATATATATATATATATATATATACACACACACACATATATATATATATATACATATATATGTATATATATATATATATATATATATATATATATATATATATACACACGTATATATATATATATATATATATATATATATATATATACACGTAATTCTTGTGAATGAGCAGCCCAAACCAACTGTATACATTATATATATATATATATACATATATATATATATATATATATATATATATATATATATATATATATATATATATATATATATATATATATATATATATATATATAATATATGTATACATAATATATGTATACATACATATATATATATATATATATATAATAAATGTATACAGTTGGTTTGGACTGCTCATTCACAAGAATTACATGCAAAATAATGGTACCGCTTTCAGCACCTAAAATCCAAAAGAATCATACCGCCAGGGAGGTTAAGGACCACAATTAACAGGGATATGGATAATGGTAATGACATAAACACACACTGAAGTTGAACTGGATGGACTGGTGTCTTTATTCAACTTTGTCAACTATGTAACTATGAGTGGTGGGGTTGCCAGATAAGTAGCACTTTTTTCATCCAATGTTTGTTTTAAGAAGCTAGATCAAAAGACGGTCTAAGCATAGACAGTTCAAATCTTGTCCAGTTCAGCAGGAATCGGCAGAGATTTGAACCATGTATGATTGACCGATCAACTTGGGTACAACCATTCTGCTGGATTTTATATGTTATTATTTCTAGCAGCTATTATAGCTGCTAGCAGTAGTCACTGTGTACTCTTGGCGGGGACGACTCACTGAGCGGGGAGAACACAATGGCTCTGCAAGTTGCATAAAAGATAATCGCTCAATCTATGGCCGTCTTTAGGCTCACATTAAAGAAGAACTATGGGCAAAACTTTTTTTCATTTCGGATAGAGCAAGGGACGGTTATAACCCCTGTCTATTTTTTTTTTCTTTCTTCACCATCTGTGTCCCATTGTGGTTATTTCCCTTCACTTCCTGTCCCATAGCCAAACAGAAAGTGAGAGGAAATCCCTACAAATTAAGGAAATTCCTTTGGGACCCCAGGTCACCAGAACTAGTGTCCCCATTGGAAGATGTTCCCTCTATTACTTTTCTGGGGACAACCCAAAATGTGGGATTTTCTTTTACTTTCACGTTCAATGATAATGCTAAACAGGACAAATAGAGAGAGGGGGATCTCCTTAATGGGTACACAGACAGCAAAAAAAAAAGTTTTTTCTTTAGTTATACTTTAAGAGTTAGGTCATGGCTAAGAGTTAATGGTAATGGCTTATTACAAAAGTTAAGAGCTTGTTTTAGGTAATTGTTAGGTCTTACGTGTTCAGGTAGGGGAGGGGTAACTGCCAGAGGGGAGCTTTAGTATATTGGATAAAATTCTACCAAGCTACAGTATAATATGCATGACAATTCATGGGGTTGGGAAAATGTAATGGTCCACTCCCAGCCCTAAAATGAAATGTCCACCAAGTGGTAATATTTCTGTTTTTGGTAGATACTGGAACATTAAACTACCTAGTTTTTTGTGCCTATCCCAGCTTACCTGTCACTGCCATATGAGTTCCAGTCTCCCAGATGGATTTGAACTAATATGAACAATCCAACAGAAATGGGAACACTGTACCTCAAAGTGTACGGGAACACCCAACTCTTCAAGGCAGCTGGGAACAGAGCTTGGACTGTGGCAGGCAAATCTTTCCGCTGCAGACCTCAAAATAAATAATAACCCAGCAGGAGCCTCGACTCACCGAACCACACCTATAATTATCATTTTGACTTGGTTGAATTGATTCTGTACATAGGAATCAGTCAATAGAAAATAGATTTTTAAGTAAATAAAGCTGAATTCCAGCTTGCTTTATATTAATCAAAGTGAAGATGGAAAATCAGGACTTTGTAATGTATATGTTGTGACTCTCATAAAAGAGATATAAGCGGAGGTGTGTAGTCTGGAGCCATTTGTTGTGGCTTTTTTTTTTTATTGCCAATCATTGGTGTGACCTTTCTATAGATATAAATGTCACAGCAGTCAGACTTATTTTGTGCTGCTGGGTCGGAGGTAACACGATCGAGATGATGTTTTCCTTCTTTTTCTGAAAATGGGGGGGGGGGGGGGGTTGTAGTAAAAGTAAAGAGTAACAAACAGTTTTGTACAAACTTTAGAATTGTTTTTTCTTCTTCAGGGAATCAGGGCAAGGAGAAATGTTCAACGTGCAGAAAAAAAGTAACCAATCTGAATCTATCTTGCACTGGTCTGGCTTTGCAAAAGTGAAAACTGATTGGCTGCTGAGGATTTCTGCTGGGTTTTCCCTGGGGGATGCTTGTCCATTTATGAGTACTATGAGTACATGGGTATTCATATGTACTGCAGGGTTTTGGAGCTTGATTCCCTGTGTTATATGCCATCCTACTTCTAGTAACCATCTGAAGTGGTTTGGTGTACATAGAAATAGTTGGAGCATGCTCCTTTTGAATTTGTTGTATACCTTCACCTATTCAACCTGGGTCCTAATATACACCTCAATATAGAAGAAATGGCGGCACTCCAGGTATCATCAAAATTCAGATTTATTAACCGAACATCCCAATGTGGCAAACAACAGGTAGACACGTTTCACACACTAGCAAGTGTGCTTAATCATTAATTATTAAGCACACTTGCTAGTGTGTGAAACATGTCTACCTGTTGTTTGCCACATTGGAATGTTTGGTTAATAAACCAGAATTTTGATGATACCTGGAGTGCAGCCATTTCTTCTATATTGATTGTCTGCGGAGGCGAGCCGAGGCGTGCACCTGTACATCATCAGGCTTCTTGATTCACCTGGAGCAGTGAGTCTTCCTTATCTTTGTATCTAATATACACCTAGTGGGAATCTTATACCTCAATATTTTGAATATCTTTATTAAGTTTGGTGTTTTCTGCGCCCCATGGCTCAGTATCTAGTCTGCTCAGTGCATCCGCGTGAGAGCTACCAAACCTATTGACTATTTATACACAGACACTAACTGCAATTAAAAAAGCCACAGATGTGAAAAATTAAACTTTAATTGCATTTTTAACCTGTGTGTGCCACCTTGTGTGTCAGTAACAAGGCCACACAATCCAGGGTATGTAAACTTTTGATCAAGGCCATTTGCGTGATTTCTGTTAACCACTTGCCGACCGCCGCACGACTATCTACGGCGGCGGTCAGCCCCTCACAGGCAAAGTGACGTAGGTCTACGTCGCTCGCCTGTGAGGGTTTAGGGAGCGAGCGCGCGCCGCCGGAGGCGCGCTCCCGCTCCCGCGTGGTCACGGACCCCCCCGCGCGTGTGACCGGCGGACCCGATCGCCGCCGGCCACTCTGCGATCGGCGGGGGAGAGGGAGAAAGTCAGGCAGCTTGTGTAAACAAGCTGCCTGTCATTCTCCTCTCTGTATGAGAGCTGATCACATGGATCTACTATGTAGATCCATTGATCACTCTGCATACAGTTGAAGCCACAGCCAATCACAGTTAGAATCACGCCCCTAGGGACACACACAGCCCCTCCCTCTCAAATAAAGTTAACCCCTTCACTACCAGTGTATTTTTACAGTAACAGTGCATATATATAGCACTGATTACTGTAGAAATGTCACTGGTAACCCCAAAAGTGTCAAAAATGTCAGTCAAGGGTCCGATCTTTCCGCCGCAATGTCGCAGTACCGCAAAAAAAATCGCAGATCGCCGCCATTACGCGTTAAAAAAAAAAACAACAAAAATGACAAAAATCTTTCCCTTTGTTAGTAAACGCAATAACTTTTGCGCAAACCAATCAAAATACGCTTTTTGCGATTTTTTTTACCAAACATAGGTAGCATAAAACAAATTGGCCGAAAATATTAAAAAATTTTGATTTTTACATTTTTTTTTGGGGGAATTTCATATAAAAAAAAGGGAAAAATATTGCTATTTTTGCAAAATTTACGCTCTTTTTTTGTTTATAGCGCGTGATCAAAAAATCGCACAGGTGATCAAATACCGCCAAAAGAAAGCTCTGTTTGTGGGAAAAAAAGGACGCCAAATTCGTTTAGGTACAGCGTCGCACGACCGCGCAATTGTCCGTTAAAGTCACGCAGTGCCGAATCGCAAAATACCCTCTGGTCGTTTAGCAGCCAAATCCTCCGGGGCTTAAGTGGTTAACATTATGATTTAACCACCTTCCGACCACCTAACATACTTTTACTGCGGCAAGTCGGCTCCCCTGCGCAAAATCACGTACCTGTAGGTCATTTTGTGCAGGGGTTTCCGGGGGCGCACGCGCATCGCCGGAGGCGCGGTCGTGCGCTGATTGACTAGAGGGGCAGCTAATCAGCGGGTCCACAGGCCAATCAAGTTAGTTCCTCAGAGACACAGAATGGCGGTCTGCCTGTATAAACAAGGCAGATTACCGTTCTGACAGGGAGGTAGACAGAGATCTTATGTTTCTGCTAAGCAGGAACACGGATCTGTCTTCCCCCAGTAAGACCACCCCCCCCCCCCCCAGTTAGCAAAAAACCCTAGGGACACATTTAACCCTTTTATCGCCCCATGATGTTAACCCCTTCCCTGCCAGTGTCATTAGTACAGTAACAGTGCATATTTTTTAGCACTGATCACTGTAATAATGTCACCGGTCCCAAAAAAAGTGTCAAATGTGCCAGTTAGGTGTCCGATTTGTCCGCCAAAATGTCGCAGTCCCACTATAAGTCACTGATCGCCGCCATTACTAGTAAAGAAAAAGAAAATCCATAAAAATATCCTATCATTTGTAGACACTATAACTTTCACGTGAACCAATCAATCTACACTTATTGGGATTTTTACCAAAAATATGTAGCAGAATACATTGTTAGATTTGCTCTCTGTGTCCCCGTTGCAGAGCTTTGTCTTTTTGATCATCATCACCAGGACAGAAAGTGATGGGTAAATCCAGTTGATGCTAGAACAAGAGTTGAGGGGAAATCTTCTAATAGGGACACTTGTTTTGGTGACAGCAATCTAATGTGGCTGGAGATTTACTAAACTGATCAAACAAATCTTCACAGGACTGAACAATATGACCGAATCTATGAATTTTTGACAAGACATAAACTGTGTAACTGATCAACTTTGAGATAAATCAGAAAAGGATTAGAAATAGAAATTATTCTGATCATAGTCATAAGAAAGAAGATAGAACAATATGATCGTTAAGTGTATGATCTTTTCAATCCTCCAATTGTATTGATCTCCCTGACAGTAAATCAATTGACAATATGATTGTATATCAAATAATTCCATGTTTGGCCACCATAAGATGGGAGTTCTCCCTTTGTAGAGATTTCCTCTATTCTTTTTGGGTTTCCTGGACAGGAAGAGAAGGCAAATTTCCCCAACAAGATAGAGACAGCAAAGAACTGATGAGGATATTAACCCTTCCCTACCCTATTCAAAATGAAAAAAAAAAAAACATTTTGGCTTTGGCTACAAACCACTGATTTCTCTTTCAGATTAATAAAGTATTCTGAATCTTTTAAAGCAATCCAAAGCAGAATTACAACTTTTTGAGACCCCCTACTTACTATATACAATAAAACATTTCCAGCTTACTCACCTAAAATCCAGGGTACATACCTCACAACTTTTTGAGATGGAAACGGGTGACATCTATTAGTAAGAGTATGTAGACATAGGACACACCCCCTGCCATTCCCCCCTTACAAGATAATTATAAAAAAAGAAAAATAATTAGTTAAACCCACAAGTGCTTTTTTTTTACCACTACTATTCCTTTATACTGGCTTTTGAAATTTGCAAATGGAGCGATTTAGAATTTGGATGAAAGGTTTAGCACTGGGAAACACTTTTTTAAAAATGAAGAGTGCGTTTTATATACAACTTTATAGATCAGACCAAGATGAAGAACATATATGGAGGAAAGAGGGACTTTGTTCCAAATCAGGGACAGTCCCTGGAAATCAGGAGCAGTTGGGAGTTATGAGGATACTAACAGCCAGTCACATGACATCACAATGCCTTTTTCTGCTCTGGTGTGGGCAGTCCCAAAGTTCCATACAGCAGGGAATTGTTCCTCCACTCTCCCTGGTCTGCCCCTTTCATTTATTGGATTTCAGTTATTTCAGTCCTGGAGGCTCAGGATCACATGTAAGCTTTGTCTAGGGTAGTTTGCATGAACATTTAGCCAGCCTAGGATTTCCAACTCCTCCAGACTGACACCCACCCATTAGGGCACTGTCATATTTGCACAACTCTTTCCAAAGGCCATTCAACTGCTTGCATCAAGGCTGAGGACTCTTGAGAGGTGTACTGAGGCAGAGTGCTGTGATATTTTCAAGAAGCTATGTACAGCTTCCTGCCAGCCCGTCCAACCAGCCATGTTCTGCTTACATTGCATGGCGAAGCACAGAGACCTAGGGGTGTCATTTGGTCTAAAATAAAGCATGTGATAAAAAGAAAGGGAAAGAAAGTGCAAACAGTCACATATCACAGCAAAACCATGTGAGGAATGTTTTTCACTCTGCCCCCGGAGCCTAATCATGATTAGGTTATGAATAGTTATCTGACCCTAGCCAATCAATTGGAGTATGACCCAGAAGGTGTTACTGGGGAGAAGATACATATTTGGGAGGACCTAATCAGGGCTTTTTTCCCCTGAGGCTTCTGTCCTGGGAGGGGGCATGCATGTAATCCAGAGAAGATACTGCTACTAGGCCTCAGCAAGTGCTATGGGCTGAGCAGTGCTTTAAGTGGCCCAAAAGAGGTGCTGGTACTCTATTATAGCCTATAAATTTTTTCAACCCCCCCCCCCCCCACCCCACATCAGGGTCCCCACAGAGCACCCCCCCCTCCTGGCCTGGGCTGGGACTCCGGATCAGGGGGACTCACTGGTGGTGACTGGTCTGGCTCTGGAGTGGGAAATATTCTTGTGGGGGGGGGCAATTGAGGGCGCAGATGTCCAAAATGAGTGTACTGGTACGCTAAGGCGCACGGAGAGGTGGCGGTATGCTCAAGAGCTATATTTGGAAGTGGCGGTACTGAGTACCAGTGCATACCCGCCCACTTAAAGCACTGGGGCTGAGGGCCTGAAAGGTAGGGTGACCAGACATCCCCAGTTTCTGGGGACAGTCCCCGGACTGAGGAAGCTGTCCCTGGACCAAGTTTGTCCCCAGTTTTGTTCCCAGTTTGGATTTGAACAGGGGACGGGCAATTTCAAAGTCAGTTCAGAATTTGAAAAAAACATTCTAAAATTTCACATCCCCGCTCCGCCGCCCCTACTAGCTTAGGGGGGTGTATTTTTTCCATTATCTGTGCCCCTTTCTGATGATCATGCGCTGGTCGGAGTGGAGGGACTGGTTCTTCAGTTTCGGGTGCATGCCCATTCCGCTCCCGCTCGCATGTTCTTCTGCCTTGGCTTAAGTCCCGGCCAGCCGACTGCCTGCCTATCTCCTTGCCTTCTCCGGTGGAGTGATCTTCCTCCACTCAGCTCCCCTCCCCACCCAGTAGTAGCCGGGAGCTAGAGAGTGAGACTTGAGAGGCTGTGAGGCGGCGACAGGCAGAGAGAGGCAGCTCAGCTGACAGTGTCCAGCAGCAGGAACAGAGGGGAGGTGGATCAAGTCGTGGGGCTGCCAGTGCCTTCAAGGCTTCAACACAGTTGGGCTTTGGGGGTGTCTGCGAATGGACCACATTGCACTGTGTCTGTCTCTCTGGCATAATGGATGGTAACATAGCTCACAGGCAGCAAGCACTCTATCATGGGACTGGCTGGCAGTGCACTGTCACAGTGTGTCACATAACATGGCTTCTGGGTGCTGATTTTGTTAACTTATTGATCTTTAGTTAGCAAAATCAGCACCCAGTAGCCATGTCATGTGACACACTGTGACAGGGCACTGCCAGCCAGAGCCATGATAGAGCGCCCCTTGCCTGTGAATTATCATAATGCTGATGATTTTACCCATTGCTGACCACCCCATAGCAGATGTACTGCTACAGGGCGGTCCTGCTGCGCAGGATCGTGTATATACACGTGATCCTGCATTTCTGGGTATTGGAGCCGGTCAGTGGGTTCCGCGCACTCGATGTCTGCCGGTAACTGCCGATCGTTCTGTACACAGGCAGAACAGCAGTCTATGTAAACAAGGGAGATTGCTATTCTGTCAGTTTGGAAGATATAATTGTTATGTGTTTCCATTAGCACATCAAGCCTACAGTTTTCAACCACTTCACCTTTGGAAGATTTACCACCTTTAGGACCAGGCCATTTTTTGCGATACAGCACTGCGTTATTTTAACTGACAATTGCGTAATTGTGCGCCACTGTACCCAAATAAAATGCTGGTCCTTTTTTCCCACAATTAGAGCTTTCTTTGTGGTTGTATTTGATCTCCTCTGCTGTTTTTACTTTCTGTTTTAAAACACACCCAATAAAAAATGTAAATATTCAAATGTCTTCATTAATTTAGGCCAATATGTATTCTGCTACATATTTTTGGTAAAAAAAAAATACCAGTAAGCATATATTGATTGGTTTGTGCAAAAGTTATAGCATCTACTAACTATAGAATATTTTTACTTATTTATATTTTTATTTTATTTTTTTTACTAGTAATGGCGGCCATCAGCGTCTTGTAGCGGGACTGCAACATTGCGACAGATAAATCGGACACCTAACTGACACTTTTGACACTTTTTGGGGACCAGTGACACATATACAGTGATCAGTGCTAAAAAATATGCACTGTCAGTGTACTAATAACACCGGCTGGGAAGGGGTTAAAATCAGGGGCAATCAAAGGGTTAAATGTATGCCTAAGTTGTGTTTACTAACTCTGGGGGAGGTGCTTTGACGGGGGAAGGCAAAGATTAGTGTTCCTGCTTAACAGAAACACAGGATTAGTACCTTCCCCTCTGACAGAACCACAATCTGCCTTGTTTACATAGGCAGATTGTCATTCTGCCTGTGTACTGTCTAATCGGCGGGCACTGGCGGACATCAAGTCTGCGGTACTGGCCGCTGGGCTCCCGCTGTGTATTTTCACAGCAGGAGTGGGTCGTCGACTGCGCATGCGCACCCCAGACCCGGAAGTGTCGGATCATGTACTAGGGAAGAAGAAGAAGAAGAAGAAGAAGAAGAAGAAGAAGAAGAAGTTTTTAATAAACTTTCCAAAACGTCTCCTGTCGTTATTTACACACACTGCCTTTTATGGGGTGAATGGGTAGGGGTACAGTGTACCCCATACCCATTCACACAGGGAGGGGGTCCGGGATCTGGGGGGGCCCCCTTTTTAAAGGAGGCTTCCAGATTCCGATGAGCCCCCTGCCCGCAGACCGGCCAGGGTTGTGGGGAAGAGGCCCTTGTCCTCATCAACATGGGGGCAAGGTGCTTTGAGGTGGGGGGTGCAGAGCTCCCCCTGCCCCAAAGCACCAACACCCCCCATCCATGTTGAGGGCATGTGGCCTGGTATGGTCCAGGGGGGGGTGGGGCCGCTCGCTCGTCCCCTCCCCCTTCCTGCCCTACCAGGCGGCATGCTCGGTTAAGGGTCTGGTATGGATTTTGGGGGGGACCCCACGCCGTTTTTTCGGCATGGGACTACCCTTAAATTCCATGCCGGACCCGAAGGGTCTGGTTTGGAACCTGGGGGGGACCCCCACGCCGTTTTTTTCCCACTTTTGGCGTGGAGTTCCCCCTTAAGATTCTCACAGCGCAAGTCGAGCCGCAAGTCGGATCATCCTGATCCGACTTGCGGTGCGACTTCCATTCAAATCAATAGGCTCCCATAGGGAACCATTGATTTTGAATGGAGGCAGAAAAAACGTATAACGTGGCTGAACGTATGTTCATCACGTTCGGGCACGTTTGGTCATGTTCAGCCGCGTTTCTGCGTTTGAAACGCCTGGAAACACACGTTCGTACATGGACAGATAAGATAAAATGTAGATGGGTTCAGGGGCTTCTAAAAAAAAAACGCCCAACTGCTCCTAAACGGCCATTTACAACGTCCCGTGTAAATGGAGCCTTACAGTTACTGTATGCTATGTGAATGTGAACATGTAAGAAATATAATGTTTTATCCCAATTTAGCTGCAAAAGGGGAAATGCACTTTAGGTATGAAAGACGACCTACCTATATGACAGTTTAGCAGTGTTAATTTTGGCAGCAAATTTTGATTTAGTTTTAGTCATAGTCTTTTGACTAAAACACCATTTTAGTTTTAGTAATTTTTTTAGTCTTTTGACTAAAATGCTGTTTTAGTTTTTGTCGTATTTTAAGGTGTTCTCAATTGCTTTAGTCATATTTTAGTTGACTAAAAGCTCCAGTACATTTTAGTCGACTAAAATCTCATACTTTTTTAGTCAACTACAAATCGAAAGGGTTTAGGTGAATTGTAATGCATTATTTAAACATTTCTCAAGAATTTCCAAACAAATGATATACTCCTGGAGTAAAAATTTAATACTATGTTATTATTTATGGTATAAGAGCCGGTTCACACTAATCTGACTTGTCAGGCGACTTGGTCGCCTGACAAGTAGCGCTCCATGCTGTGCAATGGAACCGTTCTAATCAGAGCGACTTAAGTCGCTCCGACTTAGAAAAAGGTTCCTGCACTATTTTTTGGTGAAGTCGGAGCGACTTGCATTGACTTCTATTATGAGAAGTCGTTTGCAAGCCGGGATGAAGTTGTGCTGCACAGGCGACTTCAAAGTCGCCCAAAGTCGGGGTGACTTTGAGTCGGATTAGTGTGAACCGGCTCTTAAGGTTTGAACATGCAAATAAATAAATAAAACAGAGTTTCATAAACAAACTAAAATATTGCTCTTTGACAAACAGAAGGGCAACTTTAAAATACAAAAAGCCCAAAAACTGTAAACTCTATTGGCTGTATTGTCATTGCACATATTACCTGAATATATTATCAACTTTAAATATTAAGAAAAAAATATAAGAAAAGCCTTTTTCCTATTTTTTTCTCTTTCAGCAGCTTAGCAGATGCCCCCGACTTATGCGTATGCGGTGGTGCAATACATGCTTAAACTTTATTGTGCTATTATTACAGGCTCTGGATGGAATTGTGTTGCCGATTTAAAAATGGCCAGGAGAGTAGTGTTCATTTCGATGTCAATTTTCGATTTAGTTTTAGTCATAGTCTTTTGACTAAAATGTCATTTTAGTTTTAGTTGTATTTTAGCCCTATGAGTAAAATGTCATTTTAGTTTTAGTCGTATTTTAGTCATCTGAATGGTTTTAGTCGTATTTTAGTCAACTAAAATAGTGTTAATTTAGTCGACGACAGGGCTTTTTTTTCTCAGAGAATAGGTACAGGAACTCCCCCCTTTTGAGTTACCCCCTGTCTCTGCCCCCTACCTACCTTTGAGTACCGTATCTTGGTTCCACCCCCTACCCACCTCCCATTACCCTTTTACAGAATACAGAACCAAGTATCATTTTGTAAGTAATTTGTATGCAATTTGTTAATGATAACAGAAAAAGCAGTAAAACAGATCCCCTGCAGGCAGCAACGGTAGACCCAATCCCGGCCACACTAGATCCCACCAGCAACAATAGATCCCACCACAGCCACAATATATCCCCCACATTAACAGATCCCTCACACAATGGGCCCCCTGTTACAAAATACCACCTCAGCAACAATAGACCCCCAGCAGCAACAACAGATCTTCCAGCAGAAAGCAACAATAGACCTCTTCCTCAACAGTAGATGCCTCCAAGCAACAATTGACCTCTCAGCAACATAAGACGCCCCCTAGCATCAATAGATCCCCACCAGTCAGTTACAATAGATCCCCCAGCAGCCAGCATCCCTTGCCATTACATTAATTCAGTGCTGGAGGTGCCGGAACTGCGTTCCCCCACGTTCCCGCTGAAAAAAAGCCTTGCTTGGTGAAAATATTTTCGTTGACAAAATGAACACTGCAGTTTAGAGGTATGTACAAGAATATTGTTCTACTCACAGAGGACCCAATGCATAAACAGTGTGCTAGAAGCAGCATTTCTTATTACCCAGAGCTTTTATTTATATAGTTTGAGAAACAAGCAAGGCAGCTGATTGGTTTCTGTGAACAACAAGGCATTTTACATTTGGCATACACTTCATATATCAAGCCCAATATAGAATCCTTCGGTTGTATATAGAAATACCTCGCATAATGCAACTCTCTTTTCAAATCATTCTAAAATAGGCTACGACATTGCAATCATCACCTCATAACAATCAGGAATTAATCTGCGATGCCGATCCATACTACGCTTATTTGTTTTGCTTTGCCTGGCTCTACACGCTATGTCAGGATGCACACATAAATCATCATAAAAATAATAATGTATTGACAAAGTATTGACTCCAAGACACAAACATGACCACACGCTCTAATTAAATTATCATGTGGACAGTGTCATCTAGTGGTGATTACTGAGATTGTCACTTTCCTCCAGTATTACCTGGAAGGTCTTATTTTTTTTTGTTATTCTGGGATTTTGTGAGCCCGAGCATTGATGTCGTCCCATTCTCTACAAAGTATCCAGTCTGTGTGTCATTTCCCACATCATTTTAAAGGGGATTGAAGAGCTTCCCATTTGTATCAGGCTTATTGCTTTTCGCCTTTTAAATATCCTAATGTTCTCTGGTTTGACCTTCATTTGTCCTTGACATTTTTACATAGATCCCTAAGTGAATGAGTTTATTTAAAGAACAAGTCTGCTCTAATGAAAAGCAGAATATTGAGATCATGTAATGTCACCTATAATGACTAATTATAATTCTGCGATAACTCCAAAAAAAGATATATGTAATTCATACAAAAGCCAGTGTTATACAAGATTACCAAAATCAATCTGCTGTCTTCTATCATTTCAAATATGGCTTTCCTGGCTTTCCTACAACCACAAACACTTTAGGGGGATACTGTACGTGGCTGATATAATAAACTTCCCCAGAAATGTAATTTCCTGTCCATATCATTTTCATTCTATATTTTCTCTTATTACAACACAAAGACCATGGCGGTGAGAATATCCCAGTCAAGTGCAAGGAATTAATAGGTCTATCTCTACAGAGACAGCAGCAGGTATATATTCATAATAATATCGATAATAAAAAATAGAATTCAATAAAATATAATATAATATAATTTAACCATTTACTGACCACCCGCCGCAGGCTGGCTTGGCTGACGTAGGGGTACTTCGGTTCGCGGGAGCGCTCCTGGAGGCAAACGTGTGGCACTGGCGGCGAGCTCCCGCGCCCACTAGGCAGCGGGAATGCCAATCCATGGGACCAGCAGGCATGATTGCCGCCGGGCACCCGCGATCGCACCCTGCTGAGAGAGAAGAACGGTCAGCTGTTGTAAACACAGCAGACCGTTCTTCTCTCTGAAATGATCACAGAGCGCCTGTGATCCTTCTATATAGGATCACAGGTCTCTATGGTCATTCCAAAAGCCCAACCTACTCACAGTTAGAAAATACTCCCCTAGTCTCACACTTAGCCCTTTGATCACCCACAGTATTAACCCCTTCCCTGACAGTGTCATTATTACAGTAACAGTGCATATTTTTAGCACTGATTACTGTAGTAATGTCACTGGTACCCCCAAAAGTGTCAAAAATGTATTTTAGGGGTCTGATCTGTCCGCCGAAATGTCGCAGTCCCGCTAAAAATCACAGATCACCACCATTACTAGTAAAAAATAAATAAATAAATAAATAAAAATGATATAACTCTTTCCCATAGTTAGTAGAGGCGATAACTTTTGCGCAAACCAATCAAAATACGCTTATTACTATTTTTATTTACCAAAAATATGTAGCAGAATACAAATAGGCCTAAAAGGATGAATAAATTAGATTTTTGGATTTTTTTATGGAATGTTATATAGCAGAAAGTGAAAAATATAGGTTTTTTTTCAGAATTGTCTCTTTTTTTGTTTATAGCGCAAAAAAAAAAAATCACAGATTTGATCAAATACCACCAAAAGAAGGCTCTATTAGTGAGAAAAAAAGACATCAGTTTTATTTGGGTACAGCGTCGCACGACCGGGCAATTTTCTGTTAAAGTATTGCAGTGCCAAATCGCAAGTAATGGCCTGCTCATTAAGGGTAGGGATGATCGAACGGTTCGGGTCGACCATCGGTTCAACCCGAACATTGACTGTTCGAGGTTCGGCCGAATTTAAAACTTTTTGCTGAAAAAGTTCGGAATTCGGCAACCAGAACCGACCAAAATGCAATGGGACAGGAAATGGGCTTTAAAAGCCCATGATTGGACCAGAACCATTAGTAAAAGCCAATTGAGGGGGCAGGAGAAGGCTAGGAATGTGATTGGAGTCACTAGGGGGTCCAGAGGCCAATCATTAGTGAATACGCCCCCCAGTATATAAGATAGCCCCACCAAATTCCTAGCATTTTAATACAGGGACATGGAAGAGAGTGGAAGCAGTTCTGTTACTTCTGCTTCAAAAGTGTAATTTAGCAATTATTAGTGTGAGGAAAGGGATATCTAGTGTAGTAGTGCTATTTTCCACTAAAGTTAGCTTCAAAAATCAAGTTTCTGTAGGGAAAGTGTTAAGTGCCAGGGTGACCGTAGTGTAGTGTAGGGTGAACTGACACTGACTGCTATGGCAGGGTGACCAAACCCTTCCATTTCAGGGTGACCGCTATAGAGAAAAGATTGTTTCTCTTATGTGACTTACAGAGCAGCAATATGGCTTCTCTCCGGTCAGACTGCTTTTTGCTGCAGGCGTTTATAGGGCTTTTTTGAGGACATGTTTGGAGTCAGCCATGACATCTGAACTTGTGTATAGGGGTATATATACACACACATGTATGTATATATACACCTACACATATATAGGTGTGAAAGTAGCAGAAACCTATGCTTGCGCTAATGAAATAATTAAC
Organism: Pelophylax lessonae; assembly: GCF_965119305.1. Taxonomy (NCBI): domain Eukaryota; kingdom Metazoa; phylum Chordata; class Amphibia; order Anura; family Ranidae; genus Pelophylax; species Pelophylax lessonae. The sequence continues at coordinate 581,432,094 of NC_138771.1, forward strand.
AGGCATATGGCTCCGCTCCTATCACACCTAAATATGTGTATGTGTATAATACATATAAGTGTGTGTGTGTATATATACCCCTATACACAAGTTCAGATGTTTTGCCTGCCTCCAAAGACCCCCCAAAAAATGCCCAAAAAAACGTCTGCGCCAAAAAAAAACTCCCAGGTGTTTTATTGCAGGCTTTTTTTTTTGGGCATTTTTTTGGGGGTCTTTGGAGTCAGGCATGACATCTGAACTTGTGTATAGGGGTATATATACACACACACTTACAGTAAAACCTTGGTTTGAAAGTAACTTGGTTTGAGAGCGCTTTGCAAGACAAGCACATTTTTTAAATAAATTTTGACTTGATGTACAAGCGATGTCTTGATATACAAGTAGCGTCATGTATAAAAAAGAAGAGAGGAGCCTCTAAAGTGTAGCAATATGGTTACATTTAATGAAGGTTCAATATTTAGCAGCTCACATGGTTGATGATTAAAACACTTCTAAGTATGCAGACATCTGGGGCAAAGCTGTCCACATAGACCGTCCTCTACACAGCCATCTTCATCATCCCTTCCCTGCTGCACTCCACGAGTGATTCAAAGCCTCACTTTCAGATCACTCTACTGCAGGCTATTCTTCCCGGTCACGATTGCAGACTGACAGTGGTGAGAGTCTGTGGTTCAGAAGATGGTCTATGTGGACAGCTTTACCCCGGATGCCTGCATACATAGGTGTGCCTATTTTAATCATCAACCATGTGAGTTGCTAAACGTTGAACCTTCATTAAATGTAACCATATTGCTACACTTAGAGGCTCCTCTCATCTCTCTTATATTCTGTAGCTCTGCTAAATTTTGCTTCTAATCCCCTTGGGAAGGCTGCATATTGTGGATGGACATTTTATGGTTACACAACCTATCACATTGCTATAATCTTTGTATATAGACTATAAACTGAAGGACTTGTGGAACGAATCATCTGAGTTTCCATTATTTCTTATGGGGAAATTCGCTTTCATATAAGAGTGCTTTGGATTACAAGCATGTTTCCAGAACGAATTATGCTCGCAATCCAAGGTTTTACTGTATATGTTTAATACACATACACACATATAGGTGTTATAGGAGCGGAGCCACATGCCAGTTAATTATTTGTATATATGTGTAGGTATATATGTGTAGGTATATATATATATATATATACATAGATATGTGTGTATATATACCCCTATACACAAGTTCAGATGTCATGCCTGACTCCAAAGACCCCAAAAAAAATGCCCAAAAAACCGCCTGCTCCAAAAAATGCCCAGGTGTGTTATTGCAGGCTTTTTTTTTTGGGCATTTTTTTGGGGTCTTTGGAGTCAGGCATGACATCTGAACTTGTGTATAGGGGTATATATACACACACATCTATGTATATATACACCTACACATATATAGGTGTGAAAAGAGCAGAACACTATGCTTGCGCTAATTAAATAATTAACAGGCATATAGCTCAAAATGCCCCAAAAAAAAGCCTGCAATAACACACCTGGGCGTTTTTTTTTGGCGCAGGAGGTTTTTTTGGGCATTTTTTTGGGGTCTTTGGAGTCAGGCATGACATCTGAACTTGTGTATAGGGGTATATATACAGTACACACACACTTATATGTATTATACCCATAGACATATATAGGTGTGATAGGAGCCATATGCCTGTTAATTATTTCATTAGCGCAAGCATAGTGTTCTGCTACTTTCACACCTATATATGTGTATGTGTATATATACATACATGGGTGTATGTATATATACCCCTACACAGAAGTTCTGATGTTATGCCTGCCTCCAAAGTCCCCCAAAAAATGCCCAAAAAACGCTTGCTACAAAACCGGCAAGGTGTGAAAATAGCGGAGCCATATCCCTGTTCTATAAGTGACCTAATAGAAACAATCTTTTTTTTTTTTCTGGTTCTGGACATGCTACAGAGCTGAAACTTCACATGTACATTTTTTAGACCCCCCCCCCCCCCAGACACTAAATCCAAAGTCAAAATCAAAAAATCTCTTCTTTTTTTTTTTCAATATTTTTTTCAATAATTGGCTCTCTATCAAAAATGACAATTTTTAAGAACTTTTTTTTGTGTGATTAATAGTCTCTGGGGCATGACCCAGAACCCTAGGCACTTTTTAGGGGCATTTATTGGGTTTTAGGGCTTCAAAATGGGGTTTTTTTGATTCCCGAAGTTCGGGTCCCATTGATTTCAATGGGGTTCTGAAATCCGGGCCGAACTTTTTGGACGTTCTGGTGTTCTGGTCGAACCGAACTTTTGAAAAGTTCGATCATCCCTAATTAAGGGGGTAAATCCTTCTGGTCTAGAACTGGTTAAAACTGGATATATGGATTGGACTAAGGATACAGACTAACAGACAAGATACAACATTTATATGATGGGCAAAGGGATTAGTAGTATGACGACACATCATGCCTAACAGGAAAAAAAAAGGTAAATAAACATGCAACTTGAAAACAAAAAGAAAAGAAACAAAAACCTGACATTGCCCCCCAAAATCCCAGTCTTAGTCTGTAAGGTTCAATATTGAGTTGGCCCACCCTTTGCAGCTATAACAGCTTCAACTCTTCTGGGAAGGCTGTCACAAGGTTTAGGAGTGTGTCTATGGGAATGTTTGACCATTCTTCCAGAAGCACATTTGTGAGGTCAGGCACTGATGTTGGACAAGAAGGCCTGGTGCACAGTCTCCATTCTAATTCATCCCAAAGGTGTTCTATCGGTTTGAGGTCAGGACTCTGTGCAGGCCAGTCAAGTTTCTCCACCCCAAACTCCCTCATCCATGTCTTTTTGGACCTTGCTTTGTGTACTGGTGCACAGTCATGTTGAAACAGAAAGGGGCCATCCCCAAACTGTTCCCAAAGTCGGCAGCATGAAATTGTCCAAAATGTCTTGGTATGCTGACGCCTGGAACTAATGGCAAGCCCAACACCAAAAAAAACAACCTCACAGCGTCTCCTAGCAACAGAGCTGGGAGGTCTGTCGAAGGAGCCGCGCATGCTCCGAAACATGTAATCGCCCATCCACCCACGTCACTGGATACCGGCCGCTTGCGTCTCCACTCTGTTGCTAGGAGCTCTATGCCGCACACAGCTCAGAGGATGCCCATACAGGAAGCGAAGCTCCGGATGTCCGCACCATAGTGCAGTGGCTCCAAAGATGCCGGACGGATCTTGTACTATAGCTCTGTATTGCCTTGTTTTGAAGAAAGTTTAGTGGTTATCAGTTTAGTTATATGATATCTCATTTTTGCAGTGGCTGTGGTTTGACCAGTTGCAGCCTCTGTTTCCCCTCTGGATGGTCTGATGCTTGTAATGCTGCCTCCTGCCTCTTTTGGCGGGGGTTGGTTGGTGTGTTGTATGTGAGTTGTCCCCTTGGATTGCAGAAAATCATATAAGCTTGGCACAAAATTATATTATGGAAAGCCACTAAACAACATAATTGGTGATACCTGTTTGTAATGATGCAATGAATTGTATTGTAATATGATGTTAAATCATTTTTTCAGATGACTTTGTGGTTTCCCTGATGAAGCACCAGTGGGCTGTGAAATGTGTTGGAGTCAACCACCTAATTTGATGAGCATCAATCAATTTTAGTTATCCAATACTTTTTTGGTGTTTTATGATGACTGAATTGTATAGTTGTAACTATATTTAATGGTTGTATAAGACCTGTGAGCTTTTTAATATAACTATGTATTAAAGTTTCTGTTTTAAACTTTATTTTGCTACCTCATAAATACCTACAAATTACACTTGCTCATTACCTGCGCTGACCTTGGAAATGTTTACTAGATTTTGCGTACTCACTTCCAGCCCTGACTTTCGAACTGTTTATCAGATTACACATGCTCGCTGCTTGCCCTGAACTTGGAACACCGCTGGATTCCTTTACCAGCTACTACCTCTCGTCTGACTATCCTCAAGACTACAGGTACCCTTTATTACTACTTTCATTCAGTCTTACTGCCAACTGTCCTGGAACTATAGCACTGTGTTCTAAGACATGGGTGCCACCAAGTAATGGTAGGCCTGTTTGACTTTAATCCCTTTGCCAACCGTATGCAAATATGCAGCCCTACTGAACTGGGTTTTAGTTCACCTTTACCTTCACCTTTACCAAAAAACTGCCTATGCAGATAATGGAAGACTGTAGATAAAAACAAACTGAGACTTTGACCAAATTTGAACAATGTCCTTGCAATAGATGTAGGCCATTTATGGACAAGCCTAGGACGTTGCTAAGGATGTTGTTAAAATACTCTGAGCTGTTACTGTTCACCTTCACCATCACAGGAGTGAGTTCTTTCTTAGATTCAAACCCCCGACAATAGTGAAAAACCGTCCTGCGCCCGGGAGATGGGAGGAGGATCTAAAAAAAAATACTTGGTCACCTGAAATCAAATGTTCTACCGATCTTTCAAAGGTATCATAAATGTTTCACTAATTGAAGCAAATGTTAAAGCGGAGTTCCACCCAAAAGTGGAACTTCCGCTTTAGGTATTCTAACCCCCTGACATGCCACATTTGGCATGTCATTTTTTTTTGGGGGGGGAGCGGGTACCTAGTTTTGACAGGTACCCGCTCCCACTTCCGCTCGGAGCGCCACGGCACCCTGAACGGAAGTTCTCCTCTCCCCCTCCCTCCCTGCAATCTTCTGAGACATGTCAGAGGTCCCAGAAGATTGCCGGCCAATCAAGACGCGCAGCGCGACTCGCGCATGCGCAGTGGGTACCCGGCTGTGGAGCCGCAAACTGTCACAGCCGGGTGCCCACAGCAGTGATGCCGGCGCCGCCGAGACCAGAGGGAGAGGATCGAGGCTTTGGGCGGCCGCATCGCTGGACCGTTGGACAGGTGAGTGAAAAGGCTGGAACTCCGCTTTAAGCTTCTTACAAGATGGTATCTTGTTCCGGTATGCCTAGCCGCAATGTTCCTAAATACGTCATCTCTTTGCTTCCGCGGTTGTGGGCTTCAGGGTTCACTGCTCCATTTATGGGGGACATGCCCATAAGAAACTACTGGAGCAGGATTTTCCACCTTACTAGGAAAGTCACAGGTCTGCAAATCCCACAGGATCCTCAAATAGCCTTATTAAACAGACAGGTAGACAAAGCACCCAAGAGCACCCAATCCTTGATATTTTACATTTTCTTAGGAGCTAAAATTACACTTGCTAGGGCCTGGAAACAGCCCTCGATCTCTGTTCTGGAGGCAAAATGCAAGATTTCCTGGATTATGTCTCCATGGCTGGAGTATTATTGAATAAAGTAGCCAAATACGAGCAAATCTGGGAACCATGGCAACTTTTCATCATCTGACCCTTTGAGCCCAGCCGAGGACCCAACTACACACGATCAATACTACATATCCTATCCCCCCCCCCTATTTTCTCCTGCAGTCTTTTCTATCCTTTCTCCTATCACTCTTTTTTCTCTCCTTTATCTCACTGTTCCTCTGCCAGCTTGAGAAACAAGAGCAATGAGGACCCATACGTATCGCAACCATATACTGGTGCATGGGCCCTGCTACATACAGCTAAATGTAGTGATCTTGATTGTCCTGTTCTCACTCCTTAATACAAGTTTATATTGTTCACCTAAAACTGCAAACAAGTTACACATGTTTTATTATGTAATTTTTATTTGTATGCACTATACTTCTGAATCAGTTCATATATTGAACTCTTGATTTTGTTATTAATAAAAAGTTTGAAAACAAACCCCCTTACGTGTGCTTCTCTCCCCGGATGCAGTAGTTATGAACTCAGCGTTTCAGAGCTTGTCAAAAACCTGGGAGCTAGCTTCACACTTATGCGTTGTGGTAATGCCTGAACCGCAGTGCCCTGTGTGCACTGCATTGGTGCGCTTTGCAATAAATCGAAGGAGGCATACATCTTGTTGCAACACAACAGGTTACAACATTCGGAAATGCATTACATCACTCTGCCTCGAATAGGGTTTAATCAATGTAAAAAGTTAAAAAAGGAGAAAAATCAAGCGTCATTGTGATGCATTGTAACAACGCCATAGTGCTCCAACACACATAGGGGGTAATACCACAAAATGTTAATTTCCAAATTTAGTAAGATATTCCAAATTACACCCAGCATGCTGACTTCTAGCACAAAAAGGGGAATTTTAGCAACAACAATCTCTAGGATCCTTTTAGGGGGTCTGTACTCACAAGGCCCTTGCCGCAGGTCAGCTTCCTCCGTGATACCAGACAGGATCCGTAGACATCCTCCCTCAGTCAGCTGGCAAAAAAAACATGAGTTTCAGCTTCAGTGTTTCAGACCCTCAGTTCTCCCACCTGAGGCCGCATGGCAGCCTGTGCCTGAGGAGAGGCGGCAATCTCCTCCCCTCCTGGACCTCTTCTGTAGAGGAAGACTGACTCCAAACCCATGTGCTCTTCAGATATAAATACAGTCACCCAGCGTGCCTTTGGGCACATCTCCTTCTAAATGGTCAGGGCTGTGTAAAAATCCCATGTTCTCATCTGTCAGGTTTCTACCCACTGTCCAGTAACACATACCTAGGAGGGCGCTACATTAGTATAAAGTATGGAGGCAAAGAACACATACCTTAAACATAAAAGTATACCTGCTATGGTCTAGGGTACATGATCCATGAAGACTTAATCCTCAAAAAAATGATTGTTTAAACCCACAAGTGACTTTCTTCTGCGCTATATTTTCTTTATACTGGCTTTTCAAACTAATAAATTCAATAATTTAGTGGTTGGATGTGTGGTTTGATGCAGTATAACACCTCTGATAGCAAAACAGAACATTTCTTATTAAAGTTCTATACATCATACAAAAGAGGGAAACATGAGGAGAAAAAAGATACAGCAGGAATGGATTCCAAATCAGGGACAGCTCAACCTGAACTGACTGTGCCCACAATATGATCTCCACTGAAACCCACTGTCTCTGCTGGTAGAGATAGTGAGAGAGCAGCTAGGATTGGAAGGCATGTTGCGGCTTTGAAGTGATAGCTTCACCCATTACTCTGGTATTCTTTCTTCAGCCAGCGATTCTCTTTCTCATAAAAGCAATCCGAGCGACTTAGTAGCCACTAGATCACTTTTAGAAGCAGTGTGAGGGGTCGCTTTCCCCCTCCCACCATTTGCTGGTGTTTCTCTGGCTTTTTGTTCTTACCGGCGAGCTCAGGAAACGATCCAACGGTTCACGCTGGCCACTGGCCATAGAGGTGAACAGAGACCAGATCGTCTCTGATCACCTCTATGATCTAGGAGGACCGAAGCGCTGTTATGGCTTCCCTTCAGGTCTAGGGCGGAAGTAAACAATTTTTTTTTTAAAAAGCAAAAGATCAATTCTTTTTGTTTTTTTTTTTATCTTTTGCTTTCAAATTATAAGTCCAATAGGCCCCAGATCTCTCCATAAAGAGGACCTGTCATCCCTTTTTTCTGTTACAAGGGCTGTTTACATTCATTGTAATAGGAAAAAAAATAAAAGGGACAGTGTAAAAACACCCCATCCCTCCGTGCTTGTGTGCAGAAGTGAACACATAGGTAAGTTACGCACACATATGTAAACGGTATTGCCACGAACGTTATAGCGAGAGAAATAATTCTAGCTCTAAACCTCTCTCTGTAACTCTAAACAGATAACCTGTAACATTTTTTAAATCATTGCCTATAGTGATTTTTAACCACTTTAAGACCGGAAGGATTTGCCCCCTAATGACCAGGCCCTATTTTGCGATTCGACACTGCGTTACTTTAATGGACAATTGCACGGTCTTGCGACGCTGTACCCTAATAAAATTGATGTCCTTTTTTCCCCACAAATAGACCTTTTGGTGATATTTGATCAGCTGTGTAATTTTTATTTTTTGCACTATAAAGAAAAAAAAGCGTAAATTTTGAAAAAAAAAAAAAAAAACAATATTTTTCACATTCTGCTACATGACATTCTCAAAAAAAATTTTAAAAATCTAAATTTTTTAACATTTTAGGCCAATTTGTTTTCTGCTACATATTTTTGGTAAAAAAATTGCAATAAGCGTATTTTGATTGGTTTACGCAAAAGTTATTGCGTCTACTAACTACAGGAAAGATTTATGTGATTTTTATTGTTTTTTTTTTTTTACTAGTAACGGCGGCGATCTGCGATTTTTTGCGGGACTGCGACATTGTGGCAGACAGATCGGACCCCTAACTGACATTTTTGACACTTTTGGGGGGACCAGTGACATTACTACAGTAAGCAGTGCTAAAAATATGCACTGTTACTGTAATAATGACACTGGCAGGGAAGGGGTTAACCCTGTGGGTGATCAAGGGGTTAAACGTGAGCCTAGGGGAGTGATTCTAACTGTGGGGGGCGTGGCTTCTGAAATGACCATAGAGACATGCGATTCTATATAGAAGGATCACATGGGCTCTATGATCATTCCAGGGAGAAGAATGGTCGACTGTGTTTACAACAGCTGACCATTTTTATCTCTCAGGGGGGAGCGATCAAGGGTGTCAGGTGGCAATCGGAGCCGCCTGACACACACATTGGCTTCCTCGCTGATGATCGGGGGCGTGAGCGGCGTGCGCTTTCCCCCTAGCTGCCACCAAGAGAGCAACGTACCCATACGTGGTTTTGCCTGTTTGAGCCACTCTGCCGCCGTATATATATATATATATATATATATATATATATATATATATATATATATGTAAATGGTAAGCGGTCAACAAGTGGTTTGGTATCGTAGTTTGGTGCCATTCCACGAGCATGCACAATTTTAGAGCATGACATGCTAGATATCTATTTACTTGGTGTAACATCATCTTTGCTATTTAATCAAACAAAATGGGTATATATTCTTTTTTTTTTGCGTTAAAATTCAGCAAGGGCTCTTTCACACGGTCCGCCTCCGTAGGCGGATCCGTGCTGCTCAGCGGGGATCGATCCGCCGATCCCTGCTGAGCCGGCGGATGACAGCTCCGTCTCCGCTTGCAATGCGGAGAGGGAGTTGTCACAGCTCCCGCTGCTCTCTATGGGGGATCGGATGAGAGTGGACCGCCTGTCCGCTCTCATTCGATCCGATCCGATCCCTGAACGGATGGAAAAATAGGGTTTCCATCCGTCCGGATTTCACGGACAGGAACGGATACGGATGGCAGTGGGTGTCAGCGGAAGTGTCTCCGCTGACATCCGCTGCCCCATAGAGCTGCATGGAGGATCCGATCAGATCCGCCTAAAAAACTGACAGGCGGATCTGATCGGACCGCCCGTGTGAAAGAGCCCTAAAGTGTATTTTTTCCAAAACAAATTGCATTGGAAAAACCGCTAGAAAAATACCACGTGACATAAAAAATTGCAGTGATCACCATTTTATTATCTAGGGTTGCTGCTAAAAAAATATATATATATAATTTTTGTGGGTTCTAAGTTATTTTCTTGCAAAAAATATTGTTTTTTACTTCTAAAAAACAAGTGCCAGAAAATGATTGGTCCAGTGGTGGCAATCAAAGGGGTTATTGGGAATGTGTCATCAAAATAAAAACAAAAAAGGCATATTTGTAAAAAAAATTGTGTAAAAACTAAATTTACTGTGCAACCTGAAGAAATCCTCCTCTTCCAGGAGTGTTGATCTGGTCCCTCTACAGTTCTTGTCCGTGCCTCCTGCTGAACTCCATGCCAGGACTGTATCCTGCAACGGGTGGAGATCAGATGGAAGAACCAGGAAGAGCTCAGAATATTGACACTCCCGGACGTTTCTCTGCAGACTTCAGAGGAGGATTTCTAATGGATGGTGTGGAGTCTGCATAAGCAGCAGGAGAGGTAAGAATTCACATACATCCATACATGTAAAAAAAAAAAAAAGTGTCATGCCCAATTCATTTACAATAAAGCAAACCTGTAGAAAAATGGGAGCTGCATTCATCCTTTTGAAATTGCCAGTTGCCTGCCCATCATTTTTCTGAGCCGTTGATTTAAAACTTGTATACAGAGCAGGAAAGTCAGAATAAAATCAGAAACTGTGTACTTGTTCTTGGTCAATGGGTTAAAGGAAAAATTATGAGCATGAAAGCCAGGTGTGTATATATATATATATATATATATATATATATATATATATATATATATATATATATATATATATAGTAGAAAATAGCACCCCTTTAAATAGTAGACATTATTGTCCCCTGCCTCCTGTCCAGCTAATTGACTTTGTCCTTTTCTTTACTTCTCTCTCTCCTTCTCCCTGAATTTCCTTCTCACTCTTTAATGTTCCTCCATCTCCTAAATATCTCCTGCCCTGTACAAGTTCTCTCCCCCTCTACCTCCCACACTCCCTTTAATCAATACCAGTCTGTCTGTCTGCTGTCTTTTCCCGTTAGTTGCTGACCCTTCCCAGAATTCCCTGTCACGTGCGGGAATCCTGGCCCCTGGGGGCCCAAGTGAGCCCAGAACCTGCTAATGGCTTAACCCAGACAGCGCTGGAGTGAGGGCTTGGCCAGTAATATTGAGGTGGTTAACCCTGTACTGAATTTCCTAGTGCAGTGCGTACTTGCAAATGTTCCCCTTAGGTGCGTTTGATTTATTACAGTTTACTTATACGCTGCTTAATCATGATGAAACACCGCCGCGGTCTGTACTCTGTGTAACTAGCTTATTAGAAAAATATAATACAGCCCGTTATGCAATTACCAAATTATAGATCATTGTCAGTTACAGTTATATAGTGGAGGTGGAAATGTTTTCAGGAAAAACTGCGGACACCAGGAGAATACTTGCTGCATTAGAATGGTATGAATACAGGTGGAGATATAGCAAACTATTTTGCCTGTGGGTAACACTTTATTTACTTCAGCAATGAGTCACTTAGCCTTGTTTTCATGTCCTATGCCCAAAAACATAGTAACTGGGGTGAAGAAAAATGGCAGCAGGTTCTCTGGACTGATGACTCAAATATTGAAATATTCGGCTGTAGTAGGAGGCAGTTTGTTCGCTGAAGGGCTGGAGAGCGGTACAATAATGAGTGACTGCAGCCAACAGTGAAGCATGGTGGAGGTTCCTTGCAAGTTTGGGGCTGCATTTCTGCAAAGAGAGTTGGAGATTTGGTAAGGATCAACGGTGCTGAGAAGTACAGGCAGATACTTATCCATATTATATTATCAGGGAAGCATGTGATTGGCCACAAATTTATTCTGCAGCAGGACAACAACCAATGTCATTAAGAACTATCTTCAGAGTAAAGAAGAACAAGGAGTCCTGGAAGTGATGGTTTGGCTCCCACAGAGCCTTGATCTTAACATCATTAAGTCTGTCTGGGATTCCATGAAGAGACAGAAGAATTTAAAGCAGCCTGCATCCTCAGAAGATCTGTGGTTAGTTCTTCAAAATGTTTGGAACAACCAACCTGCAAGTTTCTTATATAAGAATTAATGCTGGATTGAAAGAAAAGGGTAGTCACACCAAATATTGATTTGCTTTAAAGCGCAGTTCCACCCTGAAAATTTTTTTTTAGATAAAAATACCCCTGGGACAATCAGGGCTAGTGCATTTAGGAATGATAGCCTCCGAACTGTCCCGTTTCACTTACCTTTTAGAAGAAATACTCATCTTGTCCAGTGCTGCCATCTCAGGTGTGGGCAGCTAAAGCCGGAGCGTCCTCTTCGGTGTCCTCTTCGGTGATGTTGGAGTCCCAGAATGCCCTACAGTGGCCCTGCTCGTCACTTCCAGTGCAGGCGCTTTATCCCTGCACAACTTCTGGGCATGCCCAGAAGCTGTTCAGCAGGGAATGATGCGCCTGCACCAGAAGTGACGAGCGGGGCCAGTGCAGGAGCATTGACTCCTGGGATCGATGACGCTCATCTCCCAGGAATCAATGCAAGGAGGAAGTGACGGCGCGGGCCGTGGCTGCAGAAGGAGGAAGAGGAAGGAAGGGAAGTATATTTTCTTTAAAAACAAGGTAAGTGAATAAAAAAAAAAAACATTTTAATTATCCAATTGTTTTTCAGGTAAGTTAAAGCAAGTGGACCATGAAAAGTTCATTTTGAGGGTGGAACTCTGCTTTAAATTGCTTTTCTGTTTACTTTCCATTTTGTAAATTGATAAAAATAAACTATTAACACTTCTATTTCTGAAAACATTCTTCATTTGCAGCATTTTTCACACCCGCCTAGAACTTTTGCATAGTACTGTATTTAAAAGTTAGGAAGATTATTGATAAAAGTTGTAGACCGATTCTCATATACTATTATTTTATAGCATATGGAAAATACTGTATATAGTTTATTTTATACATCAGAATAAGTTGCATGAGTGAAAGCTGTGTTCATATACAGTATGAAAGTTTAAATATAAACTGTCTGATTGATGTATAAGTGGTACGTCAACTTGAAAACCTGTGAAACTAGTTACTGAATACAAGAGCCTCCTGAGGCTCGATTAATATATATTCAACACTGAAATTGTGAAGACCACATAGAAAGCAGCAATAATGCAGTTAAATACTCTAACAGATCTTTGGCCATGTAACCCTCAGGCATAAATATGACATTTGAATGTGCGGGGGCAAGAATATCGTCCAGCTCCCGAGAATGAAGTGTGTAGGAGAACAAGTTGGTTGCTTGGAAAGAGAAACAACTTGTCTGGCACTGCAGGGGAGTGACAGCATGAGTAAAGCCAATAGGATGAGGTAGATGAAAAGAGAGGGTGGTGTGCTGATAGTACACAGGATGTACGGTACAGCTCAGCTATTTGTGAAACTATGTAAACAATCACTCTGAATAAAAGTCCATAAATGGAGTCATACACAAAGCAATAGCAGCGCTGATATTAAGTATCAATCAAAGCATGCAAGGAATTGCTACAGTGCACTAGTCCTTTCTCATTAAATGTCCATCTTTATATCAGTCTTTTTCACCAATTTGGGGTCACCAGTGAGTTTTTATGGGGTCACCCGACATTCAATCCTCCACCGTTGTGATAAGGTACAAGATGGCAACTCACCAGACAAACAGGCCTTCCTATTCTCATAGAGAAGGCAAACAAGCATGAACTCTGTGGTCTTTACTCGATCGGCTGCAGCTGTTAGAAACACACCTCTCTCCACAGAAAACTGCGTTCCCTTTGCTCACGAGTCACTCACCAACCGGTTGAGGAAAACATAAAAGAAAGGACCGCACTAGTGTGATATTGTAAAACATCACTCCATAGTTTATTAACCAATCCCCCAATAAATGCACTCACAAACGCAATCAAATAGTAAGCCTTCTAATAAATCATATAGGGAAGTCACAGGGATGCATCGGTAGGCGGTGTTGGCCGGCTCACCCTCTCCACGCTGATGTTCCTAGCCTCCAGTGCCTCCGAATGTGTCACCCGAGAACTTCCGGTCGCCGCGAGGTTCACGCCCTGACGCGTTTCGTCATTTCCGACTTCTTCGAAGGGATTGGTTAATAAACTATGGAGTGATGTTTTACAATATCACACTAGTGCGGTCCTTTCTTTTATGTTTTCCTCAACCGGTTGGTGAGTGACTCGTGAGCAAAGGGAACGCAGTTTTCTGTGGAGAGAGGTGTGTTTCTAACAGCTGCAGCCGATCGAGTAAAGACCACAGAGTTCATGCTTGTTTGCCTTCTCTATGAGAATAGGAAGGCCTGTTTGTCTGGTGAGTTGCCATCTTGTACCTTATCACAACGGTGGAGGATTGAATGTCGGGTGACCCCATAAAAACTCACTGGTGACCCCAAATTGGTGAAAAAGACTGATATAAAGATGGACATTTAATGAGAAAGGACTAGTGCACTGTAGCAATTCCTTGCATGCTTTGATTGATACTTAATATCAGCGCTGCTATTGCTTTGTGTATGACTCCATTTATGGACTTTTATTCAGAGTGATTGTTTACAATTTTTATCTTTAAAGTAGCTGCGATATTTCTCTGAACGAGATATATTTATTTATTTATTTATTTGTGCGCAGAGGATATAGTATATTAGCACCGTCTGGTTTTATTTATATTATATATTGATTGATATTTGTGAAACTAATTGCAGGGACTGGACAACCTGTAATATATACGATATACAGAATAAAAACTTTCTTAGTACTTAGCCCTATTAGTCAAAAACATATATAATATAGTAAATAATAACATATATATATATATATATATATATATATATATATATATATATATATATATATATATATATTAATATTTCAGTTAGTTTAAATATTCTTTAAAAACAGGGGTCACAGCAATGCACCATTACCAATGCAAACATATGGGGAGGACATATGCCAGGTTTAAAGTAGAATTATGGTAAACTATAGCATCATATATGTGATGTAAGCTTCCCATATCAGTAAGAAAAGACTCTCTGTTTTTGGAACATTTTGTATATACCTGTTGATCCTGCCAGTAAAACCGTACACAAAAATGTTTTTTGATTGGTTGACAACCTTACTTCTACAGTGAAATCACTGCAAGGTTGTCACCCTTGCTCCTGACATAGCTGCTTAGCTGTTGGCACCCTTGATAGCACTATCAGTGAATAGCCATGCCTAGTTGTGCCCTCAGCTCAGTGGTCTCCAAACTGCAACCTGTGGGCTGGAATCATTCCTTTGCTTGCCTGGATGTGGCCCTTGAGGCACTGTTCCTTCCATTGATATGAGGGACTTTTTCTCCCACTGACACCAAATGATGGTGATGCAGCACTAGTCCTTCTAGTCCTTTCACTAAAACAAGGGGGCAAAATTCTTCCCGCTGATAAAATGATTGGGCACTATCCCCCCCCCCCCCCCCCATGACACTATCGACGATAGGGCACTATTTCTCCAATAAATACCAATAATGGGGCACTATTCCCCCTCCTACTGACCACAGGCACTATGTCGTTTTTTTTATTCTCTTGGACCACCAAACCTGACACATTGTCTACTTTCACTAATGCTGGGGCATTTCCTACTCTTACTGGTCCAAGTTCAACCTTCCTAAAATCTGAAGGACAGTAAACTGGCTCTTTGTTCAGAAAGCTGCTATAAATTAACAGCACATTGCTGTATATGCTGGAAATCAGAGAAATCGTGAAACACTACCCCCGTAGGTGTTGCCAATGTAAGGGTTCCCCAATGCTGCACAGCCAGTCACGCATCATTTCCTTCTTGCCTCCAGACACAGAAAACAGTCCTTTGGCTGGTTTTTATTGTTTTATTAGGAGATAATAACTTGGGTGGGGTAGGAATTATGGGATGCTCTACTTGACAAATAACAACAGAACCAGGGACAACTTCCTCCATATTTACAGCTTTCACTTGATCCTCCTGCACAGATGTTGATCCTTTGTACAGCTCTGCTGGGTTCACTCCTTTAGGAAACTAACGGTTCTTTTGTTAGCTTTAGCAACAGCCCCTTACACGCTAGGAATTCTCAGTCCCTTATAAAGTAGCACACGTGGAGTGAACTGCATCTTGCAACTCCTGCTTCCATGTAGATCTTAATCCCAGCTCCACTTCTGCAGAAAGTACTAGCCCATCTGGCTGCCACTTTACCAGCCCACCTAGCTGCTTCTTCTTCCCAGTTTACCCT
Organism: Pelophylax lessonae; assembly: GCF_965119305.1. Classification (NCBI taxonomy): domain Eukaryota; kingdom Metazoa; phylum Chordata; class Amphibia; order Anura; family Ranidae; genus Pelophylax; species Pelophylax lessonae. The sequence goes on from NC_138771.1 coordinate 581,447,704, forward strand.
ACTGACACACTGAAGACTTCCCAGGGCAAGGTTGGATGGAGACAGTGGGAGTCCCCCCCCCCCCCTTGCCTGTCCCTGCACTGTGCTGATCTACTCCCTCTGTCTCTCTTTGCTCCTGCTGCCTCTCCGGAAAGCTTCCTTTCAACGGTCTCCTGTGGTAGAGTCCAGGCCAGCCATCCAAGCTCTGGCTCGAGGTAAAACCCCTCCCCGACAGGGGTCCTTCAAGGGCCACCGACAGGCTCCCTGAGGACTGCTTCTCCATTTTCCACCCAACTCCCCTCCCAGCATGACCCATGTCTATTTAGGGGTTTCTTAGTCCCCTGACAGTCCCCCTTCCTGGAGAATGGGTAAGGGCCACTAAATATTCAGAACAGCTCCTCCTGGCCTTCACCCACTAGTTCTCGTTCTCCAACATTCCAGAGCTAGGGGGAGGCACCAGAGGGCTGTCTTTATGAGTCATGCTGGCCTAACCTCTAATAACCCTGACCCAGATTCCATGACTCAGGCTTAGCCCTGGGCCAGATTATAGGTTTCCTGCACTTAAACTAGTAGCACACTAGAGGGTGCTACAAATTTATAAAAGCACGGCTCAGCCCCTCTAACTTCCTCCAGCAATGTCATGCAAGGTGCAGGAAAAAATCAGCTTTACAGTTGCCTTCAAAATATGCAAAGTGGTAAATATCATCCCTTAGTAATTTTGGTACTTCAAACTGAAACAGAAGCCAGACAGGGCAACTAACCACTGATGTCCTATGGTATCCATTTTCCCCATGATGAGTATGCACAGGAGTGGATAATTATCTTACTTGACCTTGAAGTCTGCGCTATACAGATAATCATTTAACTTATCCGACATTGGTCACTTCAAGGCAAGAAATTCTAGCTTGTGAGTGGGATAGTTCTTTTCAGCGGGGATAGGGCTCACATAGGTGATAGGTCATAGATGTCCGTTATTCTTCAGATACAACACCCGACCTAGTCTTTGTCAGCTAGCGTTGACATGTAGTTCAAAGTATTGAGCTTGGTCAGTGTAGGCAAGAATGGGGTTTTTGGTCAAACTCCTCTTTGGTTGATGAAAGCTCTGCTCACACTGATCAGACTATTTGTCTTAAATTGATTCCAGAGACTTTCTAGGCCTTTTGGCTTGACAGGCAATTTGAAGTCATCCTCTTCAAATTCACATCTCAGCAATTCATTGAAAAGTCAGGTTATTGTGGTGAATTCCTCCATAAATTTTCAACAACAGGAGAAAAATCACAGGAAAAAACTCAGTTCAGTCTGGTAGCACATGTCCCAAAATATGTGAAAAAAATCCAAAGCTACAGAAGAACAATTCACAGTTTGTAACTTGTTCCATCCCAGGGTAGTGACAGAGTGTAGGTTCGGTCATGTCTTGGCCATAACTCCATCTTACAAGCAGACTAAGTGATTGTCACTGGGGTAGGTTAACTATCCAGTTAACCCTCTACACACATAAACAGTAGGTGCCAACATTTGTTTTTATGGAAGCACACACCATTTACATCATTGCTGTAGCAATTCACATCATTGCCGTAGCAACTCTAACCTTTTCTAGTGACACTCACTCACTGCTACATCCAGACAGGAATGTAGCAGAGTTTATAATATAATAGCTTTCTTCAAAGAGGCAAAGGTTCTTTGATTTCTGATTTAGAGCATTCAGGTATTAAGCTTAATAATATAAAATATTGTTTTAATGAAAAGAAAAACGGCAAGAAAATGTTTACAGAAGAGATATTACAAAACAGACCGGCACCAGAAAAATGAACATGATTAGGAGTGAAAAAGTACTTTAAATATTCTCATTGTTGCTGGTTATATGCAGAGTATTCCGATCGGCTTGCAGTGTAATTCCAATCTTAGGTATCAGAGTCACTGGCTATATTATAAATGATTCTAAGCATTCTTTTAAAGTTTCAATGGAGACAAGAGCTACTGAGACAGAGACAGGGACTGGAGACACATTTTTCTGAAGGGGGCTTTTACAGAAATAACACAACCAATTAAAAGGTCTGAGTGGTGTGCTAAAAGGGTGTTGAAGTGTTTTACAATGTTCCAGCAATCATTCCCTTAATGTCTACTTCCCTAATTATGTCTATATTTTCAAATGACAAGGTTTCACAAACTAACATCTAACAGAACAAACTTACTATTTAATGGAGACCAGATATGATTTAATCCTTGGCATATTTTGCTTGGGAGATCTAATGTATTTTATCAACCTTCTGCTCCTAGTAATATAGGCATGTTCGGTGTGTCTACCCAATTTGCATCTTCCCATACATGAGGGTGATAATTTTTTACGCTTTTTTTTTAAACTCCATCACAGTGCAAATTATGGAATATGTATAGAGCTGGGTGCTGAGCTGTATGAAAGTGCAGTTTCAGGTCAAATAGAAAGATGATGTGTATTGCTTCTAAACAGTTTTACAATAGGGCTACAATAAAAGTCCCTGGCTTGATATAGGTTTACAACAGCTATTAGCAGGCTCCCGCTTAAGGGACATCTTGCTAATGGTGTTTAATGACATTTGGTCAATGATGTCTCCTGCCGCTGCTACTAGAATGTAAACATACATTTGTAATGGGAAGATAGGGAATAGTGGCTGCAGGTCCACATTGTTGGGTATGACTCATTGTGATTGGTGTGGATCTATATCATTTGATAACATGATTTGCTCTGGATTCACATCGGGGGCATTGTTTATTTTCTTTCAGGGGAAACCCTTATTCTAAAGGGGAATTACAAGTCCTGACCCCCCTCCCCTCGCAGAGCACCACATCTCTTTTAGAGGACCTGCAAGCACAATCCCAATTTTGAGGGAATGTGGTTAAAGATCCCCTCCTTTTTCCTGGCAAGGACAATATTTTTAAAATGAAGTCAATGTCACACAGTTTTGTTTATAGAGTGCTCAAACTGCGACATTCCACTTGTGAATCACATTTTTTGATTTTTCCATTTTTGGAGGACATTTTGCAAATTCTTTTTGGCATAGGCACACTATGTTGTTTATTTGGCACAGGTAAAATACACATCACATGTATGCTAAAAAAAAAATGCAGGAAACGCAATACAGTTTTGGCACCAATGTGTTCAACATCCTTGATCGCTTCTCGGCCTTTTGGCTAAGATCAAGTGTAGTATCGACTTTAGCCCTTAGGGGTGTCTCTGCTTTACGGCTAGGACGTTGAGAAACACTTGTATCTATCCAAGCCATTTGGTCCTTGTGGGGTACTCTCTGCTCGGCCTTGTAGGATCATCGATTAAATTCGGCTTCACCTACTTGCTGCTATTGGGCTTGAGGCTTAGCCCCCACAAGGAACGAGACTGCGATCTTCCCTCCTCCCCCCCCACTCTGCGCTACTACCTTCGGGCAGTAGGCGCAAAAAGGGCTTTTTTAAAGGCTTCAAATGAGTGAAGACGCCGAGGAACAAGAAGGAAGCCGCCGAAGCCTGCCTGAAGCGACTACCGACGAACTCCTCCGTCACGGGGAAGAGCAACGGGAAGAAAAAGAATGTCCCCGCCACTTCAGCCAAGACTCCGGGAGAAGTCGCCTCAACCCCCACCCCGGCCAATGTCAGCCAGCCGGGCTCAGCAAGGCCAACCAGGTCCGCAGACGGGCTTCCTACCCTGGAACCCTGGATGAGGCAGACAGTGGTGCTGCAGCTGAAGGAGGTGGACGGAAGAGTCCCCGACATGACCCCGGAAATCTTCGGCAAGAAGATGATCCTCGAACAGGGGTTCAGCAAGGCGGAGACACTGTCCGTACAGACCTTCATGAAAGGTATATTTTGTATAACTTTTGTGTCTCTACAGGTCTGTAGAAGGTACTGGGAAGCGGTGAATTGTGGCCCGGATTCCCCTTTCCGCAACTTTGTTGCGAATACTCCCATTCAACGGGATGAAAGGCGGGTGACGGTGTCCATGAGGAATCCCCATACCCCAGGAAAAGACATCGCTACCTACCTCCAGAGGTTTTGCATCGTGGCCAAAGACCCAGTCAGAATCCTCGATGTCAACGGCTTCTGGACAGGTAAGTGGGCAGTTTCTTGCAGGTTAAGGAGAGAGCCTTCGGGGGATCTCCAGCACCTGAAGCCCTACTTCTCTCTGGGAGCCTCCGCAGGACTCCTGTACTACGCAGACATGCCCAATACCTGTCACAGGTGCGGCAAGCAGGGTCACGTAAGTATGGGATGTCAGGAACCTTCTTGCAGGTTCTGTCGGGCTACAGGCCATGAGACCAAGGATTGCCCGAGGTCCAAGACCTGTAACCTCTGCGGATTGGCAGAGCACGTCTACAGAGACTGCCCCCAGAGATCCCGGTCCTACGCTGGAGCCCTGATCAAGGGCAAAGCTCCAGACAGCGCTGGGAAAAAGAAGCCAGGGGAAAAGACTGCGAAGGAACCCCGGAAAGCCACTGGTGAGTCTCCCCCTCCCCAGGCCACTATCACCTCCTCCGACCCATCCCTCCCCACCCCCCCTGAGTCGGAGGTGACCTCACCTGCCCCTGCCCCTCCCCCCTCCCAGCCCCCCCCACCCTGTCCTCCATGGAGGACTTCCCCACCCTGCCTACCGCCACCCCCACCCCCACCAGCAAAGGCCGGAAACGGAACCTAGATAGTCCGACAACTGAAGAACCCACCAAGCGGCCCACCAAAATGACATCGCTGGACTGGACCCAGTGGTGGAGGACCTCGAGGACCTCGAGTCTGCGGGGGAAGACGAAGGAGAAATGCAGGAAGGTAAGGATCTGGCCCCCCCAGGGACTGACCTCACCCAAGACCTGATGGACAGCATCCTCGAGGAGAACGGCCTGAACAAGGACACCGGACAGGCACAAGAGGCAGTGGAAGAACCACCCCCCCCTCAGGGGAGGTAAGTTCAGCCCACCTGCTAACTAGCCCCTTCATCTCCTTTACATGATGGCAGAGATCTCCATCTTTTCCATTAATGTTAGGAGCATCAAGGATGCGTCTAGAAGACAGGTGGCGCTAACCTTTCTTTCCACCCAGCAGAGTGATGTCTACATGCTTCAGGAGTGTGCCCTACCCTTCTCGAGGAGGTACACTCATCTGTCCTCCCAGTGGACCCTTGGTCCCTCCTACTGGTCCGGGGGTGTCGATTGTAAGTCTGCAGGGGTAGCCATTCTTGTCAGGGGTGGTCGTTTCACGGTTGACTCCGTCCAGGAGCTCGTCTGTGGCCGTCTTTTGGTCGTAGACGGCTCGTGGGCGAGAGAGCCAGTTAGGCTCATGAACGTGTACGCCTCCCCAGAAAGGAATGAGCGACTGGAGCTTTTCCAGACCCTGCGGACCCAACTCGTCACCACCAGGGCAGTAGTAATCGGCGGTGATTTTAACTGTCCGATTGAGGAGGATGGGCGCAGCTCCAGCATGTACGCAAAGCTCGACACCACGTCTAGGCTGCTCAAGGAGATGATTGCGGAGGCTTCCTTGAAGGACGCCGTGGGATCCATAGGGAAAGGTTCCGTGAACTATTCGTGGTGCCGTCCTGATGGATCTGTGCGTTCTAGGATAGACTTCGTGCTCACCTCCAAGACAGTCAGACATCGCGGGTTCTCCATGGTCCCCTGCTTTTTCTCTGACCACAGGGCCATTCACTTTCGGGGTGACCTGGGCGAGGGCTTTTCCCCTGGTCCGGGCTCCTGGAAGCTGAATGGTACCCTGCTGGAAAATGAGGAACTGCTGGAGGAACTCAGGGAGGCCTACATTACCTGGAAGGAGGACAAGAGGTTCTTCGGAAAGGTAAGCGATTACTGGGAGTTTGTGAAAGTCAAGCTACGCAGCTTCTTTCAGGCAAGGGGACGCCAGCAAGTGTGTGCCAGGAAGAGGGAACTCAGGAGACTGCAACGTCAGTTGCAGTCCCTGCAGGACCTTCACCACTGCGGCTGGGACGTTAGGCAGGACCTGGAGGACACCAAGAAGAGCCTGAAAGGACACTTTGAGGAAGAATCCAGGCACCTCGTCTTCCGTTCCAAGGTGGAGAATCTTGAGAAAATGTAACTCTTTCTTTTTCAGGAAACTTCACTCAGGACACACACCCCTGTCTGAGCTGCGGGACGAGACCGGAACACTCCAGAAGGGGAAGGAGGCTGTGATGCAAGTGGTCAGCGACTACTACACCAACCTCTACTCCCCGAAAAAAACAGATACGGCGGAGGCCGACAGGTTCTTGTCAGGTATCACTAACCAAATTGATCCTGCAGGTATGTCGGCAATCAACGCCCCCTTGGCGCTGGAGGAACTGCACTCTGCCGTCAGATCCTTTAGGCAAGGCAGGACCCCAGGCTGCGATGGTCTCCCAGCGGAGCTCTATGTAGCGCTATGGGATCTCGTTGGCCCGGACCTGCTCGAGCTGTACGAGGAGATGGTGGTGGAGGGCACAATGCCTCCGTCGCTGAGGGAGGGGATGATCACGATTTTGTATTTGCGTAAGGGGGAGAGAGGGGATCTGAAAAATTGGCGTCCCATCTCTCTCTTGAACGTGGACTACAAAATCCTCACCAAGGTTCTGGCCAACAGGCTGAAATCTGTCATCGGACAGATCATCCACCCGGATCAGACTTGTGGCATTCCTGGTCGCAGGATTGCGGACAGCCTTGCGCTTGTCCGGGACACGGTCCAGTACATTCGAGGCCGCCATGTGCACGCGGCCCTGGTCAGTCTTGACCAGGAAAAGGCCTTTGACCATGTCTCCCATGAGTTTATGTGCAGAGCTCTGCGCAGGTTTGGTCTTGGGGACATGTTTTGTTCGTATGTGAATGTGATGTACAATGACATTTGTAGTACGGTGTTGGTGAATGGCTGGAAAACTGACCCTTTCCCTGTTCTCTCTGGGGTCAGACAAGGCTGCCCTCTCCCACCTCTGCTTTTTGTTTGCTGTATAGAGCTCTTTGCCGAATGCATCCGACAGGACACATAGATCAGAGGGATCACCGCACCGGGACCGGACAGAAGGGTTGTCAAGTGCTCACTCTACATGGACGACGTAACGGTATTCTGTGCTGACCAGCGCTCCATCGACACGCTCGTCCAGACCTGTGAGGACTTCGGCAAAGCTTCAGGGGCAAAAGTCAACTGCGGGAAGTCAGAGATCATGCTCTTCGGAAAGTGGTTCCTGCCTTCTTCTACATCTATCCCTTTCAGGGCAGACTTCATCAAAATTCTTGGAGTTTGGTTTGGAGCTGAGAGCGCAGCCCTGAAGTCTTGGGAGGATAGACTGTCCAAGATGAGACAAAAGTTTGGACTATGGAGCCTCAGAGAACTCACCATCGAAGGGAAAACACTGGTAATCCGCAGCGAGATTCTCCCTGTGTTGCAGTACCTCGCCCAGGCCTGGCCCCCCCGGGTCAACACCTGTAAGGCCATCACCAGGGCGGTGTTCCACTTCATCTGGGGCTCCAAGATGGACAGAGTAAAGCGAGCAGTCATGTTTAAGGAACCCTTCAAGGGCGGTAAGGGCGTGCCCGACATCGCAACGTTACTGGGGGTGTTCTTTGCTTGCAACTGCATCCGCAGGACTTTGGTTGACAGAACTTCGAACTCTGGCGGCAACTCCATGTCCCGTTTTTTCCTCCTGCCTCTTTGGAGGTCCCTTGGATGGGACAAATGGCACAGCTCCATCCCCTACAACTGGGACACTCCTTGGTACTACTTGGACACTTTCAAGTTCATCAAGGAGCTGGGGCTGCATGGAGTTAAGCCCGACTTGTGGAAGCCAAAAACTATCTACAAGTTTATCAGAGCATCGGACATTGTTGAGACTGTTCCAGGCCTCCCTTCAGCCACTTGCAAAGTGGTCTGCAGGAATGTTTCTTCAAAGGGACTCACCAACAGGCATAAAGATCTGGCGTGGATGGCGGTCCAGGGGGGATTGCCACTCAGGACATTTATGCATGCCAGAAACTTGTGCAGATACAGGCACTGCCTCTTTTGTATCATCCATGAGGAAACGTCCTTTCACGTTTTCTGGGAGTGCTCCTTTGCACAGAGCCTGTTGAGGGCCTTGGAACCTGAACTTAGAGACTTTGTTCCACAGACTGCTATCACACACTTCGGTGTGCTGAACGGACTTTTTCATGGGACTTTTTCCCAAGAGGACATTGACAACGCCTGGCGGGTGTTGTGTTGCTTTAAGGACGCTGTATGGTGCGCCAGAAAGCGCCTTATCCACCAGAGGGAGAGCATGTCCATTGAGGACTGTCGCAGACTGATCCACAGTCTGCTCAGAGACTATAACCTGATGGATCTCATGGAGGAAGCGGAGGTCTGAAGATTTCCCCTTCCCCCACTCTCCCTTGTGTGTCTTTGTCCATTCAATAAAGCTTCGGGCCTGTGATTTCATTCCCCTCCCCTTACCCCACTCTCCCACCCCCCCCCCCATCACACCTGTCGCTTTTTTGAAATGTTTTATTATTTGTTATCGTTTAAGGAATGCAACGTATAGATAACGTATTTTTCAGTTTCATGCTTTAGGGGTATTGCAGCGTCATGCATGATGTGATGGCACAGGGTATCCTTACTCCGCACAACACATCAGGCATCATACCGCAGAATTAATGTATGTGATTGAATATATTTATTAGTATGACCGGAAATGTATTGTAATGTAGTGTATTTATGCGCTGCGTCGCAGTACAGGGGAGAATGTACCCCGACAAAGTATTGTTTTTTGTATATCTTTTATGCAAATAAAGATTACATTTTCAACCAAAAAAAAAAAACATCCTTGAATTCTAAGAAATAGAAAAAGTTTACTGGTACCTTTTACAATGTATACCTTTACAATGTAGCTGAAATTATTTTAGTTTTGGATGGAGAAGGGAAAGGTAAAAACTTGTGTCTGTTTTTACAGTGTCCTAATTTTCTTTTTTGCTGTCTGTCCTCCATTGGGGAAATTTTTCCTTATTCCCTGTCTTTGGACACAGCATGAAATAAGATAAGATGTCTCCAAAGTAAGGAAAATCTTCTCTTAGGCAGTTTTCATTGAAGTCTTTCCATTGGATGATTTCCCCTCTCAATTTCTGTTGCATTGTCAATTTAAGATTTTCCACATACTTTGGATGCCCACTGTTAAATTTTTTAGCCAAAAAGTTCTCTTCTGTGGCCCTCTCTAATTTAGTTTCCTATTTTGTTTCCTTACTGACATTGTGACTCAGCCCTGCCAATTACTGTTCCTCTGTTTAATCAAAGTCTGTTTAAGCAATCAGTAAGTGCCGGTTCACACTACCGCGGCACGACTTCGGGGGCGACCTGTAAAGTTGCGTGCACCGCGACTTCGGCGCGACTTACACGGACTTCATATAATGAATGTCAACGCAAGTATCTCCGATGTCGCCCCGAAGTAGTACAGGAACTATTTTCTCCTATTAGAACGGTTTTCTCCTATTAGAACGGTTCCCGTATCACTGCATGGACCGCGACTTGTCAGGCTGACCAGTCGCCTGACAAGTCGCGGTAGTGTGAATGGGCACTAAGAGTATTCTCATTGGACAGAATGAAAGAGTGATGGTGGTTGGTAAAACTCAGGGAGTCAGAGCCCAGTAACTCAGTGAAACTACTATCAGAGAGGAGCACGTGAGAGTCTTTTCTGGCTAAATAATGTTATTTGGTATCATGTGGATTCAGCTTTTTTGCAGGATGCCTACGTATAAAACCTTAATATGAAAGACAGGTTCAATTTAAGTCAAAGATACAGTGATGGTGTCAGAGACCAAAAAGCTTATAGAGATAACAAGTTCCTGTGCCGGGCAGCCTGTTTAAAATACAATATTGAACCACACAAAGTGCTGTATTATTTGAGGTGAGTTTGTGTTAGGAAGTGCAGCATGTTAGGAGTCAGCTATTCTCAAAAGTCTCTTTTGAAATTAGCTTGTTTGACAAGGCAAAGAGTGGAAGATTTAAATGTATTTGAAGACATGAATGTATGTAAATAGCAGATTTTAAAAAGTATGAAAAACATACAGTGTATTTTTTTTTTCAAATATATATTGTGACAAGTTTGGGAATATGTAGCTCATTGGTAGTGAGTTTAATCCACGTCAAAGTGTCTTTTCAGGGCTTTTTTGCCCACTTTTATTTAAAACAAAGCAAAAGTTCACAAATTAAAGTCTTCCCTTGCAGGGGTTCTCCCAGTCAATGCCACAAAGCATAGAATTTGGCCTCGTAGTTTCACTGCTCAGGCCTCATGCCTAGATCCTCCAGACCGTTAAACACACAGTCCCAGTGCTCATACACAAAACGCTGTACCTTGGTCAGCTTTTCTGGTACTGCCTTTGTCCTGACCTGGAAAGTATGGTGCGATGTGCACCTCACAGCTCCCTTCACACACTGACCCATTGGGCAGGTGGGGCCACTGACCTCTAACTCTGTCTGTAACACAAACCCAGCACATATCTGCATTATTAGTGTGCCTGTTTCCTGCAAAATCAGGCCTAGCCCGCCATTTTAAGCAGTGTCACGTGTTCGATATATATCTATACATAGTGGGAAAAGTAGAAGGCGTATTCTTACATGGAGGACATGCATTCACACGAAACACGAAACGTCACCACCGGCTTCTGGCACCATGTCGCTGATGTCTTGGAGGCGGTGCGGATGGACTCCTGTGTCACACCGTTCTCCACTTCTGGTCCTCGGCACCACAGTTGGTGCTGGCATCCCAGGTCCCGCGTCACCCTCCAGTCCACCAACTTTTGGGGATTCCATGCCTTTGACATTGCCTGCCATCGCATTGATCTCTGCCTGCTTTTATGTAAGTGTTCAGCAATAAAACATTGATCTTGTTGTGACCTGGCACCCTTGTTTCTTTTTGCATAAATGTCTGGAGGGATCCCTAACCTCGCATAGGAGATTCCGGTCACCCACCTCCATTTTCCTGTGGGCATTATCTTCCATCATCTCTACTAAAGACTCTATATCTCATCTTGCCTTGGACGATTTTTTTAATCTTGGCATCACGTCTATGTACAGGTTTAAGATTTAAGATAATTATATATGTTTTTAATTGCCATTCATTCATTTGTACTGTCACACTTATGGTAGCATTAAATTTACGTTATATGCAGCAGTGGGCGCCGACCCACCAACCTAGGCCAGTGTAGTTGTGTTTGTATTCACACGAAACGCGTTGGATAGGGCCTTACATGCTAACGTCACGCCGCCATTTCTGAGTCCTGGATTAGTGACTATTTCTGTAAGTCTGGCTGCAGTTTTTTTTATATAGCAGGTGGATTTTATGTCTGTATTTTAATGGAGATGCTTATATACAGAGACTTTTTTCCCCAGAGAATAGGGGCAGGTACTCTCCCCCTACGAGTCATCTTGTCTCCACCCATTACCCACCCCTGAGGTCCATCCCTTGCCCACCCCCCAGTACTGCCCCTTTTAGAGAATTAAGAAAAAAGTATAATTTTTAGATGCTAATTAGTTTGTATGGAATTTGCTAATAAAAGGCAGTAAAACAGGTCCCCTGTAGCCAGCAAAAATAGACCCCTTAGCAATAATAGATCTCCTCAGCAACAATAGATCCCTCTGATCAACTAAAAATTCCCCAGCAACAATAGATCCACACCGGAAATAATAGACCCCCTACAAGCAACACTAGATTCCCCAGTTGCCAGCATTAATAGACACCCCAGCAGCAAACAACAATAGATCCTTAACAGTGGATCCCTCCCATCAACAATATATCCCTCCAGCAACAATAGATCCCCCCGCCAGCAGCAACAGACCTCCCCAGCAATGATAGATCCCCAGCAGTCAGCATCAATAGACCTTCCAGCACACCCCAGCACCTCGTGGCATTATACACATTCAGTGCTGGATGTGCCGGAACTGTGTTCCCCAACATTCTCGCTGAAAAAAGCCCTGCTTATATAATAAATACTACACTATATATTACCTCTCCGTGTGGTGAATGTCTTTTAACTAGATGACGCCCACGTTACAGCTGAATGACGGCTACAGCGCGGACCTAAATTGCCGGGAAGGCATACATTGACAACCTCTTGGCAACGAGCGGCTTGCTCGCTCCCTGCGGAGCGCGTACTTCTCGCTCTGTGATCGGTGAGTCCATGAGACCCGCCTGATCACAGATCGGAGATCAGGGGTGATCCCGCCCCCTTACCACATGATCAGCTGTCAGCCAATGACAGCTGATCATGTAAAGTACCAGTGCCCACAAGTGTCACCTACCAGTGTCCACCAGCGCCACCTACCAGTGCCCACTATTGCCATCTGCTAGTGCCCACTAGTGCCACCTACCAGTACAAACCAGCACCACCGACCAGTGCCACCTATCAGTGCTCACCAGCGCCACCTATCAGTGCCAATTAGTGCCCCATCCTAAGTGTCACCTACCAGTGCCTATCAGTGCCACCTATTAGTGCCCATCAGTGCCGCTTATTAGTGCCCTTCAGTGCCACCTACCAATGCCCTTCAGTGCTGCCCATCAGTGCCCATTGGTGCCACCCATCAGTGCCACCTATCAGTGCTGCCTTATCAGTGCCACCTTATCAGTGCCGCCTTATCAGTGCCCATCAGTGTTGCCTATCAGCAATCACCAGTGCAGTATCAGTGCCCATCAGTGAAGCCTATCAGTGCCCAACAGTGCAGCCTATCAGTGCCCATCAGTGCAGCCTATCAGTGCCCATAAGTGTCGCCTATGAGTGCCCATCAGTGCAGCCTACCAGTGCCTATCAGGACCCTTCAGTGCTGACTCATCAATACACATCAATGAAGGAGAAAAATTACCCGTTTGCAAAATTTTATAACAAACTAAAAGTGCCGGTTCACACTTCCGCGTGTGCGGCGATCGCATGTAATATCGGAGAGCACTGCTCCTTCATTACATGCGATTGGATGTGCAGTTACAAATTCAGCCATACACTTTGTATGGGTAAATTCGCACTGCACCCGCACAAAAGTCGCACATGAGGCATTTTTTCAGCCGCATCAGGATCGGATCGCACAGTGGTTCACACTTGTGCGATCCGATCCTGTGCAAACTGTCAGATCGCACTGCGATATGCAATCAATTTGGGGGTGTCGTTAACATTTCATTGACACCCCCAGCGTATCGCATATGGCAGTGTGAACTGCCAGATGTGCGTTTGCGATGCGGGAACAGGCTGCAAATTCGCAGCCTTCCCGCATCACACAAGTGTGACCTGGCACTCAAAACTGTTTTGTTTTTGTTTTTCAAAATGTTTGGTCTTTGTTTGTTTGTTTGTTTGTTTGTTTGTTTAGCAAAAAATAAAAACCCCAGTGGTGATTAAATACCACCAAAAGAAAGCTCTATTTGTTTGAAAAAAATGATAAAAAATTTAATTTGGGTACAGTGTTGCATGACATGCATGCGCAATTGTCATTCAAAGTGCAACAGCGTTGAAAGCTGAAAATTGGCCTGGGTAGGAGGGGGGTTTAAGTGCCCAGAAGGCAAGTGGTTAATTTGGGCTCCCTCTGGTTGTATGTTATACACTTTGAAGAGCTATTGTTGGAGATCCCTGGAGGCTGAAGTATTGTACTGTGCTATTGATTTCTAACCTTCTGGTGAGTGCATATTGGTTAAGGTCCTACACTGGAGGCACATCATGTTTTGTTTTGCTGCACTGTGAAGTGTCACTATTGGCAGATATTTAGGATATTTAGGTGGACATTGCACTTTATGTAGACAGTTTTTTTGAATTACACAGACACTTGATGTTCACTTGTAAGGTGTTTTGTAATAATCACAATTTTACATGTCATATTAATTTATGCATGTATTTTTATTTACAGTATTTATGCATGTTTTATATACATTATGATATGTTACATGGGTTTATGAATTTTTTATACTATTTATGAATTAATTTGATGCGCTGCACTTTTCTTGACTTATACATATACTATAGTAGGAAGATTAGCTTAAGGACTCGTTCACCAATGCTTTATTTTTGGGGCTTCCTTTGCCTGATTTTATGAAATTAGAGTTTCACAAACAAAAAAGAGTCTATGTATGAAATGTTTGTTGTGTGAATGTGGCAAACATCTGCACATTAAGAAAGAGAATTACCTATTTTCTCTTAAATATATAAATGGTGCTGAATATATAGTTCCTATATAATCATCTAGTGGTCATAGTGCCCTGAAGTTTTTATGGAGGGGAAAAAAAAACGAATTTCTGGCCACTAGATGGTGCTGAGGATACATAGGAACTACACATATTAGAGAAAATGTGGTGATTTTTGTTTTAAATGTGAGGGTGTTTGTCACATCAACACAAAGAACGTTTTACACATAGACTGCAAAGTGTTTCCCATGCAGGTGTTTTCCAGCATTCCTCTTCAAAAAACAAGAAAAATGCTTAACTTCAGACTCCCGGTGTAACGTGAGAATTCCCTACCCCGTGAGAAAAACCTACCCTCGTCACTTCCGGCCAGGAACAGCTGAGCAGCGCAGCAGTGCGCATGCTCACAGACCCGGATACCTATAGGGACAGATGAGGAGCTGAGTACTGCGCATGCGCACTAGTATGAATTGATGAGGGTGTCCGTGAAAAAAACCTACCCACGCGGCGGGTACATTAAAACAGCTGGGCTACAATATGAGTCATCTCCGCTCCTGTCCCTGTGACTTCCCTCATCTTGGCTAGTAAATATAAAAGCGGCTATCGGGTCCGTGAATTATGTTTTCATACACCCGCCGCCGCTTTTATATTTACTAGCCAAGATGAGGGAAGTCACAGTGACAGGAGCGGAGATGACTCATATTGTAGGCCAGCTGTTTTAATGTAACCGCCGCGTTACACACACTGAGGGTGAACCGGAAGTGACGAGGGTAGGTTTTTCTCACGGGTAGGTAATTCTCACGGAACACCGGTTGTCTCTGTCCCTGAGTATAAGCAGATAGTGATGTTGTTGATTTTTGAGTTTTAGTTTTGTGTTGATAAACTGATAAGCTAGAAAGTCTACTGGGGAATATTTACATATTGTTTTCATATTGCAGCTTTCTCCTTTTTTGCTAGTTGTAAATTAATGAGTGGCTTGTTTTGTCTTTGTGGTAAGGAACAAGCAGCAATGTTTACCTTATTCCTCACTTTCCTGGCAGTCAGTACTCTCTTCCACTCCTCTTGGTATGTCAGGGACCCCCTGGTCCTACATTGTACATAATGAGGTTGGAGAAGCCACGAGCAGCAAACACGAGTGGAAGCCTGCGGGAGCGAGAAATAAGGTAAGTACTGGTGCTTATTACAAACCTTAGACTAAACTAGGAAATAACTAACGTGTTACATCTTTTAGAGCTGACTGGAGTTCAGCTGTAACTGCTTATGTACCTTGGTCTCGCTACCTACATTAAAAAAAAGAGTTCATCCAAGTATACAGGACATAAATTGCCCCTGCCGCTGTAACCCCCACCGCTACTGTGGGCTAATCCCAGCAGTCAGAGCAAGAGCTGGGTCTAGCTAAATACTCTAGCAGCATAGTCACTTCTAGGCATAAAGTTGTCATTCTGTGGCTGGGGAATCATACAGCATCTCACAAAAGTGAGTACAGCCCTCACATTTTTGTAAATATTTTATTATATCTTTTCATGTGACAACACTGAAGAAATGACACTTTGCTACAATGTAAAGTAATGAGTGTACAGCTTGTATAACAGTGTAAATTTGCTATCCCCTGAAAATAACTCAACACACAGCCATTAATGTCTAAACCGCTGGCAACAAAAGTGAGTACTCCCGTAAGTGAAAATATCCAAATTGGGTCCAATTAGCCATTTCCCTCCCCAGTGTCATGTGACTCATTAGTGTTACAAGGTCTCAGGTGTGAATGGGGAGCAGGTGTGTTAACCACTTGCCAACCGCCGCAAGTAAATATACTGCGGCGGTCAGCCCCGGCCAGGCAAAGTGACGTATATATACGTCACTAGCCTGTCACTGGCTTGTAAGCCAATAGAGGGCGAGCGCCCGCCGTGGCTCGTTCACCAAGCAGTCAGTGCGTGTGACCGGCGGACCCGATGTCCGCCGGTCACTCGCCGATCGTCGGTAGAGCGGGAGAAAGGCGGGCGGCTTATGTAAACAAGCCGCCTGTCATTCTCCCCTGTGTAAAAATGGAGATCAGTCGGTTCTACTATGTAGAACCGTTGATCTCTGTTTTTACAATAGTAGACATGTCCCATCACAGTTAGAAACACGCCCCTAGGACACACTTAACCCCTCCCTCTCCAATACAGTTAACCCCTTCCCTGCCAGTGTCATTTTTACAGTAACAGTGCATATGTATAGCACTGATTACTGCAGTAATGTCACTGGTAACCCCAAAAGTGTCAAAAATGTCATTTAAGGGTCCGATCTGTCCGCCGCAATGTCGCAGTCCCGCAAAAAAAATCGCAGATCGCCGCCATTACTTAAGGAAAAAAAGGGGGGGAGATTGGCGCAATCGGATTACACGAGCTGCTGCGATAATCTAGATATGGGCAAAAATGCAGATGATTGAGTCCAGTGGAATTGCTAGACACTTTGATGGCTGCAGGCTTTGTAGGGTGAAGCAACCCTGTATGGATCCAAGACAAAAAGAGAGAGAAGACCAAGCGCCAATCTAAGTGTAGCAATGCAGTTGATTTATTAGCAATTAAAAGAGTATTACTCACAAACGTGCGTTAAAAACAGGCATCTCAAATAGTCCAGGGCATCTGGGCGCTATTCATCCAGGGTGTCATTCCGGATCCCTTGTGGAGCTGGCGCTGTGGGGGATGAGCGGCGATCTCCGGTTGTGAGGGATGAGCGGCGCCGCCATTACTTATCTTTCCCTTTGTTAGTAAACGAGATAACTTTTGCGCAAACCAATCAAAATACGCTTTTTGCGATTTTTTTTACCAAACATATGTAGCATAAAACAAATTGGCCTAAAATGTTAAAAAATTTTGATTTTTACATTTTTTGGGGGGGAATTTCATATAAAAAAATGTGAAAAATATTGTTATTTTTGCAAAATTTACGCTCTTTTTTTGTTTGTAGCGCATGATCAAAAAATCGCACAGGTGATCAAATACCACCAAAAGAAAGCTCAATTTGTGGGAAAAAAAGGACGTCAAATTCGTTTAGGTATAGCGTTGCACGACCGCGCAATTGTCCATTAAGGTCACACAGTAAAAAATCACAAAAAAAAAACCCTGGTCAGGAAGGGATTAAAATCTTCCGGGGCTTAAGTGGTTAAATTTGGTGTTATCGCTCTAATTCTCTCATACTGGTCATTGGAAGTTCAACATTACACCTCATGGCAAAGAACTCTATGAGGATCTGAAAAAAAGAATTTCTGCGTTACATAAAGATGACCTAGGCCAGTGATTGCGAACCTTGGCACCCCAGATGTTTTGGAACTACATTTCCTATAATTCTCAACTACAATGCAGAGTGCATGAGCATCATGGGAAATGTAGTTCCAAAACATCTGGGGTGCCAAGGTTCGCCATTACTGGCCTAGGCTGTAGGCAGTTTGCCAAGACCCTGAAACTGAGCTGCAGCACGGTGGCCAAGACCATACAGCAGTTTAATAGGACAGGTTCCACTCAGAATAGGCCTCGCCATGGTCAACCAAAGAAGTTGAGTGCACGTACTCATATCCAGAGGTTGTCTTTGGGAAATAGACATACGAGTGCTGCCAGCATTGCTAACCAGGTTAAACCAGGTTAAAGGGGTGGGGGGGGGGTAAGCCTGTCAGTGCTCAGACTATACGCCTCACACTGCATCAAATTGGTCTGCATGGCTTTCGTCCCAGAAGGAAGCCTCTTCTAAAGATGATGCACAAGAAGGCCCACAAACTATTTGCTGAAGGCAAGCAGACTAAGGACATGGATTACTGGAGCCATGTCCTGTGGTCTGAAGAGACCGAGATAAACTTATTTGGTTCAGATGGTGTCAAGCGTGTGTGACGGCAACCAGGTGAGGAGTACAAAGACAAGTGTGTCTTGACTACAGTCAAGCATGGTGTTGAAAGTGTCATGGTCTGGGGCTGCATGAGTGCTGCCGGCACTGGGGAGTTACAGTTTATTGAGGGAACCATGAATGCAAACATGTACTGTGACATACTGAACCACAGCATGATGCCCCTTCCTTCGGAGACTGGGCCGCAGGGCAGTATTCCAACATGATAATGACCCCAAACACACCTCCAAGATGACCACTGCCTTGCTAAAGAAGCTGAGGGTAAAGGTGATGGACTGGCCAAGCATGTCTCCAGACCTAAACCCTATTGAGCATCTGTGGGGCATCCTCAAATGGAGGGTGGAGGAGCGCAAGGTCACTAACATCCACCAGCTCTGTGATGTCAAAGGACTCCAGTGGCAACCTGTGAAGCTCTGGTGAACTCCATGCCCAAGAGGTTAAGGCAGTGCAATATTGACACTTTGGGCCCAATTTGGATATTTCCACTTAGAGGTGTACTTACTTTTGTTGCCAGCGGTTTAGACATTCATGGCTGTGTGTTGAGTTATTTTGAGGGGACAGCAAATTTACACTGTTATACAAGCTGTACACTCACTACTTTACATTGTAGCAAAGTGTCATTTTTTCAGTGTTGTCACATGAAGAGATATAA
Source organism: Pelophylax lessonae (assembly GCF_965119305.1). Lineage (NCBI taxonomy): Eukaryota > Metazoa > Chordata > Amphibia > Anura > Ranidae > Pelophylax > Pelophylax lessonae. The sequence continues at coordinate 581,466,321 of NC_138771.1, forward strand.
TAAAATATTTACAAAAATGTGGGGGGTGTACTCACTTTTGTGAGATACTGTATATACCACATATGGTTGACCTCAGCACAGCGAATCTGGATTCAGATTTTTAGCCCTATCTACTCCAAAACGGGGGTCAATACTGTCAAAAATGCTAAGACAGCATTGCTTAATGACCTCTTGGAGAGGACTACCCAAATACTTAAAGTGGAGCTTCTGCTTATCTGTCTCCTCCCCCCCTCTGGTGCCACATTTGCCACCTTTTAGGGGGGAGCGGGTACCTGTTTTTGACAGGTACCCTGTCCCCACTTCCGTCGGACCTCGCTGCGGCGAGGTACATCAGAGATTCGCCCCCCTGCTCCTCCCTCTGCTTCCTGCCCAATTACCGAGCTCAGTGCGCTTCACGCATGCACAGTAGGGACTCGAATGTGAAGCCGCAAGGCTTCACGGCCGGGTTCCCTTACTGGAAATGGTGGCGGCAGCACCCCGACAGCCGATGGAAACAACGGCCGCGGTGCCCACATTGCTGGATTCCAGGACAGGGAAGTGTCCTAATATTAAAAGTCAGAAGCTACAGTATGTGTAGCTGCTGACTTTTAATTTTTGGAGGGGAGAGGGGCAGAACACCGCTTTAAGCACCCTCCTTTTTTATATCCTCCTAGCCGCAAAAATGACGATAGCATACATACCAAGGGAGTCTGGAGGGAGCTGGATGGGTATGGATTGACGGGAGTGTTGCTGGCTACATTTCTCTTTCTTTCACTTTTCTTTCATTCTCCCTCTTTTTTTTCTTTGGGATTTTCTCTTTTTTCCTCTCCCCAAATCCACTCCACTTTTTTTTTTTCTTCTTCTCATTTTTTGCTTTTTATTTTTCTTCCATGATACTTATCCAGATTTTTTTTTGGAACTTAAACATTTCTTTATCAGAGCTCTGACCATTGTGACAAGCTTTGGGCCTATATTTATCACATATAATTTCATTGAGTTCTTGATGCCCTCATTTGGTTGGCAGGCCCTTTAATGGCCTACTATAATTTCCTGTACTGGGTGGTACTACCCTGCCCCCTTGTTACTACCAGTTGGTGGTCCTGACTCTCAATTTTGCCCCCCCCCCCCCTTTCCTCTGCCTTCCCACTATAAGTCAGGTATTGTTTTGCTACAGTGCCTTGAAAAAGTTTTCATACCCCATTTCAATTTTCCACATTTTGTCATGTTACAACCAAAAACCTAAATGTATTTTATTGGAATTTTATGTGATAGATCAACACAAAGTGGCACATAATTGTGAAGTGGAAGGAAAATGATAAATGATTTTCAACATTTTTTTTTACAAATAAATATCTAAAAAGTGTGGCGTGCATTTGTATTCAGCCCTCTTTCCTCTGATACCCCTAACTAAAATTTAGTAGAACCGATTGCCTTATGAAGTCATCCTATTAGTAAACAGAGTCCACCTGTGTGTAATTTAATCTCAGTATAAATACAGCTGTTCTATGAAGCCCTCAGAGATAGAGAATCTTGGTGAACAAACCAGACAGGATAAAGTTGTGGAGAAGTGTAAAGCAGGGTTAGGTTATAAAGAAATATCCCAAGCTTTGAACATCTCACAGGGCACTGTTCAATCCATCATCTGAAAATGGAAAGTGTATGGCACAACTGCAAACTTACCATTAAATCGTCGTCCACCTAAACTGACAAGCAGGGCATAGACAGCATTAATCAGAGAACCAGCCAAGAGGCCCATGGTAACTCTGGAGGAGCTGCAGAGATCCACAGCTCAGGTGGGAGAATCTGTCCATAAGACAACTATTAGTCGTGCTCTCTACAAATCTGGTCTTTATTGAAGAGTTGCAAGAAGAAAGCCATTGTTTAAAGAAAGCCATAAGAAGTCCTGTTTGCAGTTTGAGAGAAGCCATGTGGGGGACACAGCAAACAAGGATGTGGAAGAAGGTGTTCTGGTCAAATGAGACCAAAATGTAACTTTTTGGCCTAAAAGTAAAATGCTATGTGTGGCAGAAAACTGCACACATAGCATTGCACTGCACATCACCCTGAACATCACCCTGAACACAACATCCCCACCGTAAAACATGGTGGTGGCAGCATCATGTTGTGTGGATTATTTTCTTTAGCACGGACAGGGAAGCTGGTCAGAGTTAATGGGAAGATGAATGGAGCCAAATACAGGGCAATCTTATAAGAAAACCTGTTTGAGTCTGCAAAAGACTTGATAATGGTGCGGAGGTTTACCTTGCAGCAGGACAACGACCCTAAACTTACATGGCCCAGTCAAAGTCCAGATCTAAATCCAACTGAGAATCTGTGGCAAGACCTGAAAATTGCTGTTCACAGACGCTCTCCATCCAATCTGACAGAGCTTGAGCTATTTTGCAAAGAAGAATGGGCAAAAATTGTATTCTCTAGGTGTGCAAAGCTGGTAGAAATAACTTGCAGCCTAGACTTAAAGTCGTGAAAAAAGTGTTTGTTTTCTCCACTGAGTACCTGTCAATATGTCAGGAGACAGACTTGCATCAGCTTGTATAGCATGGACTTTTCATGACCTGTTTAATGACTCTTTTCTCACATCCTAATCCTATGCTCTTGTATTTTGTCTCCTTTACCATAGTCTTTTCTCAATTTGCACAATTTTAAGGCGTGGCATGTTTGGTGTCTATTTATTCAATGCAACCCCATCTTTTGTATTTTACCAAATAATTGGTTGCTTTTGTGGTACCCTCTTGATCCAGAAGGCATGGCGGTACATCCAGAGACAGGGTGGGCCGGCATTTCACCTCAGAGCTGGATCAATGGCAAGGGTGGGGGGAGTGGCTTTAAAGAATTGGGTGCCAGTCACTTTAGATGAAATATAAAATAGGTGAGGGTTATGGGCCATACACACTATAAGATTTTCTGAAGACTTTTTCCTTTAGACTTACCAAAACCATATAATATGAGGTCAAACCTAAACACTTTCAATTTGTATGCAATCTGGCAGGCCCTTGCACTACATAGAAAAGGTAAATCTGAAGGAAATCTAACCACAAAAGTTGGATAGTGTGTATTCAGCTTAATGCTCAAAGATGCTCCAAGAACTTGGAACAAAGATGCTTAGGCAGAGCTCCAGAACTCCACACAACACTGCACAGAAAAGGACCTTTACATTCAGACTGACACTCCTGTGTTAGAATCCTTTAGTAGACATTACAACAGTAAACACATTCAGTGTGGGCGAGTCCACCAGCACCCCATCCTATGTTCAGTCTTCTTCCGATCAGTCCAATGACACCAACCTGGACCCTATTCTGCATCCAGACAGCTCCAAATCAAATTACATACAGACCTCTTCAAGCAGGCACGCCTAAAGAAACAGCTCCATAACATGCAAAGCTCCCAACTATCCCTGATTTTGAGGGACTGACCCTGATTAGTCCCTCTGTCCTCTTTTCTCATCATCTGTCCCTCATTTTGGTCTAATCTTTAGAACTGTATAATAAAAGGCACTATTTCTCTTTTAAAAAGTGTTTCCTAGTGCTAAATTTTCATCCAATTTATAAATTGTTGCATCTATAAATTTCAAAACTCAGTATAAAGGAATAGTAGTAGTAGTAGTAGTAAAAAAAAAAAAAAAAAGTACTTGTGGGTTTAACTAATAATTTATTTATGTATAATTCTCCTTTAACCTCCCTGGCGGGATGATTATGTCAGGAATTATGTACCAAAAGCGGTACAATTTTTTGCATGGAAATTTGGCGTTATGTATTATAGGCCTACAATTCTTAGTAATTACTGACTTAAACCTGACCAAAACAAGACTCTAGTAGACATCCCAGATGTGATAAATTTGAAACAAAAACGCATGAATTATAATCTAATCAATAATATAATTTTATTATATAAAATATAATATATATATTATATTATATAATAAAATTATAATATTGATTTGATTATAATTCATGCGTTATATATTATATATATATATATATATATATATATACACATATATGTGTGTGTATATATATATATATATATATATATATATATATATATATATACATATATACATATATATATATATATATATATATATATATATATATATATATATAATATAAATGTTATGTGTTTGTGTTTTGTGCAACATTTGAATTTCCCTCCCAGTTCCGCTCCCATGCAGCATTGCTGCTGCAGGGAACGGAACCAGGAAGTCATCAGACCAACGGACGAGCGGCGGGGATCATCACTGGATCGCCAGGAGAATGTAAGGAACACCGCTGCACATCTACCCCGAGTGTGACTCGGGGATACCGATCCTAGCATAAAAAATCCACCCCGAGTCACGCTCTGGGATACCACTAAGGGGGTTAAGGGGATGTGGCAGGTGGTGCGTCCTATGCCTACATACTTTTGCTAATAGGTTTTCCTCGTTCCCATCTCAAAAAGTTGGGAGGTATGCAAATGTGCACCCTCCCCAGGCCACACCGCTAGGGAAAGAGAGCCTGCATCAGTTCACCCCAAATATTAATATCCTTTCCCAGGAGGCTCCACTGGCAAAGGAACTCCTGAAAAATAATATGTATATTTATAACCCAAGCCCACTGTGCATTCTCACACTAATGCCAGAGTTGACAGTGCCTCCTGACAGAAGAGAGGACTGACAGCCAGGCTGAATTTAGGGGAAGGATGAACAAGGATGAACAAGACTACAAATTGACATTGACTGACTACAGCCATGCAGACCAAATTTAAAGACAGCCCTGTTTACAGCATGGTGGATGCACTATATTGTGGTTCAAGTTAATTAAAAATACTTTCAGTACAATTTTCTTCTGAAAATATGGTTTTGCTAAATACTGTAGTTGCGTAAATATCATGCAACATAAGGTGCAACTGCTTTCAGAAAATATGGAACTGTTTGGGGGTTTTAAGTAGTTTTCTTGCAGATTTTCTAATGCAGTATTTAACATGTGTGCGAAAAATTTTAATTTAACCTGGTGGAAAAATAGTTAGGGGCTGTTTATACAACGCATCTCATCTCAATGCAACTCAACACATTCAAACGTGTGTAAACACAATGGCTTTATCTGCATGTTTTACATTGCATTCTGGGGTGAACAGGCCCTTAAACATTGTGCGTAAACACTGTACAGAAGCATTATTTAGAGACACAAAGTAACATTATTGTTAATGTTAACTTAATTCCTTTTGTCAAACTCTATTGTTCTACATATTCAAGGGTGATCTTTGATCTTCATAGAAAGGTTAAAGTAACCTTACAATAGAGTTGGGCCGAACACCCCCCTGTTCGGTTTGTGCCAAAACATCACAAAAGTTCAGGCCCGAAAAGTGAACCCTATTAAAGTCTATGGGACCCGAACTTGAAAAATCAAAAATGTCCATTTTGAAGGCTTATATGCAAGTTATTGGCCATAAAAAGGGAATGGGGTCCTGGGTAGTGTTGAGCGAACACGGACTGTATTATTCGTGTTCGTACCGAATAATTGGATTTTTTGTACCCGAACACGGACACGGACACTTTACTGTATGTTCGGGTAAAAATCCGTGTTCGGTCGTTTTATTTCCGGGTTTTGCATGCTTTGGCGCTCTTTTCATGGCGGGCTTTCAACAGCCAATCAACAATCGTTTAACTGGTGTGCCTTAAGCCATCCCAGCCATGCCTGCAAATGTCTCAGTAGCTGTGATTGGCCGTCTGAAGCATGTGACCAAGTCTTTATAAGTTCGAGGCAGCCGCAGCGGCGTCATTATGCTGCTTAGATTCAGGGACAGAGCACACATCAACGTGCTGGCTGCTGATTAGGGAAAGATAGGCAGGAAAAAACCATTTGTGTCCGGATAGAATTGAGGGACAGGTCGGAGTGTTTAGGCAGGGCGAGTTGTAGGCATTTTAGGGATAGAGTCTGCTGAATTATATAGGGTCAGTGTCTTCTACAAACTACAATCGATATTGCTGTGTGGGGGGTGGGGTCTGCACTCAATCCTGATCTACGATCTCTTCTCAATCCTGTTAGGGACAGAGTCTGCTGAATTTTAGGGAAACTGTGTTCTACAAACTACAATCGATATTGCTGTGTGGTGTGGGATTGGAGATAGGCAGGTGTCAGTGATCCACATCCATTTTTCTGTGTGTGAGCTGCAGTGAACACAATCTTTTTGGGCTGCAGTGAACACAATCTTTTTGGGCTGCAGTGAACACAATCTTTTTGGGCTGCAGTGAACACAATCTTTTTGGGCTGCAGTGAACACAATCTTTTTGGGGTGCAGTGAACAAAATCTTTTTGGGGTGCAGTGAACACAATCCTTTTTGGTGTGCAGTGAACACAATCTTTGTGGGGTGCAGTGAACAAAATCCTTTGTGGGGTGCAGTGAACACAATCTTTTTGGGGTGCAGTGAACAAAATCCTTTTTGGGGTGCAGTGAACAACATCCTTTTTGGGGTGCAGTGAACACAATCTTTTTGGGGTGCAGTGAACAAAATCCTTTGTGGGGTGCAGTGAACACAATCTTTTTGGGGTGCAGTGAACACAATCTTTTTGGGGTGGAGTGAACAACATCCTTTTTGGGGTGCAGTGAACAAAATCCTTTTTGGGGTGCAGTGAACAAAATCATTTTTGGGGTGCAGTGAACACAATCTTTTTGGGGTGCAGTGAACACAATCTTTGTGGGGTGCAGTGAACACAATCTTTTTGGGGTGGAGTGAACAACATCCTTTTTGGGGTGCAGTGAACAACATCCTTTTTGGGGTGCAGTGAACACAATCTTTTTGGGGTGCAGTGAACACAATCTTTGTGGGGTACAGTGAACAGAATCTTTGTGGGGTGCAGTGAACACAATCTTTGGGGGGTACAGTGAACACAATCTTTGTGAGGTGCAGTGAACACAATCTTTGTGGGGTGCAGTGAACACAATCATTGTGGGGTGCAGTGAACTCAATCTTTGTGGGGTACAGTGAACACAATCTCATACTGAAGGTTTGAGGGTGCTGCCTGTTCCATACTCCCCCTACTCCTCATCTAGCCTTTTAGGGGTACAAACAATAGTAATTGGGGCCTAGTGTGGTTGTGTACGTGTGATATACATACACTTTTTTGGGATCATATTTTCTATTCCGCTATTTAATCAAAAACCTTTGGGGATCAGTTAAATTGGGGGATAGTCTGTGTTGGTACGTGTGAGAGAGATCCACCTTTCCAAGTTGTTGGGGTTCATCTCATACTTCTGAAGGTTTGAGGGTGCTGCCTGTTCCATACTCCCCCTACTCCTAGCCTTTTAGGGGTACAAACAATAGTAATTGGGGCCTAGTGTGGTTGTGTACGTGTGATATACATACACTTTTTTGGGATCATATTTTCTATTCCGCTATTTAATCAAAAACCTTTGGGGATCAGTTAAATTGGGGGATAGTCTGTGTTGGTACGTGTGAGAGAGATCCACCTTTCCAAGTTGTTGGGGTTCATCTCATACTTCTGAAGGTTTGAGGGTGCTGCCTGTTCCATACTCCCCCTACTCCTAGCCTTTTAGGGGTACAAACAATAGTAATTGGGGCCTAGTGTGGTTGTGTACGTGTGATATACATACACTTTTTTGGGATCATATTTTCTATTCCGCTATTTAATCAAAAACCTTTGGGGATCAGTTAAATTGGGGGATAGTCTGTGTTGGTACGTGTGAGAGAGATCCACCTTTCCAAGTTGTTGAGGTTCATCTCATACTTCTGAAGGTTTGAGGGTGCTGCCTGTTCCATACTCCCCCTACTCCTAGCCTTTTAGGGGTACAAACAATAGTAATTGGGGCCTAGTGTGGTTGTGTACGTGTGATATACATACACTTTTTTGGGATCATATTTTCTATTCCGCTATTTAATCAAAAACCTTTGGGGATCAGTTAAATTGGGGGATAGTCTGTGTTGGTACGTGTGAGAGAGATCCACCTTTCCAAGTTGTTGGGGTTCATCTCATACTTCTGAAGGTTTGAGGGTGCTGCCTGTTCCATACTCCCCCTACTCCTAGCCTTTTAGGGGTACAAACAATAGTAATTGGGGCCTAGTGTGGTTGTGTACGTGTGATATACATACACTTTTTTGGGATCATATTTTCTATTCCGCTATTTAATCAAAAACCTTTGGGGATCAGTTAAATTGGGGGATAGTCTGTGTTGGTACGTGTGAGAGAGATCCACCTTTCCAAGTTGTTGAGGTTCATCTCATACTTCTGAAGGTTTGAGGGTGCTGCCTGTTCCATACTCCCCCTACTCCTAGCCTTTTAGGGGTACAAACAATAGTAATTGGGGCCTAGTGTGGTTGTGTACGTGTGATATACATACACTTTTTTGGGATCATATTTTCTATTCCGCTATTTAATCAAAAACCTTTGGGGATCAGTTAAATTGGGGGATAGTCTGTGTTGGTACGTGTGAGAGAGATCCACCTTTCCAAGTTGTTGGGGTTCATCTCATACTTCTGAAGGTTTGAGGGTGCTGCCTGTTCCATACTCCCCCTACTCCTAGCCTTTTAGGGGTACAAACAATAGTAATTGGGGCCTAGTGTGGTTGTGTACGTGTGATATACATACACTTTTTTGGGATCATATTTTCTATTCCGCTATTTAATCAAAAACCTTTGGGGATCAGTTAAATTGGGGGATAGTCTGTGTTGGTACGTGTGAGAGAGATCCACCTTTCCAAGTTGTTGGGGTTCATCTCATACTTCTGAAGGTTTGAGGGTGCTGCCTGTTCCATACTCCCCCTACTCCTAGCCTTTTAGGGGTACAAACAATAGTAATTGGGGCCTAGTGTGGTTGTGTACGTGTGATATACATACACTTTTTTGGGATCATATTTTCTATTCCGCTATTTAATCAAAAACCTTTGGGGATCAGTTAAATTGGGGGATAGTCTGTGTTGGTACGTGTGAGAGAGATCCACCTTTCCAAGTTGTTGGGGTTCATCTCATACTTCTGAAGGTTTGAGGGTGCTGCCTGTTCCATACCCCCCCTACTCCTAGCCTTTTAGGGGTACAAACAATAGTAATTGGGGCCTAGTGTGGTTGTGTACGTGTGATATACATACACTTTTTTGGGATCATATTTTCTATTCCGCTATTTAATCAAAAACCTTTGGGGATCAGTTAAATTGGGGGATAGTCTGTGTTGGTACGTGTGAGAGAGATCCACCTTTCCAAGTTGTTGGGGTTCATCTCATACTTCTGAAGGTTTGAGGGTGCTGCCTGTTCCATACTCCCCCTACTCCTAGCCTTTTAGGGGTACAAACAATAGTAATTGGGGCCTAGTGTGGTTGTGTACGTGTGATATACATACACTTTTTTGGGATCATATTTTCTATTCCGCTATTTAATCAAAAACCTTTGGGGATCAGTTAAATTGGGGGATAGTCTGTGTTGGTACGTGTGAGAGAGATCCACCTTTCCAAGTTGTTGAGGTTCATCTCATACTTCTGAAGGTTTGAGGGTGCTGCCTGTTCCATACTCCCCCTACTCCTAGCCTTTTAGGGGTACAAACAATAGTAATTGGGGCCTAGTGTGGTTGTGTACGTGTGATATACATACACTTTTTTGGGATCATATTTTCTATTCCGCTATTTAATCAAAAACCTTTGGGGATCAGTTAAATTGGGGGATAGTCTGTGTTGGTACGTGTGAGAGAGATCCACCTTTCCAAGTTGTTGGGGTTCATCTCATACTTCTGAAGGTTTGAGGGTGCTGCCTGTTCCATACCCCCCCTACTCCTCATCTAGCCTTTTAGGGGTACAAACAATAGTAATTGGGGCCTAGTGTGGTTGTGTACGTGTGATATACATACACTTTTTTTGGATCATATTTTCTATTCCGCTATTTAATCAAAAACCTTTGGGGATCAGTTAAATTGGGGGAAAGTCTGTGTTGGTACGTGTGAGAGAGATCCACCTTTCCAAGTTGTTGGGGTTCATCTCATACTTCTGAAGGTTTGAGGGTGCTGCCTGTTCCATACTCCCCCTACTCCTCATCTAGCCTTTTAGGGGTACAAACAATAGTAATTGGGGCCCAGTGTGGTTGTGTACGTGTGATATACATACACTTTTTTTGGATCATATTTTCTATTCCGCTATTTAATCAAAAACCTTTGGGGATCAGTTAAATTGGGGGATAGTCTGTGTTGGTACGTGTGAGAGAGATCCACCTTTCCAAGTTGTTGGGGTTCATCTCATACTTCTGAAGGTTTGAGGGTGCTGCCTGTTCCATACTCCCCCTACTCCTCATCTAGCCTTTTAGGGGTACAAACAATAGTAATTGGGGCCTAGTGTGGTTGTGTACGTGTGATATACATACACTTTTTTTGGATCATATTTTCTATTCCGCTATTTAATCAAAAACCTTTGGGGATCAGTTAAATTGGGGGATAGTCTGTGTTGGTACGTGTGAGAGAGATCCACCTTTCCAAGTTGTTGGGGTTCATCTCATACTTCTGAAGGTTTGAGGGTGCTGCCTGTTCCATACTCCCCCTACTCCGAGCCTTTTAGGGGTACAAACAATAGTAATTGGGGCCTAGTGTGGTTGTGTACGTGTGATATACATACACTTTTTTTGGATCATATTTTCTATTCCGCTATTTAATCAAAAACCTTTGGGGATCAGTTAAATTGGGGGATAGTCTGTGTTGGTACGTGTGAGAGAGATCCACCTTTCCAAGTTGTTGGGGTTCATCTCATACTTCTGAAGGTTTGAGGGTGCTGCCTGTTCCATACCCCCCCTACTCCTCATCTAGCCTTTTAGGGGTACAAACAATAGTAATTGGGGCCTAGTGTGGTTGTGTACGTGTGATATACATACACTTTTTTTGGATCATATTTTCTATTCCGCTATTTAATCAAAAACCTTTGGGGATCAGTTAAATTGGGGGATAGTCTGTGTTGGTACGTGTGAGAGAGATCCACCTTTCCAAGTTTTTGGGGTTCATCTCATACTTCTGAAGATTTGAGGGTGCTGCATGTTCCATACTCCTCTTCCTCATCCTCCCTTTAGGGTAGGAAAAAATTTAATCGGGCCTAGTCTGTGTTTGTACGTGTGAGATACACAGTTTTTTATCCTATTCCGCTATTCAATACACACCCTTTTGGTGTAAAAAACATTAAATTGCGGCATAGTTTGCATATTTGACATTTGCATATATTGTGCCTTGTTGCGCTGTTTTGGGTACTCCACCAACATGGCCAGTGGCAATGACGCCATTCTCAGCTTAACTATCCCACTTCTATGCCTCCTTGAAAAAACAATTTGGGCGATGATGGAAGAGGATGTGGCACAGGATGAGGAGGAGGAGGAGGAGGATGAAGAGGTAACATTTCAAAGGCTTTCAGGGCAGTCATTCGCAAGGGGCTCCGAGGGTGGGTTCCTGCACACACAAACGCCAGGGACACAATTGTCCAGCAGGGGCACAGTTCTGGAGGATGAGGAGGATGAGGAGGAGGAGGAGCTGGAGGAGGAGATGGAACCATGTTCACAGCAGGGTGGCACCCAGGCCAGCTCATGGCCATCACTGGTGCGTGGCTGGGGGGATACAGAGGACATGGACGATACACCTCCCACAGAGGACAGCCTTTCGTCGCCTCTGGGCAGCCTGGCACACATGAGCGATTACATGCTGCAGTGTCTCCACAACGACCGCCGAGTTGCCCACATTCTAACTTGTGCTGATTACTGGGTGGCCACGCTGCTGGATCCCCGTTACAAGGACAACGTACCGTCCTTAATTCACTCACTGGAGCGCGATCGCAAGATGCGCGAGTACAAGCGCACGCTGGTAGACGCCATGCTGCTGGCATTCCCATCTGACAGCGGGGCCACAGTGGAAGCACAAGGCAGAGGAGGAGGAGGAGGAGGTCGCCAACGCAACCAGGGCACCGCCAGCACCTCAGAAGGCAGGGTTAGCATGGCCGAAATGTGGAAAAGCTTTGTCAGCACGCCACAACAAACAGCAGCACCAGCAGCTCAGATGGAACGTCTTAGCAGGAGGCAGCATTTTACCAACATGGTGGAGCAGTATGTGTGCACACGCCTACATGTAGTGAATGACGGGTCTGCCCCCTTCAACTTCTGGGTCTCCAAATTGGGCACATGGCCTGAGCTTGCCCTTTACGCCTTGGAGGTGCTGGCGTGCCCTGCAGCCAGTGTATTATCTGAACGGGTATTTAGCACGGCTGGGGGCGTTATAACAGACAAGCGCAGCCGCCTGTCCAGAGACAATGTGGACAAGCTCACGTTCATTAAAATGAACCAGGCATGGATCCCACGGGACTTTTCCGTACCTTATGCAGAATAGCAATGGATACCGACCTTACCCACCCATTGTTCCATTTTTGCTCTTTCTCACTCTTTTGGGGTGTACCCTCATTTAAAATTTGTGAAAAGAAGCAGTGTTGGCTACCTCGTCCTCCTCCTCAGGGCCAGATTAATGTAGGGGCTATTGGAGCTGCAGCTCCAGGCCCCTACCTTTTATATAGGCCCCGGGTTGGCCATATTCACTGTTACCGCTCTTCTGTCACTTGTAAACACAGAAGTCTGGCTTCTATGCTCGCTTCCCCAGGCAGCACCCTCAGAACCTCCCCACACAGCGTGAAGGCCGGACAAGGAGGGACAGTTGGCGATGCATGGATGTGTTTATGGGCTTCAGAGACAGCATCCCATGTTGAATTAGGCATGCATGGCTGCACCCTTCCTCCTCTGGGTGCATGGCAAGGCACGGCCCTTAAGGCCCTTCAAAATCCTCAGCACCAAGCCCATGATGCTGTTAATCCGGCCCTGGTCCTCCTCCACCGCCGCTTCCACCTACACCGCCCATAGGTGTGCGCAGCCTATTGCATTAAGGTGTGCACCCCAAAGTTGAAATACACATGCATGTGTTTGCCAGCAGGGAGAGTAATGTATCGGGGCCATGTACCTGTAGGCAAGGAGAAATAGAGCAGAGCAGGTCCCAGGGAGATCTTTCCCATCTCCTCACTGGCAATGCTATGTGCCCTAGGTGATTAGGGTGTGCCCAGGCACACCCAGCACACCCTGTGCGCACGCCTATGTCACCGCCACATCCACCACCACCTCAACCTCCCTCCTACTCCATATGGGCCTCGTCCTTCAGAGATGAAGAAGAACATTGTTTTATTTTTCTGTTTTTTTTTGTTGTTTTAAGTTATTTCCCTATCCACATTTGTTTGCAGAGCACTTGCCATGCTCTTAATTACGTTTTGCTGCCATTTGCAGCACTCTAGCCCTTTCCTTTGGTGTTTTAGAGCCATTTTAGTGCCTTAAAGTTCGGGTCCCCATTGACTTCAATGGGGTTCGGTGTCCGGGAAAAGTTCGGTAAAAGTCCGGGACACGGACCCGGACTTTTTTTTAAAGTTCGGCCGAACCCGTCGAACACGGACATCTAGGTGTCCGCTCAACCCTAGTCCTGGGTACTGCCGTTTTTAAAGGAGCAGTGACTTTAATAAAGCTTAAAGTTAAAAAAATAAAAATGAAAAAGTCCTTTAAATATAGTGTCTGGGGGGTCCCCTTAGTCCGCCTGTGAATTGGGGGCATCTGTATCGTGTATAGAACCTGCTGCAGCAAAACTGACATAAATAAAGAAAAAAAAATGACATTTAAATAGATTTTCCCTGCAAGCTTTCTTTATTTTGCAAGCAACGGCTTGGGGAGCCAGTCTGTATGATGAGGGCACAATGTAGTGCACTCAAAACAAGATTAGAGATTTTTTGAATAAAATCTGGTGCCTGGAAGAATTTGGATGGAATTAACAAATATTTGCACCACAGTGAGCAAGCCTTATGTGAAGAAGCCAAATTATAGTACACTCAGGCCCAAGTTCATGGGGGACATGACTGCCATGTTGTTGTTTATCAGTGTTCTCCCCTCTCTCGTACTCATGTTACTCCTTTCCTCAACCTCAGAACCAACATCAGAATCAAGTAATGTCTGTGCAACATCAAGAAGCAAGTGGCTGATGCTGTGTTCAAATAATTCAGCTTACTCCTCCATGTATGATACTGGGGCTATGGCAGGAGTAGCTGTGGACAAGGAGGCAGCTGCAGTGGACTGCACACTAGTCTCCGCTTGGGTGGATAGCATGGGCAACATCACTAAACAGGAAAAAATATGCCCTGCCTGAGGAGGGACCACGTCCACTATTGCCTGTGGACACAGACACTGGTGGCCCCCTCCTAGTGGCATGGCTGCCTCTCCTTGTTGGCCTCCCAGAGATGATGGGGGGCTTATTACCCAAATGTAATAGATACTGAGAAATGTGTAATTGGATGCACTTTATTAAATGAAAAGTGGTATTGGGTGCACTTTAAATTGACTGACTGAAGCTGACAGAAATGTAAAAACTTAAAAAAAAAATAAGGGGGAACAGCAGCATCACAGTCAAAAAAACTGCAGCTGACAATTTAAAAAAGGGACAAGCACGGGGCAAAAAAAAACAAAACAAAAAAAAAATGCAGCAACCAAAAAAATAAAAGGTATACAGCACTGTATACAGCATTAAATGTTATGTTATGTACACAACACTACATTGACACTCAGGGCTGCTGTTAGAAATTACGGGGCCCCCTACAGCCTACCTGATAGGGCCCCCCCCCCCAAAAAAAAAATATCAAATTTCATTTCTGCTAAAATGCCATGGTCACAATGCGGTTTTGCAGCCATGACAGAAATCATACCCTTGCTAACTCTGCTTCCTGACACCTGTATTTTGTTATACTTTTTTAAAATTGCTGAATGGTAATTTTACATTGCGAGACCACGCTGCAACTGAGTCAGGTGTTTGGCTTGCAGTTGCAGATCAGCCCCTTTTAACTGAAAAGGGGGGTAAGGCTGGGTTCACAATGATGCGAATTGGACGTGGGTTTTTCTGCATCCAATTCGTATGTCAGGAGAGTGTGACTGGCTCTTAATGCACCCAGTTCACAAAGCTCTGGGGCGGCTGCAGAGCGGTTTGCAGAAGAGTCCTGTGCGTTTTCTGGTCTGTTTCAGGTCTGAATTGAGCCAAGAATTTGGGCCTGATTCATTCCTGAAATGGAGAACAGGGACGCACTGAATCCCCTATTGTGAGCCGCTCCACACAACAGTGTGAACCCAGTGTGATAGGTGGTGCTACATGTCCAACTCTGCAGCAGCTGTGTAGTAAAACATTTCAGCCACAGCATGTGTACAGCCCTATGTGACTGCATTGTTAGGATTCGGATACACAGCCAGGGGTGGCAGTAAATCCATGGCTCAGCCACCCATGTAAAAGAGTCCTTAGGCTGCATTAACACTCTGCATTTCCTGAACATGTGTATGGGAAACGCATGTTTTCTCACGCATTTTAAAAATGTAATGCAAAATCACATAGTGATTGTGGTGCCATTCATTTTTAATCATGTGGTAAACTTGCAAAGCCGCACACCTGAAAATGTTCTAGACCTTCTATGGTGTGTTTGTCAAAAGGTAGGGCAGCCCATTCAAGTGAATGGGCTTCCCTATGTGTAAAAAACAAGCTTAAAAAAAAAAAATAATAATTATATATATATGAGCGGTAACATGCATTCCTGCTCTGCTTAGTGTGAATGGGATCTCAGGGGTGTCTTATAGAAATGGCCTGGTGGAGATGTGCATCAGCAGGAATTCTGAACTTTTTTCATCTTCACCCCCTCCCCCCCCACTCACCCCGTTTTCAGCAGATACATACAACATTCAAGCCCTTCAGCCACTGCAGGTTACAGTGCACAAAGTGCATGGTGAGGTCAGGAGAGCAGAGCTCGGGATTCAGGAAGGAGGAGGGGCAGGTAAAAGACTTCTTCCTCGCTGCAAGAGTACATTACCGATCACAGGGGGAGGGGAAGTTGCAGGACCCAGCACCAGCAGTGTAACAATTGCAAGGCAAATGCAGAGAGAGAGAGAGATAGTCTAGCTGTCCCCACTGCTCCAAAATCGGGATGCAGCCCGAGAACAAAGCCAGCATAGAACAGCTGGTTAAATAAAGTGACTGGAGAACAGAGGGAGAAAGCTAGCAGCAGTGCCGGGGGTTTCACAGGAGTCACAAGACAGTACAGCCGCTCTCCTCTCCTGCAGGTGCCCGGGCCCCATTTTGGACTGATGAGGCTCGGGCCCCCTACAGGAGGGCTGGCTGTACTGCCTTATCAGCGGCCCTGTTGACACTACACTATACTAACACACTATACTGCCACTACACTGACACACTACACTACACTACACTCACACTATACTAACACTACACTAGCACTGCACTGACACACTACACTGACACTAGACTATACTCACATTATACTCAGACTACACTAAAACTACACTGACATTCTACATTTAGAATCACAATAACACATTAACTTGCTAGTAGCAAACAAAGCCCTGTTCTGTCTGTCTCCACTCCAACAACACATAAAATGGGAAGGAACCTTTTATATTGTGGGGTGGGACTATGAGCATGTTGGAGTGATGAGCATGACTTTGTCCAATCATGGCTCTGACTGTGCCCTGTACCCTGAGAGGGCAAAGCCTTGCATCTGACCAATTAGGGCAGTGCGCAGTGCAGCTCGGCGGGCAGTCCCGCAAATTCTGGTATTTGCTGAATGGGCGAACAGGCGATGTTCGGGCTGAACTTTTGCTCCGCTCGAACTGTTCACCCAACTCTACCTTACAAGTAAAAAAAAAATTAAACCAAAAGTTGATTCTAACTAACCTTTTAATAAACCTTAGTTAAACCTAATTAGCCCTAATTGACTGATCCTTCTACCAAAATTGTTCTCCTTTTTTATTTTCATTGTTTAACCACTTACCGCCCGCCCGCCGTCATATGACGGCGGGACGGTGCGGCTATTATCCTGGGCGGACGTCATATGACGTGACCCAGTAAATGCACGGCAGGCGCGCGATCGCGGGCGCGCCGCCGTGCACTGCCGGTGTCGGCGGGTCCCCGGGACACAGCCGGTCACCGGCAGGGGGGAAACAGCCAATAGGCATGGCTGTTTCCCACGTGATCGGCTGTGTTCCAATGACACAGCCGATCACAATGGAGGCGGCCGGGAGATGACCGCGCATGCGCGATCGGGAGCGCGCAGCGCGGTCATGTCGGTGGCACTGTGTTCCGTAGGAACACAGCTGTCACCGGCGGTAGTAAACAGTCACTGACAGTGACTGTTTACTAAGTGATCGGCTGTGAATCCATTCACAGCCGATCACAAAATGTAAACACAGAGCAGTAACTGACTGTTACTAGCTCTTCTCCCCTCACACAGTTTCCAGTATGAGGGGAGCAGAGCTAGAAATAGTGAGTTACTGCTCTGTACACATGTAAAAAGTAAAATCACACTAAAATCACAGTAATAAAGGTCCCCACACAGCCCCCCCCAATGTCACCTGTCACCCAACAGTCACCTCATCAGTGCCCAGAAATTGACACCCATAACGTTCACATGTGAGCGCAGCGATCGCGGGCAAAATCACCGCGATTCTGCCCGCGATCCGGAAATCATTGCAAATTGCGGGACGCCTGTGCGTTGCCCGTGATTTGCAATAGCACCCCAAACGCTGTGCGATGTTGCCGCCATTTCCGCCTGCCAAATCGCAGTAACATCGCGCAAACATCGCATGACGCCCAAAAAAGTACAAGAGTTTCTTTGGGGCGTCATGCATTGTTTGCGTGATGTTACCGCGATTCGGCAGGCGGAAATCGCAGCAACATCGCACAGCGGGCAACGCACAGGCGTCCCGCCATTTGCAATGATTTCTGGATCGCGGGCAGAATCGCAGTGATTCTGCCCGTGATCGCTACGCTCACATGTGAATGTAGCCTAAAGTTCACCGGTCACCAGAGACTGCCATCAGTACCGCCGTGCACCATCGCCCGTCACCTGTCACCCATCAGTGACCATCGCCCCGTCACCTGTCACCCCATCAATCACCGTCACCTGTCACCCCATCAGTCATCGTCATCTGTCACCCCATCAGTCATCGTAACCTGTCACCCCATCAGTCACCGTCACCTGTCACCCCATCAGTCATCGTCACCTGTCACCCCATCAGTCACCGTCATCTGTCACCCTATCAATCATCGTCACTTGACACCCCATCAGTGATCGTCACTTGTCACCCCATCAATCATCGTCACATGTCACCCGGTCAGTGATTGTCATCTGTCACCTCATCAATCATCGTCACCTGTCACCTCATCAATCATCATCACCTGTCACCCCATCAGTCATCGTCACCTGTCACCCCATCAGTCATCGTCACCTGTCACCCCATCAGTCATCGTCACCTGTTTGCCATATACATGCAATCACTTACTGACCGCCTAACGACTATATGCGTCGGCCATTAAAAGCTAAATACTGGGGTTATGGCAGAAGATAGCCCCCATAACCCCGGTATTTTTTGAAACGGCGGGCGGTCGGCTTTCAGATAAGGGTGGTCCCAGTGGCGGATTCGCCGCGGAATTACCCTTACGGTGCAGGGGAAGAGGTGCCCCCCCCCCCTCCTGCCGCGTCCCAGACGTTTTCCCAGCTTACCGGACCCGCCGGCAGCGGGGAAAACTATCCGGTCCCGGATCCTCAGAGACAGGAAGTCGAGTGAGGGCAAGATGGCCCTCACTCAACTCTATGGTCTTGGAGGACCGGAGCTACGTCAAAAGATGTTGCCTAGCAACCGGTTTAAAGGGCCGCTTTTTTTTTTTGCTTTTTTTTTTTTCCTCTTTCAACAATTTTTTTTTTTTTTTTCTTTTTTAGTGTAGTTGTGAGGTGTGAGGTCTTTTTGACCCCAGATCTCACAATAAAGAGGACCTGTCATGCCTATTTCTATTACAAGGGATGTTTACATTCCTTGTAATAGGAATAAAAATTATCAAAACATTTTTTTTTTTAAACTGTGTAAAAATAAAAAAATAATAAATAAAATAAATAGGAAAAAAAAAAAAAAAAAAAATTAAAGCGCCCTGTCCCCGTTAGCTCGCGCGCAGAAGCAAACGCATACGCAAGTCCCGCCCACATATGTAAACGGTGTTCAAACCATACATGTGAGGTATCGCCGCGATCGTTAGAGCGAGAGCAATAATTTAAGCCCTAGACCTCTTCTGTAACTCTAAGCTAGTAACCTGCAGAAATTTTTAAAATGTTGCCTATGGGGATTTTTAAGTACCAATGTTTGGCGCCATTCTGTGAGCATGCGCAATTTTGAAGCATGACATGTTGGGTATCTAATTACTCGGCGTAACATTATCGTTCACATTATGGAAAAAAAATTTGCTAAATTTACTGTTTTCTTATTTTTTAGATCAAAAAAGTGATTTTTTTTCAAAAAAATCGCATTTGGAAGACTGCTGCGCAAATATGGTGTGATAAAAAATATTGCAACGATCTCCATTTTATTCTCTAGGGTCTCTGCTAAAAAAAAATATATAATGTTTGGGGGTTCCAAGTAGTTTTCTAGCAAAAAAATGATTTTAGCTTGTAAACACCAAGTGTCAAAAATAGGCCCAGTCTTAAAGTGGATAAATGGACAACTTTGTGTAAAGCGCTACTTGGATGTTAAGCCTATGTATGTGGCCAGGCTGTGAAAAAGTGTTACACATGTGGTATCGCCATACTCAGGAGGAATAGCAGAATGTATTTTGGGGTGCAATTTTTGCTATGTACATGCTATGTGTTAGAAATATTGCATAAATGGACAGCTTTGTGTAAAAAAAAATGTGTTTTCATTTTCTTTCCACATTTTCCAAAAACTTGTGGAAAAAAATGACATATTCAAAAGACTCATTATGCCTCAAAAATTATACGTTGGGGTGTTTGCTTTCCAAAATGGGGTCATTTTATAGGGGTTTCCATTGTCCTGGTGCTCCAGGGCCTTCAAAAGTACGATAGGTTGTCAGGAAATTATATATGAAATTTGTGCTCCTAGAATGCCGGACGGTGCTGGTTGGATGTTAGGCCTCTGTATGTGGCCAGGCTGTGAAAAAGTCTCACACATGTGGTATCGCCATACTCAGAAGGAGTAGTAGAATGTGTTTTGGGGTGTAGTTGCAAGTATACATGTGCTGTGTGAGAGAAATAACCTGTTAATACGGCAATTTGTAAAAAAAAAATAAAATAAAAAAAAAAATCTTCATTTTGCAAAGCATTGTGGGAAAAAATTACAACTTCAAAAAACTCACCATGCCCCTTATTAAATACCTTGGAATGTCTACTTTCCAAAAAGGGGTCATTTGGGGGGTATTTGTACTTTCCTGACTTTTTAGTGTCTCAAGAAATGAGATAGGCCTTCAGTACATCAGGTGTGATCAAGTGTGATCAATTTTCAATGATTCACACCATAGCTTGTGGACTCTATAACTTTCACAAAGACCAAATAATATACACTTACTTGGGTTATTTTTACCAAAGATAAGTAGCAGTATAAATTTTGGCCAAAATTTGTGAAGAAAAATTACTAATTTGCAAAATTTTATGACAGAAACAAAGAAAAATGCGTTTTTTCACAATATTTTCAGTCTTTTTTTATTTATAGCACAAAAAATAAAAAACCCAGTAGTGATTAAATACCATCAAAAGAAAGCTCTATTTGTGTGAAAAAAAGGACACAATTTTTGAATGGGTACAGTGTTGCATGACTGAGTAATTCTCAGTCAAAGTGTGAGAGCGCTGAAAGCTGAAAATCGGTCTGGGCAGGAAGGGGGTGAAAGTGCACTGTAGGTAAGTGGTTAAACCATTAAAAATGTTACTTTTTTTAACTTTGCTTGATGTTTTTTTTTTTTTTTTTTGTCACATTAAAAACAATCACAAATTGGCATATTAATAATAACTTTGCAATGGTTTGTAACAGAAATGTGATCTTAGTGTTATTATAAATTTGACAAATTAAAGAATAAAATGTATACTTTTTAACTACAGTGGCAGAACAAAAAAATGTAAACATTCTTTTTATAGATTGCACAGAAATAAAGTTATTTTTCAAGACCATATTGCCGAAAAAAGCCTTGTTTGTCCTAAAAAAAAAAAATGCCTAGAAAAGAAATTGCTCTTGACCATAAGGCCCCTTTCACACATGCGGACTGTTCAGATCCGCCTGTCAGTTTTTTAGGCGGATCTGAACGGATGCCCCATGCATCTCTATGGGGAATCGGATGTCAGCGGAGACATGTCCGCTGACTTCTGATCCGATGTGGTCCGTCAAATCCGGACGGATGGAAACCCTATTTTCCATCCGTCTGGCGGATTGGATCTGATGAGAACGGACAGACAGTCCACGCTCAATCGATTCCCCCATAGATAAGAATGGGGACCTGACAGCTCTGTCTCTGCACACAGCACGGAGACATAGCTGCCATCCGCCTGCTCAGCAGGGGATCAGCGGATCGATCCCCCGCTGAGAAAAAAAGAGTCCACCAACGGACTACCATGTGTAAAAGGGGCCTAAAGGGTATAAAGGTGTGAGAGCGAAACTCGTTATGGTACACTTGGATCACCTGTCTGCATAAATGCATTGACATTCAGGTACATAGCAACTGAGATCCCTGAACCTAGCTGGATAATTGCACAGTGATGTTCAATGTATACTGTTCTTTTTTAGTCTGCTGTAGAACATCTAAATAATGTTGCTTTCATGCATTCTATTTCTATATGTTTCACCAAAGAATGTGCACACCACATTTTTTCTGGAAAAAAAAAATTAAATGAAATAATAAAAAAAGACTGACATGCTGAACCGCTTGAGTATCAGACTGTAATCCCCCTTCATTACTAGGCCATTTTTCAGTTTTCAGTGCTATGTTAGTTCTCAGAGCTTCCTTTTGGTGGCATTTATTAACACCTGTTTTTTTTTTTTTTTTTCTATTAAAAAAAAGACCAACAATTTTCCCTTACTTTTTGTTAAAATAAAAATGTAAGAATAGTATGAAAACCCCTGAAATAATTTTTTTTTTTGGAAAGCATGTAGGAAGGTGCAGTCTATTTTCTCCACTGCAGGTGGTGCTCAACTGCAGCGGCATTGCATTTGGAGGTGAATTCACAAAGGACATGGTTCCTTTATGGTTTTCTGGGTCACTGGGGGAGCTATTTGATTGGATGTTCCTGCTCCATGTGACTCTGGTGGCCATCTTGGGGCAGGCATAGCCATTTTAAGGCCCAGGCTTTCTCATGTAGATAGTGTAGGGACAGGTCATCTGTCTGACAGGGACAGTATCAGCAGTAGGGAGAGGTTCCAGGCAATCAGGGAAAGAGCAGGGACACATCCCTCCCATCCATCCCTTGAAACAGATGCTGTCGGAGCACCCAAGACCTGCTGTTACACTGTTTGCTGCAACGATCTGTGAGTGCACCTGGTCGGTGATGTCTTCCCACCGGGTAGTTGTTCTTGTTTAACTTTAAATACAGTTCTTTTGCTGCATCTGAATGATGAGTGTTTACTTCCCCACAAGCAGACAACCCAAGGTGATCTGAGTTTTCCCACAACTTTTTGAAAATGAAGAAACATTCCAGTACTGAGGGGGTTAAACACAAGCTTGGCAATGGTGCACTAGATACAGTAATGTACAGGTCATGTACAGAAAAAGGGAGAAGTGAAGGGGTTATGGTACTGATCACATACAGAAGCAGGATGGAGATGAAGGGGTTTAATGTTCACATGGGCAGGATAAGAGAGGTGAGGGGTTAGTTTACAGGTCAGATGGAGACCGCTCTGGATATAGTATGTGTAGAAGAGGAGAGGGACATGACACATTGAAAAAAAGATCACTGGGGGTGTGTCCGAGCCGCCAAACCGCATGGCCTTTTACAGCAACCCGAGCGATGACATCCACAGGCACCCGCCGCTACATCGGGTAATGCTGCTTGACACAGAGGGGTGTCCCTCAGGGGTAAAGCTGCCCCTGTTCAGCCCTGAAAACTCACGGATTTCTTCCCCAGGCAGAACATGGAGGGAGTCCAAGATGGCACTGGTACACAGGCAGCTTTGGTCCCAGCTACACAGCAGCTCTCTCCTCCTGACACTGACACACTGGAAGACACAGACCTCACAGGGGATATTGCGGATCCACATTCACCACAGAAGGATCCCAGTAAACGTCAAGCAACCTCTCCACTGCAATCTCCATTCTCCAAGGCTCATGTAAATAAGGAACTAAACATGACCCTTGCACAAACAATGCTACTGATTGAGGAACCTAACGCCCTACTTGAAGAATTCCCAGCCACTGACAAACCTGCATCTGCCCTAAATCTTAAAAAAATGCTACAATCACTATATAAGGACATTCAGTGTAATATAGACAGAGTGATAATACACAATCACAAATATCGCAGATTGCAGAAGGCACAGATGACCTGGAGTTGAAAGTGGGGGAAACCGTAATAGCCCACAACGACTTGGTAGACATACAGTATATCAAAACCAATCTCATGAAATTTAGTGTCTTAAAGACAAAATAGTAGATATAGAGGACAGATCTCGAAGAAATAATATCAAAATTAGGGGCATACCTGAATCTGTGACACAGACGAACCTTATCGGGTACCTGCAATCCCAATTTAAAAAACTTCCACCGTCAGCCTAAAACAAGAGCTTCTTACTGACCGAGCCCATCGCCTTGTAAAAACGAGCTACCTTCCAGCATCAATACTACGCGATGTTATCGGAAGAGTGAACTTTTTTCCACATTAAAGACATGCTAATGTTTACAGTTTAAAAATCAAAACATTTCTAGAACCATTGTCTCGCTTTGCCATCTTTGCTGACATATCCCAGGCTACCGTAATGAGACGCAGGGAGTTAAGACCCATAACAGAATCAAACCCTGAGAGCCCAACAGATCAAATACAGCTGAGGACACCCCACAAAGCTCTTGGTGACTTACTGAGAAAACATCATCCCCATAATGACACCAAACGATGGCCTCAATTACCTGGCCCAGTGGGGACTTAAAGCAACCACTCCTCCATCCAACACGAGGAATCACAATATCCAGCATCTTGCTAAAGACTGGGAGACAGTCCCTCCTACCTGAGTCTGCACTTTCTCCCAGGACACCTCTAGTAAATGTTTATGCTTTCTCTTACCTGCTAGTACCTAAGAGAGGTCGGGGTGAAATAAGAACCCTGATGTTAGGTACTTACCTTACAACCCCTGGTTGACGAGTCTGCTAAGCAAACTCAACGTTTTTTTTTTTTTTTCTATTTATCTATCTGTTTTCTCTTTGTTTCTGCCTGTTCTACAGTGCAGACAGCTATGCTTACATGTTACAGTTATTCCATAGCTGTTTATATCTGTATTGCAATGTTAGATACTTTGTTTACCCACATGTCTAAGTTGAAGTACCAAAATGTATTGGGTCAGCCTTCTTTTTTGTATGCATCTGGTATTAGTCCCCCATTAGACATCTCCAAACTTACTCCAAACGTACTATTACTGAATTATGGTCAGTCCTATGGAAGGAAGCCACACGCCTCCACACAGATATTTTATGCATCACTCCAACATGCAAACACAAATATTTTGCACACTATTTTTTCACCAACGCTGATACTAAATCAAAAGGTGTTATTACAACTGCAACTGTTAAAACACTCGGTGCAGTTTCAGTTACACTCCATTTACTCTGACCCAACTGATCGCTTTATTTTAATATATGCCACCATAAACAATGCCTAAATCACTCGGTTTAAAATATATGCACCTCACGCAAACGGGCATTTTTTTTGTGAGATTCACTCAAAACTCAAACATCACGCCTAAGGTCACATTGTATTATACAGGGATTTTATTAACACCTCAAACCCCATTTTGGATTCTACTAATAAGGCCCGCAAACGTTCATTTACCTTCTCTTCCTTTATTACTGACAAAAACCTTTTTGACGCCTGACGATGTCTACATGGAAACGAAAGGGATTATACATTCTTTTCTAAGCCACAATATTATTATTCGAGGATTGATCTGTTCCTTGTAGATAAACTCACGTTACAGCACATTTCTAAGGCGCAGATAGGTTCTATTACATGGTCCGACCATGTTCCTGTCTCCCTAGACATTTTTGTATCCCCGTTCAAACAGAATACATCTCTTTGGCGTCTGAACACCTATCTTCTTACAAATCCTAGATACAAACAGACCAGATCAAACAAGAACTATCCTCCTTCTTTCAGTTGAATGCAACAGAGGATATAGATACATTTGTGTTATGGAATTCTCATAAAGCTGTCATGAGAGGCATTTTGATTAAAATGGGTGCTTTCGAGAAAAGGAGGAGAACCAGAGAGATTGTAAATTTACTTTCTCAGACTCAAACTCTAGAACAACAACATAAAACAGTGCTAGATGCAACCTCAGCTCAAACTCTTGACAAGCTGAGTCAAACTCTTGCCAACTGTCTTCTTGGTCAGCACGAACATGCCCTTAAAAAGATCAAACTAAATTTTTACACCCAAGCAAAAAAAGTGGGCACCCTGCCAGCCAGGCAACTTCAACAATCCATGAGAAAACACAATGTATCCTCCCTTAATGACCCAAATAAAGAAACCATCACCAACCCACTAGAAATAGCCAATGCCTTTAGCTAATTTTACTCTTCCTTATATAACCTCCAAGAGGCACCGAACTTCAAACCCCCTACAGAGAGTCATATAAAGGCCTTTTTAGACGCGATTAGGCTTCCCTTCACAACAAACCTCGCTAGCAACACCTTTCACTACTGAGGAAGTGCATAAAGTCCTCCACATTCTACCTGCCAACAAGTCTTGT
Source organism: Pelophylax lessonae (assembly GCF_965119305.1). Classification (NCBI taxonomy): domain Eukaryota; kingdom Metazoa; phylum Chordata; class Amphibia; order Anura; family Ranidae; genus Pelophylax; species Pelophylax lessonae. The sequence continues at coordinate 581,492,098 of NC_138771.1, forward strand.
GGCCCAGATGGGTATAGTAATGAATACTATAAGACCTTACCAGATATCTTATCCTCATACATCAGTGGAATGACAAATCAAGCAGCAGGAACAGGCTCCTTCCTGAAAGAAACCTTGGAGGCACTTACCTAAACCTGGGAAATCACCCTTAGACCCTGCAAACTTTAGGCCCATCTCATTATTAAATAGCGATATTAAAATGTACGCCATATTGTCAGTTAAAAAGACTCCAACCCCTAATAACCACTTTTATGCACCCAGACCAAGTGGGGTTCGATAATGGACATCAAGCTGCTCCTTATAGCACTAGAAGATTAATTAACCTGATTCAATGGGCAGAGTATCACCAGACGCCTTCTCTGCTCCATTCATTGGATGCAGAGAAGGCCTTTGATCGGGCACATTGGGGCTATCTTAAACACATTCTGAAAAAGTTTGGGCTCATGGGACCCTTCGGGCAAGCCATTCTAGCTTTGTACTCTAATTCATGCGCTAAAGTATGGATCTCTGGTATTTTGTCAGACCCATTTACTATTACAAATGGCATCAGGCAAGGATGAACACTATCCCCTCTCATTTTCGCACTAGTCATTGAGCCGCTGGCAGAATCCATTCATACCTGTTCAGCAATAAAAGGCCTAATGGTTGGCCAAGAGGAGCATACAATAGGGTTATATGCAGGCGACATTCTTCTCGCTCTAACTGACCCCCTATCCTCTACCCCTGCTCTCCAACACATTTTAAATGAGTTTGGATCAATATCCTTGTATAAAGTAAATGACTAAATTGTTTATGCTGCCAATGCAACTTTCTCCATCATTACAAAAACAAGTCTCCTCCTTCTCCTGAACACACTCCTCTCAAATAACTTACTTAGGTATCAAATTGACATCCCAGGGAGACATATCTCCAGGACTAATTACTCACTCTTGCTCAGAAAAACTCTCTGACCTCTCTAAGAGCCTATCTAAAGTCACAGTATCATGGACAGGAAAAATAGTACTCGCTACAATGTTCATCCTCCCACACGTATTATATTTTTTCAGAATGATTCCCCTTTCTTTATTATCAGCCAGTCTTAAGACCTTGCAGAAAATAGTAAACACCTTTTTATGGTATAAAAAAAGAGCAAGAGTGCATAAAGAGTCAGTATTTACACCTGTCTTTCATGCAGGATTGGGCGCTAATGCTCTTACCAAATACTATACGGCTTCTATTTTGGACCAAACAAAATTCTGGTGGTCACCTTTTAAATATTAGAGAGGGGTTCAAATTGAACAACAAGCTCTATCCTCTGTCCTCCGGGCACTGCTAGGTGCTACTACACTCACCCGCAAAATTCCCAAATCTTTTCTAAGCACAGCCAACGCTACCCTCCAGATTTGGCTCTCTGTTTTAAAGCTTTCTAACAAAAATCACAAACTAATTGACTCAAATACTCTGCTTTCTTGGCTATCACTGGTGATCCTGGGGCTGGATATCACCTCCTGGGTGAGTCAGGGTCTTGAACGAGTGGTTCAAATATTTCACCAAAAACAGATGCTATCTTTCCAGAACATCACCAAATCCTTTGACATTTCTCATAAAGACTTTTATAAATATTTACAACTTTTTCATCTCCTCGCCACCCTAAAGAAAGGGGATGACCGTCTACTAAACTCAATCTACTCGCTATTCAACTCTGGAAACCTCTCTAACAAAGGGATCTCCCTGATCTCCACAGCCTTCTGTTCTAAGATGCTCCCGGATAAGCTAGCAGCCATGAAGTTATGGGAACATGACTTTGGAGCTACAGTACATACACACCACAGCAATGATGACAAGACCTCCAACGACCCAGGAATCTCACTGGGAAACAACTCAAAAAATTATACCTAAATGGTACCTCACACCACAAATATTAGCTATACTCTACCCTGGCTCCAAATCCTCACTATGCTGGAGGAGGTGTGGGCACATAGGATTCATTAGCCATATCTGGTGGTACTGCCCAAAGATTGCAGATTTCTGGACAAAAACATCCCCCTTTATCTCCTCTATTATAGGAGTAACTCGTCCAATGACACCAGAAACAGCTCTTTTTGGCATCGATTTGGATAAATGGCCACGTAGGCTCCATGTCATCCTCACTCACATGCTAATTGCTGCCAGGAGATCCCTGACCAGTGCCTGGAAGTCAGACCATGCCCCATCTCTTCCTACAGTCATTAACTTTTTAAACACCCATGCTACTTTTGAGCAAATGTTCAGGATTCAGGGCAAAACTGCCACTTTCCTAGAAAACTGAGCGTGCTTGATCGCAGATGACAGAAGCACGACTAGGCCTTGAAAAAAAAACTGATCAGGCTTTTTTCACCCCTAATCTAAAGTTGACACCTTTCTACATGGGACAAGCCATTTTACTTTTAGTCTCCATTATTTCTCCTATCTCTGTAACCAAGATGTGGACTTAATACGATGCTAAATGGTACTGTTTATGCAGGATGTTAGTAGATATGTGCTTCTTCCCAATACCTTAATTTCACTCCCCTAACTTACATAGTTACATAGTAGTTGATTTTGAATAAAGACAATAGGCCATCCAGTTCAACCTGTGTAGGTGTGTGTGGCTGTAATCATCTCACATAGCCCTGAATGTTCTGATTCTTGAGATGTATGTCTAAGAGTCTTTTGAAAGCCACCATACTACCCGCAGAAACCACCTCTTGTGGTAGAGAATTCCACAATCTTGTAGCCCTAACAGTAAAGAACCCCCCACGTTGCCTGAGGTTAAAACGCTTCTCCTCTAATTGCATTGTATGCCCTCGAGTCCCTTTGACTGAATAGCTGTTTTTCTATGCCGAGATCCCCATTGAGATATTTATAAATTGCTATCATGTCCCCCCTCAGGCGCCTCTTCTCCAGGGAGAATAAATCGAGCGATTGAAGATGCTCTTCATAATTAAGGTCCTCCAATCCCCTAATCAGTTTAGTTGCCCTTCTCTGGACTCTCTCCAGCTCTAACACATCCCTCCTGAGGACTGGCGACCAGAACTGGAAAGAATACTCCAGATGTGGTCGGACCAGAGTTTTATAAAGTTGAAGGATTATAGTCTTATCTCTGGAATACATCCCTTTCATTATGCATACTAATATTCTGCTGGCTTTGGTAGCTGCCCCTTGACATTGCATGCTATTGCCTAATCTATCATGAACCAAAACTCCCAAATTTTTCTCCATTTTTGATTCCCCCAAGGGTTCCCCCCCTAACGTGCATTGTGCTTTTATGTTTTTAGTCCCCAAGTGCAAAACCTTACACTTCTCCACATTAAACCTCATTTGCCATGTCGTTGCACACTCAGTTATTTTGTCCAGGTCATTCTGTAGGATATCTGCTTCATGCTGTGCAGTTATTGCCCTGCCCAATTTTGTGTCATCTGCAAAAACTGATATCGAACTACTGATCCCGTCCTCAATGCTGTTTATGAATAAATTGAACAAGGTTGGTCCCAGGACTGAGCCTTGGGGGACCCCACTTAATACCTCAGACCAGTCTGAGTATGCGCTGTTTATTACCACCCTTTGGACACGGCCTTTTAGCCAGTTCTGTATCCAAGAGCAAACCCTGCTGTCGATACCTGCAGACCTTATTTTATAAATTAAGCGCATGTGGGGAACTGTATCAAACGCCTTAGCGAAATACAGGTACACCACATCCACTGGTCTCCCCCTATCTAGCTCACAGCTCACCTCCTCGTAGAATGTTAAGACCTCCCTCTATCTTTTCCCTCACCTTACTACCCTTCCCCCAATTTAATTTGTTGTTAATGTAATGCCTCCCCTTGCTAGATTCAATCGCCTATTGGTGACTGCTGGCATTATGTGTTCAATGATTCCTCTTGACTACTGTTATGTAACAAAATACATTTAATAAAGAATGATAATTAAAAAAAAAAAAAAGATCCCTGCTTCACTGCAGCAGAATGAATAAGTCAGCACAGCAGCAGCAGTCACTGGTCCGTTCATTCTGTGCCCATTCATAAGTAATGATCTCTCTCCTTCTCCTGTTGTAAGGAGAAGTGGAGTGATCAGCACTGTATATAGTACCATGCGATTGCTGTGATGAACAATCACAGCGATCACATGGTATCCAAACCCTTCATATCAGCTGGGAACAGTGTGTCTGTGTACCCTACAACTTAATGATGGCTAGGTACACAGCGATCACCTATTGGATCAGCTGTCTCATAAAAGACACTGGGTAAATAAAGGGCCACTGAGCCACAGTTGAAAAATGTACATTGGTATGTAAGTGGTTAATGAAGCTTATGTAAGTGTTACAGGATTATCGGTGATCTGAGTGCAAGGTATGACAAAGATGCAGCCTGCAGTATCTGTACCAAAGAGGAGACCCAAAACACTGTTGCACACTTGCTTTCCAAGTTTAAAGCGGAGTTCCACCCTAAAATAAAACTTACCTCCATCTTCATGCCCGGGGTCACCTGAAAAACAAATGGATAATCACATTTTTTTTTTATTTTTTTTTTTTTTTACTTACCTCGTTTAGAAGAAAATATACTTACCTTACTTCCTCTTCCTCCACTCGGCGGCCACGGCGATTCGTCACTTCCTGGCTTTGCAATGATTCCTGGGAGCTGAACGTTATCGCTCCCAGGAATCAATGCGTCTGCACCGGCCCCCGACGTCAGTTCCGGTGCGGGCGCCGTCATACCTTGCTAAACAGCTTCTGGGCATGCCCAGAAGCTGTGCAGGGATGACACTGTCGCACCGGAAGTGACAGAAGGGCCGGCGCAGTGCATCGTGGGACTGAAGAAGACGGAAGAGGACACAGAAGAGGATCGCGCTGGCTTCAAGCTGCCCACACCTGAGATGGCAGCGCTGGACAATACATTTTCAAGGTAAGTATTTCTTCTTGCAGGTAAGTGCAACCCGGGACAGTTCGGAGGCTATCCATTGTGGAATGCACTAGTCCTGACTGTCCCGGGGGTATTTTTATTAAAAAAAAATGTCCCAGGGTGGAACTCCGCTTTAATGTAAACTTGTTGGTTTCAGTCTACTAAAGTCACACTACACATCATTAGAGCTCCCTCTAGCTGCAGCCTAATAATAGCATTACTGGGAGGCTTATGTATTACCTTGCTACATAAGCATACACTATATTACCAAAAGTATTGGGATGCCTGTCTTTACACACACATGAAGTTTAATGGCATCCCAGTCTTAGTCTGTAGGGTTCAATATTGAGTTGGCTCACCCTTTGCAGCTATAACAGCTTCATCTTTTATAGGAAGGCTGTCTAAAAGGTTTAGGATTGTGTTTATGGAAATGTGTGACCATTCTTCCAGAAGTGCATGTGTGAGGTCAGGCACAAGAAGGCCTGGCTTGCAGTCTCTGCTCTAATTCATCAAAAAGGTGTTCTATTGGGTTGAGGTCAGGACTCTGTGCAGGCCAGTCAAGTTCCTCCACCCCAAACTCGCTCAACCATGTCTTTATGTACCTTGCTTTGTGAACTGGTACAAATCATTTGGTGGGGGGGGGGGGGAGATTATGGTGTGGGGTTGTTTTTCAGGGGTTGGGCTAGGCCCCTTAGTTCGAGTGAAGGGAACTGTTAAAGCGCCAGCATGCCAAGAAATTTTGGAAAATGTCACGCTCCCAACTTTGTGAGAACAGTTTGGGGATGGTCCCTTCCTGTTCCAACATACCACCGCTCCAGTAGACGTCCAATGACAAAACGCATAGGACGGAACTGTGCGTCAACATCACATCCGGTCTGCGGTCGCCTCTAGGTGGAACGCGGAAGCTCCACGGCGCGGCTCGCTACACACTGATCGATCAGCTACATACTAAACTGTGAGTAGCTACTACTTTTTCCTTGTGGTCGAATTACTTGTACTGCACCATGGGGCCCCTATGTTCTCATACACAGATGGGACCCGCATGTTTGTAAGGACCGCCAGGAGACACATTTGGGAGCCTTATCCAGGACCCCCCCCTGGCTGATAACATCACTGCTGGTAAATCCTCTGTAGGGTGAGTGCGACATCTAGTGGCCTTTTGTTGGAACACAGGCACTCGATTCCTCACTACAAGCACCCAGCACTATTTAAATTACTTTTTATTGATTTTAAGGCACCTTATTTTATCACTTTTAATAAAATATGTATCACTTGCACTTGTGGTTTTTATCAAACACACTTGGCCACAAATTATTTGCACGGCCTTTTCAACGGCAATATATTTTGCACTAACACTGTGGCACAGTTTGGGCACATCACAGCCCTCTTTTTTAGGTAGCGCCGTTTCCAACCACCTCCCCCCATTCTCTTTAGCCTCTGACCCCTACTCCCTAGGGGTTTGGTTGGTGGCTGCTTCCTATTGTTTTGTGCATACCCTCTGGAAATTTTCCATAGCGCTGGTCTCCACCTTCCTTTTTCATGCAGAGAGACCTGACCTCAACCCAGTAGAACACCTTTGGGATGAATTAGAGTGGAGACTGCGAGGCAGGCCTTCTCATCCAACATCAGTGCCTGACCTCACAAATGCGCTTCTGGAAGAATGGTCAAACATTCCCATAGACACACTCCTAAACCTTGTGTACAGCCTTCCCAGAAGAGTTGAAGCTGTTATAGCTGCAAAGGGTGAGCAAACTCAATATTTAACCCTACGGACTAAGATGGGATACCATTAAAGTGTGTGTAAAGCCAGGCATCCCAATAGTTTTGGTAATATAGTGTATGTGCCAAGCTAAATGGAATGTAAAAAATACCCATACCCTGTACACTATGCATCCACAGAGAGGACAGCCTGTGACTGGACAATGAAAAGAGAAGCAGCGAAATGATAAGCTCTTCTGTGTGTCACTCTTCTCTCTTCTCCTGTGAGCATGAGCTCATTGAACTGCAAAACAACTGACTGGCTCCTTGTGCTGCTTCTCCCTCTCTCAGTCTGAGCTTTACTGAACAGAGACAGCAAGAGGTACTTATATTGCTTGTCTTTAAAAATGCAATCAAAGTGTAATAATGAATACACACCTTCTTGTTCTGTGTCTTTTATATCTGCTTGGAGTTAAGTTTAAACCCACTCAACACCCACATAGAATAGTTTCAATATCCTTTTGTGCTTCCGAGTCCGGCGCCACATCGCAGAGCTGTCCTTCTCCTCCCTTCCTGCCGAGCCAAGAAAATACGCTATTACAGCTGCCCCACACAGCAGCGATGCTCGCAAGCCACTCTCCAGGACGCCCGCGGCTCAAACCCGCTTACCATGGAGCGATTCCTTGAAAAAAACGCCACCTGCTCGCAAAGGGCTCAGCTTCAGCCCATATCCTACACTTTTATGTAAATTGGCAAGAAGTTCTCCTTACCAGCATCTCACTCATTTCACTACTGGCATTGTATCAGCTATGCCACCACACAACACCTGGGACCGCCATAAAAGGTTCTGCTCTTCTGCATTGGATTTCCTGCTAAACCATAGTTCCTATTCCATCTCAGATATATACAAACCTCTCCTCTGCAAATTGACCTCCCCTTTTCACTCTATATCAGCTGTGAACTGGAATAATGACTTTCCCACTACAGAAATCACGAATAAGTTACTCCAGGGTTACAAAAGCATAATCCATCTCATTCCTAATGAACCCTGAAGAGAGACGCAACTGAAATTAATTAATTGTGCTCTAATACTTTTTTTTAAAAAAATCAAACCCACGGTCTGTCCTTTGCCCGCTCTGCTTGCATTCAAAACCCTCTCTGGCACACCGCCTCTGGTCATGTCCTTACGTTTCAACTTTCTGGGACCAAGTCATTTCTTTTATATCTACTGTCATCCTTCAACTTTCAAAGGACCCAATTCTGCTGCTCTTCGGTTACTGGAATTTCCTTCCTTGCTCCCAACCGGCAACCCTCCGGAGGCAAGAGCACACCTCCTGGATCCTAATCTGTCTCCTAGTAGCCCGGAGATCTATCCAAAACAATGGACTACCGCAATACCCCCAAAAATCTCTCTAGTTAAGCGTGAACTAACTCTCTTATTATACCGAGGGAAACTCACATCAGACTTTTCCAGAGCCACATCTGCACACCATTTCCATAGGAGATGGCAAGCTTTTATGAATGAAACCATGTCCCCAGAGGAAAAAAAATTCCATCTCTAACGTATTCAATTACTTCCCAGGACTTTAAAAACGTTTTGACATCAATGACCCCCCCCCCCCCTTAATGGCCATAACTACCTCGTCCAGCGGAATAGGTTATGCAGTACTCCCCTATGACCCCACTTTATATCCACCCACCCTCCCCCCTCTTCCCTACTTGCTCGCTAGAAATGATCCATCTGCTCCAATTGTTGGATTGTTCACCAAAGTAATTATCTCTTGCTTAGACATGCAATCAATGCATATGTATTACCAAAAATAGTATTGTTTACCTCTATTCATACTCTTTGCTAATGTTTTGTGCATTTGTAAATATGATAAAAACCAGCGGGATAACCCCCCCCCCCCCATTTATCTCTTGTAATCTAATTTTCTTATATAAATTCTATTGAAACAAAAAAATGATATATCCTTTTGTTTAGCCTGACCTGTCCATAACCCAACTAATCGCAAGCCTCTCCCTGATGTTGGCCAGTTATCTGTGGGTTTAGTTTTGGGTCACTAAGACCGAGAAGTACATGAGATGGCTTTCTTATCTTTTCCATGCTGATAAAATGACATTGTATGTGGGTGTACTGTTCTACTTTTTGTATCTTAGAACTATATGCGAGTCTTAATTTAGATTCTCTGGAAGTCTTTTCACATAACTGTCTGAGCCCATGAAGCTTTACTTCCTCTTATTTCAGAGGAAATCTCACAACAGCTGAATATTTCATAACCCCATACATTAAATGTTGTGAATCTAGCGGTACTGAAGACTATGCAGTCTTACCGTAATATAATAAGGCAATTCATAGAGGATACACAATGTGTAGTAACCCATAGCAACTGCTCAGCATTTCTTAAAATTACAAAAAATACTGTCATACTAAATAAAGGTTCCAATCGATTTAACAGGACAGTCAGACATGCATTTAATTATTATTTAGCCATTATTATCAACTACCAACTGCGTAGACATGACAGCTCTAGTCCTGAAATGCTGCTTTTCTATATGATCATACAGGATCATACAAGAATAAAGAGATCTACAGAATTTTTCAAGAGACTTTAAAACAAGCTTAATGGTGTGCTGGCAACATGTCTTAACTATGTTGTATACTGTGACCATTTTGGAGTCATTACAGCACCTTTTTTAAGCCTATCTCCAGCAAAAACAAAAATCCTCCTTTGCAGTGGGACGGTCTCTATAGTATGCTTGTTTATGTCTATGGTACCGAAACAAGCAGTATTATTTATCTGATTCCTTGCTCCCCTGGCAAACAGTGATCCCTTTTTCTCCCCTTTGCTCCAGCGGTTGACTGTCCCTCCAGTCCTCACACCCCGTGCAGGAGAGAAGAGGATGGAGGAGAGGCTTTGGGAGTTGGGGATCAGGTAAGAAAATAACTTTTCCGTGTGATGGCAAGCTGGATTAGCTGCCAGCTCCTACCAAGCTTGACAGGGGTCCACCCAGCTTCTTCTTTAGTTAGGGTATGCACATACCTTTTCTGAAGTGGTTACACTGCCATGTTGTGTCTCACTTACTTTGGGTCTGAAACCCAATCTAATCACAGTACACACAGTTTTGCTGCCCAAGGCCCACACAGAGTGCTGCTTCAGTGATTTATTGAAAAACTTTAGGATAATAACTTGGCACACGTCTTCTTAACTTCACATCTTCATCATTAGTGGAACACTTCAGTGCCAGCAACCTGAACTCCTAAAGTCCAGTTATCTTCCCAAATGCTCTTTCATGAGTTCCCTAGCAGAGGATCCTTACATGGAGTCTCTACCTAGTGTAGCGTGGTGCCTGTGAAACAGGTTTGGATAACAGGAAAAGTGATTGATGGGATATATGTTCCACCACAGATTCTTAGATTTGCAATCTAAGGTAATGCCAGCAGTATATTCTTGGTAAAGAAAGATATACCTTTACTCTGTATTAGAAAAGTCTGTTCCGGGGCTGGTTTTACTGAGAGTCTGGGTGGGACAAACTCCCAATTACGTGGAACACAGTTTAATGTTTTCTTTCTAGGTCTTGATTAAGGCAGCAGGTTCTAGCTCTCAGCGAGAGTGTGTATGTCTCCATGTGAGGAGGCAACTGGGAGCATGGCTGCTTATCCCTGTTACCTTATCCCTATTACCTACATGTTGTAAGTCAGCTGTAGCTAAGTCCCATACACCTTCTACCCATGGCCCCACCCATCCAAGAATATAAATGTAACATAAGGTAATGTTACTGACTGGAGAACTATTTCTCCCACAAGATGACAGTAGGAAGTGTGCTTTATATAGCCTGTGATTGATTTTAGGCTGTGGCACTCTGGGAGATGTAGTCTGGAGGAGGATCTGAGCCACAGCTCTCATTGGGAAGCCAACTACAATACCCAGTGATATCTGAGAGCAGGAGAAGTCGGATAAAGGGAAAAGCCCATGAAGGAACAGGTCAGTTGGGGAGCTCCAACTCCAACTAAAGAGGCAGAAGAACTGTGCTGTGCTTGCTGAGCTGTTCCTATGCTGAATTTTGCTGGACACTGCTACATCCAGATACCAGAAGGCTGGACAGGGCAGAGGCCTCTGTTTAATCGGTGCCCACTTGGAGACACTAGCTAGTGATGCCAGCCACTATTGCCCAGATCTGCTGAGGAGTTGCCAAGGAGGTTGACATCTCCCCAGCTGCCAGTATCGGTCAACTACAGAAAAAAGGGGGCCCAAAGGAAGGAGAGGAAGGAAGTGGTGAGAGGGTCACAGACCCACTGTTCAGCTGTATTCATTTGCAAATAACTTACAGTGATAGACCCCCGCACCTTCTGTTGTGCTAACTGCTCATGCTGTTGTATATTAGGCCCAATGCAGCCCAGTTACTGTATCTGATCTGTTTCACTGGGTGCTGCAACCGTACACACCATTACATCCAACTACTGTGACCATGCACACCCTAGCGCCTGGGTTTGTCTCCTTCTGCGTATTCATCTGCACCCAAGGAGTCCCTTCCTTCACTAAAATCTATTCTTCTAGATACATTTCTGCAATACCCACTTCCTTGACTTACTCTCATTTACCTGTGCACCAATGTTCTTAAAGACCCCAATGTAGCTGGCAGAAGATCCACCACAAAGACTTTCTCAACCTACTCTATCTAGAGGGTGTGTCTCTATCTATCTAAAAGTCTTTATCTTGCAGGCCTAAACTTAGCCCCTTTGTTTGAGAGCTCTCAAGTGACTTGGTTTATCTATACCAGGGGTGGGGAACCTTTTTTCTGCCAAGGGCCATTTGGGTATTTATAAAATCATTTGGGGGCCGTACAAAATTATCACCTTAAAAAATAGCCTGTTTTATTTGGTCAAACATTTAATTAACTCACCCCTAATGTGATGGCTGCAACTGCTTCTCTTTGGTGAGGTGTGTGATGTTAGATGGTATTGATGATGTTGCTACTTGCAACAAGTTTTCCAGGTTTGCCTCCGTCAGCCTGGAGTGCAGTCGACTTTTTTGTGGTGGTAAGTTTTGAAAAGAACTGCTGGCGGGTACTGCTGGTGGGTATAGCTGGCTGGTACTGCTGTGGGTACTGCTGGCTCAGGCTGGTACTGCTGGCTTGTACTGTGCTGTGAGTACTGCTGGCTGGTACTGCTGGCTCAGGCTGATACTGCTGTGGGTACTGCTGGCTGGTACTGCTGTGGGTACTGCGGGCTCAGGCTGGTACTGCTGACTCAGGCTGGTACTGTGCTGTAGGTACTGCTGGCTGGTACTGCTGTGGGTACTGCTGGCTCAGGCTGGTACTGCTGGCTGGTAGTGTGCTGTGGGTACTGCTGGCTGGTACTACTGGCTCAGGCGGGTACTGCTGTGGGTACTGCTGGCTCAGGCTGGTACTGCTGGCTGGTACTTTTGTAGGTACTGCTGACTCTGGCTGGTACTGCTGTGGGTACTGCTGGCTATGGCTAGTACTGCTGGTTCTGCTGTGGGTACTGCTGGTTCTGGCTAATACTGCTGTGTGTACTGCTGGTTCTGGCTGGTACTGCTGTGAGTACTGCTGGCTCTGGCTGGTACTACTGGTTCTGGCTGGTACTGCTGGTTCTGGCTGGAAGAGGTGATGTTTCCTGTATTGGTCACAGGTGGAGTGCATTTGATATCACTCCACCTGTGACTCACTCAGACTGTCATAACGTAGCAGGAACTATACAGGAAGCATCGGCTCCATTCTGACAGATCAGCTGAGAGACACAGACTCAGCTGCATGGGGGGCCAGACCAGATGACTTCGGGGACCGCATACGGCCCCCAAACTGTAGGTTCCCCACCCCTGATCTATACCCTTGTTTATTCTCTTTGGGGGCAATTTAATCTAATGCAGAGAGCTACTGTTTATTGGGTCACAGTATTTGCTGGAGACTAAAACTCCTGTAAGAGGATATATGAGATTAATTATACAGTCATTATTGTTCTCATGTTCATGTTAACCGCTTTAAGACCAGGCTTTTTCTTTATCAGTATTTTTTGCTAAAAAATTACTTATATCCCCCCTAACATTATACATTTTTTTTAACAGAGACCCTAGGGAATAAAATGGTAATCGTTGCAATTTTTTATTTCATGTGGTATTTGCGCAGCAGTTTTGTAAACGCAATTTTTTTGGAAAAAATACATTTTATTGAATTAAAAAAACAAAACATAATAGTTACCCCAATTTTTTGTATAATGTGAAAGATTATGTTAAGCAAAATAAATAGATACCTAACATATTACGCTTTAAAATTGCCCACATTCGTAGAATGGTGACAAACTACGGTACTTAAAAATCTCTATAGGCAACATTTTAAACGCCTTTACAGGTTACCTGTTTAGAGTTATAGAGGAGGTCTAGTGCTAGAATTATTGCTCTCACTCTAATGTTCACAGTAATACCTCACATGTGTGGTTTGAATATCCAATACCTGTTACATATGCATGCGTGACTTAAGTATGCTTTCGCTTCATGCGCGAGCACGGAGGGATGGTGGTGCTTTACATTTTTTTTTTTATTATTTATTTTATTTCCCCTTTTTTTTCCAGGCTGGATGGGAAGTGACATCGCTCTGGTCCTCCAAGGCCATAGAGTCAATCAAAGAGCGTTAACTCTTTGATCACACATGGGAGCATACAGCTGCATTGCTAGATCGTTTCTTGGGTGCACCGGCGGTAATGGTAAGCCCAAGAAGAACCGGCGAGCAGCAAGATGGGGGGCTTATGAGCCGCTCGGACTTCATAAGAAAGCCGGCCGTCTGCTGAGAAAAAGTGGTTTGGGGTTAGGGGTAATATCTTCTGCCGTAATCTTGCTAAACCACTTACAAACCGCAATGTACAGTATATATACCCATTGCAGTCAGCAAGTGGTTAATTGACTTTCATGTGCAAATATACTCTGTTATACTTTTATGTCTCTAACCTGCCAATACAGTCTGTTTATCTTTTAAAGAGATGTGAGTTTAATTCTTATGTGCCTGTTGAGTTTTATAGAAGGTTATATTGGTGGTGTCAGTGAGGGTGAGGCCTCACATAGAGATGGACCAGACCAGAGGACCCAAATTACTAGCGGCTTCATGTACAGTTACATAAAGGGGCACCACATTCCACCCCAACTGTCATTAGTTTCTCTAAATGAGAATTTAACTCATGCAGTGCAAAGGTAGTATTTTTGCTTGTGAGGTCCAATCACGAGGTCGAATCCAGTAATGTGTATGAAAGAATATACTCCTTTGAGTAAAGCCCCGTACACACGTACCGATCGTCGGCCAAACGATCGGCCGAACGATCGGCCGTCTTTTGTCCGGTGCTGTCCTGTCGGTTGAAAAGTGCTAAAGACTGCACACGAATTTTGTCGGCCAACAACAGCCGACTGCAGAAGTGATGTCATGTGATGGTTAACTTTCCGTGTGTTTTTTCTTCTCTGAGCATGCCCAGTCTTGCTCATCTGCTGTTTGTCGGCCCAAATCTGTACTGACTGGCGAAAAAATCAGCCGTTCTGGTGTTGGCCAACAAAAATTTTAATGCCTGCACACCAGATTCTGTTCGGCCGAAAAGTCGCAGTCGGTTGTCGGAAGCATCATACTAACAAGCCGACAATCGGCCGATCGGTCGGTGGCCGAATATTTACGGCCGACAATCGCTACGTGTGTACGGGCCTTTACTGCACATGTAAAGACCTCATATTAGGATTCCTCATTTTGAATACCATAGCTTCAATAAAGAGACACTGTTGCTAAAAATTCATTTTAAAAATAAACAGTTTCCTGCAGAGAATAAATTGCTGCCTCTTGCTGACAATTTTTGAAGTAGCAAAAGGAAACTTCCATCTGGCAATCCTACAGAATCCAACACTTCCAGAATGTTGATTTTCTGCTACAGTACACAGTAGAGCAATGAGAGGAAATAAAAGATAAAAAAGGTGAAAACTAATTTTTTAATTATAAACAAATCATAAGAAAATAAGAAAGGGCCAAACTGATACCACATCTATACTTTCATACCAGTGTAGCACCCTCCTAGATAGGTGCTAGTGAAGGTGTATATCGTTTTTAGTTTCTCTGCTTAACAGGGAGATAGCCAAGTCAATTTAGGAGCTATCTGATTAACAAAGAGATTGTTGGTTAGAACCTGCCCAGTGTGCTCTGATGTTGCTCATCCTGGCTTGATGTTTCACACTGATCCCATAGTGATACAGTGTATTGGACAGTGAGAGGAAACCAAGCAGAGGAGAGCAGGGGATATCTGTACAGCCCTGGCCAATAGGCATGGGAGGTGCCCCAGTGCATGCTGGTGACTGTACTTATATCTGAGGTGCACATGGGGCTCCTGGTCTTCAGTTTGAGAGCGGAGTCCAGGTGGGGAGGGGGCTGCTGCCTCTCCCCAGCACAGGCTGCCATGCAGTCTCAAGTGGTTGACCTGAGGGCCAGAAACAGAGATGCTGAAACCCTTTGTGAGGGATTGGAAGTGCCTGTCCGAACCTTTCTTTCAGGGGCTGTTAATATACAGTATGTCCCTAATGTTTATAGACATATGACTAATATATATAAGATATAAAATAAGATAAATAAATAAAATATAAGAAATAAAATATATCACTAAATACAAAATAGATGTACATCTAATGACGGCCATTTATACTTGCAGAGTGGTAAAAAACTTCCCTGAAGAAGACAATTTTGTATGTTGCAACGCTTTGGGATTTCCAACATATTTGTAGTATCCATTACACCAGAAAGTGCAACGTGGATGAATGGTCCTTAAAATAGCTGGAATTACCACACTGGGTTGAGTCACTCTTCACAAAATGAAACATGGTTGTTTGTATGGGCCCTATAGTTCATTTTGATTTTTGTATTTGTTTGTTTTTTGCCTAATATTCTTTTGTGCTAAGTGTGAATGTTTGACTTTTATGACAAAGGCCCCACAGAGACCCTTTTCTTTTATATGTAACCTAAATAAAATGTAAATAATTTTTAGAATTACAGTATACCTTGCTCTTATTAGAATTATTGCCTACACAATCCCGGCAAATAGAGGAATAAACTTTGATAGACAACGACTTCATTGTCACGATCTAGCCCCAGCCTGGACCAGCTCTGTGACGTCAGCAGACAGCGGACTTCAGTAGTGCAAAACTATCTGCACTCCTGTGATCCACAGAAGAAGTACAGCCAAATGAGCTTTGGTTGTACTTCTCCTTTAAACCTTTTATCAGTATAACAATATCATTATCAATATAGCAATATATTAATATAGCAAGATCAAGGCCAATCCAATTATGAAGTGGCATCCCCTCTCAACACATTTCACAGGCTTGGTCTGCTTCCTCAGGATGAACAGTGAGATCATTGTGAAAATCATATGATAAAATGTTTTTAGAGATCAATCAGATAATTTCCAAAATAATCCATATATATACCAACATACAATATAAAATACCTATTTGACATTTTTGTAGTATTGTATGTTTTTATATTACAACTAGAACTGCTTTTAAAAACCACTTCCTGGGGGAAACTGAAGACAACTCTGAGTGGAGATCCCCCAACAAAGGATTGTATCTCCCATTCAATGTCTCCCTAGTTAATGTTTTGTTCTAAATTTTAAATAAGTGCTAACAATAAAAATCTAGTGATTTTATTTATGCAGTTATCCCTGAGTTGTACCTGTAAAGTCAAAATATATTTTGGGTTCTTGTTTTTTTAAATCAAAATGGATATTGATATATATGGACGGCACAGTGGTGTAGTGGTTAGCACTTTCACCTAGCAGCAAGAGGGTCACTGGTTCGAATCCCAACCACGACACTACCTGCCTGGAGTTTGCATGTTCTCCCTGTGCCTGTGTGGGTTTCCTACGGGGACTCCGGTTTCCTCCCACACTCCAAAGACATGCTGGTAGGTTAATTGGATCCTGTATAAAATTGGCCCTACTATGTATGTATGAATGGAAGTTAGAGACCTTAGATTGTAAGTTCCTTGAGGCCAGGGACTGATGTGAATGTGCAATGTATATGTAAAAGCCCTGCGTAAATTGACAGCGCTATATAAGTACCTGAAATAAATAAATAAATATTGTATATGATGCAAAGTGCTTTAGTGAACTAAATGTCATTCACTTTAGGTTTATATCTACTTTAACCTGTTTGGATAGACAATACTTCTTTTTTCACTCAGAATAGAGTAGAGAAGGGTTAAGACCCCTGCTGGTTTTCTTTTTGCAGTCTGGTTACTGTTGGGGATATTTCTCTTCATTTCCAGTTCCAGAGATGCAACAGGAAGTTAATGAATTTGGCCTAACATTTTGGATACATTTTGGATGGTTGGCCCTGTCAGCCACCTCCCTTTCCAACATTTCTCAATGTGGGGTCAGCAGTCAAAATACAGTAGCCACAGCAGGAGATTCATCAATCCTGCTGTATAGCATGGATGGAGGAATCTGTCAGATTTTTGAAAAATGATGTATATGGCCAGTTTTAGTGGAAATGTCTCAAATGGGATGATCCCCCCTCTTAGATTTTTGTCCCTGGAAGAAAAGTCCCCATTGCTAGATCTCCTTCCATTTCATGTTCTGGTGACACTTCCAATATTTTGTATCTCTCCTCACTTTCTTTCTTGGTGACAATGGTGACCAAGACAAATAGAGGAGTAAATCTTCTCAACAGAGACACAGAGAGCAATTAAAACTTGACAGAAGGTCCAATCCTTCCCCACTCTATCCCATACTAAATGTATATATACAATTTAAGGGCTATAGCACACTGTTGTGATGTGACACATTGTACCCCAACACACGGCAATGCAGCTCCAATGCACATGCATTACGGTGTACCACAAAAAACAGTAATGCACTGCTATGCACTGCATCAGAAACAATGCTTCATTTCCAACCTATGGTCCATTCTTGCACATTATTAACTTATTCAAAATAAATGGGCTGTGTTACCGCAATGCAAGTGAACACTTAAAGCAACATGCTAGAATGGACATGTCTAAATGGGGCCTAAGGAGTTTAGAAGTTAGAGTGTTCTGCTGTCTGAGGCAGGGGGAGCCCATACAGGAAGATACCAGGGGATACTTGGTAAACATTGGGCTTTCTACTGGAACAATAGTCTCATACATTTGAGACAGGCTGCAGTAATAGAGAGATATTTTAACAGTTCTTGACATTATGTAACATGTGCTATGAGTCATTTTCAGTCTTAAACTTCAGTATTTAGGCCAACAGAAGGCTGTGTGCTCAAGTTATCCTATATTTTATTCAGACACACAGTAAATAGTTAATGCCTTCAGATCTAAATGTACATTTGGCAACATTTGTGTAGTAGCAGACATTTTTATTTCTTCACACTTGTTGTTTCTCTTGACATTAAAATGTGATATGATATTACAGATACAGTCTTAATTCGGAGCTTGGTTGTAGATACATTTTCAAAATTAAATAGACGGTTTGGGCATGGGCATTTATAGGATTGAAACCTAGCTGCTAATGAGCTTTGGACTGGACCTTCTAGGCCTATGGATGTACAATATCTCACAAAAGTGAGGACACGCCTCACATTTTTGTAAATATTTTATTATATCTTTTCATGTGACAACACTGAATAAAATGACACTTTGCTACAATGTAAAGTAGTGAGTGTACAGCTTGTATAACAGTGTAACTTTTCTGTCCCCTCAAAATAACTCAACACACAGCCATTAATGTCTAAACTGCTGGCAACAAAAGTGCGTACACCCCTAAGTGACAATGTCCAAATTGAGCCCAAAGTATCAATATTTTATGTGGCCACCATTATTTTCCAGCACTGCCTTAACCCTCTTGGGCATGGAGTTCACCAGAGCTTCACAGGTTGCCTCTTCCACTCCTCCATGATGACATCACGGAGCTGGTAGATGTTAGAGACCTTGCGCTCCTCCACCTTCTGTTTGAGGATGCCCCACAGATGCTCAATAGGGTTTAGGTCTGGAGAAATGCTTGGCCAGTCCATCACCTTTAACATCACCTTCTTTAGCAAGGCAGTGGTCATCTTGGAGCCCAGTCTCTAAAGGGAGGGGATCATGCTCTTCTTCTGGGAGTGGGAGAGAGGGAGACCAGATGGGTTGGATTCAGACTAGAGAGGCAGCGGGAGCAGAGAGAGACACACTGACCGAGAGAGGCTTCAGGCGCCAACAAGCCCTGTAGGAGACAGCTTACAGGGGCAGCTGAGCTGGAGGAGCAGAGCGGCCGCATAACAAACAAACATAAAAGGCAGGCTGACTGTGTGACTGACAGACTGATTGTGTGTAGAGAGGACTCTGTCTTAGGAGGGTGTAGTATGAGTAACTGATGAGTACTGTGGGTAACTGTGTACTGAGAGAAACTGGTGAGTTCTGTAACTAACTGGTAAATATTGTAAGTATCATGAGTAACTGGTGAATATTGTGAGTAACTGGTGAGTACTGTGAGTAACTGGTGAGTACTGTAAGTAATTACATACTGAGTATTGTGAGTAATTGGTGAGTATGGTAAGTAACTGGTGAGTACTGTGAGTAACTGTGTACTGAGTACTGTGAGTGCTGGTGAGTACTGTGAGTAACTGGTGAGTACTGTGAGTAAATGTGTACTGAGTACTGTGAGTAACTAGAGAATACTGTGAGTAACTAGTGAGTATTGCAAGTAACTAGTGAGTATAACTGTAAGAAACTGGTGAGTAACTGGTCAGTATTGTGAGCAACTGGTGAGTACTGTGAGTAACTAGTTAGTACTGTGAGTAACTGGTGAGTAATTGGTGAGTATCGGGGGAGCACTGAGTAGCTGGTGAGAGCCACAAGTGTCAGAAGTGAGACACTATGAGTCAGAAATTCATTTTTACAGTTAGTAAAAATTCCTAATCCTCTAGGAGTATCCTCATTAAATTAGTGGGTACGATGTCCAATGGGTATGTATGCACTCCTCAAGCATCTGATCGAAGGTGATTACTGCTGCACAAAATGTGAGCAGGTTACTTCCTTGGAAGCCCAGGATCTGAACCTAGGGGAGCAGATGGCAACACTGCTAAGCATCTCCAACCTAAAAGCAAGTTGGGAATGTGCTCAACGGGTACTAGCAGGGGCCAGCACAGAGGCGGGTGGAGTTACAGGGGTGCAGGCACCAGAGCAGAATAGTTGGGTGACAGTTAGGCAGGGTAGAAGGGAAAGCGTCAAGGAAGCCAGTCCTGGGCTGTAACATCAGAGAGTGACGCCCTAGCTGCCAGGGGAAAAACTCCCTCAGTGAGGGTGGGGGTAAGGCTAAGAGTAAGGAAAGACAGATCCTGGTGATAAGGGATTCAAATATTAGAAGGACAGAGAGGGCAATCTGTCAAAAAGACCGAAATCGCCGAACAGCATGTTGTTTCCTGGGTGCTCAGGTTTGGCACATCATGGATCTGGTGGACAGATTATTGGGTGGGGCTGGGGAGGACCCAGCTGTCATGGTGTAGTTGACACCAATGACAAAGTTAGAGGAAGATGGAGAACCCTAAAAAATTATTTCAGGGACTTAGGAGATAAGCTAAAGAGAAGGACCTCCAAGGTAGTATTCTCAGAAATACTACCGGTACCTCGAGCCATGCTAGAGAGGCAGTGAGTGATTAGGGAAATTAACAAGTGGCTGAGGAGCTGGTGAATAAAGGAGGGGTTCTGGTTCCCGGAGAACCGTGCTGACTTCTCAGTTGGTTAATGGCTATTTAGCAGGGAGGGACTGTACCTAAATGGAGAGGGTTCAGCTCTGCTGGGAGAGAAGATGGCCAAAAGTTAGAGGGGCTTTTAAACTAGGTGTTGGGGGGGAAGGGTCTAGATGTATAGATAGCCAGCATTGAGCAAGGTTCAGTGGGTAATATTGGGGGCATTAGTGGTAGGGTGACTAGAATACCAAAACCCAAGGTAAGTAAGTTGGCAAATCTAAATTGCAGCCTCATAACATCTAAAAAGGAAATAATATGCTACAGGACTTGAGGCTTGAACACCAATGCTAGAAGTCTGGCTAATATAATGGGAGAACTGGAGTTGCTAATGTTCAAGGAGGATTTCGATTTTCTGTGAATTTCAGAAACTTGGTTTGACAGCTCACACGATTGGCTGGACACCATTCAGGGGTTTTCCCTATATCATAGGGACAGGGAGGGTAGTAAAGGGGGAGGGGTATGCCTGTATGTCAAGAATGATTTGCAAGTGAACGTGAGGGAAGACATCACTAATGGAGCTAGGAGGAGGTGGAATCCTTGTGGGTGGAACTCCAAAGGAGGAAAATAATGGGAAAGTAATAGTGGGCATATGCTACAAGCCCTCTAACCTGAGGGAGGAGGGGGTAGCAGATCTCCTATCACAGCTTGGAATAAAAGCAAGGCAGGGCAATGTTATTATAATGGGGGATTTTAATTATCCAGATATTGACTGGGCAGAAGGAACCGCTCATTTGTCTAAGGCTAGCAATTTCCTAAATATCTTGCAGGATACTTTCATGGGTCGGTTGGTGAATGCACAAACAATAGATAATGTAAAACTAGACCTACTGATTACAAACAATACAGACTTGATTGCTGATGTGAAAATTCGGGACGATTTAGGAAACAGTGATCACAGCCTCAGGTCAATTCCATTCAGTATAAATCACAGAAATAAGAAGCACAAGGGTAATACAAGTACAATGAATTTCAAAAGAGCCAACTTCCCTAAACTCTTTGCTAGACGATATTAAATGGGATAAAATCCTAGGAACAAGGAACACTGAGGAAAAATGGGAGTGCTTTAAGAACATGCTAAGTAAAGGTATTGGCCAGTGCATTTCAACGGGAAATATGTTTAAAAGAGTTAAAATAATCCTGGGTGGCTAAACTTTAATGTAAAGATGCATCTAAAAGCAAAAGAAAAGGCCTTCAAAAATATAAGGCTAAGGAGTCATTGTCAGCATTCCAAATACAAAGAATGCAATAAGAAATGTAAGAAATGGAGGAGAGTAAAAAAAATCCCAATAAATATTTAAAATATATTAACAGTAAGAAAGGGAGGCCAGAGCATATTGGACCTATAAAGGATGATGAAGAAAATTTGGTTAAAAGACAGAGAAGGCAAAGGTTTTACATACATTCTTCTCCTCATTTTTCACAAAGGAAAAGGGGGGATATGGTAACCAAGACTGTAATGTTAGTAACACGTCACAGAATGTACCCTTGAGGCTAACCAAAGACAGTATCAGAAAAAGACTTGAAAAACGTAACACAAGTGAGTCACCAGGACAAGATGGATTACACCCGTGGGTCCTTAAAGGAACTCAGTCAGGTAATAGCGAGACCATTGTTCCTAATTTTTATGGACAATTTACAGACTGGAATGGTACCAGCTGATTGGTGAAAGGCCAACGAGGTACCAAAATTTAAAAAGAGGCAAGATATATCCCTGGAAACTACAAGACAGTTAACCTAACGTCAATAGTTTGCAAGCTATTGGAGGGGATGATACGAGATTATAGCCAGGACTTTAGTAATAAAAACAGTATCATTTATAGTAAAAAGGGGATGGAGGGGATGATACAAGATTATATCCAAGACTTTAGTAATAAAAACAGTATCATTTGTAGTAATAACCATGGATTCATGAAAGCTCATTCTTGCCAGACCAATCTATTAACATTCTATAAAGAAGTAAGCTGCCATCTAGATAAAGCAAGGCCTGTAGATGTGGTGTATCTGGATTTTGCAAAGGCATTTGATACAGTTCCCCACAAATTTTTACTGTACAAACGGAGGTCTGTCAGCATGGACCATAGTGTGAGTACCTGGATTGAAAGCTGGCTACAGGGACAGGTCCAAAGGATGGTGATAGATAGCGAGTTCTTTGGTGTGGTATGTATGGTACTTATGGTTGAGTTTGGTAAGTGGGGTACCCCAAGGATCTGTCCTGGGACCAATTCTGTTTAATGTATTCATAAACGATATAAAGGATGGGATAGATAGCTCAATCTCAATATTTACAGATGATACAAAGCTAAGCAGGGATAGAACGCCTGAGCAGAATGTGGAAACCCTACAAGAAGACCTAAATAAAATAATGGGTTGAACAACTACAAGGCAAATGAGGTTTAATGTTCAAAAAATGTAAAGTATTGCATTTGGGTGCTAAAAACACAAGCATAAGTTACTCGCTAGGGGGATAACCTCTAGGCAAATTTAGGATGGAAAAGGACCTGGGGATCCTAGTAGGTGACAGGCTTAGTAATAGCATGCAATGCCAGGCTGCTGCAAGCAAAGCCTACAGAATATTAGCACGCATTAAAAAGGAGATTCACTCCAGAGATAAAACAAAAATGTTCCTACTCTGCAAGACTCATCATGAGTATGCCGTTCAGTTCTGGGCACCAGTCCTCAAGAAGGATGTGCTGTAACTGGAGAGAGTCCAGAGAAAGGCAACAAAGCTAATAAAGGGACTAGAGGATCTCAGCTATGGGGAAAGACTACAACCATGTAAGCTTTTTCTCTCTGGAGAAAAGACACTTGAATGGGGATATGATAGCATTGTACAAATACCGTACTGGTGACCTTAGCATAGGGAAAAAAACATTTTAGTGAAAGTGAGTTTGACAAGAAACATTGCCATTCACTGAAATTGGAAGAGAAGCTGTTTAACCTTAAACTACGTAGAGGTTTCTGTACATTCAGAGCGGTAAGGATGTGGAATTCTGTTCCAAAAGCTGTTGAGCGTTGATAGAGTCAAAAAACTATTAGATGGGCACCTTAACGATCACAACATACAGGGATATATGATTTACAATTGACAAAAACACAAGCACACTCACACACCACAGGTTGAACTGGACGGGCTAGTGTCTTTTTTCAACCTTACCGACTATGTAACTATGTAGCTATGTAATAGTATGCAATATGGCATGTCTGGGCCCTATGGAACAAACTAGGGTTTGACTAAGCGCCTGTTCACATCAGATACATTTGGATGCATTCAGAAACACATTCTAAATGCAATGACAAAAAAAATGCATGGGGAAAAAATGCAGCTCAGCACATGCAAAAATGCAATGCATTGCAAAATGCATGTTAATGCACGTGAATGCAGTGGCTTTATCACAATGCATTTTTCATTGCATTCTGGAGTAAACGGGCCCTAAAGAGTTGTGTAGGCTCTGCTCATGGCAGTCATGTATGGTATTTCAACTTGTTGTGGTAGAGATGATGATCTGGTGTCAGAAGTCCTAACTCTGACCCAGCTATTGGAACTGAATGATCCATGCAACCTATGGTCACTTCAAGAGAAAGGAATTCTCCTCACACCAGGTATTTTATTGAAAGCTGCCTTTCTATTTTAATGAAAATGTGAGAGTTTTTATAATACCTTTTGATGTAGCTATGAGGGGGCAGGAGCTACTGGTAT
The DNA here is from genome assembly GCF_965119305.1 of Pelophylax lessonae. Classification (NCBI taxonomy): domain Eukaryota; kingdom Metazoa; phylum Chordata; class Amphibia; order Anura; family Ranidae; genus Pelophylax; species Pelophylax lessonae. Next base: position 581,516,133 of record NC_138771.1, read on the forward strand.
GAATGGTCCCATATCCCCATTTAGAATAAACACAGCATCTCTCTCTCTCTCTTCTCTCTCTAGCTCAATAAAACAGTCTAGGGGTATTATTTGTATTTTTATTGCTGAGCAGAACTTGAACAGGTATAGGGAGGCATGGGATACCTTAACAAAGTCTCTACTTGCTAGGAGAACTGCTAATGCTTGCTTCTGTGTAATGCTGAGAACTGCATACAGTCCCTGGGGCATAAAGCTTAGGCCAGTATTCACAGGCCTCAGAATCATTAGCTGCCACCTTCTGATATCCACTGAGTGCTTCTTACTGAGAAAGACTTTGACTCACCAACCACTGGATCCTCTTCCACCCAAGATCTACCTGATATCCTCCAGAGTGCTTCTCCAGGGCAGAAAAAAACAGGAAACCACAGACATTGGGGAATAGGCCCTACAGCCAAAGCCATGGCTGGGACCTCAATCAATTCTCAGCAGCATTCCCAGCAAGACTACCCAAAGGAGCAGAGCTCCTCAAACAGGGGCCTCCTCAGGCTAGGTTACTGAAGTTCCAAAAACCCCCTGCTCTAGTGCGCCAGGTTATTTATGGACTCTCCAGCCCCCCCACTGGACACACCCCTTCAGGGATTGTCTGGATCCCCACAAATATTCAAGTTGCTCTCCCTTTCCCCTCCTTCTGCACTTCTAAAACCTTCCAGAAGGCAGGGGGATCAATCAGACCAGCCACCTGTGTAACACTCAATAGGCTAGAACAATCAACCCCTTCTCCGCTAATTACAGATTAGCTAAACTAAATCTACCTAGCAACCTGATATGACTAAGAGGGTGATACATTAATATAAGCCAATTTTTTTCTTTATATTTTGGATAGGTCAAGGCAAAAGTGAGGGCACAACCTCAATTAGGCAATTGCCATCAGAACATATGTACAGTAGATTTTCCTTCACCTGTTGTAGGACGATTGTAAAAGTTAAGACTTTCCATTACTTTCTGGCCCAGTCCACCAAGGCACACAGAGAAGGTGGGACACAGACAGCAATTACTCTTTCCATAATATAAAATAATGTGAGGTGCTATACTACAATGTGAATTAATATAAGCAGCCAGAGAGGGGTGCAAAGCCTGGTATGTGACTTGTCTGGGCAGCCTCAGAGTGACCACTGGAATAGTGGTAAAAACAATATACAAAAACACACAGTCAAGGTGCTCCAGGGAGGTCCTATGAAAGCAGTCTGCGGAATGGACTGTGTGGGGTAGATGCACTAACCAAAGCCCAGGATCCACAGGAGACAAGGAAAATCATGCTTTAATGAAAAGGCAATGAAAAGCCTTACATGGTGCTGTGCACACAGCAGCTAGTTGAAAGATTCAAACCAGGGGGACGTGGCCTGCAGCTGGGAAAGATGGCCACATAAGTGAGGAGCTCTGAGAGCACCTGGTGAGTCCTGCAAAGCAATCCCAACATCACAGCGACTAAACAGCTTCCACTAGCCGCACAATCTCCCTTAGAAGCCCGCATGCACGATAGGGAAAAGAAAAGGCAAAGAGGGGCCCTGCAAGTTGATGGAATTCTTCTCTCAGTTGGGTTTCTCCTCCTCACGAGATGGTGGTGGAGCAGCGGATTGCTCACAAGGCATAAAGGAGCATTGCCTCAAAACTCTCCCTCCTGCAGCCCTCAAAAAGCAAGACAATGTTATTCTTCAGAAGTGCAGGTGGGTGACTTTGGCACTGACTCTATCTCTGGAGATACTACCAGAGAGTTCACTGAACAATTGGAGGACTTTCAAACAAAAGATCTCCCCATCTCTGCTACCACACTCAAAGACATGTTGCTATCCATTAAGGTCTCACTCCATAGGGATATGCTTACTTTCATGACACAGATTAAAGAGGGTATTTCAGCGTTCGGGGAAAGAGTGAACCACGTGGAGTCCAAAATGGGAGAGTTTGCAGCTGCACACAATGAGCTAGTAGATGCTCACATGCTGTCCACACTGATAACTTACCTAATGTTCCTTCTTCATCCACCGAAATGTCTCCACGAGTTTGGGAAGATCTCCAAAACTGTAAGTCCACTTTTTACAATATGCACCTTTGTGACACCTACCACATGTTCATCACTAGAGGGCCCTAACTTCCACCTCATGAATAGTACAGAAAAATGGGACTGAAAATTATATCTCTCAACGCCCACAGCCTTAACAGTCCATTTAAAAGGAAGCTCTTGTGGAAGGATGCTATGAAATTGTAAGGAGACGTGATGTAATGTACATGAGACGCACTTCCATGCTCAAAAAGCCCCAAAGTGCTCTCACAAGCTCTATCCCCATAATTTCACTGCTAACGCAGAGATGAAAAATGGCGGCGTACTGACTGCCATTAGAAGCTCAGTATCTTTCCTGCTACATACCTCCATTGCTGACCCCCAAGGGAGATACCTGATTCTTGTATGTGACCTTAACAACACCACCTACACCATAGTGAACGTAAATGCACCTAATGCAAATCAGCTTTCGTTCCTAAATGCCTTGTTCAAAACAATCATAAAGGTTCAACGCAGCCTCCTCCTGCTTAGTGGAGACACAATATGCAACCCTCAACTGGATTCGACCTCCAAGACATCCTCTCACAGAAACAACCTCTCTGTCTTCCTAAAAAACAATGATTTATATGACCCGTGGAGATGTTTACATGCATCAGAGAGGGACTACACCTTCTTTTCTATTCCGCACCAGTCCTACGCGACAATAGACTTCTTGCTGATGGACCTTTTAATTCAATTCTGTTCACTCCACAGAACCACACATATATACAACGCCACCTGGTCAGATCATGCACCAATATCAGTGACATTGTCTGAAAAATGTTCGGTCATCCCGATGTTCCTATGGCTGAATGATACCATCCTACTCTCTAAGCCCTCAGTAAAACAAAGGTTGCAAGATCATCTTAATAAGATTGATCCTGCCCGCCACTGACAAAGGGAGCCTAGTCTACACTCCAAGCTTATGTTTAATGATCTGTAACAATGGGTCTAGATTAGCCTTCAGGGAATCTGATGGGGACAATGTAATAATGATTCCTAAGTATTTAAATGAGGATACCTAAAGGGACTAAGGGGTGTACCCACTACCATAGACCGGGCATCAAAAGGCATCAGCGCCGACTTCTGCCAGTTGATTTTCAGGCCAGAGTAGGTGCCACAACTGTTAATAATTTGCATTGCTGCCTGTAGTGAGGTGGAGGTGTCCCGCAGATACAGAATAAGGTCATCTGCATACAGACCAATAACATCAGTTCTGACTGTCACCCATAGAAATGCCCCTTAAGAGGGGAGACTGCTGAAATCTCAGTGCCAGGGTCTCAATAGCCACCGCAAATAATAATAGGGATAATGGACACTCTGTCTAGTGCCACGGTGGAGCCTTATAGACAAGGATAGTAACCCATTGACCAGGATATGGGAAGTGGGGTCTTTATAAAGGATAGAGATCCATGTTTGGAACTTAATCCCCGAAACCGAAGGAGCGCAATGCTGCCATCAGACACCGCCATTCTATCGAATCAAAGGCCTTAGCAGTATCTAATGAGGCCATGGCTCAGGTCTCCGGGAAAAATTCTTTAAGTTGTAAAAATATCTGTGTTCTTCTAATATTTATGGAAGTGGACTTTCCAGGCATAAAGCCGGTTTGGTCCAGGTGAATAATATTGAGAATCAGAAGATTAAGGCGTTTAGCCAGGATTTTTGCTAGAATTTTATAGTCAATGTTCAATAGGGAAATTGGGCGGTATGAGGCACAATCTGTCAAGTCTTTGTCAGGTTTAGGCACGAGAGCCACAGTGGCCGAGCACATCGACGAAGGCAGTCTACCCTCCCCAAAAGCAGCGGAGTAAACCTGAGCCAGGATAGGGGCAAGGATATCTAAATATCTACAATAAATCTCAGGGGCAAACCATCAGGGCCAGGAGCCTTACCCTTACCCAGAGATGCCATCACTTCCCTAACCTCATCCTCCGTGATATCTGCCTCTAACCCCTCCCGCTGCTCCTGGGTCAGAGTGGGAAACAGAAGGTCAGACAGGTAATCGTCTATATCCTGACTAGTGAAGGTCAAAGTGGAGGAATACATATTTGTATAAAAGTCATAAAAGCAAGAAAGTATGTCCCCAGCCACGCGGGCTTCAGAGCCATCAGAGCGTTTTATCTTGGTCACAACCATGCTACCCATTTGTTGTTTTGCCATATGGGCCAATAACTGACTGGACTGGTTCCCAAACTCAAAATATTTCTGCTGAGTATAAAAGGTCTTCCTCTTGGCACTGGCAGAGGCATGGTCTGCATACATGCAGGACAGGCTCTCCCAATGGACCCAGTTGGAGACAGTAGGAGAGTCCAAATACGCTGCCTCAGCCTCCCAGTACTTCCTTTCAACACCTCTTCATCTTGTCGGGAAGCACGCTTAATATATGAGATAGTAGACTGAAGAGCTCCCCGTAGGAACGCCTTCAAAGTGTCCCAAAATACTAGGCTCCTGTCCGCCCCATGAGCCTCCAAAAAAACAGACAATTGGTCAGGGATTCGGCCATTGGGTCCAATTTGGGAAAGCCAGAAGGGCTGCACCCTCCACTGTCTACGTATACCCCTGACACCAAGATCAATTGACAGCGACAAAGGAGAATGATCCGAAATGCCTCTAGGTAAATATAGTACAGAGAGCAGCGTGGATAACAACCGATCATTTCCCAGGTCTATGCGCGAGAGGTATCCCCTACTAGGAAAAGACCAGGAGTATGCCCTGGTATGAGGGTTAGGAACATGCCACAAATCATGCCACCCAAATTCAGCAATCAAAGCCCCAAAAGCAGTTGGGGAAGGAAGGGACGGGGTCAGAGGGTCCCCATGCCTGTCCAACCCCGGGTCAGCAAGGAGATTAAAACCCTCCAAACAGAGCACATAAGCTTCGGGGAACTTTGCAGCAAAGCTCATGGCTTCCTTGACAACATGAAGATTAGCAGGTGGAGGATTATAGATACCAGGTGTAGCACCCTACAGGTAGGTGCTAGGTAAATGTATAGTGGGCCTTGTCCGCTTAACAGCAGGGCTGTGATTTACTTTGCTAGGGTGTCAGGGCTTCCAGATGTGCCTGCTGAGGGGAGAAGTATCCCCACTGGCTCCTGTGAGAGGATTCTCATAGGGCAGTGTGGGAAGCCCAATCAGGGTATCCCAGCTTGCAACCACCCCAGAAGGCAGATTATTCTGCAAGGGATTCTGGGAGTGGGTATAAGTTTGGGGGGAAGTGCGTGGCATGGTGTTTTTGGCGGGAGCAGAGTCCCAAGAGGAGAGTGCGGCTGTCTCTCCTCCTGTCTGAGGAAAGTGGAAGTCTCAGGGTGTCGCCTGAGTATCCAGAGAGTGCTGATCTGAGTTGAGGGGATCCAGTGTGCCGAGAGCCTGCGGAGAGAGAGGGGATCCAGTGCCAGCTAGCTGTAAAGGGGGTACCTAGGTTGAGGACCCTGAACCTACAGAGGGGGGTACCTAGTCAGTGGACCCTGAAGAGTTCAAGGTCAAAGGGGGCAGCTGCAGTTTGGGCCCTGAATTGTACAGAGCGTGCCGGTTACAGTAAGAGATATACAGAGTTCTACTACATACTACCTCAAGCTGTGCCAGGTGGGGGAAAGTATTCAGTGACTTTCACAGTACAACAGTGTCAGGAGTTCTACAGTTCTCAGTCTTGGATCTTCTGGACTATAAGTCGAGGATTCAGCGCTTCTTCTGTTCTACAGAGTGTTCTCAGTGTCAGTGAGCATTGGCTGGCGCCAGCTGGCGTCAGCTGGCGTCAAGGAAGCGCCAATGGGCATTTCAGAAGTAAAGTTCCAATTGTAATTAGTTCAAGCCTCAAGGACTATCCCACTTATTCCCTTCTCCCGTCCCCTTTATTCCAATAAAAACCACAAACAAAGATGCCGGAGTTGTCGCTGCTTCAGTTGTCACACCCAGGGTCACAGCTTACATGGGCTGGAGAGATTACCGGTACTAATGGCAGACCCACATCAGGCCATAGGCCTGGAAACCTTGCTACACAAGTATAACAAAGGGGAATGCATGTGGCTGGGCACAAATAAATACAAAATGGCCATGGGGATCAGTCTTCAGTCGGACACACTCCCAAGGGACTGACCGGTGCACTAACACAGAAACCCCTCTGGAGTATGAGGAATGACAGGAGTGGCCTGATCACTGCACCCAGGGTTTCTGAAGATGATCCACATTATCGGAGGTAAGGTGCATTTCTTGTAGGCACACCAAGTGTGCGTTAGATTTCAGAATAGTGGTGAACACCTGAGAGCACTTATGTGGTGAGCCCAACCCCCGTACATTCCAGGATAGAAAATTACTAGTACTAGCCATTATACCATACAAAACACCATGTGAATGGCAGGGGGGTCAAGCCAAACTTTAATTTCACCGTGGGGAGCAGCATAGCCACAGAAGCATAGATGTACCTGAAAGTAAATGGTAATAAAGATACCCGGAACTCCGGGCTAATCAGCAAATTATGCTGTAAAAAATAAACTGACAAGAACAAGTGTAACACATGTATACATATTTTCAATGGGGCATTGCCCACACAATGCTGCAGCATATGTGAGGGCAATTTGTGGGGCCGGCCGGCTCAGAGCTCTCAAAGACAAAGAAAATGTTATAACGGTACTTATACTATAACAATGTGAATATCTAAACTCACATAGCATGAGGCAGAAAAAGGGGGCTGCAAAAACAGTGAGAGAAAGTCAGCAAAATTCACAGTCAGTACTCCACTGAGCTGGAGCAAGATGAGGGAGAACACAAAAGGAGTTCCAAAACTGGCCAGTAGGGAGCAGCGGAGTCCAACATTGGAAGATGAAAAGTTTACAGCTCAAAAACAGGGGCACACCTGCAGGTCATACAGGCAATGTGGAAGCTAATGCAAAGTTAGTCCAGTTCCAATACTGCAATACTGCAATACTGATTCAGGCACTGACACCGCAGCAAAGGCACAAACTTAGTAAAAATAAAAAAAACCCAATAACCAGGGGAATGAAAAGACAAAAAGAAGGGGGAACCAAGTAAAATAAAGGGGGTGTATCACACTCAGGTAGCAAAAAAATACTCCAGGCTTACTGGATTTAATACAGCAGGGACTTAAAAAACAAACAGGTTTCCAGGGCAGACATTTGAATCGCAGAACTATGGCGGGTGACCCTTCATGTTGAACCAATCCTGAGCGGCATCCGGGGGGGTTGAAGAAGAGGACACGACTGCCATCAATCACTCTCAGTCTATCTGGGTAGGACATAGAGTAAATAATCCCATCCTCTATCAGCTTCCTCTTGATTTCTGTGAATGTGGCCCTTTGCTTCTGCAGCTCAATAGAAAAGTCAGGAAAAATGGAGATTTGAGCATTTTCAAACTGCAGCTTGCCTTTCTGGAGTATCGGGTCCCAGTCCTTACAATTCAGCAGTTTGGCTAATAATAGCCGAGGTTTAGCAGGGACCCTGTGTGCTCTTTCAACCGCAAAATCAGAGGAAAACTGTGCATCAGAAAGGTAGATTTAATCCAGGCCTCAATAAAGTCTCCAGGGTTCTAACCCTCTGCCTTCTCAGGGAGCCCCACTATTCTGACATTGTTGCACAGAAGGCAATTGTCAAGGTCATCAGCCTTCTGAAACCAAAATGATATTTGATTTCTGCAGCGGACTCAGGGGCATGGAAAGGGGAAAAGTTATCCTCAATGGAGGATATCCTCCTCTCAGTCTCTGTCACCCTCTCCCACACCTTCTGCATATCATGTCTCATGAGGCCTATGTCCACCTTAATTTCCTCCATTTTGCCCATCAGGGAAGTGTTACAAGCAGTGATGGCATCTAGGAGCTGGGCATTCACTTGCTCCAGAGTGAGCTTACCCGATTTCTCAGTCGCCGAGATGCCAGGTTTCAGAGGGTTCCCCGCCACTGCTCCGTGTCAGTGGAGGGCCGCGGTCATCTTGCTTCTCCATGCAGGCAAACTCTTTCAGTCCGCCGAGGCAGAGCATCGATCTTTGCTCATGTTGGCAGGAGGATGAGTATGTGCCACGGAGGGCCACTTCTGTGAGAGAGAGCAGCTAGGAACAAGCAGGATTACAGCGGATTCTGTGAGCGGCCGACGGAGCTCCTCTTAAACACGTCCGGCCATGCCGACGCTAGCCACTCCCCCTAAAACAAAAGTTAAAGGAACAGCTTAAGGAAATTTTCCACATTAATACCAACACAGAAGTGAATATTTTTACCACTTGGTGCTCTCATAAGGCTTTTTGCAGAGGTTTAATGATACAGTTGTCGGCGAGATAGATTCTCAACAAAATTAAGATTCTAGAGGTTCAGCACAAGCAAACTCTATCTCAGCAAACATTCAATGAAATACAAAAATGTAGATTAGACCTTAGACAGCTTCTGGTATTACAACATGAAAAAACGATCAAACGATCTAAAGCAACATTTTATTTCCAAGGCAATAGAGCTGGGCACCTGTTGGCTAACTACCTTAAAGCAGTAGTATACTCCGCTATATGACTTTTATCTACAGGTAAGCCTATAATAAGACTTACCTGTAGGTACAATTAATATCACCTAAACCTGCTGACTTCAGCAGCACATGTGCTCTGAAGGTCCAGTGGACCTTCAGAGCTCCTTGCCGGTCCTTGCCGGAAAGTGAAACTCCCGAGCGCATGCGACGACATGGCGGCTATGGCCACTCACAGCGCCGGAGCCGCAGAACCATTAAGAGACGCCAATGCAACATGACAGCGCCCTTAGCATTGTCCAGGCAACCGTGTCGGGACTTCGTTTTAAGGTAAGTATTTTTCATAATGAGCTAGTATGCGATGCATACTAGCTCATTATGGCTTTGTCCTGCAGGTTTTTTTCTTTTATGTATTTTTTTACTGAGTATACAACCGCTTTAACACTAAACAATCTAAAACGAAATTGTCCTCACTAATACACCCTAGTACAGGGAAGAAGATTTTCCACCCAAAAGATATAGCAAATGCTTTCAAAACATAATATTCCAGATTATACAGTCTGAAAAATGATCCAGAGACTCAAGACGAAACAACAAAATTCCTAGATGGGATAATCCTACCAACACTAATACCCCAACAACTCACCTCCCTGAACAGTTCCATTTCCAATGAAGACATTTCGTTAGCCAATAAAACCATGCCGAAAGGCAAATTCCCCAGGAGCTGATGGTTTCTCAGCTGAATACTACCAAGAATATGCTGAAGTATTGCTTCCACAATTAAATAAAGTCTTTAATAGGGCAGCAACCTTAGCCTCCTTTCCTCCAGAGATGATGAAGGCAATACATTTTACACTTCCTAAACCAGGGAAGTCTCCTGACTGTCCACAAAATTTCTGCTCAATATCTCTACTCAATTCAGACTTGAAACTTTATGCAAAAATAATTGCCAATGGAATGCTAGATATCCTCCCTACTTAAATCAGCAATCTTTCTCGCATTGGACGCTGAGAATGCCTTTAATAGGGTCAATTGGGGATATCTTCAAGCTACGTTGACCAACTTTGGTTTCCGGGACCTTATCAACCAAGCCATAACTGCACTTTACACTAGTCCATCTGCTCAAGTCTTCACCTTCAATGTACTGTCAGACCAATTCCATATCACAAACGGCACTAGAAAGCCTTTTATCTCCACAAATGTTTTCCCTAATTATATAACCACTAGCGGCCCTCATCAGATCCCACCCCCAGATTAATGGAATCGCTATTGGGGGACAGGAGCATAAAATAGGGTTATTCACAGATGATGTGATACTCACCCTAACTGACCTAAAGTCATCTCTCAAAATCATTAGTTTGATTTTGGGGCTAACTACAGTGCAATATCTTATTATAAACTTAATGTATCTAAATCCTCTGCCCTACCAATAGGGATTACTGGGAAAGCTCTGAAAGGACCGTTTAATTACCAATGGGAGACTAACAACCCCCCTTACTTAGGAACCACCCTACCTGTTATCTCAGACATATGAGGCTATCTATGGGACCTTAATGAAACTCATGACAAGGGAACTCTCACATATAAGAAAGTATACACTCTTCAAAATGCTATTCCTCCCTAAACTGCTGTACTGCTTTCGTACAGTCCCCATACAAGTCCCTAACAGTTTCTTCTGCACCATGAACTCAGCCGTTAGGCGTTTCACAAGGCAAGGGAAAAAATCTTGCATATTGTACGCCACCCTGCAAACACAAAACTAGAGACGGCATATGATTACCACTACTCCAGAATTACTACTATGCTGCTATTTTAGACCAAATCAAAGCTTGGTTTACTCCATTAGATAAGCAGTGGGTGTCTACAGAAAGAGCTGTGGTCCAGAATAAAGACCTTCAGTCATTACTAATAGCAGGAGCTACTGCCACTCCCACCCTGCATACCTATATTCCCTCTATCCTGGTCACTATAGAAGCATGGAAATCTATCTTAAACCAGGGCAATGCTTCACATCCACAAATATATTTAGATATCCCCCTGAGAGCCTATGAACATCTTCTACCCTCAATAAATGTCTCACAGTGGTTAGCAAAGGGCCTCACTACCTATAAAGACCTCACAAAGAGTACTGTGTACCATCAAGACTATACTTATTTAAGTCTATATGACTTTAACCGCACACGCCCTTCTACAAGTACGGTAGATGCCAAACTTTGGCAGTAGCTAACCCTAGCAAAGGAGGCATCTCTTGGTTTTATTGATATTTCCAAAACTTAGAATCCTTCACAAAATCTCCACAGATGCTCAACTGGGAAGGAGATCTCCATAGATCCTTCTCTCCCAAAGAGTGGCAACATGCGTTAGCAAACAACATAAGCGTTTCTCATTGCGGGAGTCACTGAGATAACGCCTTAAAAATACTATATAGAAGCTACCTCACTCCGTACAAACTATATAAATGGCATCCTGATGCATCTCCCCTGTGTTGGCGCCAATGTTGTAATGTAGGCAACATAATACATATAATGTGGGCATGCAAATCTCTTAGAAGCTTTTGGAATGCCGTCTTCTCCCTTATTTCACAAGTTACTGAGTACTAACAACTCCAACACCACATCTAGCTTTATTAGGCCTAACAATAGACTCCTTTCCTATCCCATATAGAACAATAGTGTCCCTTATTCTTTTAGCAGCTAGATTGACTATAACCTCCGCATGGAAAACATCCAATGCGCTAAATGTATCAGAAGTCATCAGCAGGGTCAAGTCCCACTACTACTACGAGAGGTTTCTAGCAATCAACACCCAGGGTATGAAACCTTTTCAAAACAAGAGGAGCTTTTGGAATGAAATAACTCTCAGGTGTATAAAGGTATAAGTACCTCTATAACTCTGAGAGCATTGAGATTACTGTTTTGATGAACCCATTACTGACTAATGCAAATAATTTATTTTATTTTACTTTTTTTCAGTTACTTCCAGTTAAACAGTAGCATGCCGTTTATCAAATGACCTATTTTATTCTTTTACTAAAATAAAAGTCACTTACTCGAACTTAGGCTCTACCCATCAGAAAACCAGACAAACTATACAGACCAGGAAAGCCTAAAGTATAGTAATAAATGGATAGAGTATAATCGAAAAAATAATTTGATGGCAGCCTGGAATGTTTCTCTTCATACCTTATCTCTTATTTTTCATCCATTGCTCTGTTTTCCTTTTTTTGCAGTTCTCTTTATATTAGTATACAGGTACCTATCTCACTTGACTATTGTGAATGATTACTTGCATTTGTACTTTACAAAACTTCAATAAAAATTAATTGAAAGTAAGATCCAAACCAGTGATGGAATAAATGTGCCAGAGGGGCTGTGAGGGCTGTAGGAGTTCATGGCAGAAGGCTGCAATAGAGCTTTAGATCCGAGACTTTAGCAGTCATTTGAGGATTTGACAAAGGGGGTATTCCCCGAAATATGTTATCCTGGCTCCTGGCTTCCTAACTATCCTTCTGGTGCGCTCTCACATGCCCTGCTAGCCTATGGTGTGCGGCTGTCTCCCGAGTTCCGGTGACGTTACAGCCGGTGGTCTCCAGTCAGAGTTCTCCAGCTCTGCCACAGACTCATACAGCCCTCACAGCCCCTCCAGCATATCTCTTCCATCACTGGTATGGGTCTTTCAACTAGCAGTTGTGTGCAAAGCATTATGTAAGACTTTTATTTGCCTTTTCATTAAAGCATTTTACTGGATTTTCTTGTCTCCTGTGCATCATGGAATCTGGTTAGTACATGTAGCCCACAAAGTCCATTCCACGGTTTTCATAGGACCTCCCTGGGCGTTTTTGTATAATTACCCTTTCCTTCACTATCCAAAATTAAAAACATGTTTCTTAAAATACAATTTAAGAATATAACATTTTTAGCTGTGGTGTGTGTGTGTGTGTTTATATATATATATATATATATATATATATATATATATATATATAAAAACATGTGACAACACTGAAGAAATGACACTTCATTACAATGTAAAGTAGTGAGTGTACAGCTTGTATAACAGTGTACATTTTCTGCCCCTCAGAACACCTCAACACACAGCCATTAATGTCTAAACCGCTGGTGACAAAAGCGAGTACACCCCTAAGTGGAAATTTCCAAATTAAGCCCAAAGTGTCAATATTTTGTGTGGCCAACATTATTTTCCAGCACTGACTTAACCCTCTTGGGCATGGAGTTCACCAGAGCTACACAGGTTGCCACTGGAGTCCTCTTCCACTCCTCCATGAGGACATCACGGAGCTGGAAGATGTTATAGACTTTTCGCTCCTCCATCTTCCGTTTGAGGATGCCCCACAGATGCTCAATAGGGTTTAGGTATGAAGACATGCCTTGCCAGTCCATCACCTTTACCTTCAGCTTCTTTACCAAGGTAGTGGTTGTCTTGGAGGTGTGTTTGGGGTCATTATCATGTTGGAATACTGCCCTGCAGCCTAGTCTCTGAAGAGAGGGGATCATGCTCTGCTTCTGTATGTCACAGTACATGCTGGCATTCATGATTCCCTTAATGAACTGTAGCTCCCCAGTGCTGGCAGCACTCATGCACCCCCAGACCATGCCACTCCCACCACCATGCTTGACTGTAGGCAAGACACACTTGTCTTTGTACTCCTCACCTGGTTGCCGCTACACACACTTGACACCATCTGAACCAAATAAGTCTATCTTGATCTCATCAGACCACAGCACATGGTTCCAGTAATCCATGTCCTTAGTCTGCTTGTTTTCAGCAAACTGTTTGTGGGCTTTCTTGTGCATCATCTTTAGAAGAGGCTTCCATCTTGGTCGACAGCCACTCAGAGGCTTACCTATGGTCTCAAGCAAGCACCCCCCCCCCCCGAGGGAGAGAGAGGGTTTGACAGAGAGAGAGAGGGGGGTTTTACAGAGAGAGACAGAGGGGGGGGGGGGTGACAGAGAGAGGGGGTGACAGAGAGAGAGAGGGGGTGACAGAGAGAGAGAGAGAGAGAGGGGGTGACAGAGAGAGAGGGGGTGACAGAGAGAGAGAGGGGGTGAAAGAGAGAGAGAGAGAGGGGTGACAGAGAGAGAGATAGAAAGAGAGGGCGGTGACAGAGAGTGAGGGGGGGTGACAGAGAGGGAGAGGGGGTGTTAGAGAGAGGGGGGTGACAGAGAGAGAGAGGGTTGACAGAGAGTGAGAGGGGGTGTTAGAGAGAGGGGGTGACAGAGAGAGAGAGGGGGGTGATATAGAGAGAGGGGGTGACAGAGAGAGAGAGAGAGAGGGGGAATGTGACAGAGAGAGAGAAGGGGTAACACAGAGAGAGAGGGGGTGACAGAGAGAGAGGGGTGACACGAAGAGAGAGGGGGTGACAGAGAGAAGGGGTGACAGGGAAAGAGAGGGGGTAATAGGGAGAGAGAGAGGGTGACAGACAGGGAGAGAGGGGGGGTGACAGGGAGAGAGGGGGGTGACAGGGAGAGAGAGGGGTCCCCTGGTTAGCTTGTCCAGGGAGTGGAGAGGAGGTTGAAGGTGCTGGTCGGCAGTAAGGGCTCCTCTGACAGCCTCAGTGCAATCCCCATCCCCCCTGCCCCTGGAGCCGGTTGGTGATGTCCCGGTCATGTGACCGCTGATCGGCCTCATGTGTGGGCAGAGACAGAGCTCTGGAGAGCCCACACTGACTGTTATACAAGCTGTACACTCACTACTTTACATTGTAGCAAAGTGTCATTTCTTCAGTTTTGTCACATGAAAAGATATACTAAAATATTTACAAAACTGTGAGGGGACTACTGTGAGATACTGTATATAATTTTAATAATTAAATTAATTAAGAGCTGTCTTTCAAAATATTTATATATAGGTGCAGGAACTCCTCCCTTCTGAGTCACCCCTTAACTCTGTCCCCTACCCACCCCCGAGCACCATTCCTTGGTTTCACCTCCCACCCACCTCCCAGTACCACCCCTTTTAGAGAATTAACGATAACAAGAAAGGCAATATAATAGATCTAGAAACAATGGACTCCCCAGTGACAATAGATCCACCCCTGCAACAATGGACTTCCAACATCCAGCATCAATAGACTCTCCAGCAGCATTATGCCCCTCCCTCAACAGTAGATCCCTCCCAGCAATGGTTCATTCCCTGCAACATGATACCCCACAAGCAACAACAGACTTCCCCAGAAACAATAGACCCTCTGCGCAAATAGATCCCCTCCAGCAGCAAATAGATCCCCTCCAGCAACAAATAGATCCCCTTCAGCAACACTATATTCCCCAGTAGCCAGCATAAATAGACCCTCCAGAAGCCAGCAACAAAGACCCCTCCCTCAACAATAAAATCCCTCCCAGTAACAACTGACCCACCAGCAGCAAAAGACCCACCCCAGCAACAATAAATCCCTATGAGCAACAGAAGACCTCCCCAGCAACAATAGACCCCCATCCTCTGCAGCAATATATTCCCTATTAGCCAGCATCAATAGACCCTCCAGCACACCCCAGCACCCCTTGCCATTACATACATTCAGTTCTGGAAGTGCTGGAACTGCGTTCCCCCGCGTTCCCGCTGAAAAAAAGCCCTGTTCCTACATTTATTTATCAATTCCAACCTTACAAAAGTACACTGCTTCTCAAACTGATGACACCAACTTAAGTTCATTGTGATATTTTTGGTATTACAGGCTAAGCACATCTCTTTCCTGTGATGGGACAAAGTGATTCTGCAAACCAAAATGCAGAAGGAAACTGAAAGATTAACACAGAAAAGCGAACAGATGAGAATAAATGCCCCTTGAGCTATTGTGAGTAAGGCTCTTAAGCAGGGCAAGTATTAGGCGATAATAGTACCCTCCCTAACTTATTTTTTAGGTTCACATTCTTCTGAAGTTACAGTAGCCTGATAAAGATCCACCCACTCTCCTACCACATATATTGATTATGTCACAGCTTTATTGGCAGGGGGTTTACCTTGCCAGCAAATTGGTATTTAATTTATGTCCTTCGTTTTTAGTTTAATGTCTGTCCTGAGCTTATGGTTAGGACAGATTTCAAAGCCATGTTATGTTGGATGCCCACAGTTCATCTGTGGCTGGCATACAGTAGGTTTGTTGTAGATGAAAAATCATTAGTATGTTTGATTTTATTATTGGAGTAAATGTTCCTTGAAAATCAATTACTTTGTGGCCTTGCCCTTCCATCTAGGAAAAATGGTGGTGTTGGTAATGGGGTGGGAAGTGTGAGGGTGGGGTGGGGCCTATTTGCTCTCAACGCAGGGGGTACCTTTTGTGTGGAGCACACTCATCAATGCCATGGACCAGGCGGCAGAGACTAGGAAGAATCTAACATTAGGGCAGTTCCCTGACTTAAAGATGAGCCTTCACTGTGTGCATTAATAAATGTACAGAGTTCCTCTAATGGGCCATACACACTATAAGATATTCTGAAGACTTTTTCCTTTAGATTTACCAAAACCATATAATATAAGGTCAAACCTAAACACTTTCAATTTGTATGCAATCTGGCAGGCCCTTGCACTACATAGAAAAGGTAAATCTGAAGGAAATCTACCAACAAAAGTTGGATAGTGTGTATCCAGCTTAAGATGTGTCTTGCCCCATGCCACTATACAGTGTAACTTTGTAGATGTTGCAAAAGGAGGGATGTGTCGAGCCTACTGCCACTCCACCAGTCTAGTGTACCTCTGTTTTTTCACTCCCAGTAACAATATAGGATCCCGCTGAGCACATAAAACAGACTTCATGTGTGCTCATTAACTCCTTCATCACGTACCTCGTGACCAGACCATAGACCTCTCTAATGTGGATTTGGATCCAGTTGCCATTGGATACCAGCCACTAGGGAGGGAGCCAGACATCGACCCCCTCACTACTGAAGGACATGTCACCTTACCAGATAAATGACTGATTTCTTGGTATCTCAAAGTTGTGCTTGGTTACTCTTAGCAGTGGCATTTCTCTTCTTTGTCTTGCTGAGTTAACCCTTATGTGACAATGTTACTTCATTACCCTTTTGTGCTTTACAGACTCTGGTTCTTCTGATATACCAGAACTCACACTAGAGATTGACCGATTATCGGCAAAGCCGATATATCAAGGGCCGATATGGACTTTCCCCGATATATTGGAATCGGCTTTTTTTTTTTACCAATATTGCAGATATTTTCCTAACGTCATTCCGTATGTTGCGTGCACATGTTCTGCCATCTAACACCGCCTCCCACGCCTGCGCGTCCCGTACATGACGCCATTTCACAGCGCGCACTGCACTTAAGACTGTCTCCCACAGCCTCGTGTTACAGCCAGCTGCAGTCTGGTCCGGTCACGCTGCCAGTCATCCATCCACCCACAGGCCCTGGCATCAGCCACCCACCACAACAGGATGCCAGCCCAGAGAGCAAGCAACCAGCTACCCAGATGACACCAAGCCAGCCACCCGCAGCCACCCGCAGCCAACCGCAGCCACCCGCCACCGCCTCCCACGCCTGCGCGTCCCGTACATGACGCCATTTCACAGCGCGCACTGCACTTAAGACTGTCTCCCACAGCCTCGTGTTACAGCCAGCTGCAGTCTGGTCCGGTCACGCTGCCAGCCATCCATCCACCCACAGGCCCTGGCATCAGCCACCCACCACAACAGGATGCCAGCCCAGAGAGCAAGCAACCAGCTACCCAGATGACACCAAGCCAGCCACCCGCAGCCACCCGCAGCCAACCGCAGCCACCCGCCACCGTGACCAGTGTTCCAGCAAGCCAGCAGCAGCTACCCGCCACAACAGGCCAGGGTGAGTGAGTGACACCAAGCCAGCCACCCACACAACAACAGGGTGACCCCCAAGCCAGCCCCCCCACCACAGTGTTCCTGCAAGCCAGCCACCCACCACAGTGTTCCTGCAAGCCAGCCACCCACCAAAGTGTTCCTGCAAGCCAGCCAGCCACTACAGTATTCCAGCAAGCCAGCCACCCACCACAGTTTTCCTGCAAGCCAGCCAGCCACCACAGTGTTCCTGCAAGCAAGCCACCCATAACAGGCTGACACCAAGCAAGCCAACCAGGCACCACAAAGACTGTTCCTGCAAGCCAGCCACCCACCACAATGTTCCTGCAAGCCAGCCACCCATAAGGGTGACACCAATCCAGCCAGCCACCACAGTGTTTCTGCAAGCCAGCCACCCATAACAGGCTGACACCAAGCAAGCCAACCAGGCACCACAGAGACGGTTCCTGCAAGCCAGCCACCCACCCACCACAGTGTTACTACAAGCCAGCCACCCATAAGAGGGTGACACCAATCCAGCCAGCCACTCATAAGAGGGGGACACCAATCCAGCCAGCCACCACAGTGTTCCTGCAAGCCAGCCACCCACTACAGTGTTCGTGAAAGCCAGCCAGCCAGCCAGCCACCCCAGTATTCCTGCAAGCCAGCCACTCATAAGAGGGTGACACCAATCCAGCCAGCCACCACAGTGTTCCTGCAAGCCAGCCACCCACCACAGTGTTCCTGCAAGCCAGCCACCCACCAAAGTTTTCCTGCAAGCCAGCCAGCCACTACAGTATTCCAGCAAGCCAGCCACCCACCACAGTTTTCCTGCAAGCCAGCCAGCCACCACAGTGTTCCTGCAAGCAAGCCACCCATAACAGGCTGACACCAAGCAAGCCAACCAGGCACCACAGAGACTGTTCCTGCAAGCCAGCCACCCACCACAATGTTCCTGCAAGCCAGCCACCCATAAGGGTTACACCAATCCAGCCAGCCACCACAGTGTTTCTGCAAGCCAGCCACCCATAACAGGCTGACACCAAGCAAGCCAACCAGGCACCACAGAGACGGTTCCTGCAAGCCAGCCACCCACCCACCACAGTGTTACTACAAGCCAGCCACCCATAAGAGGGTGACACCAATCCAGCCAGCCACCACAGTGTTCCTGCAAGCCAGCCACCCATAAGAGGGTGACACCAATCCAGCCAGCCACCACAGGATTCCTGCAAGCCAGCCACTCATAAGAGGGTGACACCAATCCAGCCAGCCAACAACAGTATTCCTGCAAGCCAGCCACTCATAAGAGGGTGACACCAATCCAGCCAGCCACCACAGTGTTCCTGCAAGCCAGCCACCCACTACAGTGTTTGTGAAAGCCAGCCAGCCAGCCACCCCAGTGTTCCTGCAAGCCAGCCACCCATAACAGGCTGACACCAAGCAAGCCAACCAGGCACTAGGGATGATCGAACGGTTCGGGTCCACCATCGGTTCGGCCAGGAAAATTGGGTGTTCGAGGTTCGGCCGAATTTAGAACTTTTTGCCCAAAAAGTTCGGAATTCGGCAACCAGAACCGACCAAAATGCAATGCTTCAGGAAATGGGCTTTAAAAGCTCGTGATTGGACCAGAACCATTAGCAAAAGCCAATTGAGGGGGCAGGAGAATGCTAGGAATGTGATTGGAGTGACTAGGAGGTCCCTAGACCAATCATTAGTGAATACGCCCCCCAGTATATAAGCCATATTCCTAGCATTGTTATACTGGACATGGAAGAGAGTGGAAGCAGTTCTGGTAATTTTACTTTAAAAGTGTCATTTAGCTATTTATTAGTGTGAGGAAAGGGATATCTAGTGTAGTTAGAGTGCTCCTTTACACTTAAGTTAGCTTCAAAAATTTAGTTTCTGTAGGGAAAGTGTTAAGTGTCAGGGGACCGTAGTGTAGTGTAGGGTTAACTGGCAGTGACTGCTATGGCAGGGTGACAAAACCCTTCCATAGCAGGGTGACCGCTATAGAGAAATGATCATTTCTCTGAATTGCTTCGGCACACCCATATGGCTTCTCACCAGTCAAGCATTTTTTATGCTGCAGGGGCTGCCACTGCCAGTGCTTTTTTGAGGACATGTTTGATGTCAGACATGACATCTGAACATGTGTATAGGGGCTATATATACACATATATGTCTGTATATATACCCCTAGACATATATAGGTGTAATAGTAGCAGAAATAAATGCTTGCGCTAATGAAATCATTTACAGTAATATATTTCTGCTACTATCACACCTATATATGTCTAGGTGTGTATATAAATATATGGATGTGTGTATATATACCACTATACACAAGTTCACTATACCACTATACGCAAGCCAGCCACCCACCATAGTGTTCCTGCAAGCCAGCCACCCATCATAGGTTGACACCAATCCAGCCAGCCACCACAGTGTTCCTGCAAGCCAGCCACCCATAAGAGGGTGACACCAATCCAGCAACCCTCCACAGTGTTCCTGCAAGCCAGCCACCCATAACAGGCTGACACCAAGCAAGCCAACTAGGCACCACAGGGATTGTTCCTGCAAGCCAGCCAGCCACCACAGTGTTCCTGCAAGCCAGCCACCTATAACAGGCGGACACCAAGCAAGTCAACCAGGCACCACAGAGACTGTTCCTGGCTGCAAGCCAGCCACCCAACACAGTGTTCCTGCAAGCCAGCCACCCATAAGTGGGTGACACCAATCCAGGCAGCCACCACAGTGTCCCTGCATACCAGCCACTCATAACAGGCTGACACCAAGTAAGCCAACCAGGCACCACAGAGACTGTTCCTGCAAGCCAGCCACCCACCACAGTGTTCCTGCAAGTCAGCCATCCATAACAGGCTGACACCAAGCAAGCCAACCAGGCATCACAGAGACTGTTCCTGGCTGCAAGCCAGCCACCCACTCACCACAGTGTTCCTGTAAGCCAGCCACCCATAACAGGCTGACATCATCCCAGCCAGCCACCACAGTGGTCCTGCAAGCAAGCCATCCATAACAGGCTGACACCAATCCAGCCAGCCACCACAGTGTTCCTGCAAGCCAGCCAGCCACCCATAAGAGGATGACACCAATCTAGCCAGCCACTACAGTGTTCCTGCAAGCCAGTCACCCATAAGAGGGTGACACCAATCCAGCCAGCCACCACAGTGTTCCTGCAAGCCAGCCACCCATAACAGGCTGACACCAATCCAGCCAGCCACCACAGTGTTCCTGCAAGCCAGCCATCCATAACAGGCTGACACCAATTCAGCCAGCCACCACAGTGTTCCTGCAAGCCAGCCACCTATGACAGGCTGACACCAAACAAGCCAACCAGACACCACAGAGACTGTTCCTGGCTGCAAGCCAGCCACCCACCACCACAGTGTTCCTGCAAGCCAGTCACCCATAAGAGGGTGACACCAATCCAGCCAGCCACCACAGTGTTCCTGCAAGCCAGCCACCCAGAATAGGCTGACACCAATCCAGCCAGCCACCACAGTATTACTGCAAACCAGCCACCCATAACAGGCTGACACCAATTTAGCCAGCCACCACAGTGTTCCTGAAGCCAGCCACCCATAAGAGGGTGACACCAATCCAGCCAGCCACCACAGTTTTCCTGCAAGCCAGCCACCCATAACAGGCTGAAACCAATCCATCCAGCCACCACAATGTTCCTGCAAGCCAGCCACCCATAACAGGCTGACACCAATCCAGCTAGCCACCACAGTGTTCCTGCAAATCAGCCACCCATAACAGGCTGACACCAATCCAGCCAGCCACCACAGTATTCCTGCAAGCCAGCCACCCATAATAGGGTGACACCAAGCAAGTCACCCACCACAGTGTTCCTGCAAGCCAGCCACCCATAAGAGGGTGACACCAATCCAGCCAGCCACCACAGTGTTCAAGCAAGCCAGCCACCCATAACAGGCTGATACCAAGCCATTCAACCAGCCACCACAGACTGTTCCTGAAAGCCAGCCACCAATAACAAGGTGACACCAGTCACCAAGCCAGCCAGCCACCCATACATAACAGGGTGACACCACCAAGCCAGCCAACCAGCCACCACACCACAGACTGTTCCTGAAAGCCAGCCACCAATAACAAGTTGACACCAGTCACCAAGCCAGCCAGCCACCCATAACAGGGTGACACCAAGACAGCCAGCCAGTGCCACCACAGTGTTCCTGCAAGCCAGCCACCCAGAACAGGGTGACACCAAGCCAGCCATACTGCCAGGCATCAGCCACCACCAACCCACAACAGGGTGCCAGTGCCAGCATCAGCAGCAACTTCAGCTTTAGCAAGCCATTTCTTTAATCTATTTTGTGTCTTTCAAGTTTAAATGGAGATGGATGAGGAGAGAAAGAGTAAAAGTGTGGTCTGGGACTATTTCTCGTCTCAACCATCTCCAGGAAAAGCAGCAGTGTGCCACACATGTACAAGCAACATAAGCATGGGATCATGGGTTCAGTAACTGCAAAAAACAAAAATACCTCAAATCTTTGGGCCCATCTAAGAGTTCATCATATTGAATTGTATCATGCAGCACAGAAAAAACAAAATGAATATCAATGTGATTTTGAAATACCTCCTCCACTATCCCAGGCAACACTAAGAGATATGTTTGTGAAAAAAAACAGATGTCACTGTCTAGATTCAGATGGAAGATCCCAACTGCTGGACAGAGTAATCACAGAGATGATTGTCACTGATAACCAGCCATTTACAATGGTGTCTGACTCAGGATTTAAGCGGTTGATGTCCATGCTTGAGCCAAGCTACACACTGTAGAGTGAGAAGTATTATCAAACCAAAATGCTGGCAAAGCTACACCAAAAGGTAGTTGACAAAGTAAAGGCTATGCTGCAACCAGAGAATGCTGGCAACTGGCTCTCATTTATGACGGACTACTGGTCACAAAAAGAGTCCGAGTCACTACTCATTCTTACATGCCACTTCATTGACAGCGGATGGACAAGAATGAAATTGGTGTTAAATACAAAAGTGATGCAAGGATCCCACACAGCTGAGTACAGTAGAGAAATGTTTCTAGGCATGCTTGAAGAATGGGGAATCAACAAACAGAGTGATGCTTGTGCAACTTAGAGACAGTGGAGCAAACATGCCTAAAGGAGTGAGGCTTGCTGATACGTCAGACCTGTGTGTCATCATGGCAACCAACTTTCAAATGATGGTCTGTCACGCTAAAGAGCTTTGCTTGATATATGTTTTGAGAAGCATGAAGAGATGTTGTGCTTGCAAGTCTTTTGAATCCTCGATACAAGAACCATGCTTTCTCTTCTGATGATGTATTGGCTAAGGCGAAACAATGGCTGACAGAAGACATACATGGAGTTGCACGAGGTTCCTGCCTACAGAAAAGTCCAGAACACTACTTTTATGAAGAGCAGCATGCTGAAAAAAAAAAGACAAATGTCCAAAAATACGTCAACAAACAAGAGAATCTGCTTCTTCGTCGTCTAATTGATCAGGACATTTTCTGTGTTTTATTGGGGCCTCATGCGGAGGATTCAATTTCTTCTGAATCTGCAATGATGAGCCTGGATAATGAACTTCATCTCTATTTGAAAAAAGCCATAATTGACAGAAGAAGTCATACTCTTCGGTGGTGGAGAGAAAATGAGGCACGCTACAAAAGACTTGCTTCCCATGCTAGAAGATATCTCTCTCTCTCTCTGTTCTCTGTCCTCCACTCCTGAGCATGTTTGTGAAGTTATAGCATTGTTTGAACAAAACAGAAGGCATTTAACAGGTGACCATGAACATGCTGAAATGTTCCACTTTCTGAATTATAATATTTTTTTACTTAACTGAGAGTATTGAAAAGAGTAGTGTCCACTCTACTCCACTCCACTCCAATCCACTGTCTAGCTGTTGCCTAGCTTTTTTCTAGTAGTTTTGCACTGACTGCTGTAGTTGCAGTGAGTGCCCTACTGCAGAGGTAGTCAGCTGAGTGACTCCAATCCAATCCACTGTCTAGCTGTTGCCTAGCTTTTTTCTAGCAGTTTTGCACTGACTGAACTGCATTAGTTGCAGTCAGTGCCTTACTGCAGAGGGTAGTCCTCCACTGACACCAGTCCAGTCCAATCAACTGTGACATTGTGTAGCTGTTGCCTTGCTCTTTTTGTAGCAGTTTTGCACTGACTTCACTGCATTAGTTGCAGTCAGTGCCTAACTGCAGAGTGTAGTAGTCCTCCACTGACTCCAGTCCAGTCCAATCCACTGTGACATTGTGTAGCTGTTGCCTAGCTTTTTTCTAGCAGTTTTGCACTGACTGCACTGCATTAGTTGCAGTCAGTGCCTTACTCCAGTCCAGTCCAATCCACTGTGACATTGTGTAGCTCTTGCCTTGCTCTTTTTGTAGCAGTTTTGCACTGACTGCACTGCATTAGTTGCAGTCAGTGCCTTACTGCAGAGTGTAGTCCTCCACTGACTCCAGTCCAGTCCAATCCACTGTGACATTGTGTAGCTGTTACCTAGCTTTTTTCTAGAAGTTTTGCACTGACTGCACTGCATTAGTGGCAGTCAGTGCCTTACTACAGACGGTAGCAGTCCTCCACTGACTCCAGTCCAGTCCAATCCACTGTGACATTGTGTAGCTGTTGCCTTGCTTTTTTTCTAGCAGTTTTTCACTGACTGCACTGCATTAGTTGCAGTCAGTGCCTTACTGCAGAGGTGGTCCTCTTCCACTGACTCCAGTCCATCCAATCCACTGTGTATGTATATTTTGTGTAGCTGTTGTTGTTGCCTAGCTTTTTTCTAGCTGTTTTGCTCTGACTGCACTGCAGTAACATATTGCAGTGTGTGAGTCCACTACTGCAGCACTTTTATCATAACATTGCTGCAGTAGTGGACTCACACACTGCAATATTTTACTGCAGTGCAGTCAGTTTTATGCATTAATGCACAATCAGGATGTGAAATGCAAAGCAAATGTCCCTGGAATTGAAGTTTTCATATCAGTTTTTATGCAGTTAAGGTGTGAAGAACGAGCACTTAATGTTAAAAATGTTAATAAATAAAGATTAACATGTTTATTATGAGATTTCTGTCGTATTTTGTGTTTTTTTTGGGTAATTTTTACATGTGTGAAAATATCGGCCAATATCGGTATCGGCAACGAAAAAACGATATTGGTCGATCAATAACTCACACCCCTGAAAAACTTCAGACCAGGGCTCATAACAGTTATTGTAACTTTACGGAAAAGGTTGTGGCATACAGTTCAATATGAACAACGTCTTTCCCCTAATCCTAACCATTGCGGTGTGACCGCCCAGGCATACCTCTTTGAGACGAGCATTCATTATGGCATTATCCATGGCGTGGATGTCTCAAAAAGTTTTAATGTCTTTAGCAGCAGTCCTGATTCCATGGAAAAAACAGAGCCAACCAGTTCAGCCAGGAAGATCTGGATCTGAAACCTCAGCATTTCCACTTTTTATAGCACAGGTGGGCTGGCTAAGAACACAAAAGCCAAGGAACAGAGTTCAAGAGTTAACACCTTCCCCCAGCCTGGGCCGGCCGCTAACCCAACACAGTTGACACTGCCTACAAGTGCATAAGGGGCATTCCACACAGTTGGTCAGATTATTGGTTATGTCTATATTTCTTGCCAGTCATAATGACAGGTGCAGCAATTACCAGTGACTGTTTTTTTATCTCCTTAAATCCAGATAGATGAAATGTGATCCACATTGATAGAAACTTTTTTTATGAATTTTGCAAATTACTGCACACAGGAACCTCCATATAGATTCTCCCATATAAAAATCCTTGCATTAACGCAGTTCCCTGACTTAGGGATGAGCCTTCACTGTGTGCAATAATAAACGTACAGAGTTCCGTTAAGAAGGATCTTGTCCCATGTCCCTACATGATGTAACTTGGTAGATTTTGCATAAGGAGGAACATTTTGAGCCTATGCTCCCTCCACCAGTCTAGCGTACCTCTGTTATTTCACTCCCAGTAACAAAATAGGATCCTGCTAAGCACATAAAGTGGACCTCATGTGTGCTTATTAACTCCTTCCTCATGTACCTCAATTTTTCAACCTTCCACAACTCAATTATTCATTTTCGATAGAATTATCTCCCAAGCTTTGCTTCATGCATTGTCTTTGAAAAAAGAAAGCCTAAAATTAATTTAGCAACACCCTAGTTCAGAGCAGGCTGCGAGGGAAAATTAGCTTATCTCCTCTGCAGTGGAGCAGTGTTTAACCACTTTAAGACCAGAAGGATTTGCCCCCTTAATGGCCAGGCCCTATTC
Source organism: Pelophylax lessonae (assembly GCF_965119305.1). NCBI lineage: Eukaryota > Metazoa > Chordata > Amphibia > Anura > Ranidae > Pelophylax > Pelophylax lessonae. The sequence continues at coordinate 581,541,766 of NC_138771.1, forward strand.
TGCGATTTGGCACTGTGTTATTTTAACGGACAATTGCGCGGCCCTGCGACTCTGTACCCAAACAAAAATAAGCATCCTTTTTTACATCCTATTTCTCAGAAATAGAGCTTTCTTTTGGTGGTATTTGATCACGTTAGCGATTTTTATTCTTTGCACTATAAACAAAAAAATAGCAACAATTTTTAAAAACTAAATACTTTTACAGTTTCTGCTATATGACACTCTCAAGAAAAAATTTTCAAAATCAAAATTTTTTAACATTTTAGGCCAATTTGTTTTGTGCTACATATATTTGGTAAAAAAAATCGCAATAAGCGTATTTTGATTGGTTTGCGCAAAAAAGATTTATGTCATTTTTACTAGTAATGGCGGCGATCTGCAATTTTTTGCGGGACTGCGACATTGTGGTGGACAGATCGGACCCCTAACTGACATTTTTTACACTTTTGGGGGTACCACTGACATTACTACAGTAATCAGTGCTAAAAATATGCACTGGTACTGTAATAATGACACTGGCAGGGAAGGGGCTAACAGTAGAGGTGATCAAGGGGTTAAATGTGACCCTAGGGGAGTGATTCTAACTGTTGGGGGGGTGTGGCTTCTGAGATGATCACAGAGACATATGACCCTATATAGCAGGATCACATGAGCTCTTTGATAATTTCAGGGAGAAGGACGGTCGGCTGTGTTTACAACAGCCAACTGTCCTTCTCTCTCTGCGGCTAGCGATCGCAGGTGTCAGGCGGCAATCGGAGATGCCTGACACACGCATCGGCTTCCCTGCTGATGATCGGGGGAGGGAGCGCGCTGTCAGCGGCGCGCGCTCCCCCCCCCTAGCTCCTCCCAGGCAAGCGACTTAGATCTACATCATTTTGCCTGTACGAGCCAGCCTGCCGCAGTAAATATACAGGAGCTGGTCGGAAACTGTTTAATTGCTTAGGGATGCTCAGTGTTTCCCAGGCTGCTGTTATGCTATCTTCTAGAGGCTTCTAGAATCATAGTGGGAGGAAGAGCAGATAAGGCACACTGGATATTTATGGAACTCCAGCTAATCCCTGGGGAGGTGCACCTGAAAGGTGGAGGGGGGGGGGGTCTAGAAATGGTCTGAAGCATGGGCAGCAAAGGCAGTTTTCATGGACCCAGTCCTGCAGGAGGAAAACCCCTGTGCAGGGGCTCTGCCACTGCGACAGGAGTGCTAGCAAAGCCTTTGTGAAGACACCATGGTCCAAAATAGGCTTAGCTGAGGAACCTATTCGCAGATCCATTGTCCTGGGATAAAGTTGCGTCAGGAGTAGAGTTGACCGAACACCTGGATGTCCGGGTTCGGCGGGTTCAAGTCAAAAGTCTCTGAGCTTTTCCCATCCACCCAGAGAGTCCACAGGATCAAATCCCTTGAGGACAGTCTCAAGAGGATTCTGGTGAACACGTTCCCCGACTCCCGTAGGGTGCAGGGGCGGGGACAACCTACCATGGATTCTACTGCTGGTCACGAGAGGAGCGTTGGAGAAGGCGTGCGGTTGACGGATGCCTTTCAGGCTTTTTTTAGTCCTCACTGCCCAGGCCTCTCAGCTGCCACATCGCATCAACAGCGTCTGCATCACATGGTGGACGATCACGTCAGGGCACAAAGTGACACAGAGGGTTTATCATGTGACGAAGCCGATCCACTGGCATACTGGGTCTTAAGATTAGACCACTGGCCAGAACTGGCCCAGTATGCCATGGAGTTGTTGGCCTGCCTTGCTTCCAGTGTCCTATCAGAACGGGCATTCAGCGCAGCAGGAGGATTTGTCACAGACCCTCGAACGAGACTCTCCACCGACTCAGTCGACCGTTTGACATTCATTAAAATGTCAGTGAACCGGACTTAACCTGAACTTTGCCCCGATCCCGAACCCCATTTAAGTCAACTTTTGAGCACTAAAATGCCTCTAAAACAAACATGGAAAGGGCTAGAGGGCTGCAAATGGCAGCAAAATGTTCTTAAGAGCATGGCAAGTGCTCTGCAAACAAAAGCGGATAGGGAAATAACTTAAAATAACATAATAAACAGAAAAATAAAAAATAATCATCTTGAATTATGTAGGAGGAGGACAAGGCACATATGGAGTAGAAGGTTGAGGTGGCGGTGGATATGGCGGTGTAGGTGGAAGCGGCGGCGGCAGTGGAGGAGGAGGCCCATATGGAGTAGGAGGTTGAGGTGGCGGTGGATGTGGCGGTGTAGGTGGAAGCGGTGGTGGAGGAGGATGAGGTAGCCAACACTGGTTTTTGTTTATTTCTTTTTAAATTAGGGTACACCCCAAAAGAGTGAGAAAGATCAAAAGTACAACAATGGCTGGGAAAGGCCGGTATACATGTCTATTCTGCACAGGGTACGGACAAGTCCTGTGGGATTCATGCCTGGTTCATTTTAATGAACGTGAGCTTGTCCACATTGGCTCTGGACAGGCAGCTGCGCTTGTCTGTGATAACGCCCCCAGCTGTGCTAAATACACGTTCAGGTAATACACTGGCTGCAGGGCAGGCCAGAACCTCCAAGGTGTAAAGGGCAAGCTCAGGCCATGTGCCCAATTTGGAGACCCAGAAGTTGAATGGGGCAGACCCGTCATTCAGTACGTGTATAGTACGTAAGGAATGGTAAGGAACTGTATATGGTATATGGTAAGGAACGGTAATGCGGCGGGGGGGCTTTTTTTCCCCCTTCTGGGTTGAGTCTGGCCTTGGAAAAGGTATGTGTCCCTGGTTGTGGGCCGGGCTCTCCCAAAGCTGTCTATGTTCTGAGGCCTTCTGGTAGGGACGGGGCTGCACTGGTCTTGCCAGGGACCGGGATTCTGAAAAGCCTGTGGTGTATGTGCCCCTGGAGTGGCCGTCCAGGGGTGCCATAATTCACGGTGGATGGCAATACTATGAGTATGGCACCAAGGACACTGCACTTCCTACACACATTTTTCACACCTGCCTCTAGGGCCGGGCCCTTTGGTCAGGAGTCAGGACCAGAGGAATTTTTTATTCCTGGCCGAAGGGCCTGCCATAGTATTGCAACGTGGCACTAACCTTGCATTTCTCCACTATCCCTTTGCCCACATGTATGTGTTTTGTGTCTCACGTTTTGTGTTTTTTATTTTGGCGGTACGCTTTATTTTGCACAGCGTGATTAGTAGGGTGTAGGTCCTTGGGCCTGTCCCTGAAAGTCTTGGGAGGGGGTGGAAATGGCCTTCTGGCTTGGTTCACCGTCTCTCATGGTGTCTCTCTAGGAGTCCCACCTAGTACTTGGGGTGGTCTGTTTCAGCAGACATCCTAAAGAACGGGGCTGCCTGGTTTCGGCCAGTTTAGCCGGTGTAAGTACCCCAGCCCCTGTCAGGAGCCTTGTGCCCCGGGGGATCAGGGTCAAGGACCATGTGTACACCCTGTGCACTTTTTGTGTTTCACTTTTTTGGTGTGCACTTTTTCATGCATCCACCGGGTGATAGTCTGAGTGTGTTTACACACCAGGGGCTTAAAAAAAAAAACTGCTCGTGGTCCTGGTTGTTGTGGTGTGCCGATAAAGCTTTTCCACATTTCATACATGCTAACCCTTCCTTATGAGGTGCTGGCGGTGCCCTGGCTGCATTGGCGACCTCCTCCTCTGCCTTTGCCTTGTGCTTCCACTGTGCCCCCGCTGTCAGGTGGGAATGCCATCAGCATCCCTTCTCTACCTTTTGCCTAAGATCAAGTGTAGTATCTGTTGTTATCAGTTATCTGGGTGCCACCCTGCTGTGAACATGGTTCCTCCTCCTCCATCTCCTCCTCATCCTCCACCTCGTCATCCTCCAGAACTGTGCCCTTGCTTGAAAATTTTGTACCTGGCATTTGTGGGTGCAGTAACCCACCCTCGGAGATCAAGTGTAGTATCTGTTGTTATCAGTTATCTGGGTGCCACCCTGCTGTGAACATGGTTCCTCCTCCTCCATCTCCTCCTCATCCTCCACCTCGTCATCCTCCAGAACTGTGCCCTTGCTTGACAATTGTGTACCTGGCGTTTGTGGGTGCAGGAACCCACCCTCGTAGATCAAGTGTAGTATCTGTTGTTATCAGTTATCTGGGTGCCACCCTGCTGTGAACATGGTTCCCCCTCCTCCATCTCCTCCTCCTCCTCATCCTCCACCTCGACATCCTCCAGAACTGTGCCCTTGCTGGACAATTGTGTACCTGGCGTTTGTGGGTGCAGGAACCCACCCTCAGAGCCACTTGTGAATGACTGCCCTAAAAGCCTTGGAAATTATCACTGCTCTGGATGCGGAGACGGTAGAGGATGAGGAAGCGGAGTAGAAGGAGTTAGCAACAGGAGGCAAACTGAAGCGTCCTGCAATCCTCGGTGGTGGAAGGAAATGCGCCAAACAAATTGAAAGGGTCTATCTCACAGTAACATAATCAGTAAACACTGTAAAATTATTAATGTTCCCCTAAATTGGTGTTTATTGAATAGCAGAATAGAACAAAAGTATCCAAAGGGTGTATCTCACACGTACAGATACAGACTAAGCCGCAATTTAATATCTTTCTGTCCCCTACATGGGTGTTTATTGAATAGCAGAATAGAACAACAGTATCTAAAAGGGTGTATCGCACACGTACAGATACAGACTAAGCTGCAATTTAATATCTTTCTGTCCCGTAAATGGGCGTTTATTGAATAGCAGAATAGAACAACAGTATCTAAAAGGGTGTATCTCACATGTACAGATACAGACTAAGCCGCAATTTAATATCTTTCTGTCCCCTAAATGGGTGTTTATTGAATAGCAGAATACAAAAACAGTATCCAAAGGGTGTATCTCACACGTACAGATACAGACTAAGCCGCAATTTAATATCTTTCTGTCCCCTAAATGGGTGTTTATTGAATAGCAGAATACAACAACAGTATCCAAAGGGTGTATCTCACACGTACAGATACAGACTAAGCCGCAATTTAATATCTTTCTGTCCCCTGCATGGGTGTTTATTGAATAGCAGAATAGAACAACAGTATCTAAAAGGTTGTATCTCACACGAACAGATACAGACTAAGCCGCAATGTAATATCTTTCTGTCCCCTACATGGGTGTTTATTGAATAGCAGAATAGAACAACAGTATCTAAAAGGGTGTATCTCACACGTACAGATGCAGACTAGGCCGCAATTTAATTTTTTTCCCCTAAATGGGTGTTTATTGAATAGCGGAATAGAACAACAGTATACAAAGGGTGTATCTCATACGTACAGATACAGATTAGGCCGCAATGTAATATTTTTTCCCCTAAATGGGTGTTTATTGAATAGTGGAATAGAACAACAGTATAGAAAGTAAAATATGCAGACTAGCCCGCAATTTATTTTTTTCCCCCTAAATGTTTTTTTTTGCAATGCGCAATACAACAGTATGCAATGGGTGTATCTCACTGTACCATATGCAGACAGGGCCGCAATTTACTTTTTCTCACCTAAATGGGTTTTCATTGCAAAGCAGAATAAAACAGTATGCAATGGGTGTATCTCACTGTAACATATGCAGCCTAGGCCGCAATTAACTTTTCCCCCCCCTAAATGGGTTTTTATTGCAATGTGCAACACAACAGTATGCAATGGGTGTATCTCACTGTAATATATGCAGACAGGGCCGTAATGAACCTTTTTTTCCACTAAATGGGTTTTTATTGCAATGCGCAACACAACAGTATGCAATGGGTGTATGTCACTGTAACATATGCAGACAGGGCCACAATTAACTTTTTTTTCCCCTAAATGGGTTTTTTTATTGCAAAGCGGAATACAACAGTATGCAATGGGTGTATCTCACTGTAACATATGCAGCCTATGCCGCAATTAACTTTTTTTTCCCCTTAAATGGTTTTTTTTTTATTGCAAAGCGCAATACAACAGTATGCAATGGGTGTATGTCACTGTAACATATGCAGACAGGGCCACAATCAACTTTTTTTTGCCCTTAAATGTTTTTTTTTATTGCAAAGCACAATACAACAGTATGCAATGGGTGTATCTCACTGTAAGATATGCAGACAGGGCCGCAATCAACTTTTTTTGCCCCTAAATAGGTTTTTTGTATTGCAAAGCGCAATACAACAGTATGCAATGGGTGTATGCCACTGTAACATATGCAGACAGGGCCGCAATTCAATTAACTTTTTTTGCCCCTAAATGTTTTTTTTTTATTGCAAAGCGCAATACAACAGTATGCAATGGGTGCATTTCACTGTAACATATGCAGACAGGGCTGCAATCAACTTTTTTTGCACCTAAATGGGTTTTTTTTTTTTATTGCAAAGTGCAATACAACAGTATGCAATGGGTGCATTTCACTGTAACATATGCAGACAGGGCCGCAATTAAATTTTTTTTCCCCTAAATGGGTTTTTATTGCAAAGCGTAATACAACAACAGTATGCAATGGGTGTATCGCACTGTAACGTATGAATGAAAAACTGAAAAATAATTGTCCCCTTAATTGGTGCTTGTTGAATAGCAGATTTGAAATGCAGTTTCTGTCTAAACACTGTAAGTCACAGTAAAATATGAAGGAAAAATGTTTTTTTCTTTTTTAAATGTAGATTAAGCAGACACATATGCCCTCAGCTTGCAGTAAATGGCCGCTACACACCGCACGCCTAACAGGTTGGATACTGTTGTTGTTCTATTCCGCTATTGAATAAAAAAAAAACCCATTTGAATGAAAAACTGAAAAATATTTTTTTTTCCCAAAATACTGAAAAATAATTATTTTCCCCTTACATTTTTGACTCTACAGTAATCTCCTATCTCTCCCTCAGCAAAGGTATCAGGAACCTCTCCCTAGTATAGTTTGAGCAGAGGCACTATGTGACTCCAGCTTATATGGACTCTGGGTCACATGCTGCACTGGCCAATCACAGCCATGCCATTAGTAGGCATGGCTGTGATGGCTTCTAGGGCACACTAGTTAAACGCTTGCTGATTGTCTGCCTTGCACCTTTTGAAACCGCGCCATTAAAACCGCGCCAAAACATCAAATAACGTTACCGAACAACGGACAGTACCCGCATATACAGTGAAATGTTCTGGTTCGGTCCGGGTACCGAATACCCAAAAGTCCGGTACGAACCTGAACAATCCGGGTTCGCTCAACCCTAGTCAGGAGGAAGCTCACAGGAGAGAGCCAGGAGGAAGTTGGTGGGAAGGAGTCTCACTGTCCTGCAGTGGTGTGAGCCTACATCTCCCCCAATAGGAAGAGCCTGTGGATATTGGCAGGAGGCAACCGGTGATCCCGTGGCTATGTGAATGACTCCCAATGCTGAGAAGTCACAGTGTGTAGCATTCAGCCTCCCAAGGAAGGAAAAGTCACCAGCAGCTTTAGTTACCTCTGGGACATTCAGCAGTTTGGGAAGTGCAACCAGAACTGCAGCTAGCAGTATGTAAAGTACAGCTAGAAGTTGAGGAGTCCTCAAGTTGTTCAGTCGCGGTTCATCTCATGCTCCCTATCCCTTTCCAAGTTTCTGCTTAAAAAAAACCCTAAAAAGAACCCCTAGACTGTTTTCCAAGCCAGTGGAAGAATTAAGAAAATGCTGTATTTGCTCTAAAGAGGGAAAGAGGATCAAATTCACCAGCGGCTCTACAGCAGAAGACAGCAGAAATACTGGATCCAGTATACAAATACATGAATTACATTTTTTTTGGAAGGGATTACATAGCCTACACTTACATATATCTGTCCAGCATGCTGCCTATTTATCCCAAGTTTCAAAGGATCCACAGTGATAAATGTAATCCTGAGGAATCTGCAGGCCATAGTTTGCACAACACTTTCACTTGCAATTAAATATAATTCATTGAATACTGTTTTCTATTTGCATGTCTTCTCTGAATCCATCTGAAAGACTGAGCCCTGAGAGATTCTTATTCCTGAGGTTCCTAAAAGACTCATAAATGTGCAACACCATCAAAACCCCGTTATGTGACAATAGAGCTTCCCACTGATTGGCTGATTTATTTATCCCTCCTGGTAGAATTCATCACTTTTCTCCTACGGAGTTCTTGTTCTGATCTTTGAATGGTGATATGGTCAGGAAAAACAGACTGCCTTGCAAAAATCAGGGCATTTTAAGGACAGGCTGGTCTATCTAGCAATGTGATTCCAACTATACAGTACAAAAAACAAAACTGAGATTCTGCATTTTTTTGATGCCACCCTTCACTGGTAAGAGAGCAGTGGGTTTATTAGCAGTGCTTCTCACGTCTCTATAGGAAAAGCTGAGTTGCCAGCTTGTGAGATGTTTTTTTTTTTTGTCTTTTCCATGTATCTTTTCGAGTTAGGGTTTCCATGAAAAAAATGCTATACTTGTATCCTGTGTAGGAAAAAAAAAGATTGTTATTTTCTAGGAGCGCTATCAGAACTTCCACCAAGGGATTCAATTACAACTCACAAATCCGAGTTTGTAGCATTGAGGTTCAGTGACTCTGTGAGTCAGTATTCAATCCCAAACTATCTCTCTTGCATAACAAATCAGCTAACTACAAAATATGCAAATGGTGGGGAAATGTACATGAGCTTGGATGTCAGCTCTTGTAAAGAGTTAGCTGAATGTTCTCCCTGCTTTAGTGATTTGTATTTTTTTTTTCTTGACTAAGGCTTTGAAGCACTTTTCTGATCTTCCTCTAATCCAATGCCTTTGACCCATCACTATGAGCTTGGCCTTTTGGTTAGTTGTTAGGGAAAGTGGTGTATGTGCCCCTGGGGTGCTGTAAATCTCACAGGTGGGGACTCTCACTCTGAGCTTTCTTGGCACCAAGAACACTGCACCATCAAACTTTTTTCACACCTGCCTCTAGGGCTGGGACCAGAGGATTTTTGTTTCCTGGCTGAAGGGCCTGCAAATAGTATTGTACTATAGCACTTCCCAACTTTTTTTTGTTTGTTTTTTTGTTTGTGTTTTTTTACTTACTGTGATTAGTAAGGCTCCTTTCACATGGCCGCTCCGTGTGAAAGGTCCGCTGCGGGACTTTTTTTTTTCCACAGAGCGGATGACATTTCTGTCATCCGCTCCGTGTGCCCGCATATCATCCCATCTGTTTGCGGATGATATGCGGACATAATGTAAGTATATGGCACTGCGGATGTCAGCGGATGACACCGCTGACATCCGTGTTTCCTTCCTTTCCGTTTTTTACACGGAAGGAAAAATGGGGTTCTGTTCCATTCGTAAAAACGGAACAGAACTGACAGGAGGAAAATCGGGTGTCAGCGGATGGTATTCCGCTGACACCCACAGTGCCATTCACTTACATTATGTCCGCAAATCATCCGCAAACGGATTGGATGATTTGCGGACACACGGAGCGGCCGTGTGAAAGGACCCTAAGGTGTTGGTCCTTGGGCCTTCCCTGAAAGTCTTGGGAGGGGATGGACATGGCATTCTGGCTTGGTTTGCCCTCGCTCATGTGGTTCTCCCTTTGGGGGAGCCCCACCTAGTACTTGGGGTTGGTCTGTTTCAGCAGACCTCCCAGAGCTCTCAGAGAACCTGCCTGGTTTTAGCTAGGTGGGCCAGTGAGTACCTCGGTCCCTATAAGGAGCCTTGCGCCCTGGGGGAGGGCCATGTGTACTTTTTTGTGTTACTCACTTTTTGTGTGTGCACTTTTTTTGCACCGGTTGTTAGTTTGAGTGTATGTCAGACACAACTGGCTAAAAAAAATAAAAATGATGTGCATTTTAACCAACAAGTAGCAAGGCATAGGAGGGGGGCCAAAGCCAAAATCCACAAGAGCTAACTACTATTTCCTCATTAGCGTGTTCCTCCTTCTGGGGTTTCTTGAGAACTCTCCAAGGTATCAGCAAGCAACTGGAGGTGCCAACAACACTAAAGCATAGCTCCTAACTGTCCGTGATTTTGAGGGACTCTCCCTGATTTGGAAGTTCCCTCTGTTCCTCTTCTCACCTCCTTTTTCCCTCATTTTGGTCTGATCTATATAGTTGTATGTAAAATGCACTTTCTATCTATAAAAAGTGTTTCCCAGTGCTAAACCTTTCATCTAATTTGTAAATTGCTGCATTTGTATATGTCAAAAGCCAGCATAAATGAATAGTATTGGTTAAAAAAAGCACTTGTGGGTTTAACTAATCATTTTTTGTTGTTTTATAATTTGTTTTTAACCACTTGCCCCCCTCCCCCCCCCTTCCTTCCTAACCAGACTAATTTTTACCCTTCAGTGCTCTCACATTTTGAATGACAAATACTCAGCTATGCAACGCTGTACCCATATTACATTTTTGTCTTTTTTCACACAATTAGAGCTTTCTTTTGTTGGTATTTAATCACCACTGGGTTTTTCATTGTTTTGCACTAGAAATAAAAAAAGACAGAACATTTTGTAAATAAAAGCAATTTTCTTCATCTCTGTTAAAAAATGTAGCAAACTAGTCATTTTTCTTTATGAATTTTGGCCAAAAGTTACATATCTGCTACATATCTTTGGGAAAAATAACCCACATCAGTGTATATTATTTGGTCTTTGTGAAGGATATAGAGTCTACAAGCAATGGTGCCAATCACTGAAAATTGATCACAGCTGATCACACCTGATGTACTGACGTACCGATCTGATCTAATTTCTTGGGGCACTAAAAAGCAAGGACAGTACCAATACCCCTCCAAATTACCCCTTTTTGGAAAATAGACATTCCAAGGTATTTAGTAAGAGGCATGACGAGTTTTTTGAAGTAACAGGTTATTTCTCTCACATGGCATATGCATACTTGCAACTACGCCCCAAAACACATACTACTACTCCTCCTGATTATGGCGATAGCGCATATGTGAGAATGTGAGACTTTTTCACAGCCTGGCCACATAGAGAGGCCCAACAGGCAGAAAACACAGGTGTTCTAGGGCCATAAATTACACATCTACAGTAATTTCCTTACTACCTATTAAACTTTTGAAGGCCCTGGAGCACCAGGACAATGGAAATGCCTACAAAATGACCCCATTTTGGAAAGTAAACACTCCAATGTAAATTCTTTGAGGCATAATGAGTCTTTTGAAAACGTCATTTTTTTCCCACAAGTTTTCGGAAACACAAGGTTGTCCATTTATAAGATATTTCTAACACACAGCATGTGCATACCAAAAATTACACCCCAACATACATTCTGCTACTCCTGATTATGGCATTACCACATGTGTAAGATTTTTTTCAAAGTCTGGCCACATACAGAGGCCCAACATGCAGGGAGCACCGTCAGGTGTCCAAGGGACATAAATTACACATCTAATTTCTTTACTACTGTGGCATCGCCCTTCCTGGGGGGCTGCTGGTTAACCGATGTTCTTCTGCACTCACCTGGCCCTGAGAATTATCCAACCCACTGGACACTTTAGGTTCCGACATTTCAGATATAATCTTCAAGGACGCACTGACACAATTAGAATACTGTTTGGTTATTTTACTTGAAAGATAAATCAATATAGCTTATTGATAACAAATATGACTTAATAATAATGAAATGTAGCAGTATCAGTCAGCTGAACCCCACTTAACAAAAGGACTGAAACCATGACTGTGAATATACAGCAAAAGAAAAGAAAATAAATCACATAGATATTTCAACCCTTCTTTAGCAGCATATATTAGCTTATGACTTTAGCTGAAAACCTCTGGAATCAAGTCTAGCAATATCTAATTCTCACTAATAATAATAGAATATTATTATAACCAGTCCCCTTTAAAACAGCAGGTGCTGAAATCCCTCTCCTAGCAAGGCCTTGCTAAGTCTTTGCCGGCAGTTGGAGCTCTTATCACTATTCAGCGTGATATTTGTAATCCCAGGGTAATAGTGTATGTATGATCCTATCTGCAGTCAGTGTGTCATAGATGAAGATTTCAGGGTTCAGGAGTTCAGGAGATCAGGATTTCAACAGGCACTCTTTCGTCTGTCAGTGTCCACTTGTAATTATCCTTTAACCTGGGCGATGTGCTCTCCCAAGCTCCTGCATCACTGGGAGTGATTGGTACTTGGCTGTTCCGGTCCGTCAGTTAAGCTTTACCTGCTATCCACTCAGCTGTGTCTGACTATTGTGTACATTGATTGCCCCCTGGGGCTTCTGTCTCCTTGCATTGGTCAAAGCTATCTGACCAATCCCTGTTGACTCATTTTCAAGCCCTCATTTGCATATGCTGGAGAGGACCTTAGTGAGAACTGCAAGTACTTTACAATTGACCAATGGGAAAGCGGTTGTTGGGGGAAGGATGTTCCAATTTCTGTATAAAAGTGTGCTCTGTTCTTCCAATAAATGTTGTTCCTGTTTTACCCTCATCTCGGAGCTTTGTCTCGTTATTGGGGGAATCTGCTGCAGGGATTGCTATGGTCTTCCATACTCCCTTAGAGAATCACTAAGCTCTTATAAGAGCTTGTGCAAGAGCTTGTTCGTGCTGCACTCTCTGGGGAAAGAGAGGTTCACCCACAGGAACCTGGGGCCTTGTCGTTGGTCCAGGGTGGGTAGGAGATGCCAAGACCCTAACCAAGCTGCGGCGGTTCGTGGAGTCTGAAGTGCTTACAGTGTCTGGTGGAGTGCTTGGAGCCCTCGGGAAGCACTAGGTGCATCTGTCAACGGAGGTACCTGCTCAGGGGTTCCCTGTTCCGTAACAATTGGTGGCAAGCGACGGGATGGAACCAGCAGTGGAGTACAGATACTCTCTGAGAGAATATGACCGTATGGTGTTGTTACGGCTGAACTTTTTTGGACCCAATCCACTGGAGAGATCCAAGCGGTTCGTGAAGAACTTAGTGTTCGGGACTCTGCTAGACAGGGCAGAGAGAGAGGGCCAGCTGGCACGTTGGGAGGAACTCCAGCGGCAGGTACAGTTAAGGGAAGAGGAGAACCCAGTCTCCATTCCCCAGCGGCAGCCTGATTTATTGGGAATTGGGAGCCCAGTCTCCATTCTCCAGCGGCAGGCTGAGTTAAAGGGGGCAGAGACAGTCGGTCCTGTCGCCCAGCAGCAGGACTCTGTGTTGGGAGGAGAGACAGTCGGTCTCCCTCCACAAAGACTGGAAGTATGTATGGGAGAGGAGATTGTTACCCCCTCTCCCCAGCAGCAGCTTAATGTACCAGGGGGAGACTGTAAGCCCCCCATCAGTGCAGATGGGACCGAGGTCTCTCCACCGGTCCTGCAGGGAATTGGGAGCCCAGTCTCCATTCCCCAGCGGCAGTGTAAAGTGCAGGGAGAGGAGAGCAGTGTCCTCCCTCCCCAGCGGCAGTGTGATGTGCCGGGAATTGGGAGCCCAGTCTCCATTCCCCAGCGGGAGATACAGCAGGGAATTGGGAGCCCAGTCTCCATTCCCCAGCGGCAGAGTATCCTACAGGGAATAGAGAGCCCAGTCTCCTTTCCCCAGCAGCAGGACTCTGTGTTGGGAGGAGAGACAGTCGGTCTCCCTCCACAAAGACTGGAAGTATGTATGGGAGAAGAGATTGTTACCACCTCTCCCCAGCGGCGGATCCATGATGGGCAGAGTGTTCTATCGGGAGAGGAGCTTGCTACCCCCTCTCCCCAGCGGCAGCCTAATGTACCAGGGGGAGACTGTAAGCCCCCCACCACTGCAGATGGGACCGTGGTCTCTGCACCTACCACACAGGGGGTAGGGATGGTCGGTCCTACCCCCCCACGACAGAGCTGTGTATCCAAGGGGGAGACAGCCAGTCTCCAGCCACCAGGCTCCAACCAGACTACTCCGGTTGTAGTGCTGGCACCAGGACAGAGTACCGCTGGTCTCTGCCCACTCAGCAACCCACCAAGGCAGCCTACCAGTCCCCTATACAGCCGTGGTGAGGCACCTGGACATGGACAAGTTTCTCCTCTAACCAGGTGTAGTAACCATTTATTGTGGGTGGGCCGTACTGTTTTTTCTGCTTTGTGGGTGGGCTGCTGGACTAACAAGGGCACTGACCGGCAGGAGGTCAGGTACCCTGTTAGTCATTTTGGAAAGGGGGAGAGATGTGACAAGACCAATCTCGCCACTGGGCGTTGGAGAAGCCTGGTTGCTCGCCTCCTGCAATGGGACTATGGACCCTCTCATCAGCCCAGGCTAAACGTAAACCCCATGGCAATTTGACTGTGTTTGTGGTATCTGAGCGCTGTTTGGATATGTTGAGCGCTCAGATCCAGGCTATCTGGGGATGGGTTGAATGTAGGGGTTCTGTTCAGTAGACTGGGAGTTATGCATTTTTGTGTCTTTTTGTGTTTCTTTAAACATGTGGCTAATGGAGCCTTGCCTCTCTCCTGGAAGCTAAAACGTATTCCTGTAAACTGTAAGGAACAGGAAGCCAACTCCTAATATGGGCATTACAGGAAGTTCTGAGGAGACGGGCGGTCTATTGACACTCAGAGTAATGTGTATTGAGGGCTCGTTAGGGAACCATTATTCTGTGTCTGACTATTGTGTACATTGATTGCCCCCTGGGGCTTCTGTCTCCTTGCATTGGTCAAAGCTATCTGACCAATCCCTGTTGACTCATTTTCAAGCCCTCATTTGCATATGCTGGAGAGGACCTTAGTGAGAACTGCAAGTACTTTACAATTGACCAATGGGAAAGCGGTTGTTGGGGGAAGGATGTTCCAATTTCTGTATAAAAGTGTGCTCTGTTCTTCCAATAAATGTTGTTCCTGTTTTACCCTCATCTCGGAGCTTTGTCTCGTTATTGGGGGAATCTGCTGCAGGGATTGCTATGGTCTTCCATACTCCCTTAGAGAATCACTAAGCTCTTATAAGAGCTTGTGCAAGAGCTTGTTCGTGCTGCACTCTCTGGGGAAAGAGAGGTTCACCCACAGGAACCTGGGGCCTTGTCGTTGGTCCAGGGTGGGTAGGAGATGCCAAGACCCTATCCAAGCTGCGGCGGTTCGTGGAGTCTGAAGTGCTTACAGTGTCTGGTGGAGTGCTTGGAGCCCTCAGGAAGCACTAGGAGCATCTGTCAACGGAGGTACCTGCTCAGGGGTGCCCTGGTCCGTTACAGATGCAATGTTACACATTTTTACGGCACTCTGGGGCACTGATGAGGATCCATTGATGGGCACTGATGTGCAATATTGGGCACTGTAGTGGCACTGCAATGTCTCCTTTTTTTGTTGCTCAGAATCCACATATTTTAATCTAAAACGTGAGATACTGTGAAATGTCTTTTGAACACAGCAAGGAAATTATGCCAGAGCATTATAAATAGAACAGGAGGACCAGGTCCTGATATTTCCCACATGTTACCACCTCTCATATCAGAGATAAAATGGGCCAGCTTTAACAAGCCCTTACTTTCATGACCACCTTGCTTCATTAAATTCACATATGGTAGAAGATATGCTAAATTACTTACCTTTGCTTCAAGAGCTAGTTCTCTCCAGTGCCAAAGCACTGGTCATGACATGAGATCTCTGCTGACAGTGATGATATGATTGGCTAGCACTGACTAAATAGCAGTCCCCCTAGATTCCATTAGCAGAAATCACATGACCTACATTCTCCAGAGTCAGTGTGGAACATTGGCTTCTGCAGGAAAGGTAATTATTTTTTTGCCGCTTGTCAGATTATTAGAGCATAAGGTCAGGTTTACATTAAAACTTAACCCCAGGCAAAATTCTAGGAATTAGACCAACTCTACCCTTGCAATGGGCCCCTATTCCCAACAGCACTGCAAGAGTTAAATGCTTATTGGTCCAAGAATGCAGTGATAACCTGTATTACTTACCTAATCTCATGCTTCTGGGCTTTTCTCTTCTGCTCAAAGCTCCAGGTTGTGGGGGTCCATCAGCATCATCATGTACAGTGCAGGGCTATTAGGTGCAGCACCTTAGAAAGGAGTCAACACTGGACTGGTCACAAGGATGGACAGAGTCTGCCGAAGCCAGGAATTAGGTAAGTATTAGACCTTATTCCTGCACCCCTAGCACTGAACCCTTGCAATGCGTGGAGTGGGGATGGTACTGCAAGGGTAGATTTTGTTGAGCTTTAAAGCTGAAATCTGGGGACAAAAACAGTAAATTAAATATATCGATCAGCTATAACATTATGACCAGCCACCATAACCTGTTTAGGCATGGACTCCACTAGACCTCTGAAGGTATGCTGTGATATCTGGCACCAAGCCGTCAGTTGCAGATCCTTTGAATCCTGTAAGTTGTGAGGTGGGGACCCAAATGTGCATGAAAGACCTTTGGCTACCCGTGACCCTGTTGTCAGTTTTCCATTCTTGGATCACTTTTGGTAGGTCCTGATCACTGCAGACTAGGAACATCCCACAAGAGCTGCAGTTTTCAAGAAACTCACAATAAATTGTCCAGTCATTACAATTTGGCCCTTTTCAAAGTCACTTATATCCTCACACTTGCCTATTTTTCTCTAGTTTCAACACATCAGCTTCAGGGACAACATGTTCACCTATTCACTTGTTGTCTAATACAGTATCTCACAAAACTGAGTACACCCCTCACATTTTTGTAAATATTTTATTATTTCATGTGAAAGCACTGAAGAAATTACACTTTTCTACAATGTAAAGTAGTGAGTGTACAGCTTGTATAACAGTGTAAATTTGCTGTCCCCTCAAAATAACTCAACACATTAATGTCTAAACTCAAAAGTGAGTACACCCCTAAGTGAAAAGGTCCAAAGTGGGCCCAAAGTGTCAATATTTTGTGTGGCCACCATTATTTTCCAGCACTGCCTTAACCCTCTTGGGCATGGAGTCCACCAGTTCTTCAATGGTTACCACTGGAGTCCTCTTCCACTCCTCCATGACGACATCACAGAGCTGGTGGATGTTAGAGATCACAGATGCTCAATAGGGTTTAGGTCTGGAGATACGCTTGGCCTGTCCATCACCTTTACCCTCAGCTTCTTTAGCAAGGCAGTGGTTGTCTTGGAGGTGTGTTTGAGGTCGTTATCATGTTGGAATAATGGCCTGCGGCCCAGTCTCTGAAGGGAGGGGATCATGATGTGCTTCAGTATGTCAAAGTACATGTTGGCATTCATGGTTCCCTCAATGAACTGTAGCTCCCCAGTGCCGGCAGCACTCATGCAGCCCAGTTGCCGCCACTCACGCTTGACACCATCTGGACCAAATAAGTATATATTGGTCTCAGCAGACCAAAGGACATGGTTCCAGTAATCCATGTCCTTTGTCTGCTTGTCTTCAGCAAACTGTTTGCGGGCTTTCTTGTGCATCATCTTTAGAAGAGGCTTCCTTCTGGGACGACAGCCATGCAGGCCAATTTGATGTAGTGTGCGGCATATGGTCTGAGCACTGACAGGCTGACCCCCCCACCCCTTCAACCTCTACAGCATAGCTGGCAGCACTCATACGTCTTTTTCCAAAAGACAACCTCTGGATATGATGCTGAGCACGTGCTCTCATCTTCTTCGGTCAACTATGGCGAGACCTTTTCTTTGTGGAACCTTTCCTGTTAAACTGCTGTATGGTCTTGGCCACTGGGCTGCAGCTCAGTTTACAGGTCTAGGCCATCTTTATGTAGAGCAACAATTTTTTTTTTTCAGATCCTCAGAGAGTTCTTTGCCTTGAGGTGCCATGTTGAACTTCCAGTGACCAGTATGAGAGAGAAAGAGCAATAACACCAAATTTAACACACCTGCTCCCCATTCACACCTGAGACCTTGTAACACTAACAAGTCACATGACACCGGGGAGGTAAAATGGCTAATTGGGCCCAATTTGGACATTTTCACTTAGGTTGGACTCACTTTTGTTGCCAGTGGTTTAGACATTAATAGCTGTGTGTTGAGTTATTTTGAGGGGACAGCAAATTTACACTGTTATACAAGCTGTACACTCACCATTTTACATTGTAGCAAAGTGTAATTTCTTCAGTGTTGTCACATGAAAAGATATAAAATATTTACAAAAATGTAAGGGGTGTACTCAATTTTGTGAGATACTATATCCCAGGTATATTTCAGGTGCCATTGTCACAAGATAATCAATGTTATTCATCTTACCTGTCAGTGGTCATATTGTTATAGCTAATCAATGAATATTCCTCGATAGCCACAAAGAATAAATAAACTTGTACAAGTAGCAGTGACATCATCACTGTGCTATACATCTCCTGTACAGAGAGCAGAACAGTGGGAGGGAACCAACAGCTCCATCCACTACAGGATACTTGCAGACAATTATAGGAGGGGGCAGAGACAAGACCATTCTCCCTGCACAAGGAGAGAGAGCAGCAGTGACCGGTCTTTATTACATGAAGTTTCTGCCTGGAAACAAAGATCAGGTATCAAAAGGAACATGTACCTCCTGTAATTAAACATTGTTTCATCGTTAAGGCTTGAGTTTTAGTGTCTACACTCTTGACTTTTCAACAAACTTCAGTCTGCTTTTACCAGATAGAAATTTCCAAAAGCTATTTCCAACCTGTATCTTTGAACATGGAGCCTTTGCCTTCCTCTCTAGATGGTGTTAATTTCTGATCCTATTATTTGAGTCAGTGGCTTAGTGGTAATAGATCGGGATTGTTTTCTGAACATTCTCTACATCTCTTTCCCTCCATCAGAGTCTACCGTCGTCTAATCCTATGCTCAGCCAGCTGGGTTCCTCTTATATTTCCCTGTCATTTACATAAGCATTAACCTTGTCATGAGAATTAGGCGTTAAACAGCAATCTCCATTGTTGTTCTTGTACCTGAAATCCTCATGCAGAATCATCAGTGAAACCTCACTGGTTAATCTCTTTTCTCTAAGAACGATCAGCCGCTGTGAGAAGCCTGTCATTCACGTCTCAGGGATTAGACACCGCCATGCAAATTACTGTCACATATGATCAGCGGCACTCTGTCCCCGGTGTAAAGCCACCAGTATGTATTGTTGAGCGTTAGGCTGCTTCTCCTTTACGGCTGGCATATGATCTACGGCTTTATTTTATTAGCAATCCTCAAGTATAAATCGCCTTTTAGAGAAATGGTGAGTAATAGCATTTATGGAGGCATGCAGATTTTCTGGGACTGAACGAAAACACATATTTAAAGCAAACCTGTCACAAACCTGGCTAATTCATGCAGAACGTTTAAAGAAAATAATGCAGAAGTTACGATTTAGAGTGATACCATTTATTGGCCAATTAGATTATAGAACGTAGAGCAAGCTTTCGAAGCAGGCTGGCCCCTTTTTAGGCAATTTGAGTTGACAGTAAGAAACATCTAATATAGGGTAACCTTTGCTAATGTAATTTTTCATCATATCCACTTACCGTCCACAATACGTATATATACATTGGAGTTTGCAAGTGATTTACCCGGGTTATGGCTGAAGCTATCAGCCATAACCTTAGTATCTTTTTTTTCAGACGGCGGCTGGCTTTTTTTATGAAAGTGGTCCAAGAGGCTCATTCGTCCCCTCCCACTTTTCTTTCATTTCTTGGACTTACCTTTTCATTGGCGAGCCAGACGGTGTGGCCGGCTGGTTACAGAGGCTACTAAAGACCGCATCACCTCTGATAGCCTCTATGGCCTTGGAGGACCCGAGCAATGTCAATCACTTCTGGTCTGGAGCAGTAGTAAACATTTTTTTTTTTTTTTTTTACGTAAAAGATTATTATTATTATTATTTTTTTTTATCTTTTGTTTTTATGGGTAAAGAAGAGATTTGAGGTCTATTTAACCCCAGATCTCTCCATAAAGAGGACATGTCATCCTTATTTCTATTACAAGGGATGTTTATATTTCTTGTAAAAGGATTAAATGTGTAAAAAGAAAAAAGAAAATATATAAGAAAAATAAATAAATACATTTAAATCGCCCCCATCCCTTAGTGCTCGCGTGCAGAAGTGAAATTATACGTAGGTCACGCACGCTTTTGTAAATGGTGTTTGCACCACATATGTGAGGTTTTCCCGCAAACGTTAGAGCAAGACCAATAATTCTAGTTCTAGAGCTACCCTGTAACTCTGAACAGGTAACCTCTAAAAAATTTTAAAGCGTCGGCTATGGAGATTTTTAAGTACGGTAGTTTGTGGCCATTCCACAAGCGTGCACAATTTTAAAGCGTGACATGTTAGGTATCTATTTACACAGAGTAACACCACCTTTCATATTTTACAAACAGTTTGGGGTATATATTGTGTTTTTTTTTAAATTAATTACAGTGTACTTTTTAACCAAACAATTATGTTTGAAAAACCGCTGCATAAATACAGTGTGACATAAATTGCAACAATCGTCCCTTTATTCCCTAGTGTCTTTGCATAAAAAAAATATATGTAGCAGGATTCCCAGCCATTTTGCTGGATGTGGGCCCGCCAGCAAAAACAGCACATTTAAGCATGTTCTCCAAGTGTGAGCACTGAGACAATGACCAGTCCAGCATCTTTGGGTTTTGAATTTATCTAGGAATTTGGATGGGAGAAGGGAATGAGTGGGATACTCATCTGGCTCAACTATTCACAATGTAATGGGACAACTGATTGGCAGGGTAGGCGCCCCAGGGTCGCTAGGACGACGCTTTTTCGTCCGAAGTGTTCTGGGGGGCTTGCACTCCCTAGCATTAGGGATTACTTTCGGGCGATCTCACTTACTCGAGTGTCCGACTGGAGGTATTCCTCTGATTCTAAATTGTGGGTTCAACTAGAATATGATTTATGTGATATAGATCTGTCAACTGCTCCCTGGATTCCTGCGAGGGCCAGAGCCCTTTCTCCGACCTCCTCCCCCCTGACTCTCTCCACTTTGTCGGTTTGGGACTCCCTTCACAAAAAGTTCTTATGGCCTTACAATTCTCCTCTCTTGCCACTATTGAATCACAGCTAATTCGTTCCCGACTCCATGGATGTTGGTTTTAGAAGTTGGTCCCCTAAGACCCCCCTTCTGCTTCATCATGTGCTACAATCCAATACCGTGAAACCCTTACGCCACATACTGGGTTCCAGACCCGCTACCATTATGGACCAATGGCGGTATAGACAACTTTGTACTTTCTTGAACTCTCTACCCCGTCCATTACGGGATTCCACGGACCTCACTCCTATTGAGGCCATACTATAACCTAAGGATCCTCCTCTTCCCTCCACTTCGCAATTTTATAAAGCACTTATCTCCCTGCAAGATCAAGCCTACCCGGACTTTATTCGCAAATGGGAATTGGACATAGGTACCCAGATCTCTGATGCTCGGAAAGATAAGATCTTGGCCTTGGCACATGTCTCCTCTGTCTCCACCAGAGTGGCCGAATCAAATTATGAGCTTCTTTCCAGGTGGTATTACACACCACGGAAACTGCATATTATGTCTCCGGCCATCTCCCCGTTGTGTTGGAGGGGATGCGGAGACGAAGCTTCTCACGCACACATATGGTAGCACTGCTCAGAAATACGGCCGTTCTGGTTGGAGATTCTTCGTCTTATCCAAGTGATCACGGAGGATTCCATCCCACTGGACCCATGGATTGTTCTCCTTCATGGCACCACTAAGCCTTTATCTAAATACAAACGCTCAGTGATACCCCACATGCTCAACGCTGCTAAGGCCCTGATACCTGTCTACTGGGGCACCTCTACCATACCCACGATACGGCAATGGCTACATAGGGTGGATGAGATATGCCAATTTGAAGAACTTACTTTTATCGCGCGAGGAAAAGTGAAGAGATTCAGGTCCATTTGGCTCCCTTGGTCGTCTTATAAGACTACTTCGTCCTACATTACCTTGCTTGTAGCTGACACCTCTGAGGGTTGATTATACTCTGTTGTTGGTCTTTGCTCTTTGTGAAAACTTCTTTGTATCTCCCATATTGCATGTGCATCACCCCTGGCCTACGCGCTCCCTTCCCCTCCCCTC
Organism: Pelophylax lessonae; assembly: GCF_965119305.1. Classification (NCBI taxonomy): domain Eukaryota; kingdom Metazoa; phylum Chordata; class Amphibia; order Anura; family Ranidae; genus Pelophylax; species Pelophylax lessonae. Next base: position 581,563,608 of record NC_138771.1, read on the forward strand.
ACCCCACCTTCCTTCCCTTCTACTTTTCCCTTCTCTCCCATCTGCTTCCCCTCATCCTTTCTTTTACTTCTCCACTCCCTCTTTGTTTTCTCCGACATTGACTGTTCTCTGCTAAGTATATTACTCTTGTTATATGCTACTTATGGTTGGCGTTTGAATTTTTATACAATGTCTTTCATGCTTTGTGATGGTATTATATCATTCAGATGTTTGTTGGAATTTGTGGTGTTGGATTGTGTTGTTTTTGTTTTGTCTTTGTTTCTTGAAAAAATTTTAATAAAGAGAAATTAAACAAAAAAAATGGGACAACTGAGAAAAATGCCTCTTGATGCTGACTTGACGCCGGCCGAATGCCAGTCAATGTCGGTTGGCGTTTGTTAACGCTGACTTTTTTTGGAAACACTGGCGATCCGCCTCTAGAGGTCTAACAGCGGCCTGCAGTGTTTGGGTATTGCCGCCATTTTGTTGTAGCTCACTGTAGAGAAGAAACTCGCGGCGGCAACACGGCATGGCATGGCGAGGATCTTCAGAGGACTGAAGTGCTTGCAGGATGCGGTGCAGGAGTGTGGGGGACTCTCGTTAAGGGCTCATTTCCCAGGCAGGTATGTGGAGCACTTGGTTTATGAAGCCATCTTTGAAAATAGTGACTACGCCCCCCCTTCTGGGAAATTCAAAAAGCATGAAATCCAAACTCAAATTGGTTCTTTCAAATCAGTAAAGAGACATTTTTCTAGGAGGATTAAAGAAAAAAAAAAAGCAGACACCATCTCCTAGAATGCTACCAGATGTCCTTACCTACCCTAGGAAGAATAACTAAAGAAGCTTTAACTTTATGTACTTTTACTGCTTAGCCACTTGAAAAATTAAAATAAATGCATATTAGCATAAATAGTACAAAATAGGTATGTACCTATGACCACCTCCTGTACCATGTCCGCACAGCCCCTGACATCTCCTGTACCATGTCCGCACAGCCTCTAACATATCCTGTACCATGTCCGCACAGCCTCTGACATCTGATGTACTATGTCCACACAGCCCCTGACATCTCCTGTACCATGTCCGCACAGCCTCTGACACCTCCTGTACCATGTCCACACAGCCCCTGACATCTCCTGTACCATGTCCACACAGCCTCTAACATCTCCTGTACCATGTCCACACAGCCTCTAACATCTCCTGTACCATGTCTGCACAGCCTCTGACATCTCCTGTACCATGTCTGCACAGCCTCTGACATCTCCTGTACCATGTCCGCACAGCCTCTGACATCTCCTGTACCATGTCCGCACAGCCTCTGACATCTCCTGTACCATGTCCACACAGATAAGCAGACAAGGCCCCCCTTTATAGTTTGCCTAGCACGTATCTGGGAGGGTGCTACATAAATGTATATACTGTATTTATCGGCGTATAACACCTAAAAATGGAGGGCAAAGCTGCAGCGTGTGTTATACGCCGATATCTAAAAAAAAAGAAAAAAAAAACAGGCAACGCCGAGAGGCAGAGGGGGACGGGCCGGGCTGAGGAGAAGGAAGGATGAGCGGTCACTGTCATAGGAAGTTCCGTCTCCTATGATAGACAGCACAGTGGCTGGGACATATGTGTTTAAAGGATAAGTTCCCCTTTAGTAGCATGTTGCATATAACACCACTATTTAGTTACTAAAAAAGCAACCCTGGACCCCCCCCCCCCCACACTGATCCCCCACTGAGAGGCGTGGTATTCTCCCCCTGCACCTACTGTCACCTACTGTTGCAATTTAAAAACAGTGCTGCTGCTTGAGTCATTAAGTTACACAGTTCTATGAATGAATACATTTATTTTTAAAGCAGAGGCCCTAGAGAAAAAATTGGTGGGTCTTGCAATTTTTTATATGTCACACAATATTTGTCACAGTGGTTTTTCAAATGCAATTTTTTGGAAAAAATACACTTTTTTGAATTTTAATGCAAAAAAACACGATACATAACCAAAATGATGATAAAATATAAATGATGATGTTATGCCAAGTAAATATATACCAAATGTTTTAAAATGGCACGTGTCAGTTCAGTGGGGACAAACGACATAGATTTTACTATCCATAGGTGATGCTTTCAAAGCCTTTACAGGTTACCAACTTAGATTAACAGAGGAGGTCTGGTGCTAGCATTACAACCCATTACTGCCCATGATCTGACGTTCACGGTGATACCTCACATTTGTGGCATGATCGCTGTTTGCCAGCACAGGGGGGTGGGGGCACTTTCATTTTTTTTTTTTACACTGTCGTTTTTAAAATGTTTTTTAATCACTTTTATTGCTGTCACAAGGAATGTAAACATCCTTGTGACAACAATAGGCATGTGACAGGTACGCTTTATGGAGAGATGTGGGGTCTATAAAACATTCAATCACACCAAGATCGGTGTTTTCGAATGCTTTAGATTTTTGAATATGACGCCATTGACATTTTCAGGTAATCTAAATAGAATATCTACGCCTATCCCTGGTGCAGCAAAGAACAGGGGCGTAATAAAAAAAAGACATGTGCCACGTCCTGAATGTCAGAAATACAAAAAAGGGGGAGAAATAAATGGACTTTGAGGGCACCGTAATAAAAAACATAACACTTTATTTTGGATAAGTATTAAAACCACCGAAGTGTATATCGACCGATCAACATGGACAATTTCATTGATCGGAGGATGCAAGTGATAGGTGAGTGGGGAGAACCTCACCACCTGGGACATACAGTGCAACAAACAATACAGGATTGCATTTAAATGATATACAAAAGAGGAATAGGGCGCTATACGCTGCACACAGACCGCACCACGGTGCAGGCAACGCAGAGCGTCCTGTACAATATGATAACAACTTCCAAAAGGAAATAGAACAATATATCCAATTGCTCTACATGTTTCGCCTGGTGTTCAGACTTCATCCGGAGCGGTTTGGAATATAAATTCTGTGTAGTAGGATACAATGGGATTAGTATAATAACATAACATCAGAAAAAAGGAACATTGATGTCGCAAATTGGGTATGTCCAAACAATTAACACATGTCGCCAGTTAGAACACAAGCTGGCAAATTGCTGGAGTGTTAACATCTAGAATAGTACAGCTGGCACAGAGAGGGGGGGGGGGGGGAAGGAGATGGTATACTCCCCTCCAGTCAAGGTCAAACTGGGTGGGCTATGGATCACCGATTCAAGGGTCTCAGGAGTAGAGGGGTCACTATGGGGAACAAGGGAGAAAGTAGCAGGACATAAAGGATCGTATAAGTCAGGTAACAATACCTACCCATAGGAAGATGTTGTTGGAGCCGACCAATAGGCACCAAAAATAATAGACCAATCTTGTAATACGTAATCACGAGGGGTGACCTGTTGAGGTAGCTGGAGGAGCACGCGTTGCTTAAGGTCGGATTAAAAGGTAATCAGGTAATCGCTTCCAGGTTACTATAGCCAAAAGCCATTCAAAGGCGATCTGGGCTTTGTTCGGCTCTCTGATCAGCCGTCAGAATCTGGTCACTTGGGTCTCCGGAGAAAGCTGGGGAAGGAAGCTGAAAGTTAACTGTCCCCTTCTTCTGCTTGTAGGAGCAATCTAGTAAGCTTGTCAGCAACAAAGAGGGAAGGGGAGCGGACGTGTGCCTGTTCTGCTCCTTCCCTCTACCCGGTGGCACCGTCGGTCCCGGGTCAAAGATGGGCAAATTGCTATCTGACAGGTAGAAGTCTGCTTGTCAGATTAACACTCCAATCCTGCAGCCACTGGGACTGTGTATAAAACCCCAGCTGTCAGGCCCATACAACGTACAGACCTGGCAGTGAAAGGGTTAAAGTAGAACAAGGCAGGAACTTTTTTTTTTTTTTAAATTTATTTCGGATAGAGTACTTTTTGCTTTTACCATCTTTGTCTCATTGGGGAGATTTCCCTTCACATCCTATCCCATAGCCAAAAGAGGAAGTAAAGAGAAAATCCCTGCAAAGTGGAGAGATCTCTGGTCGTCAACAGGGTCACCACAACTAATGTCCCTTTTGGAAGATTTCCCTTCTATTACTGTTTGGGGACAACCCAAAATTTGGATTTTCAGTGATAATGGTAAACGGGACAAATGGGAAGGGTAAATGTCCCTAACGGGGGGGGGGGGGGGTACAGACAGCAATAAAAACCTGACTGGTGTTCTAATCCCCCTCCATTTTATCCAATCCAAAAGTAGAAAGAAAGTTGTCTTTAGTTATACTTTAACTGGAAGGACTCCTCACCTGAGCTACCAGCACTGTCTATAATCATTGTCTATTATAAAAGAACTCACATTTTTTACCTCCTTTCTATGGTATGCAACAAAATAAAAAAAAAATAAAAAAAATCAATAAAAGAAGATTTCTTGAAAACAATTGGAATTGTGGTTAAAAAAAAAAAAACACAAAATGTGTGTGGGAAAACTGAAGAAAATACTTCTCAATTTAAAAAAAAATTATATCAAATTTAAAAAATGAATTACTGTAAAACTGATTTGTATGTATCCAGCTTAACAGTAAAGAAAAGAAAAATTATTTTGTCTACATTTGGAAAATACCCAAAGTAAGGCTTAGATGCTATTATTGCAGCACGGAAGAGGGGAAGAGGCAAGTTGCAATAAGAATTACAGAATTACAGCTTCACATTACAGTCTTACAGTCTATACAATAATGACTAGGAACTAGTCATGATTTGTATAATTTTCCTTCATGCACATGAGAGTGTAAATCTAGAATGTAAATCTAGTTGAGGTTGTGTGTTCTCACAACAAAACCTTCTTCTAACTTTGGATGGAGGTTGTGTGTTTCTGATTTGCATTTATGGGGTATACCTTTCACTGAACTATTCTCATGTGATCCATGTGAAGACTTCATGCTCATAGAGTGACAGAGCTTGCAAAGCCAAGCATAAAAACATTTGTTTGCACCTGACCAAAGGTAGGTATATGGCACATGCCAGGAATGTTACCTTTTTTTTTTTTTAACTGCTAAATCAATGGGCTTAAGTCCTGCTTTAAAAAAAAAAAATACATTTTCCCTATCATCTTCCCTATTGTCCCCACATACATGCACATACTGTATATATATTTTCAGCTTCTTAGTACAAGAAATTTATCCCACTACTGACTCTTTTTGGTGGCCATATGTGAGGGTGCTGCCCTTGACCCAGACTCTAACAGAACCCATAAACATTTGATACCTAAAATGAACAAGGACCATACTGACGTGGCAAACTTTCTTCCAATATCAGGTGGGATTTGTCCCTGGACAATAGGCTGTGGATCAGATCCGATGGGCTATGGACCTACTTTTGCTTACTGCAATCTAATTGGGATGGGGTGGGCACCAGGCAAGGTATATTTTTGTTACTGGATCTTTAAAAAGGTCTTTGACTCTCTTTCCTGGCCATTCCTCTTCCACCTTTTGAGGAAATGGAACTGTGGACTGAGATTTCTCTCCCTCCTAGGTGCGCTATACTCAAATCCCTCAGCTGATATTCTCACGTATTGCCGCAAATCAGACCCTATTAAAAAGGGGGACCAGGCAGAGATGTCCTCTCTTGTGTCTCCTCTTTTTTATAGTTATGGAAACGCTGGCAATAGCCATTCACTCTAACCCTAACATCCATGGCCTTTCCAGTGAAGGCAGAACCCATCAATGTGTGTTATTTGCCAACGACATATATTATTTATCACAGACCCAATCAAGACCCTACCTAATCTGTTTGCAACCCTGTCTAAATTTGAGTCAATCTCGGGTCTGAGGATAAATCACTCTAAATCGGAATCCTCCTTAGTTATAAATCTCCTAACATGTGCAGCAGTCCTTCCCCTTTAAATGGTGTTCACAGGCACTCCATTAACTTGGAGTCAAACTTACTTCTGATACCTCCACGCTGTATCGGGCTAACTATGTCCCCCCTATATACCTCCATAGAACAAGACCTAAAAAAAACACTGGCGGGCCCATGATCTTTCCTGGATGGATAGGATAGTGGCCATTAGGATGATGGTCCTTTCTCGCATTTTATACTACTTCAGGTCCCTACCAATCCCAGTACTATCCACATTTTTTAGGATGCTCCTATCCCTGATTTTTAAATTTATATGGGATAACGGTGGCTGAAGAGTGGTTCGTTCCGCGCTATATACCTCCAAGTGGCAGGGTGGGGGTCCCACATTTTCTGCGCTATTATAGAGCCGTTCAGTTGGTCCAACTGTATCAAATTTTCTCAAAAACATATCAACCTGACTGGGTTTGGTTGAAGGCACAAGTTAGTACCTCTCTTTCCATGGACCTTCTGATGTGGCTCACCCCAAAGGAGCATCGGGCCATCATGAGTCCTTCCTTATCCCACTCACTACACCTTTGGGACACGGTATGCAAATTATACCCCATGAAATCTCCTCATTCTCCAGTGACTCCTCTTTTTAATAACCCTCAGTTAACCCCAGGACAGGACCCTCAACAATATGCATGGTGGCTTAACAAGGGCCTCTACAGAATAGCGCATTTTATAGATCACAAAGGGATTATAGCCTTCCTACTTTAGAGAAACATTAGAGATGACCCCTAGTGAATTTTTTAGCTTGTGTCAAATTACCCAATTTATTCAGTCTTCTAATAAGGACCAGGTAGACATCACAACTAGAACTTTTTTTTTTAAATAAATGTATTTGTGATCCTGAATCACACAGAGGACTCTCAAAGCTATATCTTCTCTTCAGTAGCCAGAGTAATAAACCACATACCAAACGGCATGGGAATTGGACCTGGGTGAGCAGATAGATGAAAAGGTGTGTACGCAATGGTCAACCTTGATGCATAAAGCAATACTCAATAGTAGAAGGGAACTACAAGGTGCTATGCATATGGTATCTTGTTCCGGCGAGGTTGGTGAAAATCTATCTTTGAGCCTCATCCCACTGTTTTTGCGGATGAGGCTGGGTGGGAGATATCTTCCATGTCTGGTGGTCTTGTCTAAAGGACCAAAGATTCTGGATAAGAATTTAAATATAAATATAATTTACTCAGTGATGGGACAGACCATACCTAAAAATACCAAAATGGCATTGTTTGCTGACCTGTCGGAGGGGATTCCTCGGGCTCCTCCAAACCCTTATCTTTTTCATATTTACAGCAGCTAAAATTACGATAGCACTTGCATGGAAATCACCCGTGATTAATGTCACGCTGCTTAAACACAATATATCCTGGATTATGATTAAAGAATAACAAGTATTCTAAGAGACAAGCAAATCAAATTTGACAAAGTATGGAACCCTTGGATCAAATACCTTCAGACTCCTAAGGGGCTGAGGTGCCCTGTGGTCGGGGACCCAGATCAAGGGGACCACTTTTCGCGTTACAAAAAGGTCCTGAAAAGCTCAAGAAAAATGCTTTTCTTTAAAATCAATGAAAGCTTTCACACTGGGGCTGTGGGCTTATAAGGGAGTGGAAAAAATCCTGCTTGCAGCATCTTTGGAGCATGTTTGTTAAAAAAAAAAGTGCACCAAAACACTCTTCTCGATTAAAAAGTAATGGGAAGTGCCCCAAAAGGGCCTGAAAAGCGCCTCAAAAATGCCCCACAGCATTTTTGGTGCAGTTTTTGAGTCACGTGTCCTTTAAAAACCACCCTGCAAACACCGCAAAAGCGCTCAGCATTTTACTGGCAGTTTTGAAGAGAACTAGTGTGAAAGAGGCACTACTAATAACCGATGTTCATTATATGGATGCATATGGAGGGTTCATAGAGCCTCCCTCACTCCAAATCATTGATGGGAGCAAGGCATTGTGCCTTGAGGTACTGAACATAATCCATGTTGTTATCACTCCCACGTTTCTCTGACTGTAGCTGTGTTATCATTTGATTAACTTCTAATGTGATGTTCTTTATAGAGCTTTTATTCTGTATATGTCATAGGGTGACTATACTTACCGAGTTTATGCTCTTGGTAATAAGATGCATTATTAAGAGGGCCCAGCCTTTTAGGCTCATTTATTTGGGTCCTGCTCATAACACTTAGGGCCCTGATTGTATTGGAAGGAGCACACTTTTCTGACATTTGTCTAACCATATTGGTATTTCTGTACTTTGTTAAAGTTTTGAATAAAAATCTATTGAAAGAGAAGAAAGCACTCACTGCATGCGCCCAGCACACTCACTGAGCTTTCCCCGGCAGCTCTTGGTCAAAGCTTTTGATCATGTGAGAGCCAATCACAGCTGTTAAATGATACAGAACTAGCACCACTTCCCAGGCATTAAAGAATCCATTTTTATTCTTATGGCAGCCCTCAAAATTTCCTATTGCCTGCTCACTTTTGGCAAGTGGAAATTAGTGAAGGGTGAGTGTGGAGCAGAGGCAGACCGAGCTGACAGTTTCCTGGCTGACCGCTTCTGGCACAGTGGTCTGGATGGAGGAGATGGGCTTCCTGCCCCCAGGGCCATTGTGATGTCCTGTAAAAAAGGCTGCACCGCTTTGGCCAGAAGCGATCAGCCAGGAAATTGTTAGGAGGATCTGGCCAAGTCCCACAGAGCGGGGATCTCCTGTTGTTACACAGCTTCTATATGAATAGCCGGGAGCTGTCAAACTAAGTCTCACCTCCTGGATCGGCATTGGACCAGTGTGCTGTCTATTAAATTAGCTGGTCCAGGAGGCGGGACTTTGTTTGACAGTGGCTGGCTATTCACATAGAAGCTGTGTAACAGTGGGAGATCCCCGCTCTGTGTGATCCAGTCGCCAGATCCTCCTGACAGTTTCCTCCTGATCCTCTCAATTCCTCGCTGCTGCACTGGTGGACACTGATAAGGCTGCACTGATGGCCACTGATATGCTGCGTTTATGGGCAATGATAAGCTGCATTGATGGGCAATGATATGCTGCATTGATGGGCACTGATATGCTGCACTTATGGGCACTGATATGTTGCAATTATGGGCGATGATAGGTTGCATTCATGGGCAATGATATGCTGCACTGAAGGCCACAATGGGCTGCATTGATTGGCAATGATAGGCTGCATTGATGGGCAAAGATATACTGCACTGATGGGCAATAATTGGCTGCACTGATGGGCAATGATATGCTGCACTGATTGGCAATGATATCCTGCACCAATGGGAAATGATAGGTTGCATTGATGGGCACTGATATGCTGCACTTATGAGCACTTATAGGCTGCACTTATGGGCAATGATATGCTGCACTTATGGGCACTGATATGCTGCATGGATGGGCAATGACATGCTACACAGATGGGCAATGATATGCTGCACTGATAGGCTTTGATATGTTGCATTTATGGGCAATGATAGGCTGCATCGATGGGCAATGATATGCTGCAATGATGGGCAATGATAGGCTGCATTGATGGGCACTGATATTCTGTACTTAGAGACAATGATAGGCTGCATTGATGGGCTATGATATGCTGCAGTGATGGACAATGATAGGCTGCACTGATGGGCAATGATAGGCTGCATCGATGGGCACAGATATCTTGTACTTAGGGGCACTGATAGGCTGCTATGATGGACAATGATATGCTGCACTGATGGGCAATGATATGCTGCACTTTTGGGCACTAATATGCTGCACTGATGGGCAATGATATGCTACACTGATGGGCAGTGATATGCTGAACTTATGGGCAATGATAGGCTGCACTGATGGGCCCTGATATGCTGCACTTATGGGCATTGATAGGCTGCACTTATGTGCACTGATAGGCTGCACTAATGGGCAATGATAGGCTGCTATGATTGGCAATGATATGCTGAACTGATGGGCACTGATATGTTGCACTTATGGGCAATTATAGGCTGCATTGATGGGCAATGATATGCTGCACTGATGGGCAATGATAGGCTCCATAAATGGGCACTGATAAGCTGTACTAAGAGGCAATGATAGGCTGCACTGATGGGCAATGATAGACTGCATTGATGGGCAACGGTATACTGCACTGATGGGCAATGATAGGCTGCACTAATTAGCAAGGATATGCTGCACTGATTAGCACTGATATGCTGCCCTTATGAGCACTTATAGGCTGAACTGATGACCAATGATATGCTGCACTTATGGGCACTGATATGCTGCATGGATGGGCAATGATATGCTGCACTGATGGGCAATGATAGGCTCCATAAATGAGCACTGATAAGCTGTACTTAGAGGCAATGATAGGCTGCACTGATGGGCAATGATAGTCTGCATTGACGGGCAACGGTATACTGCACTGATGGGCAATGATAGGCTGCACTGATTGGCAAGGATATGCTGCACTGATTGGCACTGATATGCTGCACCTATGGGCACTGATATGCTGCACGAATGGGCAATGCTATGCTGCACTGATGGGCACTGATATGTTGCACTTATGGGCAATGATAGGCTGCATTGATGGGCACTGATATGCTGTTCTTAGAGGCAATGATAGGCTGCACTGATGGGCAGTGATAGGCTGCATCGATGGGCTATAGGTAGCATTGATTGGCACTGATAGGCTGCACAGATGGGTACTGATATGCTGCACTTATGTGCACTGATAGGCTGCACTGATGGGCAAAGATAGGGTGCATTGATGGGCAATGATATGCTGTACTTAGGGGCGGTGATAGGCTGCACTAATGGGCAATGATATGCTGCACTTATGAGCACTAATATGCTGCACTGATGGGCAATGATATGCTGCACTTATGGGCAATGATAGGCGGCACTGATGGGCCCTTATAGGCTGCACTGATGGGAACTGATAGGCTGCACTTATGTGCACTGATAGGCTGCACTAATGGGCAATGATAGGCTGCACTGATTGGTAATAAAATGCTTCACTGATGGGCAATGATAGGCTGCATTGGAGGGCAATGAAATGCTGCACTCATGGGCAATGATAGGCTGCATTGATGGGCACTGATATGCTGTACTTAGAGGCAATGATAGGCTGCACTGATGGGCAGGGATAGGCTGCACTGATGGGCTATGATATGCTGCACTGATGTCCAATGATAGGTAGCATTGATGGGCACTGATAGGCTGCACAGATGGGCACTGATATGCTGCACTTATGTGCACTGATAGGCTGCACTGATGGGTAATGATAGGCTGCATTGATGAGCACAGATATGCTGTACTTAGGGGTGCTGATAGGCTGCACTGATGGGCAATGATATGCTGCACTTATGAGCACTAATATGCTGCACTGATTCGCAATGATATTCTGCACTTATGGACAATGATAGGCGGCACTGATGGGTCCTAATAGGCTGCACTAATTTGCATTGATAAGGCTGCACTAATGGGCACTGATAGGCTGCACTGATGGGCAATGATAGGCTGCACTGATTGGCAATGATATGCTGCACTGATGGGCAATGATAGGCTGCATCGATGGGCACTGATATGCTGTACTTAGGGGCACTGATAGGCTGCACTGAAGGGCAATGATATGCTGCACTGCTGGGTAATGATATGCTGCACTTTTGGGCACTAATATGCTGCACTGATGGACAATGAAATGCTTCACGTATGGACAATGATAGACGGCACTGATGGGCCCTAATAGGCTGCACTGATGGGCACTGATAGGCTGCACTAATTGGCACTGATAAGGCTGCACTAATGGGCACTGATAAGGCTGTATCTGAAGCTTCTGATTTTGGTAAGGTTTCCCAGAAGTATGAAGAGCTTTTCATTGGTCAGCACTAACCAATGAGTGCTTGCCATTGCAAACATTATGCTGGATACTCACTGTGGGGCTTTGTATTTCAGTGTACCGACTGCTACACCGGCAGCACAGGACATCACAGCCACCATGTGCAGCATGGTTCAGAGGGGTGGCTGGGATATTTTCAGTTAGTTTGCCTTTTCCTTTTTGCGAAAAATTTAACTTACCCCTTAAATTGTTATACTAGTTGTATTTCAAAATACTATTAATGACATTTTTTTATAATACATTACTGGATTAGCTAGTGCTTGCTTTGCTGGGAGTTCAACATTAGTTTTACAAACTAAATTCATTAATTTTATAGAATGTCCAGTGTCTCAGGCTCCCTATGAGCTTTGGTAGATATCTAAGGTACATGCAGGCACTTCTGATGACATTCTTTAAGCTTCCACCTTTAAAAGCAAGTCAGCAGTAACATCTCCCATACTCCATTGTGGGCTTGTTCCTTTTTTTAAACAGGAAAGTGATTCTATTACATGTCATTCTTTGTGCTTGTCCAGTAAATAGTACTTAGTCATACTTGCTTTATAGAATTAATTTGATATCAGTGCAATGTTAAAAAGAAGGTCATGTCAAAAATCTTGCCTAATAGGAAAGGACAGTTCCTTTTTACTGGAGCTGTGTCTCTGCGTCCGGGGCTGTCGTCTCCGCACACTTATGGCTCTCCCTCCTTAATATAACAGACTTTACTGAGAAGTCACATAACACCTTTCAATGGATTGCAAAGGTTTCATCATCATGATGCAAGTTCTATAGCTGCGAGGAAGTCCTGCCCTTGTATATTAGATATCCATTGACTATTATGATAACTGGATACCAGCTGATAGCAATTTTTTGTTCTGCAGCGGGGGGAGCCGTTTTGGTATAAATAGCATTACTGGCTGCTGTGTGTAGAACTGAACCTTGTTGGCCCGGAGTCTGTCTCGGGTGAAGTCAGGGCTGGGAACGTTCAGAATTTCCCAATCCTCTTTAGCATCAATTCCCTTAAATGAGAAATGATTTGCTGATATTTGCTGCCTTACAATTTGTAAACAAGGATGTATGCGTTACTTTCCACTCTGTAGACGCCATAGCAATCTGTGCCTAATGTAAGGGTCACAATAGAAATATGCATCTACATATCATGATATATTATAAAGATTTCTGATCTAGTTCTTGCAGTATGCATATACTGTATCTATATATATATATCTGTCAAGAAGATGCTAGACAAGTCTAACCATATCTAACAGGCAGTAAAAGGTATGAAAACCCTAACAATGAACTTCCCTATACTGGTCTTTTAACTATACTGTACAGTTGGAAGCTTTGTTTTATATCTATTTGATAAGCTCAAAAAAATACTTGTTGATCTATCAGTCAATAACTTGTTGGAAATCTTGTCGGCCAATAATTTCCTGCGCTCTTTGCCTGTGCTGACTGCTATCAATTACATTGTTTTCTGAGAACTACAAACCCACACTCCCCTGTGATGAACAAAAGCAGAAGGTTGGGGTTCCCTAGTTCTATCTTCTTTCTGCTGCCCTGATACAGAGTGAGTGCTGTCATTCTAGCACTAGTAGTGTGTTATTGACAGAAGTTGTTCCTGACGTAACGTGTAGGGCTGAGCTTGATCCTCAAGCTAGTGTTTAGAGTGGTTGATACCTTCTTACCAGCCGCCACCGGTTCTGTGTGTACATCTGAGCTGCCAGTCGGAGACTGCACTGAGCGGTGAGCTGCAGGTGCTATCCCGCTCTGTGTAATGATGATCTGTAATTACTTTTAATCTACTGAGTGAGTGTAGTTTTAGCTTTTAAATAAAAGGAGACTTAGTTCTCTACAGAGAGCACTATTGAGTATTTTTAGTTATCCTTTTATGAGCTGCATTAACCCTTCCTGGGAGCTGAACATAAGGGAAGAAGACATTAATATATAAGGAGCCAATTGTTGTATGCTGATCCCAGGTGTTAAACGGGAACACGCGCAGTGAGATCTTTATAATTTAATGGTCCACAGCATAAGGCGAGAGGCCATCCTTTACCTGTTGATAGTAGAATCTTATTATGAGCACAGTGTTTTTTTTCATGGTGAATTTAAACTAAAGATTGTTTCACAATAAAGATTTTTTAACATTCCTGATTTGCAGAGTTTACTATTTGGACTGACATGTTTTGAATTATTTTTGGATTTATTCTTTAAATATTATTATCACAAGATCACTTGTATTTTTCTTATTGACACTAAATATTTATTTATTTATTTTGCGTGCACTTGATATGATAGGATATGATATTGGAACTACAGCACTTTTTGGTATTGTATATTACTGACAGAATCACCTAGGTGAAAATAAAAAAAAATAGCTTGAAAAAGAAAACTGTATCAGCCACCACATCAAAGATATATTTATCATTTATTACTGGGACATACAATAAGCTATAATGTTTTTAAAAGTAAGAATTTCTTCTTTTTTTTTCTTCTTCATATATACATACACTTATTTTTGCAATGTTTTACATAAAAGAATATTTGAATATGTTTATGTATGTATATTATGTATATTATATGTATAAGTTTATATGTTAATGTTTTCCTTTTTTCACCAATATCTTATGTGAATCACATGTGGCTAAAGACAAGTCTGCAATCCCATGATTTTTATCACCTGTTGTCAGATTGGATAGGCTTATATAAGGAGCATAATACTGACTTGTCTTTGTAATGAATAAGTGCACCTGTTAGTGGGTGAAACGCGAGGCAGGCACCCGTGACATCATCAGGCTTTCTTGTTCACCTAGAGCATCGGGTCTTCTTTGTTTGGATACATCAAAGTGGTGGCTGACAAAAAAGTGTCAGGTACAGTGTCTTGGAAAAGTATTCATACCCCATTGAAATTTTCCACATTTTGTCAACCAAAAATGTAAATGTATTTCATAGGGATTTTATGTGACAGACCAACACAAAATTGCACATAATTGTGAAGTGGTAGGAAAATGATAAATGGTTTTCCAAATTTTTTACAAATAAATATCTGAAAAGTGTGGCGTGCATTTGTATTCAGCCCCCTTTACTCTGATACCCCAACTAAATCCTAATGGAACTAATTGCCTTCAGAAGTCACCTAATTAGTAAATAGGGCACACCTTTGTATAATTTAATCTCAATACAAATACAGCTGTTCTGTGAAGCCCTCAGAGGTTTGTTAGGGAACCTTTCTGAACAAACAGCATTGTGAAGGCCAAGGAACACACCAGGGTTAGGCTATAAAAAAATATCCCAAGCTTTGAACATCTCACAGGGCACTGTTCAATCTATCATCCGAAAATGAAAAGAGTATGGCACAACTGCAAACCTACCAAGACATGGCCATCCACCAAAAATGACAGGCCAGGCAAGGAGAGCATTAATCAGAGAAGCAGGCAAGAGGCCCATGGTAACTCTGGAGGAACTGCAGGGATCCACAGCTCAGGTGTGAGAATCTGTCCACAGGACAACTATTAGTCGTGCACTCCACAAACCCAGCCTTTATGGAAGAGTGGAAATAAGAAAGCCATTGTTGAAAGAAAGCCATAAGAAGTCCCGTTTGCAGTTCTTGAGAAGCCATGTGGAGGACACAGCAAACATGTGGAAGACGGTGATCTGGTCAGATGAGACCAAAATTGAACTTTTTGGTCTAAAAGCAAAACACTATGTGTGGTGGAAAACTAACACCACACATCACCCTAAACCCACCAGAATCATGTTGTGGGTATGCTTTTGTTCAGCAGGGGCAGGGAAGCTGGTCAGAGTTGATGGGAAGCTGAATGGAGCCAAATACAGGACAATCTTAATAGAAAACCTGTTAGAGTCTGCAAAAGACTTGAGACTGGGGCAGAGGTTCACCTGCCAGCAGGACAACAACCCTAAACATACAGCCAGAGCTACAATAGAATGGTTTAGATCAAAGCAT
Organism: Pelophylax lessonae; assembly: GCF_965119305.1. Lineage (NCBI taxonomy): Eukaryota > Metazoa > Chordata > Amphibia > Anura > Ranidae > Pelophylax > Pelophylax lessonae. The sequence continues at coordinate 581,579,273 of NC_138771.1, forward strand.
ATTCATGTGTTAGAATGGCCCAAAGTCCAAACTTGAAACCAATTGAGAATCTGTGACAAGACTTGAAAATTGCTGTTCACAGACACTCTCCATCCAATCTGACAGAGCTTGAGCTATTTTGCAATGAAGAATGGGCAAAAATGTAACTCTGTAGATGAGCAAAGCTGGTAGAGACATCCCCAAAAAGACTTGCAGCTGTAATTTCAGTGAAAGGTGGTTCTACAAAGTATTGATTCAGGGGGGCTGAATACGAATACACGCCATAATTTTCAGATATTTGTTTGGAAAAAACTTTAAAAATCATTTATCATTTCCATTCCACTTCACAATTATGTGCCATTTGTATTGGTCTAGCACATAAAATTTAAACATTTAAAATTCAAATAGCATACATTTATGTTTTTGGTTGTAACATGACAAAGTGTGGAAAATTTCAAGGGGTGTGAATACTTTTTCAAGGCACTGAAGGCCGCAATATATTACATTTATATTTTTGTTTTTTGATATGCTTTAGGGCATACCTCCAACCAGTATCATTTAAGATGTCGGTATTTTTTTTTCTCAGTGCACTTGTTATAAACAGAGAAAAAAAAATTCTCAAAAGAGACAATGCATTGTCACTAGGCATCCAAATCCCACTTCACACCCTTCCATGGAGACGGTTTCTTGTCTTTGAGTCAAGGTCCTATGCAATGAGCAGTCTCTTTGCTACTTTGAGGTCTCACCTGATTGCGGACAGCTATGGCAGTGTTCCGCTCAGTCAGCAGCTCAATCTTATTCTTAAGCTTTAAGTGCTCTCTTCTTCTCTCAGGAGTCTGCAGACACACTACTCCTTGCTCTGCTGCATAAGCCAATCACTGTCCTCCAGGATCAACCTAGACTCAATGAGGATGGCTGCCCCTCTGCACTTGAGACACTACATAGACGAGCAATACAAAGTGGTCTCCTTAAAGATGAGCTGCTGTACTTCTGCATTAATGAGTATTCAGTTTAACCCTGTCCACACTCGAGAAGAATAATACATCAACAACAAGTTTAAAACCTCCTGGAATTATCTCTTGCATTGGGACCGCACCCATACCATAAGGGCTAACTGCATGCTTAGGTGTAGGGACTTAAGAAAGAAAATGTAGTTCTTTTACTGTACTTGTCTCCTCCCTCCATGCTCCAGTGGTCCAAGATTCTAGTGTCATCATGCCTAATGCAGAGACTGTGATGACTCTGAAGGACAATCCATCACCGGAGCTTACAGGAGCATCATCTGCAGGGGGAGCGGAGGTCTAGATAAGGTAAAGTGCAAAAACTCTTCCCTGGACTTAATGAGCCGCTAACCCTTGCAGTGCAAGTGTAGCTCCACAACAAGGGATAATTCTCTGAAAGGGCTAAACTTTTATAAAAGTTAACTGAAGGCTCTGAAGCTACCCAGCATTTTCCTATGTAGCACCTCTGCTGTCTTTGATTTTTATCCTCCAGACCTATTTTATCCAAGATCTCTATAATAAAAAATAAAACACTATAAGTTTCAACGAGAATGTTTTTACTCATAAAAAATAAAATATCACTATATTAAGTGCTGTTAGAATAAAAATAGACAATGGCCAGAAATGATTGGGATTTGCAACAATAAAACATGGTAACCAATCAATAATTATTCTTCATTGGACAACTCATGTAAAGCCCTAAAGGTTTTTATGTATGGTTGCCACAGGTTACTGAATAGTACAACCTTTTACACTGCCACTGAATAAGCTCAGGAGTGTCTTTAAACAAATGCTAAAATCTATTAGTAAATGGTAGGAAATTATTCATACCACAAATATGGATAGGTTTTCACACATTTCTTGGCATCTGGTCATGTGGGAGCTTTCTACAGGAAACGGGGGATTCGCTGATTGCTAAATCAAGACTTCACTTGCTAATCAAGAACGTACATTATCTCAGAAGATTAGCACATATAGCTAGTGGTACACGATGTTGTTAATAGCAAGTGTAATTACTGGCCTTTTCTCTGTTTAATGCTGTAAAGACAAATTCATGTGTCTAAATACAGTTCTCAACTCTGTATGTTTTAAACCTCAGTGGGATTTTTGTTTCTTTTTTATAATTTGTGGTTTGATTTTATTGGGTTTCCAGAGCTATTTCACTTCCATTTCTTCTTGTTGATCTCCCTGAGGTGAGAGGGTCTGGTATAGATTTTAACCACTTGCCTACTGGGAACTTTCATCCCCTTCCTGCCCAGGCCAATTTTCAGCTTTCAGCGATTTCACACTTTGAATGTCATGCAGCACTATACTCGTATGAAATTTGTATCATTTTTTTCACACAAATAAAGCTTTCTTTTGGTGGTATTAATCACCAATAGATTTTGAATTTTTTGTCAAATAAATGAAAAAAGACTGAAAATTTTGAAAACATTAAAACAAAAATGTTTTTCTTAGTTTGTTATAAAATTTTGCAAACAGATAATTTTTCTCCTTCACTGATGTGTGCTGATGGGCACTGATAGGCAGCACTGATGAGGTGGCACTGATGGGCAGCACTGATAGGTGACACTGATGAGGAGGCACTAATAGGCACTAATTGGCAGAACTGATAAGCACTGATTGGCAGCACTGGTGGACACTGTTGGGACTGCACTGATAATCAGGACACTGATAATCAGTGCCCTGATTATCAGTGTAGATGTCCCTTTCACACAAGCCAGTTATTGGCTTTCCACTCATGCTGTCAGCTTGAGGAAAGGAATGCCGATAACTGGCTTGTGTTAAAATCACGATCAGCTGTGATTGGACACAGCTGATCATGTGGTAAAGAACCACTGATGGACTCTTTACCCTGATCTGTGTTGTGTTACCTGTAGTGATCACTGCTGGACGCACTTTGTGTGTTACCTGTGGAGATCACTGCTGGGCGCACTTTGTGTGTTACCTGTTGTGTTCACTGCTGGACACACTTTGTGTGTTACCTGTGGTGATCAGTCCTGGATGCCCTTTGTGTGTTACCTGTGGTGATCGCTGCTGGATGCACTTTGTGTGTTACCTGTGGTGATCACTCCTGGACGCACTTTGTGTGATACCTGTGGTGAACGCTGCTGGATGCACTTTGTGTGCTACCTGTTGTGATTGCTGCTGAACGCACTTTGTGTGTTACCTGTGGTGATCACTCCTGGACGCACTTTGTATGTTACATGTGGTGATCACTACTGAACGCACTTTGTGTGTTACCTGTGGTGATCACTCCTGGACTCACTTTGTATGTTACATGTGGTGATCACTACTGAACGCACTTTGTGTGTTACCTGTGGTGATTACTCCTGGAAGCACTTTGTGTGTTATCTGTGGTGATCAGTCCTGGACGCACTTTGTGTGTTACCTGTGGTGATCACTGCTGGACGCACTTTGTGTATTACCTGTGGTGATCACTCCTGGACCCACTTTGTGTGTTATCTGTGGTGATCAGTCCTGGAGGAACTTTGTGTGCTACCTGTGGTGATCACTGCTGGACGCACTTTGTTTATTACCTGTGGTGATCGCTGCTGAGCACACTTTATGTGTTACCTGTGGTGATCGCTGCTGAGCACACTTTATGTGTTACCTGTGGTGATCGCTCCTGGACACACTTTGTGTGTTATCTGTGGTGATCACTCCTGGATGCACTTTGTGTGTTCCCTGTGGTGATCACTGCTGGACACACTTTATGTGTTACCTGTGGGTATCACTCCTGGATGCACTTTGTGTGTTACCTGTTGTGATCGCTGCTGGACGCACTTTGTGTGTTACCTGTTGTGATTGCTGTTGGACGCACTTTGTGTTTTACCTGTTGTGACCGCTGCTGGATGCACTTTGTGCGTTACCTGTGGTGATCACTTCTGGACGCACTTTGTGTGTTATCTGTTGTGATCACTACGGAATGCACTTTATGTGTTACCTGTTGTGATCACTGCTGGACGCACTTTGTGTGTTACCTGTTGTGATCACTACTGGACGCACTTTGTGTGTTACCTGTGATGATCGCTGCTGGACGCACTTTGTGTGTTACCTGTGGTGATCACTCCTGGACGCACTTTGTGTGTTACCTGTGGTAATCACTGCTGGACAGACTTTGTGTGTTACCTGTGGTGATCGCTGCTGGATGCACTTTGTGTGAGTCCAGCAGAGGTTAATGCAGGTAATCGCCAGCTGTGCAAACAGCCATGAATTGCTATGGCCATCAGCAGCTAGTCACTCACAGATTTCAAAAACAGCAGAAGGAAACAGTACATTTCTGCCACTGCCATGTGCACTGGGGAAAAACACCTGTACGCATGTACCCTTGAAAGAGAAGGGATTTTTTTTTAAATTTTACAATCATCCTTACCTAGGTGGATGCAGCACCAGTCCAATGCTGCATTTGTCCCCCACGGATCGCTCAGTTCTCAGAGGTCCCTGATCAGAAAGCTGGTGAGTCAGTCACCGCTGTCTGCTCTGCCCCTCCAGCGCTCACTGGATCACTGGGCTGTACAGGGGGCGGGAGCGACCAGCTCAGTCTCGAAGCGGCCCGCTGAGAGGCTGAGGTGGGTGCCGGTCCAGGCATGTGGGTAGATCTCGGCCATGTGGTCATGATCTTTCCCTAGACTGGACCGGCTCTGTGAAGTCAGCTGACAATGGGCTTCAGCCCCCTGTCTGCTGAAAACAGGTCACAGAACCAACTGCACTTCTGTGGTCCACAGGAGAAGTACAGCTAAATGAGCTTTGGCTGCCCTTCTTCTTTAAAGCATCAAAGTAGATGTAAACCCAATAACTAAATACTTATTTAAGCTTTAGGGCTCTTTCACACAGGCGGTCCGATCAGATCCGCCTGTCAGTTTTTTAGGCGGATCTGATCGGATCCTCCATGCAGCTCTATGGGGCAGCGGGTGTCAGCGGAGACACCTCTGCTGACACCCGCTGCCATCTGCATCCGATCCTGTGCTTGAAATCTGGACGGATGGAAACCCTATTTTTCCATCCGTTCAGTAATCGGATCGGATCGGATCTGATGAGAGCGGACAAGCGGTCCGCTCTCATCCGATCCCCCATAGAGGGCAGCCGCTGAGCAACACGGATCCGCCTACTGTGAAAGAGCCCTTAACATATAAATGTAAAAAATGTTTCTAACCTTTTTAAATCTGTAAAGAATACTACCAAGGAGGACCTTGTTTAGACACTTCCGGTTATATGGTGACAACTGTCTCCCAGTTGCAAAATTGTTAAAGTATAACTCTAGATTTAGAAAAGCTGTAGGATAATTTATACATTTTGCTGCAAAACCACAGGTTTATTTAAGGTGATGTTTCTTTATATCTTATACAAGACTTGCCTTCTGGTGTAATCATCGACTGTTATCTGCTACAAAACCACAGGCACATTTTAAGGTGATGTTGCTTTACATCTTATTATGAAATAAGACTAGCTTCCTGGTGTAATCATCAACTTTTATCTTTCATCTGAAGCGATTACAGTATTCTGAACTTCTTTGTATACAGTTCTCTTCCATGGAAGCACATCTGAGGCTCTTGCACTTTCAGATAATTCAACCATGTACAGAAAAAACAAAGAAAAAAATAAGAAGAAAAGATTATTTTAATAAAAATCCTAGAACACATCCTGATGCCTTAACACAGTTTTTCAACTTTGACATGCATTAGAAAACCTGTACATATCATCACAACTACTTTGTGTATCCAGGAAAAACTGGGCTTACATTTGGTGGTAAAAGGCAATGGATATCTCCAGTAAAACTGGCACAAAATAGTAAAGATATATAACTTCCTAAAATTTTGCTGTATATTTCTTGCTGTTACATAACCTATTGTCAAAAAAACAATCCAAAATAAATTCTCTTGCGCCTGACAATCACAGTGATTCTACATAGGCAGGCCCTTCTTTCTGCCGGAATGTGGCGGAAAAGCGTCCCACCATCTCTGGCAGCCCTCTCCTCTCCATCTTGTCACTGAACACAGAAGGTGGTAAAGTAGTTTTTGCACTACTCGCTTCCTCCATAGGCTTCTGTGTCCTATTGCCAGGTACTCAGAACATGTGTAGAGCAGTGCATGTGTCAGTGGGTAGAAAGGAAGAGTCCTAGCGCTTGTAGTTCTACAAGTGTAAATCAATATATAAAGAATATCTAGAAAACGTAATATGGCTGCTGCTGACTGATAAGGTGTCTGTGCCTTTAAAGTGCAAGTGTAAGGACCAGCGCTGCCTTCAGTACAAAAACTCGGCTCTGAGCTACACAGGTCTGACAGGCGAGGTGGGGCAGGAGCCGCGGCTCCTGAAGCTCCAGAGAAATAAAAAACAAATGCAGCAGTCGTGGCAGTGCAAAATATGTAAATGAATATACACATAAAGGAATAAATAAAGTGCTGGGTGCAAAAAAGTGCTCAAACTTCCGTGAGCCTCTGGGTGAGTCTAGGATGGAAAAGGACCTGGGGGTACTGGTAGACAACAGGCTTGGCAGTGGCATGCAATGCCAAGCCGCGGCAAGCAAAGCAAACAGAATGCTGGGATGTATAAAAAAGGGGATTCACTCCAGAAATAAAGATATTATTCTCCCACTCTACAAAACTCTGGTCCAGCCACATCTGTGTATGCTGTCCAGTTCTGGGCACCGGTCCTCAGGAAGGATGTGCTGGAACTGGAGAAAGTCCAGAGAAGGACAACAAAAATAATTAGGGGAATGGAGGGCATCGGCTATGAGGAAAGACTACAAACACTGAACTTATTCTCTCTGGAGAAGAGGCGATTGAGGGGGGATATGATATCAATGTACAAATACTGTACTGGCGACCCTAGCATAAAGAATACAATTTTCAGAGAAAGAGAATACAATAAGACACGTGGCCACTCACTAAAACTTGAGGAAAAACGGTTTAAGCTTAAAATACGTAGGGGGTTCTTTACTGTCAGAGCAGTGGGGATGTGGAATTCTCTTCCACAAGCAGTCGTATCAGCAGGGAGCATTGATATTTTCAAAAAACTATTAGATGGGCACCTTAAAGACCACAACATACTGGGGTATACAATGTACGGTTAACAGCAAACACACACACACATCATAGGTTGAACTGGATGGACTGATGTCTTTTTTCAACCTCACTAACTATGTAATGTTCAATAAATCACTTTTTTGCACCCAGCACTTTATTTATTAATTTATGTGTATATTAATTTAAATATTGTAAGAATTTTGCACTGAAGGCAGCGCTGGCCCCTACACTTGCATGTGTCAGTGGGTGCCCCGAGTCCCCACGCCACGACTGCTGCATTTGTTTTTTATTTCTCTGGAACTTCAGGAGCTGCGGCTCCTGCCCCGTGTTGCCTGTCAGACCTGTGTAGCTCAGAGCCGAGTGAAGTGTTATAAAACTCCTCCTTGGCTCTGTGTTACACAGATCTGACAGGCAGGGCAGAGCAGGGGACCGGGACTGTGAAGGAAAAAAGCTTGCTGTGGACAGGGGGGAGAAGGGGGGAGCTGCAGATGGGGGGGGGGGGGGAGAAGTGGTGAGTTGTGGATGGATGTGGGGGGGGGGAGTGGTATATTAAGACTTAGAGATGAACTTTCACTGTTTCACTGTGTGTAGTAATAAAGTGCAAAGTTCCTCTGAAAAACAGTCACAGATATACATGTGCATTAAGAGGGATGTGCTGCGTCCACCCCACCAGTGCAGCATGCCTCTGTTACTTCACTTCCAATAACAGAATGGGGTCACTCTGAACACCTACTGCAGACTTTATGCATGCTTTTAAAGCGGAGTTCCGGGCACAAAAAAGTTTTTTCAATAAACATACCCCCGGGACAGTCAGGGCTAGTACATTCCACAATGGCTAGCCTCTGATCTGTCCCGGTTCGCACTTACCTGCAAGAAGAAATACTCACTTATAAAATTTCTTCTCCAGCGTTGCCATCTCTGTTGTGGGCAGCTGAAGCCAGCGCGATCCTCTTCTGCGTCCTTTTCCGTGTCTTCTTCTCCCAGAATGCGCCTGCACCGGCCCCGCTCGTCACTTCCGGTGCGGCGCCGCATTCCTCCACAGCTTCTGGGCATGCCCAGAAGCTGTCTAGCAGGGAATGCGGCGTCGCCCCAGAAGTGACGAGCGGGGCCGGTGCCATCGCATTGATTCCTGGGAGCGATGACGTTCAGCTCCCAGGAATCATCGCAAAGAGGAAGTGATGGCGGAGCCGCGGCACAGAGGGAGGAAGTGGAGAATAGGTGAGTATTTTCTATCTACAATTACAAGGTGAGTAAAAAAAAAAAAAAATATACCTAACTATCCAATTCCTTTTCAGGTGAAGAAGATCCAGCGGATGGGCACAAAATCGATGAAGTCGATTTTGTGCCCGGAACTCGGCTTTAACTCTTTTCTTCCTGTACCTTGTACCTCTGTAACACAGGCTCAGATCAGTTTCCTATTGGATACTGACCGCTAGGGAGGGAGCCAGAACATCGACCCCCCCTTGCTACCGAAAGACCTGTAACCTTAACAGATACCACTCCTAATGATTGGTTCAGCAATTCATAGCAACTACACTCCCCTCCTTGTCCTTGCCAAGTTGCTTTTATAGCGATGTTACTTCATACCTCATAGTGCATTTACAGACCCAGGTTCTTTTGGAGTATGTCAGAACCAACATGCACCCATTTGAATAACTTCTGACCAGGCTCATAACAGTTGTTATGACTTTACTGTAGAAATGAAGCATGACTGAGTAAAATTAAAAATGTCCTGTCCCTAATCTTAAAATAATGTAGTGGCCCAGGCATAACTCCATGAGGCGACAGTCCATAATGGCCATGTCCATGGCTTAGATGCTGTCCGTGATCCTCGATCTCTTCAGCACCAATGTTTGCGCCCGCAGATGAGTCTACAATCTACAGTACCCACGTTCTTGTTCTCCAGAGCCCCCAGATCCTAGCTGTCTCCCTTTTTATATCACAGGTGGGCTAGTCAAAACCAAAAGCTAGGGAACTGAGCTGAAAATGTTTAACTCTTTCCCCAGAGTCAGAGTTGTGGGACAACTAACTGCACACATATTTTCAACCTACCTATACATACACTCGGTGGGAAGGCGTTTAAAAACATGCATACTTACAGTATGTATGTAAACCCCTACAATTAACTTAGTTTCCTTTTGGTTTGTAACTATACCATTGAAAGTGTTTTGTAATATCTTCTCGTTAATTGCAAAAAATACCTGTATAATCACTTAGCATTGTCCCCAGCCATCTTGGTAGACCTCCCCCATTTAATGGAGAGAAAAAAAGAGAGAGGTATTTTGTTCTGTAGTACTGTTCTGGGGTGACAGCACTGCTCCCTCATAAATACAGTATATTTAGAGAGAAAAAAAACAATTTGTAGCTGGGTCCGGACTACCATGTTTATGTGTACAGACTTATCTTTTCTTGGTTCCTGTTCCCCTTTAATGCTGCACTTAGCTGGGAGATTGGCACTGTGGGAGCCGTAGTCTTTTGCAGAGTGCCTTTTATGAGCTTGGATTGTTCAGGAAACTACCTTCCCAGGAAGCAAAGGGGGAGTGGAACATTATGAGAGGAGTTATAAAACTATCTGCTACACACATTTTAACTCTCTTTCTCTGGGGACCCATCGCATGCATGTAGCGGTCAGAGGAGTAGGGGACCGCAATGCAGAATTCAAGTACGGTACAGCAGACAATGAGGCTGAAGCAGAAATCGGCTTTATTAACCAACAGAGTATAATGGCCGGAGAATGATGTTAACAGTAATAACAGATTACATAGGTTTACAGCAAAGTTAACTGCAACGTGATACATAAAATGGCGCTCCCGCCAATGCACACACAGAAATACAGGCTACTCTGCTATATGATCCTATCTGATTCCCGCTAACCGGGACACGTTGTTGCAACGCTCTGTCTACAGAAACCTGCTCTATGCCCTGCCACAGGTTAGCACCGGTGCACACTCACAGTTCTGTAGGTACAGCTGCTTTATCTCAGTCTCTCTGATGGTGGATGTAGTCAGGTCTCTGGATCTGTCCCTTGCTGTCTGTAGCTGCAGTCTCTTATGCACTGGTCTGGGTTTCTTTGCAGGTTGTTTATCTTGTTCTGTTCCTTGGAGGTCACTGCAGTCTGCCCCCTTGCTCTGTAACTTGCTTGAGGTGCTCTGGGATGTTCTCTCCTCTCTTTCTCTGGTTCTCAGCTGCAGTCTGTCTCCTCTGGCAAGATCCTGTTGCTCTGTCCCTGGATTATACAGTTTATATGCCCTTTCAAGGCCACAGCATGCAGTTCCTTTCCTCAGCTCAGCACAGCCATAGAGACGAACACCACCGTCCCAGGAACTTCCTGCTCCCTCCTCCTTTCCAGAAAGATCCCTTCACTTAAAAAGCAACAACAACAGTGACATCTTGTGGCTGAAAGATGCATGACAGTCTGTGGGAATTTCTCAATAGAAGTACAGCGTAATGGAGTTTAGTCATTCAAGGGGCTGACCCCCTACATGCACATCAGCCTGCTGAGTGTGCATGAGACAGCAGATTGTAGCCTACCGCACGAGGCCTGACCCTTACAGAACTCAGCCTCCGCAGAGCACATGTCTTTGCAGTAACGCTGAGAGAGATGTGGAGGTTGGCTGAATACCCTGAGGCAGCAGAGCGCAGAGAGTTTTCCAGACGCCAGAGCATGGGAGATCACATCGCCTGTTCCACAGGGCCCTCACAGACAGACATCAGAGTAGGTGAGAGACTGCCTGTCTTTGATCCAGACTGCAAGTATACATCCCACCTTTACACTGAACACAAACATTGAAGCAGATATCAGACCCCTTAGAATTACAATTTACCATCTTGTTATATTAAGTGGAAATTGTCTTGTATGAGTTCCAACTGCTGGTGAACAACATAGCAAGGCCTTGTTAAGGGGAGGGACATTGTTGCATAGTTGCTCTTAAAGGGGACATGTTCTAGTTATATTGCCATATCTCTAATTATAATACTGCCGGTATAGATTAGTTCAGAGTTCTTCTTTAACTTGAGTATTGCTTTACTACCATAGAGAATATCTATATACTTACAGAATATAGAATATTGTGTTGCATACTGTTCCCTGATATAATAACCTTTTGTTACTCTGCTGTTTTCTGTGTCAGTCTTGCTGAACCCTGATAGTTTATGAGGGGTTTAGCTGACTGACATAATTTCAGTTGCTTATTCACTGAGTAAATGTTAAAACTAATTTATATTGTGTCAGAGTGTTCCTCAAAGGTGTATACACTATGTCTGAACCTAGTGTTGAGTGCTGAAGAACACTCATTAACCAGCAACCCTCAAGGAGGTAGTGCTACAAATTTAAAATATAAATTTATGTATTGGAAGTGTTCTGCTTCTATGTGTGGTTAGTTTGTGGTGTGATATCTGGTGGTTTTTGGCGATTTCCAGGGTGCTTTTTGCTCTAGTTTTGCTCTATTTTGTTGCATACAGACCAAGCTCCCTTTTTAAGACACGTGGATTCCCTGCGCTATCATAACTCTGTTGCTCGGCTTGGTCCAGCTGAAGATGATTTTGGACCGATTGACCCTGCAGAAGAAGAGTCCATTGAAGAAGAGGCCAATTGTCTCCTAGAGATTTCCCAAAGGGCACTTACACAACCTGCTACGAGTTGTGCAGTTACTCCCAGAAGTAGTATGATTTTTTAAACAATTAGGTTTATTGAAAACATGTGGTACATAACAATGAAGAAAAACATACTGTATTTGAGGGACACACATGTCAGTATAGCGCAGAAGTTATTGCAACATACAGCTTGGAAATGCTAACGATGCTTAGAGATAGAGCAATCGATAAACAAATGTACAACTTAATGACATAACAAAATAGTGCATCAGCAAATTAGAAAAACTTCACATAGGTCAAGAGATCCTATGGGCGAACAGAGTATCTAGTATAGGTTCTTGTGATATAGGATCTGGAACACGAGTAGAAAAAGAAAACTTACTAATAGAAAACAATTTCTCAAGAGTAATTATCCTCAGGATACAAGTTCTTTGTCAGATAATCATGCAAGGTCAGCGGATTAGCAGACGGAGAAATCCTCGTACGCAAAGATCGAGGAGCAGCACTAGACCAGCTAGAAGCTGGGCTGAGGAGGTACATCAGAGTTGAGATACTAGAGGAGAATAGTAGTTGGAAGTAAAGTAGAGGCAGATGGATAAGAAAGAGATCAGGAAGAGTAAGAGGAAAGAGGGGGTGGTGGGGGGGGGGGGGTTCGGCCGAGTCAGGGAGGCGCCGGGGAAGGCTGATCGGGTTTTTGAGAAGACTGGAATTTAAGCCAAGGGTCCCAACGAGAGAGAAACCCAGGAATTCTGTTGTTGGCAAGTGCGCTTACTCTTTCCATTTCACAGATTTCTGAAACCTTCCTAAGCCAATCTGAGTTCGATGGAATATTAGCGGATTTCCAATGCACGGGTATAAGGGATCTGGCTGCATTGATCAGATGAATGAGCAATGAATTCTTGTATTGTAGAAGTGGTGTTGGGCTGAGGTGCAGTAGACAGAGTTCAGGAGAGAGGGTGACCCCCTCATCCACAATGGACGAGCACAAGGGTTGAATTTGTTGCCAGAAGACGGAGATGTGCGGACAGGACCACCATATGTGGATTAAAGTACCTTTCTCGAGACCACATCTCCAACAGGTATCATCGGAGGCAGGATACCATCTCTTAATTTTATCAGGTGTAGCATACCACTGTGTAAGCAGTTTGTAGGCGGTTTCCTGAAGTTTCGTGCTTAGCGAGCACTTGTGTGCAAGAGTGCAAGCTCATTTCCATTGGGTCTCCGAAATAGAAGTGTTCAACGAGGAGCTCCACCTCCCCCTGAACCTGTCCTGCCCTGTATCAGTGTGTTTCTGTAGCCAAGCATAGGTCTGGGAGATAGACTTCTCAACCCGCTCCCCCAGGTGACAACACTGTTCAAAGTCACTCAGAGGCCTACTCACTAGGGGCCTCCTGTTGCGTGAGGTAAGGTAGCTGCGAGCTTGAAAGTAGGACCATAGGGGCAGTTTCTGGTCAGATGTGATTTGTGTGAAGTCAGATAATTGTTTAAAAACACCACCTACAAAGCAGTCTTTGGCAAGCACAGGGTCTCGGGAGTCCTTCAGAAAAAGGGGATTGTCCAGACCCGGTGCGAACTCTGGATTGTGTGCTAATGGTGTCAAAGGGCCGGGAGAGGAAGAGATGTCACAGTTAAGAGCAATAGCGTGAAAAGTTCTCAGTGTGGGGCCTATGAGGGGGTGAGCCAACAAAGTTTTGGGGCAAGACGCGGCCGGAATCCAGGGGGCACACGCCAATGGCCCCGTGAAAAACGAGTTTTCGACTTGTATCCAATCTTTTGACTGGCCATGGCAATTCCAATCTATAATTCTAGATAGATGGACAGCCCAGTAGTATTGCCTGAAATTGGGTAGTCCCATACCACCATAGGATTTGGATTCGGACATCATATCAAAATGTACCCGGGGATGTATGCCATTCCAGATAAATTGAATCTGGAGCGAGCGTAGCTTACGAAAGAAATAGGAGGGAATCGCAATAGGGAGCGCCTGCATGAGATAGAGGAGCTTCGGTAGGGTTACGATCTTGATGATGGCGGCCCGGCCGAACCAGGAGAAAAAACGGGGTATCCAGCCTCGCAGTTCCTTCGTGATGGAGGCAAGGAGAGGGGGGTAGTTGTGTTCAAATACATTTTTGGGATGCTGGGTGAGTCGCACGCCTAGGTACTGTATGCTAGACGTGGTCCACTTAAACGTGCAATTCTGTCGGACATTACTCGCCTGTTGTGTGGATAAGGTGAGATTTAGGGCTTCAGATTTGTGGTAATTGATCAGCATATTAGACATAAAACCGTAAATTTCAAACATGGTCAGCAAGTTAGGGATCGATATAGATGGGAGAGATACAAAAAACAAAAGATCATCCGCGTAGGCTGCAATCTTGTGTTCTCTGCCCCCCACCACGATTCCCCTAATGGAATGGTGTAGGTTGATTGTACGGATAAAGGGCTCGAGGGAGAGGATGAACAGGAGGGGTGAGAGTGGGCAGCCCTGACGGGTGCCGTTACGGATGTAAATCGGCTCAGACAGGGTACCGTTCACTTTAACTTGAGCCGAAGGGTTCGTGTAAAGGGCTTTTATCCAAGCTAGCATGTGATCCCCCATTCCCACGTGTCTGCAGGTCGCGAACATAAAGTCCCAGGCCACTCTGTCGAAGGCCTTCTCTGCGTTCGTAGGCAGGAGAAGACCTCCGACACCATCCAGATGGAATCTGTGAATCAAACTGATTGATTTTAGAACATTATCGCGCGCCTCACGCCCTGGCATGAAGCCTGCTTGCTCTGGGCCTATCACTTGTGGAAGCAAAGTCCTGAGACGAGTGGCAATGAGTTTGGCTAGCAGTTTGAGATCCAGGTTTAAAAGGGAGATTGGTCTATAGTTAGGGCATTCAGTGGGGTCCTTATTGGGTTTAGGGATAACCGTGATGTGTGCTCGCGAGAAGGAGGGAGGGATTGTATCAGCCGATAGAAGGGAGTTCAGTGCCACGAGGAGAGGGGTAGAGATCTGTTCAGTGAAGGTTTTATAGTAGTGACCGGTGAAGCCATCTGGGCCTGGGCTTTTGTTGGATTTGAGCGATTTAATTGCTGCCAAAAGTTCGGAGTGCGTGAAGAGCTGTTCCAATGACTCCGCCTCTGAAACAGATAGCCTTGGAAGTTTGCTATTATGGAGGAATTCTCTGATGAGGGACGGTCTATCTCCATTTAGTGTGGGTGGTTTGTGGCGCGCCGGAATGTTGTAAAGATTGGAATAAAAATCATGGAAATGTTGAGCTATGAGATGGGAATCTCTGTCCAACTGACCTTGTTTATTTTTTATGGCTGAGATGTTTGTGGACAACTGAGCCTCTTTCAAAGATCTGGCTAAAAACTTCCCCGCCTTATCACCCTGTTCATAGTAAATGTGTTTCCGGTAGAAGAGCAAACGTCTGGCTTTGGCGTCCAGAAGCTGTCTCAGATCTTTCCTAGCCGATATAAGAGCCTGGAGAGTATCCGTCGCCAAAGATTGTTTATGTGTAGCCTCTAGAGTCGCAATGCGCGAAAGGAGGTCGGTCATTTGTTTTTCCGTTTGTTTTTTGCGCCTGGCACCCCACATTATGAGCTCCCCTCTTATAGTGCATTTATGGGCCTCCCAGACATTCATAGGAAGCACCATAGACCGTGAGTGAACCTCAAAGAACATGTCCAGCTCTTTAGAGACGTGTTCTCGAATTTGGGGGTCGGTCAACAGTGTGGGGTTCAAGCGCCAATTAAAGACTTTTCCTGCATCTCTAGGTCTGCTGGTAAGGGTTAAAGAGATAGGGGCATGATCCGATATGGTCTGGTTGCCTATGCGTGATGCGGTCAGTTCCGGCAAGTCCCGTTGGGAGATATACAGGAAGTCGATGCGTGAGTATTTGGAGTGCATCGGGGAGTAATAAGTAAAGTCCTTATCGTCCGCGTGGAGAGCTCTCCAAGAGTCCACTAAAGTGAGTGACCCCAATAGAGTTTTAATTTTTTTCAGAGTCCTGTATTTGATGCATGAGTGACCATTGGAAGTGTCTAGTAGTGGATTCAGGGGCACATTGAAATCCCCTCCCAGTATAATGCATCCTTCCCCAAACCACTTCAGCTCATCAATCACCTTTTGGCAGAAGGACAGATGTGCGGAATTGGGGAAATAAACATTAGCAAGGGTCACTGGCTTACCAGCCAGGGAACCCTTTAGTAGTAAATAGCGGCCTTCAGGATCTGCCAGTTGGTGTGTGAAGTCAAAAGCAGTGTCTTTATGTATCAAAATTGATACTCCTTTGGCCTTGTTCACGGGTGATGTCGCGTGGAAGGCTCTGGGGAAATGTCTGGTATTTATGGGAGGGATGGATCTAGCTCTAAAATGTGTTTCCTGGAAGAAAACAAAAGCAGGCTTCACCTTAGCCAGGGCCCTGAGAACAGATGATCTTTTTTCTGGGATGTTAAGTCCCCTGCAGTTGAAAGAGAGTACCGTGGGACTCCTGTCAAGTGCAGAAAACATGGTGGCAGTATGTCAGTTTATGTACGGTGTGGCAAAGGAGAGTCAGAACACTTACCGACCCAGGAAAGGCGGTCTCAATCAATCGCAGGGAGCCGTCCACCCAAGGAGGTGTGTCCGTATGCGTCCCAACCAGACTTCCGTGGGGATCCCCGAGCCGGCTGCAATGGAGAGAATGGGATGGGAAGGAAGGGGGAAGGGGGAGAAGATTGGAAGGGGTACAATAGAGGCAGATAGTAAGTGAAGAAACCTGAGATGTGAGACAACAAACACTCTAATGCACTATGCAGTAAAAGTTTTGTAACAATAGGTATCAACGCCTAACAGAAAAAATTACTGTAGGCGATCAAAACGTAGTCTGGTGAACAACAACAGACGGTAGGACAAACGCAATAAGCAAAAAAGATCAGACTACTGATTGTGAGGTGAGTGGGAGGTCAGTCAGCGAGATATTTAAAAAAAAAAAACAAAAACAGAGAAACACCATCGCGAACCCACCAGCCCATAAATGTGGAGTTTTGGTAGAGAGTACTCTCAAACCGTGGTGAAGTGGTCTCCAAAAAAAAAAAAAAAAGGGAAAAAATGTTGCGGCAGATAGGCAGTTTAAGGCAGGCATTATGCTATCAAAGGAACTGGGCACAGTATGAAGGTCGGATCCAAACAAAAAGTCAGCTGGAGGTCAAGATGCATGACAGGCATGTCAGCAGAAGGAGGAGGATAGTCAGGTCGTCCGATGAGTGCGCTTCCGATGTCAGAAGTGGGCTCTGAGTCCTGGGGTCTTGGGAGTTTTCGGTGTGGTATGGGATCGTCTCGGGGTGCCCTCTGGATGCTTATTCAGCTTCGATTTTTTGCTGCTGGATGGAGTGAGAGCAGCACCAGGGGAAGAAGGAGAAGCAGAAGGCATATCAGGGAGTCTGAAGTCCGCGTACCAATCGGGTACTTCCGTAAGAGGTATTTGGAGAGCTTCACAGAATGCAGGCAGGTCCGACGGGGTCCGCAGAAGGTAAGTTTTCCCATGAAAGGTCACGCTGAGAGCAAAGGGGAACTTCCAACGGTATGAATGTCCCTTAAGTCTCAAGGCATCCAGCAGGGGGCGCAGGGCGCGCCTGTTATTGAGTGTGATGGGCGATAGGTCTTGAAAGAGGAGAATAGGTTCCCCATTAAACAGCACTTGATCGTTTTGGCGCGCTTTAGCCAGAATTTCTTCTTTGAGGGGAAAGTTTTGTAGGCAACAAATAATGTCTCTCGGTGGCTGATTATCCGGTCCTTTAGGCCGGAGAGCCCTATGTGCCCTTACAAAGTCTATTGGTGACTCATCAGGCCGTTCCAGCAGGTCATTAAAGATTTTGGTTAAAGCCAGTTTAGTGTCTTCAGGGGGTATAGACTCCGGGACCCCCCGGACCCTGATATTACAATGTCTACCCCTGTTGTCCAGATCCTCGATCTGCCCATTGACATCGATTAGATGCGCGGCGTGTGCCTCAGCCGTGGTTTCTAAGCGCTTAATGGCGGTGTGCCTTGCCCTCCCCTCTCTCTCAGTCCTGTCCAGTTTGTCAGAGATAACCATGATATTGGCAGTTAAGGTGGCTATTGCAGCAGCAAAAGATTGCTTGATGTCTGCTGCTATGACGGTCATGGCTGCATGGGTGAGGGGGAGGTCGGGAGAGTGTTCATCTCTTACCATGTCCTCCGAGGCAGAGAGCGATTCCTCACTGAAGTCGGCCTCATGGTGGAGCTGCGCCATCTTGTCGACCAGGTTGAGGGATCTTGCCACCGCTTGAGCCTTGAATAAAGCCGAAATACTTTTGCTGGGGGATGCCGGTGTGGACCGGGTTTGTCTGCTCTGTGATCCGTGGCGGAGAATTCTGCCCATTGCCGCAAATATGGAGACCGGGAAGCTTATTAGGGCTGCAGGTTCACGGAGCTCTCTCAATGTGCTGCCATCCGCCGCACTGTCCAAGCCACGCCCCCAGAAGAAGTAGTATGATTATGCCTGCATTAAAGTGTACCCCTCTTTTGGGGGGGGGGGGGGGTTATGACATATTGGGATAATGCACAAAACCTGTAAGTAAATAAGAAAACCAGAACCTTTGTCAAGTGGAAGAGTGATTTGATAATAAATTTGGCAATGCCTCTACTAGGGTCAGGGCCTCTGTGAACAAAGAAGATTCCTTTCCAGGGAAATTAATCAGTAATCTAAACAAAGTAATTAGGAGCAGAGGAACTAATGCAACCAACAATTAACAATAGCCAAAATTGATACACTCCAGAACCAATAAGAGGTGCCCAGTCTCTCTAGAAAAATATCTCCAGGTAACACAGGGGTAAGCCAATTTGAATGTATTTTTCCTAGTTCTGGGCTACATACTTTTGGATAGAGTATTTTTGGATAATTTTGGATAGAGTAAAGAAAGGTATACGTTGAGATTTGCTGTCTGAGTTGCTATTGGGGAGTTGCTATTGGGGAGATTTCTATTTACTTCCTGTCAGAACAGGAAATGATCACATATTGATCCAATGGGCACACAAGCTTAAACAAAAAAAAAAAAAAAAAAATCAGTAGAGCAATAAAGGGTTGGAAATCTTAAAATGTTTTTATTACTATCCATGCCTTGGTGTCCCAGTGACATTGAAAAAAAAAGAGCTGCGTGTGGGGAGTGGGGTGGGACAAGTGACATATTTCTCGTCTAAGCGAAAATTGAGGAAATGGGTGCGACTACAGAACACCAAGACCTCTCTTCATTTCCATAACATGTATTATAGCCCACAGAGAGAACTAAGCAGGGTTGCTAACACTTTTTGACATAATACTTGCAGAGTGAACACAAACTTACAAGTTATATTTATCAATAGTTTGCAGCATTTAGAGAAGTTACACATAGGTTTCTGATCTGCCTTGTGGCTGTCATTAAAAAATGAGTCATGCTGGTTATGGAAATAACTAAACTTGGGATTAATATTGATTTATAAGAAAATGAGGCTTTCAAATGTTAAAGTGGTTGTAAACACTTACATATACCCAATGAATTGACTGGTCTCAGGTGATACACAGAGATAAAAAACTTCCTACATAAGTTGTACCTGTTTCTCTTCTCTACAGCTGTTCAAAGTCCACAATTTATAAATCTTTTCTGAGCTGTCAGAAAACAGGCGGAGAACTAAAATTACACTCTGCAGAGCTCAGTGAGGAGAGCTCTGAGAGCTAATTGGAGGGAAGGGACACAACCCCCTCAACACAGCATACAGGAACAGAGCTGCCTTTTTTTTTTCTTGTAGCACTACTCCCAAGGGAGCTGCTGATGCTGGGTCCCCCTGGGTTACCACTAGCAATAACAGTACCTTTAAGCATGTTTTCAAGTGTGAGCACCTTAGACAAGAACCAGTCCAGTTTCTTTGGTTTTTAGGATTTATTTGAGAACTTGTATGGGAGAAGGGAGAAGTGGGATACGCCAACAACTGAACTATGCACAACTAGGCAGGGACACCTGAAAAATGCTGCTTGGCGCTGGCTAGCGTTTGACTGATGCTGGTTAATGCTTTACTGATGCTGGTTAACACTGACTGATGCTGACTGGCTAGGCCAGCTACTAGAACTTCACCTCTGACTGTGGAAAAGTTCTTTACGCTCCCTAAGGTACTCTTTCCTGAGGTAGCTGACTTGTGGTGCAGACTGTACTGCTGAACACTTCAGGACGCCCCCTTTTACAAACTTCAGGGCTTTACTACTTGGCACCCCTTTTAACTGTGCAC
This sequence comes from Pelophylax lessonae, assembly GCF_965119305.1. NCBI lineage: Eukaryota > Metazoa > Chordata > Amphibia > Anura > Ranidae > Pelophylax > Pelophylax lessonae. The sequence continues at coordinate 581,599,120 of NC_138771.1, forward strand.
TCCTGGTTAGTTGGCTCCTGGATCCCCTCTCCTAGGTAGACCCCTGGGCAGATCTTGAGTACTCACGATACTGTTTTTCCTGAAGATCTCTGCCCAGCAGCTCCACTCGGCCAGCAACTCTGGATCCCTTGCAGCCCAGCTTAACCTCCGGTGCCTAGGCCGACCGCATGGACCACCTTCTCACATTTACAGGAGGAGAGACAGCTGTCACCTCCTCCTGGGACCGATGCTCCCGCCAAAAGACACTCTGTCACATGCTCCCCATACATTTATTTCCAATCCCAGGGTGCATTGCGGAAACCCCCACCCACTGGGACATTCATAAACCCTGGCATGCTATTGGCTAGGTTTCCTCCACTGTCCAACAAGATCCCTCATTGGATACAGTGGGGAGACTTCCAGACTCAACAGGCCACACCTGGAGGCATGTGACAGCACAGCTAACAGATCCAGTCCCCCTGATAAGCAGACAGGGCCATTATATGGTTTTCCTTAGCACCTACCTAGGAGGGTGCTACATTCTTTTTTAGTGTACTGTATATGTGAGATCTGAGGTCTTTTTTTACCCCAAATCTCACATTAAAGAGGTCCTGTCATGCTTATTTCTATTACAAGGAATGTTTACATTCCTTGTAATAGGGATAAAAGCGATCAAAACTATTTTTTTTAAAAGGACAGTGTAAAAATAAAAAAAGATAAAATAAATAAAAAAAATAGGAATAAAAAAGAAATTAAAGCGCTCCGTCCCTGTTAGCTTGCGCGCAGAAGCGAACGCATATGCAAGTCACGCCCACATATGAAAACGGTATTCAAACCACACATGTGAGGTATCACCGCGATCATTAGAGCGAGAGAAATAATTTGAGCCCTGAACCTCCTCTGTAACTCTAAACTAGAAGCCTGTAGACATTTTAAAAATGTCACCTATAGGGATTTTAAAGTACCAATGTTTGTTGCCATTCCACGAGCGTGCGCAATTTTGAAGCATGACAAGTTGCATATCTATTTACTCGGCGTAACATTATCGTTCACAATATAGAAAGAGATTGGGCTAACTTTACTGTTTTCTTATTTTTTAATTCAAAAAAGTGTATTTTCTGCACAAAAATTGCGTTTGTAAGACCACTGCGCAAATACGGTGTGATAAAAAATATTTAATAACAAAGGTGATAACTGCGCTCAGCATAAAAAGTGCTATAAGTGCATTAATAAAGGTTCTATAGGTGCATCAATGCATTAGAGATTGTTCTCAATCAATAAATATGCAAATACAATAGTGTATAAGTAAATAAGTATAGGCATTCATTCGGCTAAAAAGTCCTTAAAGTGCTCTGTGCGACTGTGCAAATCTAAATCTTCAGCAATCTTGGATTAGATGGGAACCTCCACCACAAACACCTCCACCCAGTGGTCAGATGATATACTCCTTACCAGAATGCGATGACCCCTTAATTACAGGGGGTCAAACCCGGCATATCACTCCACATTGGCTCAAGGTTATCCTCATCACTGTTATCGCTTCAAAGGATTTTGCCCGAATGCTTTAACAAGGTTCCGGATCTCCGGACATTAAGGTGCAAGAAAGATAAAGAAACTCCAATAGTGTAATACCGTTTGATACTGGATTTAATAAAAGATATATTGCACTTACATCATAGCGGTGTTAAAGCGCCTGTAGTACAAAGTAAACAGCTGGTCTGGTGGATGGGACGCCGCTCTCGCTCCACGCCTCACCTCACCGGAACTCTACGGTCTCACGCTCCCGACGCACGTTTCGTCAGCCGCGCTGACGTCATCAGGGGGATCATGTGACCGTAATTTTCCTCACAATATAAATAGAAGCTGATCCGCTCACAGCATCCAATCATCGTCCACCGGTTCCTACAAACCGCCCACTCTGCAGATAGACTGTTAAGTTCTACGCCTGCATACGGGTGCCTTCCGGGGACAAAATAATTAATTGATTTTCTTTTAGACAAGTTTAACACTATTTTAGCTGTTGCGGTGTGAAGCCACTATCCCTCACAGCAAACGATTTCAAACTATGTCTATGATCCAATTTTCCCAATTGCAATAAATTAGTTTATTTATACTATGGATGGGATGCTGTTTGCACTAAAGAAATTAAACAAATTGTTTAAAAAATTCCTTAACTATCCAGTATATATAAAAACATACAATTAGACTTGTACACATTTATTTAACAACATCCTAAAATTATTCAAGTTTATTCATAAATAAATAAAATATGTAAAAGTTTCTGAAAGATTTTTAAAAAAAAAATTTTTTTTAAGGAATTATAAAATTGTATTATGGTTGGGGCTGATGATTCCTTTAAAAATTTGAAATGTAACAATTTAAATCCACATCAATGTTCATACCCAGTGGCTGGAGTGTGTTCATTTTGTAGATCCACTGGGTCTCATTCATCGAAATTTTCTTTGTCATGTTGCCCCCTCTCCAATGGTTATCTACTGCATCTATCCCACAAAAGGACATGAGGGAAGGGTCCCTATTGTGATAAAGGCGGAAATGATTGGAGAGGCTATGCTTGGGAAAGCCTCTCCTAACGTTCCCAACATGCTCATTAATCCTGACAGATAATTGACGGGTTGTCCTGCCTATATATTGCAACCCACAGGGACAACTGATTAGGTATGTCACGTGGGTGGATCTGCAAGATATGAGTCTGTTGATGTTAAATTTCTGTCCTGTCACTTTGGATTGAAAGGAGGTGATTTTCCTAGGATTTTTCTTAGTCATTTGACAGGCATTACATTTCTTACATGGATAGAAGCCTTTTACGTCTAAGAAAGTGGATTTCCTCCTCGGAGGGTCGGGTATATTGGGTGCCAACATGTGTCTAAGATTGGGGGCTTTCCTGTATATAAAATGCGGTTTATCAGGTAAAATTTGATTCAGTGTTTTATCTTTCAATAAAATAGGCCAATATTTCCGGACAATACCTTCAATTTGTTTATAATTCCTGTTAAAATCAGTTAAAAAAGCCACTTCACCTTTGTTTTCCACTTCCTTATTCTTTGTTTTTAATAGTTCATTTCTTGGCATCTGCAATACAAGATCTCTGGTCTTTTAGACTTCCTCTAACCTATATCCCTTTTCAACAAACCTAGCTGTTAAAAGGTTTGATTGGGTGAGGTAGTCTTCATCATTTCTACAATTGCGTCTTATGCGCATATACTGCCCTTTTGGTATTGCACCTAACCATTTGGGGTGGTGACAGCTTCTTGTGGGGATGTAGCTGTTTCTATCAGTTTCCTTGAAATAACTCATGGTAGAAACAGCTCCATCCTGCTTCACCAAGGTTAGGTCGAGAAAGTTTACTGACATTTTGTCCCATGTGGCCGTAAAAACCAGACCATACTGATTCCTGTTAATATGTTCAATGAATAGTTTCAGAGATTCCTCAGGACCATTCCATATCAGGAGTAGGTCGTCGATAAATCTTTTATACAGGACCAAAGAAGGGTTGGGATTTGCAAAAATTTCCCTTTCTTCCCATTGGCCGAGTAAAATATTTGCCACGCTCGGGGCATACTTGGCGCCCATAGCAACGCCTTTAATTTGGTTATAATAACCCCCATCATGCCAAAAGTAATTATTTTCCATGGCTAAACTTAAGGCATCACAAATAAATTTCTTTTGACGAGGTTTTATGTTGGTTTTGGTGTTTAGGGCAGAGATGGTGGTATTAAGTACATCATCTTGTTTTAGACTTTGTACAATGACTCAATGTCAATTGTTACCAAGAAGGTGTTAGATTGTACTTCCACATTTTCTAGCAGATTGATTAAATGCTTGCTATTTTTAAGGTGAGATGGATACAAAGGGACTATCGGCTGCAAAAAGTGGTCAACATATTCTCCTATACGGGAGAATATGGAATCTATTCCACTTACTATTGGCCTCCCTGGGGGCTTAGTTTTGTTCTTGTGGACTTTTGGCAACTGATAGATAGTAGGTAGACGTGGTGCTTTGGGCACTAAATACTTGGCCTCCTTTTTAGTCAAAATGCCCATGTCTTTGGCCCTCTTAACCAGTTTTTCCAATTTGGACTTCAGATTGCGGGTGGGGTTGGCTCTTAATTTTCTATAGGTGACCTGATCACCAACCAGTCTATCCAATTCCTCTTTATAATCGCTTTTGTTGAGGACTACTATTCCCCCCCCCTTTGTCTGCCCCTCTTATCACAATATTTTTTCTATTTTCCAATTCCTTAAAGCCTTTTTCCAGTTCTCTCCTATTACCTGGTCTCCTAAATTTCATTTTTCTTACATCATCCTCAACCATATTTTTAAAAACTTCCAAGCAATGGTTGGAAGCTTTAGGGGGATTAAAAACAGACCGATTTTTTAATACTGCTTAACCACTTGGTGTCTGAGTAACGTAGTACTACTGCGGCAAAGTGGCTCGTTATCGTCTGATGACGTAGTACTACGTCGTCAGACACTCCCCTTTCTCGGCGGCGCGTATTCAGTCACAGCGGGAGTCGGGCCAGGGGAGGAGCAGCGGCGATCGCCGCCGCTCTTCCCCGATCGTCGGGGATCTAGTGTGGAGATCCGCCTGCTTGTGTAAACACAAGCGGGTGGATCTCCCAAGTGACAGGCAGGGTCAGATTGCGGGGTTCAGCATAGCTGAACCCTGGATCTGTCCTTGTGTCACACAGTCGCCTCCCCCCACACACGTCAGTAAGCACCAGGCATACATTAACCCCTCCCTCTCCAATAAAATTAACCCCTTCCCTGCCAGTGTCATTTTTACAGTAACAGTGCATATATATAGCACTGATTACTGCAGTAATGTCACTGGTACCCCCAAAAGTGTAAAAAATGTCAGTCAAGGGTCCGATCTGTCCGCCGCAATGTCGCAGTCCCGTGAAAAAAATTTCAGATCGCCGCCATTACACGTTAAAAAAAAACACCAAAAATGACAGAAATCTTTCCCTTTGTTAGTAAACGCAATAACTTTTGCGCAAACCAATCAAAATACGCTTATTGTGAATTTTTTTTACCAAACATAGGTAGCAGAAACCAAATTGGCCAAAAATTTTAAAAAATTTTGATTTTTACATTTTTTGGGGGGGAATTTCATATAAAATAATGTGAAAAATATTGTTGTTTTTTCAAAATTTACGCTCTTTTTTTGTTTATAGCGCAAAAAGTAAAAATCGCACAGGTGATCAAATACCACCAAAAGAAAGCTCTGTTTATGGGAAAAAAAGGACGTAAATTTCATTTGGCTATGGCGTCGCACGACCGAGCAATTGTCAGTTAAATTTGCACAGCGCCGAATCGCAAAAAGTGGCCCAAACGTAAGACAGCAAAATCCTCTAGTGGTAAAGTGGTTAATATAAGGGATAATCACATCCAGGTGAGTATAGTGACAATATGTGCAGATGAGTGTGCAGTCACAGGTTACCAGCCTTCACCCTCATGCAATGCGCAATCACCGCCAACTGGATTTGTAAACAGCATTATGGGCAAAGGAAACACTGGTAACAGGCGTCAAGCTGCCAACTACTCCTTCCTCTGAATAGTGCAGAATTAAGTGCAGCCAACACGTATAAACAGCATCACCCTCAGGGGACAGATGTTTCTTCTTAGTAATCCTTGATAATAGGACTCCAAACATAAATCCAAAAAATAAACTTATTATTATACTGCATAATATATACAATAATCACCCCCAGGTGAGTATAATGACAATACGTGTAGATAACTGTGAAATCATTGATCATCAGCCTATACCCCCATGCAATGCACAATCACCGCCATATATATTTTAAACAGCGTTATTGATTAGGTGGACACTGGTAGCAAACCCTATAAGAAGTCGCTCCTATTAGAACGGTTCCATTGCACTAAATGGGGTGCAACTTCTAATGCGACATGTGCTCACAAAGTCAGAGCACATGTTGCATCAGTGTGAACCATGCCTTAATACCAGTAACCCACCCTGAATTTCCCACCATAAATTCCCTTATTGTTTCTTGCAAGCTGGGATAAAAAAATTAAAGGGGTGATGATCACGATCATAGACACAGTGGGGCTTATTTACTATAACTAGACAGTGGAAAATCCAGTGCATCTCTGCATGGTAGCCCATCAGCTTATAATTTCAGCTTGTTCAATTAAAAAAAAAAGGAAGCTGATTGGTTTCTATGCAGAGCTGCACCAGATTTTGCACTCTCTGGTTTTTGTAACTCAACCCCTGTGGTCTTTTTGGAACAATTGGTTGAATGCAATCCTAATATCAGATGTATTATAGTATAATCAACCCTTCACTTTAGTGATGACCTACTCTCCAAATTCCAACCAAAAAAAAAAACCTCCTCTCTATCCCTAGATGAATACACTTAGTACCAGGGCAAGGTCATCTAGAGCCCAGGGGGAACATGCCATATTGCTCCCCCCAAGATGAATGAGCATTATAAGTGAAAATCCCCCCCACCCAAAAAAAAAATATATATTTACCAGTAATCTGCATGCTCACCCCCTAAACCTAAATCCCCCCTCCTCCCATTACAAATCCGCAACCTGCTGAAATCCCTTCTTCCAGCACAAATCTTTGCCCCACCCCCATCCCCTCAGCTCAAATCCTCTCTCCCCATATGACCTCAGCACAAATTCCCCCCCTCCATCCCCTAAAGAAAAAAAATCCCCCCTGCTAGCACAAATCCTCTACCCTAAATTTCCCCTCCAAGCACAAATCCCCAACTCAAAATCCCCCCTTCCAGCACAAATTCCCCTTCCTCCAATCCCCCATCCTAGCACATACCCCCCCACAAATTTCCCCTACTAGCACCAATATCCACCACTACCATATTACTTTTATATTAACCCACCCCCCAAATTACCACTTCTAGCATGCTTCCCTAAATGTGCCCTCTTAGAACAATTCTCACCCTCTGCTGCTCCCCATCTCCTTGAGGTGCCCCCCCCCCCACTTCCCATGATACCATAGTACCCAGGGAAGCCGCCCTTCCTGTCCACCCCTTGTCTCTGCCCTGAATACTTTCAGTACAGTTTGGCCAGCTCATTTTATGTGGAGTTATTAATACAGTGTCAGAATCATCCTTGGACTCCACTAGACCCAATAGGAGATGCGCCAATGATCTACGCGCCATTATAAATGAGGAGGGTTTATATGATGCCTCAAGGAGTGGACCACACTTTCTATTCTTCTGCTCTTCATATTTACGCCAGAACTTATATGTTTGTCAAGTGGAAGAGTAGCTTTGATAATAAAGTTGGCAGTGCCTCCACCTGGGACAGGGCCTCTGTGAACAAAGAAGATTCCTTTCCTGGGAAATTAATCAGTAATATAAACAAAGTAATTAGGAGCAGATGAACTAATGCAACCAGCAATTAACAATAGCCAAAAATTGATGCAATCCAGAACCAATAAGAGGCGCCCAGTCTCTTTAGAAATATTTCTCCTGGCAATGCTGGGGTAAGCCAGTTTGAATGTATTTTTTTCCTATTTTCCTAGTTCCTAGTTCCGGTGCTTCATAATTTAATTTGGGATAGAGTAAAGAAAGTTATTCATTGGGATTTGCTGTCTGAGTTGCTATTGGTGAGATTTCTATTTACTTGCTGTCAGAACAGGAAATGATCACATATTGATCCAATGGGCACACAAGCATAAAAAAAAAAATAAAAATCAGTAGAGCAATAAAGGGTTGGAAAGTTTAAAAAGTTTTTATTACTATCCATGCCTTGATGTCCCAGTGACATTGAAAAAAAAATGAAGGCTGTGTATGGGGAGAGGGGCGGGACAAGTGTCATCATTCGCGTATAGGAAAAAAATGAGGAAATGGGTGCGAGTACCTGTGAAAAAGGTTATCCACTATGGAGGGTAAGGTGGAGGATAAGCATCACTTTCACTATTGAGTAAAGGTCTACTTTAACCACTTAAGCCCCGGAAGATTTTACCCCCTTCCTTACCAGGGGGTATTTTGCGATTCGGCACTGCGTGAATTTAACGGACAATCGCGCAGTCATGCGGCGCTGTACCTAAATGAATTTGACGTCCTTTTTTTTCCCACAAACAGAGCTTTCTTTTGGTGGTATTTGATCACCTGTGCAATTTTTTGATCATGCGCTGTAAACAAAAAAAGAGCGACAATTTTGCAAAAATAACAATATTTTCACATTTTTTTATATAAAATTCCCCCCAAAAAAATGTAAAAATCAAATTTTTTTTAACATTTTAGGCCAATTTTTTTTTATCATATATTTGGTAAAAAAAAAATCGCAAAAAGCGTATTTTGATTGGTTTGGGCAAAAGTTATTGCGTTTACTAACAAAGGGAAAGATTTTTGTCATTTTTGTTGTTTTTATTTTTTTTTAACGCGTAATGGCAGCGATCTGCAATTTTTTTTGCGGGACTGCAACATTGCGGCGGACAGATCGGACCCTTGACTGACATTTTTGACACTTTTGGGGTTACCAGTGACATTACTACAGTAATCAGTGCTATACATATGCACTGTTACTGTAAAAATAACACTGGCAGTGAAGGTGTTAATTTTATTGGAGAGGGAGAGGTTAAGTGTGTCCCTAGGGGCGTGTTTCTAACTGTGATTGGCTGTGGCTACATGTGTAAGAACAGTGATCAACGGTCCTACATAGTAGAACCGTTTGATCACCATTCTTACACAGGGAAGAATGACAGGCGGCTTTGTTTACATTAGCCGCCTGCCTTTCTTCTGGTGTAATGGAAGATCGCGAGTGCCCGGCGGACTTCGGGTCCGCCGGGCACACGTGCGGGGGGGTCTGTGACCGCACGGTAGCGGGAGCGCGCCTCCGGCTGCACGCACTCGCTCCCAAAACCCTTACGGGATAGCTACGTAGTACTACTTCGCTTTGCCTGTGAGGGGCTGACCGCCGCAGTAAATAGTCGTGCGGCGGTCGGCAAGTGGTCAAAGTGTATCTTAACCCAAGAAGAAGATTTTTTTAAATTGCAGCTTGCCAGTCCGTAGATTTATTGACTGCATTTGTTTACTGTACTGTATCTATGGAGGAGCAGTGTTGTCTTCATAGGACAGGAACTGCATTAGGACTACAGAACACTAAGACCTCTCTTCATTTTCATAACATGTATCAAAGTCCACAGAGAGAACTAAGTAGGGTTGCTAACACTTTTTGACACACTACTTGCAGAGTGAACACGAATTTACAAGTTATATTTATCAATATTTTGCAGCATTCAGAGAAGTTACACATAGGTTTCTGATCCTAAATCTGCCTTGTGACTGCCATTGAAAAATGAGTCATGCTGGTTATGGAAACAAGTAAACTTAAGATAAATACTGTATTGATTTATAAAAAATAGAGGCTTTCAGATCAACACAATCCCCCCCCCCCCCCACTTCACATGATACCATAGTGCCCAGGGCAGCCGTCCCTCCTGCCCACCCCTTGTCCCAGCCCTGAATACACTCAGTACAGTTTGGCCAGCTCATTTTATGTGAAGTTTTTAATGCAGTGTCTCCACTAGTCCCAATAGGAGACGCACCAATGATCTACGCGCCATTATAAATGAGGAGGGTTTAAATGATGCCTCAAGGAGTGGACCACACTTTCTATTCTTCTGCTCTTCCTATTTACTCCAGAACTAATATGTTTCTGGTGGGTAAAACTACCCTATTACAAACCTTGATGCCAGACTCTGAACAGTACTTTGGTCCGACTATGTCTCTATGTCGCTGTCACTCCAACTGGATAAAAGAACACTTCCTGCAAGGCTGTGGAGGCTGCACAACCCCACCCACAAGAAACATATCAGGAAGGAACTTGAGGATTTTTTTTTACATAATGCTGATTCGGTAAACAACATACTCTCCCACTGGGTCAGAGCACAAGGCCTATATGAGAGGAATAAACAACTGAAGGAACTTCATCATAAACTGCCCCAGTGCTTTATCTCATAATATGATCTCCTCCTTAAAACTCAAAGTAAACTTTTACGTGTTTAGTAACAAAATAGATTCCTACCTAATGAAACAAAATAAATATAGGATAGGTAAAAGCAGAATAGCATATCTTCTAGATGCACGGAACAACAGACCCTAACCCTGCACATATTGCCAATAGATTTGCAGAATGTTATTCATTACTGTATAACTTGTACAATAATCAATTCATCCCACCCCCCTCAGAATCTCATTTGCTAATTGCTCTCTTCGCTTAAGCTTCTGTAATGAATATTATAAAGATTTTGGTTGATTTTAACCTCTCACCTTCGGCAGTTATACAATAGTGTGGCAATTTGGGCTACATTCCCGAAAAAAGGCTCTTGAAGCCATAATAATTAGTCTACCAAAACGTGATAAATCCCCATCTTATCTAGCCAATTCCTGATCTATCTCGCTTCTAAATAGCAATAATAAAATTTATGCTAAAATAATTGCTTCCAGACTTGAAAATATTATTCCACAATCAATAAATCCTAATCAAGTGGGCTTTGTTAAAGGTCGCCAGACATCAGATGGCACCAGTCGCATTATAATTTTCCTTCAATGGGCAGAACTTTATTTAATGCCTTCTCTGCTCCTCTTATTTGATGCAGAGAAGGCTTTAGACTTAGTACATTGGCATACCTCCAAGATGTGTTACATACCTCAGGCCTAACGGTTTTATCAATACTGCCACTATGGCGTTATACTCTTCCCCCAGCGTGAGGGTCCTTAATTCAGGCCTTCTTTCGATCCCCTTTGATATTACAAATGGTACCAGGCAGGGATGCCCACTTTCCCCTATAGTTTTATTCTTATTATGGAGCCTTCAGAGCCTTTTCTAATATATCAGGTAATAAGATAGGGACAGTAGAACATAAAACAGGATTGTAGGCAGACATTTTCATTTTGACCAATCCTATAGTCTCTTTACCAACAGTCACAAAACTTCTACAAGACTTTGGTCAATTTCATTGTATAAAGTGAAAATGACTAAATCCTACAGTATATGCTTCCCATTGCACTGATTTTTCGTGGGCTCCAAACTCAACTATTAAATACTTGGGTATTAAGGTATCTATCTCAAGTTCAACCCTATTCAAGATGAACCATGAAGCCCTCCTACAGGCTTTATGCTAACAAACTCATTATTTTGTTAAATTCCAAGTCTCCTGTGTAGGCAGATCTGCAGTTATAAAAATGATATTACTACCAACCATTTTATGTTACTTCCGGACTCTTCCTATTCCTCTTACAGCCGCTTACCTATAAAAAGCTAAAATCAACTCTTACTATATTTGGGACAAGAAAAGGTTCTCGTTTAAAAATAACATCCTCTACAGATCCAAATCTACAACAGGAATGAGTACCCAACCTTAATCTTTATTACTATGCAGTCATCCTAGACCAACTTAAATCACAGTGGTCTCTGACGAGAGAAAAACAATGGACTTGCATTGAACAGTCCTTGTTTGGTTAACAGCTCAAAGGCCTATTGGGGGCAATCCTATTGGGCATCTCTACTCTGACATTTTAATTCCTTACTATTAAAGCGGCTGTTACCTTCTGGACTTACGCTCGGTCTATTCAACTCCAACACACTGAATTAAATATCCTATCGCTTCCCCTATATTCCCTTGAGTTTTTCACCAAAGACCTATCAGTCAGTAACTGGTCAGTCTTGGGAATCCACACTATTGGTCACCTTTTTGATGGCCTGGGTTTCTCTTCCTATACAAACCTGTAACATAACTTTAACCTTCAAAAACAGGGATTTCCACAAATATCTCAGTCTCAGGCATATCTTGGAATCTGTCAAGTAGTAGAACAATTATCCTGCGCTCAAGTGAATTATGACGGAGGGAAGGCAGATACTTCAGACTCGGGTGGATAAAGCCTATGGTATTGCTGCCCCCTCATTATCAAGGGTATCCAGAACCAACAGGGAAAAAAACAAAAGAAAAGGGGCGCACCGACCTAGTGCATCACCACTAAAACCATTTATTAAAATATTAAAAAGTATGCAATATACTCACAAAGCAGGTGTGAATGTACACACATCAACATATAGTACATAAAATCGCAGGGGTAGCCAAGGACCCACACGAAGCTGAATGGCATGCAGTGTGCCGCATGGGGCTGCTGTGGCTGGGCTGACGCGTTTCAGGGGCGAGCCCCCTTCCTCAGAGCCAGAAAAGTTGCTGCTGAACCACACTCTGGACAGGCCAGGGATTAAATGGGAGCTGACCACACCCTTTCCTGTTCCGCCCCAAACGGGAGGGGGGGCAAGGGTCAATGGGCGGGGAGATGGAAAACCCGCCTGGGCCAGAGACACCCACCTCCCAGGGCCATGCCAAACTGTGTCACCAGCAATACAGAAAAGCAGCTTATGAAACACTTCATTTAGAACACAGAGGGGGGAGAAAAAAAAATTAAAATTATAATTAAAAAATAATATTAAATAATATGGATAAATATGGATTAATATGGATATTCCAAAACTCATTCTTGTACATCCTGTGCAATAGCAAATATAATCATACCAATGTCTAATATACACTGACCTTGAACACTAGGAGGTATACATTATCCATGATTACGCAATGCATAATGTTGTAATGGAGACCTTTAAGTCAGGCAGAGTAGCTTGTGCATGTACGCTTATGCACACATGGCTTGTTCGTATGGGGTGCCTGTCGTGCTACAGAAGGCATTGGTGATGCGGTTGGCAGACCGAAGATGATCTTTGTCTGCACGGCTGTGCTGTCCCTTTGGAACGCACGCCAACCCGCAACCGAAAGCCGGAAACCGGAAGTGCGGGTGGATGCGTTCCACCGCATCCTACGTCACTTCCGCCCACAACCGCTACGGGCCCCTGCAAGGTCCAACAAGCGTCAGGCAACTGACGCTGCGAGCCAACAGAGAACACAGACGAATTTTAATAAATGGTTTTAGTGGTAATGCACTAGGCCGGTGCGCCCCTTTTCTTTAGTTTTTTTCCCATATCTTGGAATCTATTCCCTGAGACGACATCACAATACCTATGGCAATACTCCAATATGTCTAAAATAAATCCAAACCAATCAAAGGAGTCTCCTACTTTTACCCTATGTTCACAGCTCCTGCACAAAAAAAAAAAAAAAAAATGCAGTCTATGAGGTTTATGGGAAATGGAATTCTCACAATCATTTCATGAATTTCAACCACAAATTTAACCTCCTTAAAGTTACTGGTTGCATGTCTCATTGGGAATCCCATCTCAAATTATTGCTGGTACTGGTATTATACTCCAGTACAACCATCAAAAATCTTTCACTTCTACTCTTCTGTCTCCTGAAGAAACTGTTGTGCTTTAGGCACGCTTATGCACATCTGGTGATTATGCTCCAAAATCTCTTCCTTCTGGGACAATATTTTGAAATGTATTTAATCGGTGCTAGAAATACATATCCCTCCGGAACCAGCTATGGCTCCTCTACTGTTAAATTATGAGTACTGGCCCAAAAATGATTAGCCTTTTATTATTCACCGCATAATTGCTGCCAGGAAAACAATTTCAGCAGCCTGGAAGCAGAAGGCTCCCCCCGATCTCACATCTTTTATTACTAATCTTAACATGCAAACTCAATTTGAACTTATTAACCACTTGCCGACTGCCTAACAACGATTTACGTCGGCAGTCAGCCCCTCACAGGCAAAGCAACGTAGGTCTACGTCGCTAGCCTGTGTGGGTCTAGGGAGCGGGAGGCGCGCTCCAGCTCGGTCACAGACCCCCCCCCCCCCCCGATCGTCGGTTACAAAGGGAGAAAGGCAGGCGGCTAATGTAAACAAAGCCGCCTGTCAGTCTCCCCTGTGTAACAGCACAGATCACTCGGTCCTGCTATGTAGGACCGTTGATCTGTGCTGTTACACCACTAGCCACAGCCAATCACAGAAAGAAACACGCCCCTAGGGACACACATAACCCCTCCCTCTCAAATAAAGTTAACCCCTTCACTGCCAGTGTAATTTTTACAGTAACAGTGCATATGTATAGCACTGATTACTGTAGTAATGTCACTGGTAACCCCAAAAGTGTCAAAAATGTCAGTCAAGGGTCCGATCTGTCCGCCATTACTCGTTAAAAAAAAAAAACAATAAAAATGACAAAAATCTTTCCCTTAGTTAGTAAGCACAATAACTTTTGCGCAAACCAATCAAAATACGCTTTTTGTGATTTTTTTTTACTAAACATATGTAGCAGAAAACAAATTGGCCTAAAATGTTAAAAAATTTTGATTTTTACATTTTTTTTGGGGAATTTCATATAAAAAAATGTGAAAAATATTGTTATTTTTGCAAAATTGTCGCTCTTTTTTTGTTTATAGCGCATGATCAAAAAATCGCACAGGTGATCAAATACCATCAAAAGAAAGCTCTGTTTGTGGGGAAAAAAGGAAGTCAATTTCATTTGGGTACAGCGTCGCACAACCGCGCAATTGTCCGTTAAAGTCACACAGTGCCGAATCGCAAAATAGACCCTGGTCAGGAAGGGGGTAAAATCTTCCGGGGCTTAAGTGGTTAAATACAGCAAGTGGAAATCCTTCTGTACACACTGAAATTTCTGGTTACAACAAAAATCCTACACAGCTCGTTTATAGAGATGGCACAGTTTTTCACATTGTCTTATGGGACACCATCATATATGACTCACATATAATACTGTCAGATTGTATTTGCTCTCTTTACTAAGGCAACATTTCTTTTTACTTCCTTCTGCACTTTAAGTGATGCGTTACATTTACTTAAATTTCGGTGCACTTTATGCACTTTAACTTCTTGCATATCTGAACATCCATATCTGGTTAGCCTCTTATCATGTTTCCTGTCATGTTTCTTGACATAAACATGACATTTACAGCTGTGTTATTTTGGTTATCTTTTTTTTCTTTCATTTGTTAACCTTGTGTATCACTACTCCCATGGGAGCTGCTGTGTGTGGGTTCCCCTGGGTTACCATTAGCAACAGTAGACCATTCTGACATGTTCCAAGTGTTTTTACCTCAGACAAGGACCAGTCCAGTTTCTTTGGTTTTTGTGTTTTTATTTATAACTTGCATAGGAGAAGGGATGAGTGGGATACTCCAATAACTGAATTATGCACAAAAAGGAAGGGACTGTACAAAAAATTCTGACTGACGCAGGTTAACGCTGATTGAGCTAGTCATGGCTAAGCCGCTTACTGTATATCACCTTTGACTGTAAAAGAGTCCTATTAGCTTCCTAAGGCACTCCTTTCCTGAGGTAGTTGAATTTAATAGTAAACTGCACTGCTGAGCAACTTCAGGGCCCTTCCTGGCGCCCCCTTTAACCCCTAATCTTCAGGGCTTTACAACTTGGCACCCCCTTTACTGTAGCACTCCAGGTTAGCTGGCTCCTTGATCCCCTTGACCTCTATGGAGTGGTCCCCTCTCTTAGGCAGACCCCTGGGCAGATGCTTGAGTACTCACAATACTGTTTTTTCAGAAGTATTCTGCCCACCAGCTCAACTTAGTCAGCACACTGGATCCTTCTGCAGCACAACTCAACCCCTGGTCACTAGGCCAACCGCCTGGACCACCTTCCTCAGCAACAGGAGGAGAGACAGCCGTCACCCTTCTCCTGGGACCTGACTTCCCGCCCAAAGACACCCTGTCACATGCTCCTCTCCTATTTATGTGCAATCCCAGGATGCATTGCAGGAATGTACTCCCACCGGAACAGAAATAAAATAGAGTGTGCTCCTGGCTAGGTTTCCTCCACTGTCCAATGAGCTCCTTCATTGGCTACAGTGGGGACACTCCCTCAGACCCAGTGAATCACACTTGGAAACATGTGAC
Source organism: Pelophylax lessonae (assembly GCF_965119305.1). NCBI lineage: Eukaryota > Metazoa > Chordata > Amphibia > Anura > Ranidae > Pelophylax > Pelophylax lessonae. The sequence continues at coordinate 581,614,957 of NC_138771.1, forward strand.
AGGCTAAAGTAACAGATTAAACCCTCCTGATAAGCAGAACAGGGTCACAGATATGTTTTACTTAGAACCTACCTAGGAGGGTGCTACACTTGATATTTCCCCCCGTATGGGCCTTTTGCTTCAAGGTTCTTTAACTATGCAAAGTCCATTTCGACACATGAATATTGGTGACCTTTGTAATGTTTACTTCAAAACTTTAATAAGTATGATTGAAAATAAAACAACTGTGTATTATAAAAAGAAACAAAAAGATGAAAAGGTTGGGGACAGCAGTGGTCAACTCACTTGATATTGGCGGCCTCAATAGATTAAAGACTGCACAAAATATTTAGCGAATTAAATGCTACAAGAAAAATGTCTTAAAATTAAGAAACACAGGTGTTCTCTGCATCCCCATACAGGCAGTCCCATTAATTTCAGTTGGGATACAGCAGTTGCAGTGGCACAACTGCTGCTTCCAATTTGACGGCTGTGTAATGCAAATGTGGATGCATGGCCTCGAATAGTGTTCAGAGCTGTGCACCCACAGGGCTGCCAAATTGGGAGAAGTGGCTGTGTCTATGTACTTGCTGTGTCCCAAATGACATGAATAGGACTGCATGCATGAGGATACATGGAACAACTGTGCATCCCTGTGTAGGTAAATACGGCCCTTTCCCCAGCATAAACAATAGTATGCCCATGTAAACAAAACTATTTGTGCCACATTTGACATAGCAAGATCCATATTAAAAGCATAAACAGAATATGGGATGGCAGGCACATAAAAAAGTAATACATAGTAAAATAAATAAACCAAAAATTTAACTAATAAAAGTCAGTCTGAGACCCCGTTCACAATGGGGCGATCCGACTTGCCGGGGCGACCTCACAGGTCGCGGCGCATAGCTCGCACCGCGACCTCGGAGCGGCCGGCACGGACTTCATAACATTGAAGTCAATGCAGGTCGCTCCAGGTTGCCCCAAAGAAGCTCCGGACCCTTTTTCTAAGTCGGTGCGACTTGTGTCGCTCCTATTAGAACGGGTCCACAGCTTCTCTATGGCAGGCAACCTACGGTGACCTGTCAGGCGACCAGGTCGCCTGACAGGTCGCCCCAGTGTGAACGGGGTCTAAAGAAAATGTTTGCTTTACTGGCCTAAATAAACACTAGGTATGGAAAACACAGTCTACTGTTTCAGGGGTCCTGGGAACCACACAAGTAATCACAAATATCTGTGATTACTGCATTATAGCCCTGGGAGCCAGAGCTATAATGTAGTAATCACAGATATTTACCATCGTAAAAGGTCTAAATTAATCACTTATAGAAAGCACATCAGTTTTATGCAACCAATAGTGATAAATATGGAAATTTCCTGGGCCAGGCAGATGTAGTCATCTCTCTTATGGTAGAATCTGGAAGCCCTCATAATAAGTGGGTGACTGGATATCCACCCCTTCCCAGAGGAATGAGTACAACACTGAATTAAAAATCATTTAATGACATAGAACACAAACACATACTTACCGAGTTTAAAAAAAATGTTAATGAATGTTCCCAGAAGTAAATCCAGAATTAGTTCACTGATGTTTCCGGCGATTAAGTCATTCAAGCAAGGTAATCCACATCAATTATGATGACCCATCCCCTGGCGATCTGTACATGCCACACTCCCAGTGCCATCTTACGGTATCTCAAAAAATGAGTACACCCCTCACATTTTTGTAAATATTTTATTAGATCTTTTCATGTGAAGAAATACTGAAGAAATGACACTTTGCTACAATGTAAATTAGTGAATGTACAGCTTGAATAACAGTGTAAATGTGCTGTCTCCTCAAAATAACTCAACACATAGGCATTAATGTCTAAACCGCTGGCAACAAAAGTGAGTACACCCCTAGGTTAAAATATCCAGATTAGGCCCAAAGTGTCAATATTTTGTGTGGCCACCATTATTTTCCAGCACTGCCCTAACCCTCTTGGGCATGCAAGCTTCACAGGTTGCCACTGGAGTCCTCTTCCACTCCTCCATGATTACATCACAATGCTGGTGGATGTTAGAGGCCTTGCACTCCTCCTCCTTCCATGTGAGGATGCCCCACAGATGCTCACTAGAGTTTAGGTCTGGAGACATGCTTGGCCATTCCATCACCTTTACCCTCAGCTTCTTTAGCAAGGCAGTTGTCATCTTTGAGTTGTGTTTGGGGTCGTTATCATGTTGAAATACTGCCCTGTGGCCCAGTCTCCGAAGGAAGGGGATCATGCTCTGCTTCAGCATGTCACAGTACATGTTGGCATTCATGGTTCCCTCAATCAACTGTAGCTCCCCAGTGCACTCATGCAGCCCCAGACACTCCTACCACCATGCTTGACTATAGGCAAGACACACTTGTCTTTGTACTCCTCACCTGGTTGCCGCCACACACGTTTGACACCATCTGAATCAAATAAGTTTATCTTGGTCTCATCAGACCACAGGACATGGTTCCAGTAATCCATGTCTTCAGTCTGCTTGTCTTCAGCAAACTGTTTGCAGGCTTTCTTGTGCGTTGTCTTTAGAAGAGGCTTCATTCTGGGATGACAGCCATGCAGATCAATTTGATGCAGTGTGCAGCATATTCAACCTCTGCAGCCATGCTGGCAGCACTCATACGTCTATTTCCCAAAGTCAATCTCAGGATATGACACTGAGCACGTGCACTCAACTTCTTTGGTCAACCATAGCAAGGCCGTTTTTAAATGGAACCTGTTCTGTTAAACCGCTGTATGGTCTTGGCCACTGTGCTGCAGCTCAGTTTCAGGGTCTTGGCATGAATCAAATAAGTTTATCTTGGTCTCATCAGACCACAGGACATGGTTCCAGTAATCCATGTCTTCAGTCTGCTTGTCTTCAGCAAACTGTTTGCAGGCTTTCTTGTGCGTTATCTTTAGAAGAGGCTTCATTCTGGGATGACAGCCATGCAGATCAATTTGATGCAGTGTGCAGCATATTCAACCTCTGCAGCCATGCTGGCAGCACTCATACGTCTATTTCCCAAAGTCAATCTCAGGATATGACACTGAGCACGTGCACTCAACTTCTTTGGTCAACCATAGCAAGGCCGTTTCTAAATGGAACCTGTTCTGTTAAACCGCTGTATGGTCTTGGCCACTGTGCTGCAGCTCAGTTTCAGGGTCTTGGCAATCTTCTTATAGTCTAGGCCATCTTAATGTAGAGAAACTTTTTTTTTTTTTTCAGATCCTTAGAGAGTGCTTTGCCATGACGTGCAATGTTGAACTTCCAGTGACCAGTATGAGAGAGTGAGAGCGATAACATCAAATTTAACACACCTGCTCCCCATTGAAACCTGAGACCTTGTAACACTAACAAGTCACATGACCCCGGGGAGGGAAAATGGCTAATTGGGCCCCTTTTGGAAATTTTTACTTAGTGGTGTACTCACTTTTTTTGCCAGCAGTTTAGACATTAATGGCTGTGTGTTGAGTTATTTTGAGGGGACAGCAAATTTACACTGTTATAAAAGCTGTACACTCACTACTTTACATTGTAGCAAAGTATCATTCCTTCAGTGTTGTCACCTGAAAAGATATAATAAAATATTTACAAAAAATGTGAGGGGTGTACTCACTTTTGTGAGATACTGTAATAGCATCATGGGCCTCTGGGCAAAGTTATGCACTGGGGCGCCTCTGGGCCTGCATCAGGTGTCAAAGTGCCCATATACATCAGGTCTCCCCATCACAGTGTCCCCATGCATCAGGTGTCCCCTTACATCAGATTCCCCCATCACAGTGTCCCCATACATCAAGTTCCCCCATCACAGTGTCTCTTTACATCAGAACCCCCCATCACAGTGTCCCCATACGTCCCCATACATCAGGTGTCCCCTTACATCAGTTTCTCTCATCACAGTGTCCCCATACATCAGGTTCTCCCATCACAGTGTCCCCATACATTAGGTTCCCCCATCACTACGCCCCCTACATCAGGTTGCTCCATCACAGTGCCCCCATACATCAGGTGTCCCCATACATAAGGTGTCCACTTACATCAGGTTCCCTAATCACAGTATCCCCATACCTCAGGTGTCCCTGCACATCAGGTGTCCCCATATATCAGATTCACCCATCACAGTGTTTCTATACACCAGGTGTCCCTCATCACAGTGTCCCCATACATCAGGTGTCCCCATAACTGTGTCCCCATACATCAGGTGTTCCCTATAACAGTGTCCCCATCACAGGTTCCCCATACATAAGGTGTCCCTTTCTATACATCAGGTGTCCCCATCACAGGGTCACCATACATCAGGCCCCCCCATCATGGTGTCCCCATATCAGTGTCCCCATACATCATGTGTCCCCATCACAGTGTCCCCATCCATCAGGTTCCCATACATAAAATTCCCCCATACATCAGGTTTCCCCATCACAGTGCCCCTTACATCAGAGTTGTGTCCCACCCACCCTGTCCCTCTTGCAATCACAGATCACAAATGCTGTTCCCACCTGCAGCGAAGGAACCTCTTCCTTCTTGTCCTGCGCTGAGACTGAGGTGAGTTTTCAGTCTTAGTACTGGCTCTCTTCCATCCCCTGCAGGAGGAAGAGCAGCACAAGCAGCCAAATCACCAGTGCACCCCCCAACACAGTGCCCACCCTATCTGGCCCTGATCATGGGTCCCCCATGCACCTGGTGCCCCTGATCAGTGACCAGGTGCGCCCATTCATTAAGACGGCCCAGCACACTCCCATCACTCAACATCAGATTACCGGCTGTGGTCATTTACATTTACTCCTTGTAATCCTTTTGACCAATTTTGGTGGTATTACTGCAGGAATCTGATATTTAGCAGTATGTGGCATGTAGAGCCCATCCAAATTCCCTCACTACTGAGCTTGGATCTGGGTTTAGGGTTTTTGGCCTGTTCTCCAAACTGCTGATGAATTATTTGTGGACTTGTTAGGGAACCACTAGTGAGAATCCCTCATAGATAGCATAACAGATGTGCCAACCTGGTAGCTCAAAGGAGATATTTTACCAAGTGCCATATAGACTTTTAGGAGTTTAACTCTCCATCATCTACAAAAAAAATTCCTAGGTACATACTGGAGAGTCTGTAGTGCTTTCTGCAAAATGTTTTTAGAGAAAGACAAAATATGGTGACAGAACGCACCAATTCTGTAGCCACACCACTCACACAGCTAGTTATCATTCCATCACACAAAAAGCATGCAATCCTCCCCTACTATCACTTCCCCTTATAGGCTAAAAACACAACACACAAAACACAAAGAAGCACACAACTGTTAAGACGCTGGGACATAGCAATTGCTTCATTGAAAATCACAATTTCTTAAATCGGACCTTCCTGGACAACGGTGCTGGATCCAAAAAACTGAAGTGACTTCTTAGGAAACTGCCAACATAGCTTTTTTTTTTTTTAGCTTTTTGTAAGAAATGCCTACAATGTACCAATAATGTAAGGAAGACTGGAATTAGGCATAGGGCACAATCGACGGATACATTGGGAGACGGTTGAAGATCTGAACAGTGAAAACAGGTAGCTATTTTGAACACTATACTTACATATAAAATAATGAATATACCAGGTATCATACAGTTTTAATAACATGCTGAATTGTAACCACAAAAAGCACACTGATTGCAGATTTTAAAACTTCTAATTATTAGGGTGAGCCTCATTATGGTATAATTAACTGGATGAATACACTGAGCTACATTGTATTACAGTTATACTAAAATAATGAATATGCAGAACTTTCCATTGAGGCAGAACATAGGAATCAGAATTCCCAGCTGGACTGGTACAGTTAATACAGAAGTGTACAATTACAATTTACAGTACAGTAGATAGACTAACATGCACAGCATTGCATAGCAGTTAGAACAGGGCAATTAGGGTATACAAGATTTGCAGAAAGTTACATAACAGACAGATTAGAGTGCACAGCATGACAGCACGGGGAGATTAGAGTATCCAACATTGTGAAACATAAAGATCAGATTGCACAGCATTGTAAAAACATAATTGCCAGAGTGCACAGCATTGTAAAACAAAGATCTGAATGCACAGCATTATAAAACATAAAGATCGGAATGCACAGCATTGAGGATTATAAATACCAGAGTGCACAGAATTTCAGAACCTAAGGATCAGTGTGCACAGCATTGTAGAACAGAAGGATCAGAGTGCACAGAATTGTAGAACATAAAGATCAGAGTGCAAAGCATTGTGGATCATTGAGATCAGAGTGCACAGCATTGTAGATCATTAAGATGAGAGTGCACAGCATTGTAGAACATTAAGATCAGAGTGCACAGCATTGTAGATCATAAAGATCAGAGTGCACAGAATTGTAGAACATAAAGATCAGAGTGCACAGCAAAGAACATTAAGATCAGAGTGCACAGCATTGTAGATCATTAAGATCAGAGTGCACAGAATTGTAGAACATAAAGATTAGAGTGCACAGCATTGTAGATCATAAAGATCAGAGTGCACAGAATTGTAGAACATAAAGATCAGAGTGCACAGCAAAGAACATTAAGATCAGAGTGCACAGCATTGTAGATCATTAAGATCAGAGTGCACAGCATTGTAGAGCATTAAGATCGGAGTGCACAGCATTGTAGATCATAAAGATCAGAGTGCACATAATTGTAGAACATACAAATCAGAGTGCATAGCATTGTGAAACAAAATAATTTAAGTGTATAGCATTAAAAAATAGAGATTTATAGACTACAGCAATTGTAGACCAGAAATATTAGAGTGCACAGCATTGTAGATCATTAAGATCAGAGTGCACAGCATTGTGGATCGTTAAGATCAGAGTGCAAAGAATTGTAGAACATAAATTTCAGAGTGCACAGCATTGTAGAACATAAAGATCGGAGTGCACAGCATTGTGGTTCATTAAGATCAGAGTGCATATAGTCGTAAAACATGATATAATGAGATTAGAGTGCACAGCACATAATATAATGAGATTAGAGTGCACAACACATAATATAATGAGATTGGAGTGCACAGCACATAATATAATGAGATTAGAGTGTACAGCACATAGTATAATGAGATTAGAGTGCACAGCATTAGTATAATGGGATAAGAGTGCACAGCATGGTAGAATAGTAGATTAAAGTACACAGCATGAAGTATAATGAGATTCGAGTGCAGAGTATTGTACAATAGTGAAATTAGAGTGCACAACATTGCAAAACTGAAGATTCAGCATTAGCAGTATTGTAGAACAGAGATATGGAATTGCATATAATCGTTTACCAGAGACATCAGAGTGATAAGCATTATAAAACAGAGACATCAAAATTCACAACATTGTAGAACAGAGACATACAAGTTTACAACATTGTTTACCAGAGACATCAGAGTACACAGCATTAAACAGAGAGGTTAGAATGTAGAGCATCGCAGAACAGAAACATCAGAGTTCATGACATTGCAGAACAGAGACATCAGAGTGCAAAGGGTTTTAGAATCACATCGTTTTAGAACAAATGCCAGATTTCAAGGGATTGTAGAGCAGAAATGTTTGGATGCACAGCATTATGGAACAGAGGCATCGGAGGGCACAGCATTGTAGATCAGAGAGCACAGCATTGTAGAGCAAAGACATCTGAGCATTGTAGAACAGTGGCATCAGAGGACATAGCTTTGTAGAACAGAGATATGGAGCTGCACATCATTGTAGACAAGAGGCATCAGAGTGCACAGCATTGTAAAGCAGAGACACCCGTGAGCACAGAACCATAGAACAGAGAGAATTGCAGCAAAGAGAAATCAGAGTTCACAGCATTGTACAGTGCACAGCATTTTAGAGAGCCATCCCATTGCACTGCATTATATAGCAGAGACATCTGAGTGCACAGCATTGTAAGACATATGTAACACAGCAATATCAGAATATCAGGATATGCATACAGAAAGAATTGTCACAAATGTGGGTATTGTTACCATCTAGGGAATTAGAAAACTGGTCATCACTGGTAAAGAGAAGCAAAATATAAAGGATCCAGGAGGACAGAGATGGATCAGAAGTTTACAGTGCAATTACAGCTGCTTATACTAGGTAAGTCTCCCTCTGAACAGTAACTATGTAGATTCCTGACAGATATATGGAAAGACATAAAATTATAAGAGAGTGCAAGGAGCATTGATGAAATGCAAGGAGCAGAAAACAGTATACTCCTTCCCATCATTATGGGGCTGTCAGAACAATAAAAGTTGATTGCTGATTGACTGCTATAGGTTATTGCAGGTCATACTCTTCTCTTTGCTCCATAAATAAAATAGCAGATGACAAGTATAGCTGAGCAACCTAAGGTCTTCCAACTCTGCTGGATTGCCTAATATGCGGGGACTTGCTGATTTTTTTAGAGCATATCTCTCTTTTCTGACAAATTTGATATTGTAATGAGGGTAAAGTAAAATATTCCACACTGTAGATAGTATTGATCTCTAATCCATAGGTTGAAGGCAACATTTGTGTGAGAAATGTTGAAAAGGTGTAACTTGTTTTGGGCATTTTGGCCATCATCAGTGCAGTAAAATCAAAGAACAAACACAAGGGCGCATGCCTCAAGACTCTGTGCGTGAGTATTTTTATACCTTTTATTCAATAAAACCTTTATAGAGGATAATGCACTAGGCCGGTGCGCCCTTGTGTTTGTTCTTTTTATTTTATTGGTCTCAGACTACCCTGGTCTTGAAAAGGGGCTGCAAGGCCGAAGTAACCAAGTAAAGCCAAGTAGAGAGTAGAAAGTCTTCGGTAGACGTATGAGTGTGGCCGTATGTGGTTAGAAGATTACCTCTCGGAGCGCAGGAGATTTTTTTTTTTTTGTTTTGGTCATCATCAGTGCAGTACCTGAGTAAAATGGCTTATTCAGTAGGGCTTGGGGAGCAAGAAGATACAACCCCACAGGTTATAGCAGATTGGGCCAAAAGAAACCAAGAAGCCTTCTACTGAACCAGTGATAAGCACAGCAGAGTCTTTTCAAAGCAGAAGGTATCTCCACATCTTTTTGAACAACTAGTAGTAATTAGTCAGATTCAAATAGACCTGTTCTGTAATGTTGAAGAGATTTGTTTGCTTAATCAGCCTGCTTTTTTCACAAAAAGAGTGTCAGGAACATTTCCCAACACTGGTAGCTTATGCCTCGTACACACGATACAATAGTCGTACGAACAAAATTGCTTTCGAACTGATCGCACGATAAGCTGATCGTTAGTACACAGCTTTAGACAGCAGATCACGAAATTTCGTCCAACAAAATCCAAAGGAACAAACACGAAAACGTTTGTCGTACGATAGCCTAGCGAACGACAATCGTTTAATCAGTACAGCGTGCGTCCGAAAAAAATTGATAGAGAAAGACCACGCATGATCAGAAACACGAAAATAACCCGGAAAAAGCCTGGCTGCCATTGTTTTTATTTTACACTATCCAATATGTAGCTATGCAACCAGGAAGCTTTTCCAGAAGCGTACGAAAAATATCATACGTTTAATACGCATTGTTCAATTTGATACTAGTATCATGCAACAAAATGTGAAGGATAAGTCGTCCAATTATCTGATCGCGTGTACGAGGAATTAGTCACCTTAATCCTATCACCATGGAATGTGTCAAAGCAGATGTTCATTGTCCAAGAACAGGATGGGAAGAGTGAATATGTATGGAAACACCCTGTTTAAATATCCCAGTGCTGCCAGAAGGTCTTCAAAAAGGTTTGTTTCCTAATTTTAGCATTGAAGGTGGAGCTATGCAAATCATACCTTTCTGACCCTTGGTCATTCTGTCCATCCAGAACTGCTGCTTTTTGGCACAGATACAGCATACCATTGAAGAACCATTTATTGCAAACTGCATAGAAATGTTTCAGGCTTGTTGGCCTTCATCTACACTCCCCTAGTTGATGAAGTAAGGATAATTAAATTAATTATCCCCTATTATATCAAGAAACAATTTCTTTGTGCTCTATCCTAAAGTGCTAGTTCAACTATTGTATACAATTATTACAAACAATCACTCTCATAAAGGAGTGATGAATAAGTGCCACAAGAAAACTGAAAATTCCTATCAAATACTTACCATAATTTTCCTTTCCTGATGGTCTCCATGGCAGCCTACGTGTGGGTTAACCCCGCCTCCACTCCAAGGGTAAAGGACCCCCTCCCATAAATTGGAGCTCTCAGGTACAACCAGTGTTCCATATCTTAGCCGAATTCAAGACCAGAGGGTGGGAACTCCAGCTGCCATGGAGTCTGGAGACCATCAGGAAAGGAAAATTACGGTAAGTATTTGATAGGAATTTTCAGTTTTCCTGACAGTCTCCATGGCAGCCTACGTGTGGGAAATAACTAGCTCGTACCACACGGGTGGGAATGCTTTAACAAAGAAAACTTTAATTCATATTGTTAGCAGACAAAACAGTCAGACCAAAATTAACTGAAGATATGGAAGCAGGCTCCACGCAGTAGTGGGTCATAAAGTTGTTGACCGAAGACCAAGAAGCCGCTCTACAGATCACATCTGGAGCCACTTGACGTGAAGCCGCCCAGGACATTGTCATACTCCTTGTAGAATGGGGCCGTCACCGCCTCTGGAGGAGCCAAACCCTCTGCCCTATAGGCCTGTTGGATAGCCGCCACAATCCATGATGCAATGGTTCTGGAACGAAGCACGCTTCCCTCTGTTTTTTCCCAGGAATAAAATAAAGAGGCTGTCCGACTGTCTGAAAGATGATGTAGCTTGAATATAGTTCCTCAAGGATTCACCCACATCCAAAGGATGTAGACTAGTCTCATCAGAAGACTGGAAAGTAGGGAGAACAATCTCCTCATTTTCATGAAACACCGTGGTAACTTTTGGGTTTGAATTCAGCATGGGTATCAGAACCACCCGATCCGGAAATAAAGTTAGGAATGGTTCTTTAAAACCGAGGGAACCTATCTCAGAGACCCTTTTAGCCGATGTGATGGCTACCAGGAAAAATGTCCTGATGGTAAGGTCCTTGATGGAGGAGGAGGACACTAAGTCAGATTTTGAAAAGACATTCAAGACGAGAGGAAGATCCCATTTTGGGAATCTACGTTTTCTCTGTGATCTGAGTCTGGCTGCTCCTTTAAAGAATTGTTGAATAAGTGGGTGTTTGGCCCACAGGACACCGGAAAAGGTGGTCAAAGCCGACGCTTGAACTCTTAGAGTGCCTACTGAAAGGGCCATATCCAGACCAGCCTGGAGAAAGTTTAAGACTTCTTGAATCCCAGGGACTGAGGAAGACATTCCCTCTGGATATGCGAACTCCATGAATTTTTCCCAGACTCTACGGTATACCCTTTTTGTGCTTGGTCTTCTGGAGCTCATCAAAGTGGGGATGACTACCGGTGAACAGCAAAGGGATTCCAACTTCTCCCTCTCAAGAACCAGACCGTCAACCGAGCACTTCAGGACAGGGGTGCAATGACGTTCCATGTGAAAGGAGATCTGGTCTGAGGGTAAGAGGGATCGGGTCCCGATAACTGAGCTGTAGGAGAAGCGGGAACCATGGCCTGTTCGGTCAGAAAGGAGCCACCATCATGACCTCGACATCCTCTGCTTGAATTCTCTACAGGAATTTGCGAATGATGAGAACTGGGGGAAAGGCATATGCCCTGCTGAACTCCTACCTGTCGGTTAATGCATCTGTCCCATAGACTTGATGGCACTTGCCTCTCGTGACATATTCCTCCAACTTGTGGTTGCAAGGAGAGGCGAACAGGTCGACTTCGGGAGACATTCCCAGTGACAGAATCCATTTGAACGGCTCTGCAGGAAGAGACCATTCGTTGTGGTTCAACTGGACTCTGGACAGAAAATCCGCTTGGACATTCTGAGATCCCGGAATGTATACTGCGGATATGTTGACTAGATGAGCCTGGGCCCAGGTCATGTTTGGATCTAGTTCCTGAAGAAGGGGAAGGCTCCGCGTCCCACCTTGCCTCTTCACATAGGACACTGCTTTGGTATTGTCCGTCCTGAGCAGTACAGACTTCCCTTCTACACGGTGGCGGAAGGCTCGCAGAGCCTGAAAGGCTGCTCGGAGTTACAGAATGTTGGAAACTGGAGTGTGGCTTTGAGGAGACCACCTCCCTTGAGCTACAGTGGGGATCGGAAGTTTGGGCACCCCAGGTACAAACTTGTATTAATGTGCATAAAGAAGCCAAGGAAAGATGGAAAAATATCTAAAAGGCATTAAATTACAGATTAGACATTCTTATAATATGTCAACAAAAGTTAGATTTTATTTCCATCATTGACACTTTCAAAATTACAGAAAACCAAAAAATGGCATCTGTAAAAGTTTGGACACCCTGCAGAATTTATAGCATGCACTGCCCCCTTTGCAAGGCTGAGACCTGCCAGTGTCATGGATCGTTCTCAATCATCATCTGGGAAGACCAGGTGATGTCAATCTCAAAGGTTTTAAATGCCCAGACTCATCTGACCTTGCCCCAACAATCAGCACCATGGGATCTTCTAAGTAGTTGTCTAGAAAACTGAAACTGAAAATAGTTGACGCTTACAAAGCTGGAGAAGGCTATAAGAAGATAGCAAAGTGTTTTCAGATGTCAATATCCTCTGTTCTGAATGTAATTAAGAAATGGCAGTCATCAGGAACAGTGGAAGTTAAAGCAAGATCTGGAAGACCAAGAAAAATATCAGGCAGAACAGCTCGCAGGATTGTGAGAAAAACAATGCAAAACCCACGTTTGACTGCATGATCCCTCCAGAAAGATCTGGCAGACACTGGAGTTGTGGTACACTATTCCACTATAAAGAGATACTTGTACAAATATGGTCTTCATGGAAGGGTCATCAGAAGAAAACCTTTTCTATGTCCTCACCACAAAAATCAGCGTTTGAACTTTGCAAATGAACATATAGACAAGCCTGATGCATCTGGAAACAAGTTCTTTGGACTGATGAGGTTAAAATTGAACTTTTTGGCCAGAATGAGCAAAGGTACCTTTGGAGAAGAAGGGGCACAGAATTTAACGAAAAGAACCTCTGTCCAACTGTTAAGCATAGGGGTGGATCAATCATGCTTTGGGGTTGTATTGCAGCCAGTGGCACAGGGAACATCTCACGAGTAGAAGGAAAAATTGATTCAATAAAATTTCGGCAAATTTTGGATGATAACTTGATGCCATCTGTGAAAAAGCTGAAGTTAAAGAGAGGATGGCTTCTACAAATGTATAATGATCCTAAACACACCTCAAAATCTAAGGGGGATTACATCAAGAGGCGTAAACTGAAGGTTTTGCCATGGCCTTCACAATCTCCTGACCTCAACATAATTGAAAATCTATGGATAGACCTTAAAAGAGCAGTGCGTGACAGACAGCCCAGAAATCTCAAAGAACTGGAAGACTTTTGTAAGGAAGAATGAGCAAAGATACCTCAAACAAGAATTGAAAGACTCTTGGCTGGCTACAAAAAGCGTTTACAAGCCGTGAGACTTGCCAAAGGGGGCAGTACAAGATATTAACTCTGCAGGGTGCCCAAACTTTTGCAGACACCATTTTTTTGTTTTCTGTTATTTTGAAAGTGTAAATGATGGAAATAAAATCTAACTTTTGTTGACATATTATAAGAATGTCTAATCTGTAATTTGATGCCTTTTGGAGATTTTTCCGTCTTTCCTTGGCTTCTTTATGCACATTAATACAAATTTTTACCTGGGGTGCCCAAACTTTCGATCCCCACTGTACTTCCGACAGACAATGAGCTCCCCAGCCGGAGTTGCTGGCATCCGTCGTGATTATGGTCCAAGAAACTGGAGTCAAAGAGTGGCAATTGAGCAAATTCTTGCGCTGGAGCCACCAAAGAAGACTGCTCCTCATGCTGGAAGAGATGTGAATGTTTTGCTCTTGCTCCTCTGGGTTCCATTGCTGAAGGAAACCTCTTTGAAAAGGCCGCATTCGCCAAAGAGCCCATTTGACCATGGGGGCTGTGGACACCATCGTGCCGATGATTTTGAGACACTGAGAAGCCCTCAGAAGGGAGGAGGAAAGAGCTGGAAGGATTCTTTCCCGTACCACCGGTATTTTCTCTGCAGGAAGGGAGATTGTACTCTTGATAGTGTCGAACTGAGCCCCTAGATAGACTAGACATTGAGTGGGCTCCAGCTGGCTCTTCTGTAGGTTCAACAGCCAGCCAAACTCCATGAGGGTTGCAATGACCTGATCTCTGTGAGCTAGTAGTTGATCCTTGTCTTGAGACAATAGTAGAAGGTCGTCTAGGTAATGGTGTAGACTAATACCTTTTAACCTTATGAAAGCCACTACAGCCAGGAGAACTTTGGAAAACACTCTTGGAGATGTAGACAGGCCGAAAGGAAGACACGTAAACTGAAGGTGTCGGTTTTTGACTGCAAAACCGAGATATCTGCGAAAATCGTCTGTTACAGGCACATAAAAGTAGGCGTCCTTGAGGTCTATCGAGGCTAGCCAGTCCCCTGGTAACACCGCCTTTTGGATGGTGGAAAGAGTCTCCATTTTGAACTTTTAGTTTTTTATGAACTTGTTCAAATATGTGAGATCTATGACAGGCCTCCAGGATCCGTTCTTCTTTTGTACCAGGAAGAGGGGTGAATATACGCCCTGAAACTTCTCTTGATCGGGCACCGGAACTACTGCTCTTTGAGACACCAAAGCATCTACATAAGCGAGCAAGACTCCTTTTTTCTCTTCTTAATAGGGAAAGCTAGTTGGAATAAACCGGGAAACAGGGTACACCAGGAGAGACCACCTGTGACCTGTGGAGACCATTTTGACAGTCCAGAAGTCTAAGATTGATGCCACCCAGACACGCTGAAACTGGAGAAGACGTGCCCCCACCTGGCATGTCTGAACGGGCCAAATCTCAAAAAGACTTTGTGGCTTCCTGCCCAGAAGGGGCTGGATTCCTGGATGATCTCCGGGAGGACGCTTGACCTCAATTCCTCCGAAAGTCCCGACCGGGCTTGTAGGAGCGGGCATCTCTTGACCTCTCCGAGTATTGCCTCCTGGGTTGAGGTTTCTTCTGGCCAAACAGGTGCCTATGTTGAGGTAGGAAACCTGATTTCCCCCCGGTGGCTTGTGCTATGGCGCTGTCCAATTTGTTCCCTAAGAGAGAAGAACCCTCAAAGGGGATTTTGCACCAAGCCTGTTTGGAGGCTGGATCAGCGAGCCAGGGGCGCAGCCAAAAGGCCTGCTTTGCTGTAACCGACGACAGCATCGACCTATACAGGAGACAAAGGAGCTCAATAGAGGCTTCTCCCAGAAAGACAGAAGCTAATTTGAGCTCTTGGATAGGAGAGTTTTCAACTGCCTCATCTGAGATGCCCCCCAATTTAGCCTCAATGTCAGATACCCAGACTTCCATGGCTTTAGACATGGCTGCTAGTGCCATAACTGGTTTACAGGCTTCACCAGCCGTAACATCCAAGTTTATCTTCCTGTCCAAGGAAGGAAACAGCGTCCGCTAAGGGCAGTGTAGCCAGTCTTGTGACTGCGGCATCCACTAGGGGAGCTGATTCCAGGTGAACAACATCTTCAGACTTAAAAGGATAAAGCTTCACCAGTTTGGAGGATAGGGAAGATTTGCTGTCCCCTTTACTCCACTCCTCAGTGATGACATCCTTCAATTCAGTAAGGGAAGGGAAGTTGAGACGCTCCTTACCTAGGTGCTTAAAGAACTTCCGTTGCTTCTTTTGAGGAGACACTGGATCCTCCCACTTTAGGGCTTCCTTAATGGCCCTGATTAGAGGAGAGACCAGGGCGAAGTCAAAGCCTCCTACTGCCCCTTCCTCTTCAGAATCTCCTCTGAAGCCTGCTCCCTGACGGAGACTCATGGCGTCTTGATCTGGAGGATGAACCTCTACGTGGTCTGACAGGGTCCTTATCCTGAGGCGTTCCAGACCTGGAAGAGCTGATGGAAAAAGAGAAAAATTTGGGGGAGACACTGGATTTAGCCATGAACCAAGAACCAACTAGCCCTCCCCCCTGCCCCCCTCTGAATATGCCAGCACCCACCTGTTATGAGAGGGCTGGCCATAGGAGGGCGGTGACGCAGGATCCATACTTCAGGCCAAAAACCACACTGGTAAGGAAAGGTAGCATATATCAGGATCAGAAAAAAACACATGGATAGCAGAATGCAATCCCCCCCCTGCATGTCCAACCGTCAAGTGACATCATGCAAATCCCCTGCACATACCTGTATGAAGGAAGCAGGAGACACAGGGAAGCTGTCGCAATGCCCACAGTACTCCCCAAGAGCACTGGGGTTTGACAGCTGTTTAAATTCCCCGCCAGAATGAAGATCGTGAGTGCGCATGCGCGAACCAAGCCTCGGTTTCGATTGCGGCACATTGCCGACTGGCCAGGACAGCAGAGGAGGAAGAGGAAGGCATCTGGAACACAGGGAGCGTTCCAGCCGCCATTGGGCCCCAAATACCACTAGCACCAGGGAAGAACATAGAGACATAACAGAGGAACATAGAAGTAACATATACCGCTGCCATGAAGAGCTGCACAGACCATCTTCAGACCCTGTCAGAGGTACGCCGGCCAAACTTTCAGTCAACCGCAGAGAGCTGGGGGATTTTAAGTGTCACTCACCCGCCCTTGGCTGGGCCCTGGACACACAGACACCAGCAGAACATCTTGAGGTAAGCCAGCCATGATAACATCCAATATGTAGGTCCTTGGAGGAGGACAAAAAAGGAACACTGGCTGTACCTGAGAGCTGAAATTCATGGGAGGTGGGTCCTATACCCTTGGAGTGGAGGCAGGGGGTTAACCCACACGTAGGCTGCCATGGAGACTGTCAGGAAAAATAAATATTACATATTAAAAATACAATTATAAGCTAAAAAAATTCATATAGTGCATGACAAATATATACTGTGAATCCAAAATCAAATATCATAATAAAGTGATCCAAAAATCCGAAGCCTGAAAAATTGTCCCATATTTCATAAAGTCCCAGACAAAAGGAAAAAAGTGCAAAAAGTGCATGTAGCAATGTGCAAAAATCTTCAACAGGCAAATCTGTTCAAACACCGTATGCAATCCTTCCACCGATTACCCCAAACTGACTCACCAAATGGAGCGGCTGGTAGAGTTCTAAACCAGCTTCAACGCATTCTAAAATGTCCAGAAGACCAGCTCCTAACTCTATAGTTGATATTCCCGTCTTTATAATCATCATAGAGATGTATGGAGGGATGTAATTTTAAGAAGAAAGGAGAATTCACATAGCGTAAATCCATAAACGTGGGCGGGACTAGGATGTTGGACACCACCAAGCATGTCAGAATCATGCTCACGGCTTTGGAGTGACAGCCAAAGACGATACATATACATATACATTTTAACAAAAAGCATTTGATCCTTAGTGTCAGGTGGACACTTTTAAAATGTGAGTGATACAATTATGTTTTTTTTAATAAACTGATACTGTGTTTATGGATTTACGCTACGTGGATTCTCCTTTCTAATTAAAATGACATCCCTACATACATCTCTATGAGAGAGCCTGTGCCTGATTATAAAGACGGGAATATCAACTCTAGAGTTAGAGCTGGTTTAGAACTTTACCAGCCACTCCATCTGGTGAGTCAGTTTGGGGTGATCGGTGGAAGGATTGCACAGGGTGTTTGCACAGATTTGCCTATTGAAGATTTTTGCACATTGCTACATGCACTTTTTGCTCTTTTTTTCCTTTTGTCTGGGACTTTATGAAATATGGGACAATTTTTGGGGCTCAAAACTATCCATAATTTTTAAAGGGTGCCTCGAGACTGTCCATAAATGTTAAAGGGTGTCTTCACTGTAAAAAGGTTAAGAAACACTGATTTGACCTACCAGTAAGCCTTATCAAAAGGTTACCTGTACTGCAGGTAAAAATAAAAATACTATGTTTACTATCACTTTAATCAGTTCTGGACTGGAAGGATTTGCCCCCTTAATGACCAGGCCATTTTTTGTGAAACAGCACTGCATTACTTTAATAGACAATTGCGCAGTCGTGCGACGCTGTACCCAAATAAAATTGATGTCCTTTTTTCCCATAAATAGAGCTTTGTTTTGGTGGTATTTGATCACCTCTGCGATTTTTATTTATTGTGCTATAAACCAAAAAAGAGCGACAATTCTGAAAAAAATATATATATATATTTTTCACTTTCTGCTATATAACATTCCCAATAAAAAAAAATTAAAAATCAATTTTAGGCCAATTTGTATTCTGCTACAAATTTTTGGTAAATAAAACTTCGATAAGTCTATTTTGATTGGTTTGCATAAAAGTTATCGCATCTACAAACTAGGGGAAAGATTTATGTAATATTAATTTTCTGTGACATTGCGGCGGACAGATCGGACCCCTAACTGACATTTTTGACACTTTTGGGGGGACCCGTGACATTACTACAGTAATCAGTGCTAAAAATATGCACTGTTACTGTAATAATGACACTGGCAGGGAAGAGGTTAACCCAGGGGTGATCAAAGGGTTAAGTGTGAGCCTAAGAGAGTGTTTTCTAACTGTATGGGGGAGGGACTTGTGAAATGATCACAGAGACCTGTGATCCTATACAGAAGGATCACAGGCGCTCTGTAATCATTTCAGAGAGAAGAATGGTCAGCTGTGTTTACAACAGCTGACTGTCCTTCTCTCCCGGCGAGGAGCGATCGATCGTGGGTGCTCGGCGGCAATCGCGGGCGCCGGCCCCGTGAATCGACATCTCCGCTGCTTATTGGAAGTGCTCCCGCAAACCGATGTACCCATATGTGGATTTGCGCAGCCAAGCTAGCCTGCTGCAGTATATCTGCGGTAGGCGGTCGGCAAGTGGTTAAAGACTTAAAATGGAAATAAAATATTGCAAGCATCACTGGAAGTGTTATACCTGTAGCTTGTATATTGTTAATTTTACTAGAGAGT
Organism: Pelophylax lessonae; assembly: GCF_965119305.1. Classification (NCBI taxonomy): domain Eukaryota; kingdom Metazoa; phylum Chordata; class Amphibia; order Anura; family Ranidae; genus Pelophylax; species Pelophylax lessonae. Next base: position 581,633,956 of record NC_138771.1, read on the forward strand.
TTGGCCTGCATGCATATTGAAGAAAATATAAAAAAGACAAAGATTGTAAAGAAATACAAATATAGTGGATCCCTTTCCTGTATGAACAATTACAGTTATCAGAATACAATATTTTTTCCTGAACCTTTCATTCCTGTACTCTTCCTGGTAGCATGGCCATGGCAATGTGAATGCATAACAGAACATTTTCACACTGGGCATCCTTTAATAATCTTTGTATAAAAAATGTTCTGTATTGCCCTCTGTCCTCAGTCAGAACCAAACTTCCAGACTCTTGCTGTTTTAATCTGAATAATGGCACAGATGTATTTTAATATATAGGGCGTCTGCTGTTGCTGTGCACAGGGAGGCCTCTAGTGGACACTGCTTGCAATATAAAGTATAAAATATAAACCAGTAGAATGTCCTCTGCAATAAATTACACTATACAAGGATAAATATGGAAGGATTGGGAGGCAGACTTGTATAAAGTACTCAAAATTTCTACTTGAGTAAAAGTACAAGTGCTCGATCAAAAAGTGACTTGAGTAGAAGTGGAAGTGCTCGCAGAAAAAGTTACTTAAGTAGAAGTACTAAAGTATTCAACATTTTTTTTACTTAAGTATTGCAAGTAGTTTTTTCAGTTTTTTTGCTACTTAAGTACTAAAAGTAAAAAGTACCAGTAGTTTTGAAAAAAAAATTCTACTCAAGTACTGAAAGTAGAAGTACAAGTACTGTGTTCTGTAGTTATTAAAGAAAGAAGTCAAAAGTTTGAACATCATATTGTTTTTTATTATTTCAAATGATTTATTCAAATGATTAACCTGTGTTTGTTAGTAGTTTCTTGATGCACTTTAAGCACTGTAGCACCATTTATTTGTTTGTTTCATATTTTCTTTTTATTGGAAAGATTTGGTATAGCAGCTTTTATTATACACAGCCTTTATTTTCGTATGCGCTGATTTACAAATGACATTATACACATTTTTTTTAGCTTTATGCAACCTGCCACCTACTGTTCTGGCAGTGGAAATTTTTATAATAGTAACGAGTAACTATGCAGCACAAAAAAAAAATATCGGAGTAGAAGTATCGAAATTATCGAAAAAATGTAGTGAAGTAAAAGTAGAAGTAGGAGAAAAAAATTCTACTCTAGGAAAGTACAGATACCGCATTTCGGTACTTAAGTACAGTACTTAAGTAGTTCTACTTCGTTACTATACATCTCTGTTGGGAGGCAAGGATTTTTTGGCACACAGAAATTGTAAAATCAATTTTTATTAATAAATTCTTATAAAACTAAAGAGTACAATAAACTCTATAAATTGGCCTTAACCAAGGCCCAGGTGCATTATTGTAGGAGCAAAGTTAATATTTACTTGATACAGAATATCCAACTATATATAACAGAGAATTTTTTGATATTAGGTGTAAGTAAATACTTCACATCAAGGAGATCTTAACGAAGGTGACAGAAGATGAGACCGTCGTCCAACCAGATCAGTTGATGCTGTATTGAGTTGTTCACAATATTAGCATTCACATTGCTCGACATGTTTCGCCATAATTAGCTTCGTCTGGAGCGTTATAGTAAAGAATTCTGTATATTGCTGTAAAGAAAGAAAAATGGAATAGCGTCAATTGTAGCTAACGAGGAGGGTATCATGGATCACAGAGGGAGTGGATGGAGCATATAATGAGATAGAGAGTAAGCCATTGGAACTGTAGCAACCAACGGTTAATGAATGGATGTACCTACTGTATGAAGTTACAGGCTGGATTTGAGCCACATTACCTATGCTTACTATGGCTTATTGATGTCAGCCAGGCATCATCAAGATCTCCTTGATGTGAAGTATTTACTTACACCTAATATCAAAAATTCTCTGTTATATATAGTTGGATATTCTGTATCAAGTAAATATTAACTTTGCTGCTACAATAATGCACCTGGGCCTTGGTCAAGGCCAATTTATAGAGTTTATTGTACTCTTTGGTTTTATAAGAATTTATTAATAAAAATTGATTTTACAATATCTGTGTGCCAAAAAATCCTTGCCTCCCAATCCTTCCATATTTAAGTCAATTAGGGATTTTGCACTAGTAGTATCTTTTCCTTATGCTCAGACTGCTGCTGTCTGAAGGCATATTTCCTTCATTGTTACTATACAAGGATAGAGGCCATATTAACCTCTTCCACTCACTCGTATCTGTACACCCCCTATGGACCAAAGCAGTTTCTACATTACGGCTTTGGGCTTGTTTATATGGCAGTAACTTTGTTATTAATTAAAATAACAGAATAATACATTTATTGTGTTTTAGGTCTCATTCACACTAGCAGTTGAGGGATGGTAAAACTCTGGTGTTGATCTGAGTTTTTACCATTCCCCAACCACTACCCCTTTAGCTGCAGAGGCATAGGCTTTACAAAAGCTGCGGCCACAATGCTTAGCTTCACGGTAGGAATTATACCTCCTTTCGCTTTCGGCAGGCGTATTGCGAAAACCAAAAGAAAACTGTACTTTTTTCTTTTTTGACCATTGTTCATTTAAAATAAAGAGTGTTATTGATGAGTAGATTTTTTTTAACCACCCTCCTGCCTGCTTACAGTAGTTTTATTGCAGATGGGCAGCAGCAGCTGCAGGCCAGGCAACATGGGCACTGGCACACCACCTGGGACAAGCAGTGCCCTTCTTCCAGGACCGCTGTGACACAGCAGATTGCAGTAGCCAGGGGATCACATGATCCAGATGAAACCACAGCGGCTATGAATGGGTTCCATTCATAACAACTCTGCTCAGTATTCTGATGCTTTGATTGGCCCACAGATATCACATGGTACCTGGGCCAATCACAGAACCCTGTACTATATGATTATCTATAGCCAATCACAGACCGCTAATAATAACAGCTGTTATGAATGAAACTCATTCATTACAGTTCAAAACATTGCTGTTAAAGTAGCAATCACAGTAACAGCAATCAAAGTGTGAAAAAAAAAAGAAAATCCCTGATCATCTCTTCACCCAGAATAGTACAGTGTCACTATGGTGACACTGTACTACTCTAAAAAAAAGTATATAAAAAATGATTTATTTATTTATTTTAACCTAATATATTAAGTCAGTATCCCTGATCACCGCCACCAGTCATATAATGACACTGCACTGCACTGGTGAGAGTATGTAAAAAAAAAAAAAAGAAAAAACAAATTGGTAAACATTTCCAAAAATCTATGACAAAAAAACTACATCTCAAAACTCAAACTTACCATGCCTTTTACTTAAAGTGATTGTAAAGTCTCTTTTTTTTTTTTTTAACAACTTACCTGCTCTGTTGCAGTGGATTTGCACATAGCAGCCCAGATCCTCCTCTTCTTGGGTCCCTCTTTGCAGCTTCTGCCCCTTCCTTCAGTCGAGAGCCCCCACAGCAGGCAGCTTGCTATGGGGGCACTCGAGCAGAGCTGCAGCTTTGTCTGTCCATTCAGACACAGAGCTGCTGTTCGGCCCCCCCCCTCTCCTAATTTGCTGACTGACTTTGATTGACAGCCACGGGAGCCAATGAAGCTGCTGCTGTGTCTCAGCCAATCAGGAGGGAGAGTCCAGGATGGCCGAAGGGACTCATGGACATCGCTGGACAGAGATCAGGTTCAGGTAAGTATTAGGGGGGCTGAGGGGTGCTGCTGCACACAGAAGGGTTTTTTATCCTAATGCATAGAATGCATTAAGATAAAAAAAACCTTATGAATTTACAACTCCTTTAATATCTCAGACTGTTCACTTTCCAAGAAGGAGTCATTAGGGGAGTATTTGTACTTTCCTGGTATTTTAGGGGGCCTCAAGAATTGAAATCAGCCATGAGTACATCAGGATTGATCAATTTTCAAATATATATTAGTGATCGACCGATATAGTTTTTTATCTGCCGATATTTTCGGACATTAAAATCCTTTTTTTTTTTGCACTTAAAAGCATTCAAAACGCCAAGTTTGGCTGTTTTGAATGCTGTAAGTTTTTGAATTCGGCACCGCCAGTACCCGGAAGTGATGTCATGTCATGACATCACTTCCGGGTACGCGGCGGCGCTGAATTCAAAGAAAGGGACCCGGGTCAGACAGCAGTGAAGGTAGGATTCCCGGGTCTCCCGGTGGGATGGGAGACCTGGGTGAGCCGCGGAAGGTGGCGGGAGGGGGGGGACGTCCCCTCCCGCTCCTTGGAATGACAGTCGCGTGGCTTCTCAGCCGCATCGGTTGTCATTACAAGACAGCCGACCGTCTGCGTTGAACACCGGTACTGGGGTGATGCCTCTAGCTGCAGGCATCACCCCGGTACAAGCACTTTCCCGAAATATCGGCAATATCAGTAAATTAAAAGCCGATTCTGATATATCGGGGAAAGTGCATATCGGCCCTCGATATATCGGCTTTGCCGATAATCGGCCGATCTCTAATATATATCATAGTTTGTAGACACTATAACTTTTACACAAACCAATTAAACTTTTGTGCTAGAAAACTACTTACAACTCCCAAACATCATATATATTTTTTTAGCATAGACTCTGGAGAATAAAATGGCAGTCATCAAAATATTTTATGTCACGCGGTATTTACACAGTGGTCTTTCAAACGCAATTTAAAAAAAAAAAAAATACACTTCACTGAATTTAAAAAAGTAAACAGTAAAGTTAGCCCAATTTTTTTTTTGTATATTGTGAAAGATGATGTCACGTCGAGTAAATAGATACCTAACATGTTATGGTTTAAAATTGCGCACACTGGTGGAATAGCGACAAACTACAGTACCCAAAAATCTCCATAGGCGACACGCTTTAAAAATTTTAAAAGGTTACCAGTTTAGAGTTACAGAGAAGGTCTAGAACTAGAATTATTGCTCTCACTTTGACGATCACGGCGATACCTCACATGTGTGATATGAACACCGTTTACATTTGTAGATGCGACTTACATATGCGTTTTGTTTGGTGCGCTTGGGTGCGCTAAAAAACTTTTTTTATTTTTTTCCTATTTATTTTATTTTTTATTTTTAACACAGTTCCTTGAAAAAAAAAATCTGATCACTTTTATTGCTGTCACAAGGACTGTACACATCCCTTGTGACAGTAATATGCAGTGACAAGTACTCTTTATGGAGGGATCTGGGGTCTAAAAGACCCCAGACCCCTCCTCCACACTTCGAAATCAGCATTTTTAAATACTGTCAGTTTTTTTAAATCAGCGCCGTTGGCAGCCGAGTAAACCAGAAGTGACGTCGCTTCCAGGTTACTTGATCAGAGACCTGAACAAAGCCGAATCCCGCCTCGTTTGGGACTCTAACCAGCCGGCAGACATGCGGAAGACCCGGGCAGAGCGGCAGAAGGTGGCGGGAGCGGGGATGCCCCCTCCCACTCGCAGGGATACCGGCCGAGCAGCTGCTAAACTGCATCGGTTGTTATTATCAGAAAGCCGACCGCTGGCTCTAAATAACAGTACTGACAGTAAATGACATACAAGTACGTTGGTTTGTGGGAAGTGGTCAGGCAGAATACATTTTGGCCTAAATTTATGAAGAAGTTAGATTTTATTGGATATGTGTTTTTCCGTTTATGTAGCAAAAATAAAATAAAAAAACAGTGGTGATTAAACACCACCAAAAGAAAGCTAATTTCATTTAAAAAAAATGCGCTACTCTAAACCTTCATAGACAAAATATAAAGCATGACCATAACAAACATGCTTTAGCAATACAAAATACCATTAAGGTTAAGTGCAGGTATAAATAAAACAGGTGCTCTACTTCTCAGTGCCTCCAGGCTTCCCATACAGACAGGCGCTCACCACAAGTTGTTGACCTACTATTGCTAGGTCAGGTCATTAGTGCTTTTGTTTGAGGATATAACCCTAGGTCTCCAGTGGCTTGTTCCTATGGGTTCTTCATGCATGCAAATAAAATACCAGGGAGGATCTCATAGCGTAAAACTGTTTGATTTTTTTAAACCACACAGAAATATTGTAAACAATTCACACTCACATTTGTAGGTGTCCATAAAAACCGGAACTGGGCATACAGTGCCTTGCAAAAGTATTCGGCCCCCTTGCACTTTACGACCTTTAGCCACATTTCAGGCTTCAAACATAAAGATATAAAACTGTAATTTTTTGTGAAGAATCAACAAGTGGGACAAAATCATGAAGTGGAATGAAATTTATTGGATATTTCAAACTTTGTTAACAAATAAAAAACTGAAAAATTGGGCGTGCAAAATTATTCAGCCTCTTTACTTTCAGTGCAGCAAACTCTCTCCAGAAGTTCAGTGAGGATCTCTGAATGATCCAATGTTGACCTAAATGACTGATTATGATAAATAGAATCCACCTGTGTGTAATCAAGTCTCCGTATAAATGCACCTGCACTGTGATAGTCTCAGAGGTCCGTTTAAAGCGCAGAGAGCATCATGAAGAACAAGGAACACACCAGGCAGGTCCGAGATACTGTTGTGGAGAAGTTTAAAGCCAGATTTGGATACAAAAAGATTTCCCAAGCTTTAAACATCCCAAGGAGCACTGTGCAAGCGATAATATTGAAATGGAAGGAGTGTCAGACCACTGCAAATCTATGAAGACCTGGCTGTCCCTCTAAACTTTCAGCTCATACAAGGAGAAGACTGATCAGAGATGCAGCCAAGAGGCCCATGATCACTCTGGATGAACTGCAGAGATCTACAGCTGAGGTGGGAGACTCTGTCCATAGGACAACAATCAGTCATATACTGCACAAATCTGGCCTTTATGGAAGAGTGGCAAGAAGAAAGCCATTTCTTAAAGATATCCATAAAAAGTGTCGTTTAAAGTTTGCCACAAGCCACCTGGGAGACACACCAAACATGTGGAAGAAGGTGCTCTGGTCAGATGAAACCAAAGTCGAACTTTTTGGCAACAATGCAAAATGTTATGTTTGGCGTAAAAGCAACACAGCTCATCACCCTAAACACCATCCCCACTGTCAAACATGGTGGTGGCAGCATCATGGTTTGGGCCTGCTTTTCTTCAGCAGGGACAGGGAAGATGGTTAAAATTGATGGGAAGATGGATGGAGCCAAATACAGGACCATTCTGGAAGAAAACCTGATGGAGTCTGCAAAAGACCTGAGACTGGGACGGAGATTTGTCTTCCAACAAGACAATGATCCAAAACATAAAGCAAAATCTACAATGGAATGGTTCACAAATAAAAATATCCAGGTGTTAGAATGGCCAAGTCAAAGTCCAGACCTGAATCCAATCGAGAATCTGTGGAAAGAACTGAAAACTGCTGTTCACAAACGCTCTGCATCCAACCTCACTGAGCTCGAGCAGTTTTGCAAGGAGGAATGGGCAAAAATTTCAGTCTCTCGATGTGCAAAACTGATAGAGACATACCCCAAGCGACTTACAGCTGTAATCGAAGCAAAAGGTGGCGCTACAAAGTATTGACTTAAAGGGGCTGAATAATTTTGCACGCCCAGTTTTTCAGTTTTTTATTTGTTAAAAAAGTTTGAAATATCCAATAAATTTCGTTCCACTTCATGATTGTGTCCCACTTGTTGTTGATTCTTCACAAAAAATTACAGTTTTATATCTTTATGTTTGAAGCCTGAAATGTTGCAAAAGGTCGCAAAGTTCAAGGGGGCCGAATACTTTTGCAAGGCACTGTATATGGCTTGCATAGGGAGGAAAAAATGGCTGCGGATATGCATGTAAAGAAAACCAACGTGCTCTCCAGCAGAACTAGATATGTGAGGTTCCTTTCCTTCCGAATAAATATTCGGACCAATTTTTAATTATTCTGAGATTCTGATATATCCAAATCCCAGAATTACAGCACAAGTTTTTTTTTGACCGAATTCCCTGAATAACGAAACAAAATTTGTCAGAATTTCCAAAATTTGAATTCGAACTGTAAACATATTGTTAAAATCAAAGACTGTGTGTGTTATTAGTGTACCATTTCAAAATAATGCTATTTTTGTTTAGCCAAAGGTGATTTAGGTGATAAGTCATTGTAAACATTTGATGAAGATTTTTCTTTTGTTCATTCACTTTGCAAGTGTAAAATTGATAAAAAGAAACCAGTAAAATATAAATATTTAAAGCATTTGTACTTATTACTATTATTTTTTTTCTCACTTCTGCACAGTATTGTACATAGTAAAATATTGAAAGTAAGATACTATTTTTTTTTAATTAGAACACATATTTTGAATATACGTATTATTAATACAAACAGAATCAATGTGTATAAATAACAATCCTAAATTTTCAATTTGAACAATTCAAAATTTATCATTTCGAACATTTGAAAAATACATAGAACAAATTTCAAATACGAATATGGAATATGAATCCCGAAAACGAATTGAACAAATCAACTGAATTTAACTAAACTAAATAACTAGATTACTTAATCTAAACTAAACCAAACAAAACTAAGTTTTTTGTCATGCACGTGTCTACCTAGGACGTCCACAGTGCTTAAAAGCAAAAAATGGTCTGGTCATGAAGGGGGTAAAACCTTTCTGAGGTCAAGTGGTAATGTGACTGTAAAAAATGCACAAATAAAACAAATAAAAATGAAAAAATTTAAATATTAAAGTATAACTGAAGGCAAAACTTTTTTTTTTTAGTTTTGGATAGAGTGCACAGGAATTAGAAAGCTTGTCAAGTTTTTTTGCAGTCTGTGCCCCCCATTAGGCAGATTAATCCTCTTTATTTGTCCTGTTTACCATTGTGACAGTATTCACTGTCACTGGAAGTTAAAAACAGATAATTAATGGTTTGAATTGCTTCAGATGGGACAGTTATATTTGTCAGCAATATCTTCATATGGAAATATGAAGATTTATTCCCATTGCCATGAAATCTGTAATTCCTAAATAATGTGTGTATTACATATCCCTCAATGTCAGACAGGTTTTCCCTATTGTTTGTGGATTGGGATAATGTGTATTCCAGCTTTAATGTAAGAGAGACCCACAGACTGTCACTGACAGCCTTGTCCTATTGTTTGTGTATTGAAATGGAATGTGGATTGTGCCGTCTCATTGTCTAATGTTAATGACCTCACATTGTTCTGTCTAGATGGCTAGATAATTAGTTTAGGTTAGGGGGAGGGATTGTGTACACTGTATGGGAATGACTGAGTGTAAAACCCTGTTTCTATTGGATTGTGAATGTCACGTCCAGTCCTCAACGAGGTCCACCTGGGCAGTAACCTTGTGGGGAAAAACTGTATATAAGTCTGTTTCTTGTTCAATAAAGTTGAGCAGTTCACCCTCAATCTAGAGTGCTGTCTCTTATTGGGGGAATATGCTACAAGGGATTGCTATGGTCTTCCATACTCCCTTGAATAATCACTGAGCTCTTGTAAGAGCTTGTGTAAGAGCTTGTTCTGCTGCACTCGCTGGAGAAAGAGAGGTTCCCCCACGGGAACCTGGTGTCTTGTCGTAGGTCCAGGGTGGGTAGGAGATGACGAGACCCCAACCAAGCTGCGGCGGTTCGTGGGGTCTGAGGCGGTTATGGTGCCTGGTGGAGTGCTTGGATTCCTCGGAAAGCACTAGGAGCATCCGTCAACGGAGGTACCCTGCCGGGATGCTGGTTTATCCGTTACAACCATTATCATTGAAAGTGAAACTAAAAGACAATCCCAAATTTTGAGTTTTCCCTAGAAAAGTAATAGAGGGGAAATCTTCCAATGGGGACACTAGTTCTGGTGGCCTGTGGGTGCCCCGGGAATTCTCTTAATTTGCCTGGATTTCCTCTCACTTCCTGTTTGGCTATAGGACATAAGTGAAGGGAAATCTCCCTAATGGGACACAGATGGTGAAAATAATCCAACAGGGGTTATAGCCCTTTCTTGCTCTATCCGAAGTGAAAAAAAAAAGGTGTTGCCTATAGTTCTACTTTAATGGTTAATACAAAAGAACTAAAGAAACAGGAAAATAATAGGGAAAGAGGGAAGGGAAAGAAGGAGTTAGGGGAAAGCTGATTAGGGTAAATTGATTGTTAAAAAGGCATTAAATAGACACATTTTAGTTAAAAAAACAATTTACTTGTCAAGTTGTTAAAACTGACATCATCTGCAGATGGATGCTCATCCCTTTCATTTGCAGATAAATGCAACAGAGTAGATACATACTGTGAATGACAATGTTACATTGTTTCTCACTATTTCAGATCTGAAGAGTCAGATGGTTCTTTTTTTTTGACAGCTGCAGCTGTTAGGACCGTGGTACATATATATATATATATATATATATATATATGTATATATATGTATATATATATATATATATATATATATATATATATGGATATATATATAGACAGACAGCATCATTTGGCTTTGTTTTCGAGAATTGACCGAAAGTAGGAAGGTAGGAAGGAGGATCAAAGCAGCAGAACAGAAGGACTGGAGTAATACATGTCTTGTGTACTTTGATGATTTTTTTTTGGGCATGTGTAGTATGTCCAGTCTGCTCTACTGGTGAATAAACAATACCAAGGCTATGTGTTTATAGACTCGCTGACCTCAAAGATTAATCCCAATATCCTTAAAGCTAAGGTCCAATCCAACAGCCAAATACACAGATAAAATAAATACAATACATGGGAACTGCTTTACCTGCAAAATGTAAAAAAGGTTTGTATGTCTGCTCAGTATGTCCTGAAATATATACAGCCCTGCCGGACAACACGGTTGGTGACCTGACTCTTTTCTATTACAGTAAAGCAATCCAATTAGGTCACCTCCCTGCCCAAAGCCTGTGATTGGACAGTGAAGTATCATGACCACTGTGATGAGTCATCCCGTAATCCACTATGCTCTCTCTTCATCCTGTCATCATGTTCTTTGCCCGCTCATGTGCACTGCAGCACACCTGATTGGCCCTAATGCTGCTCTTCCCTCTTCATATACTTACACAGTTGCATTTAAAAATACATCTCATATTTAAATATAACCACATTATGGTGTATTTTTTATTTATTTATTTATTTTATCGGCCTGGAGGTCACCATGCTGCCATTTTTCAAAGTCTAAGTGTCCTGCAGGACTGTGTCCCTAAATCTGGGACACTTGGTAAAAAGTGCAAGAGGTACATGGTCAGTGTTAATAGCAACATCTGCAAACTTCTACAAAAAAACTTAAAAACTTATTGTTACAAGGAAACTGTTAGGGAAAGAAATGTGGGCTGTCATTACTGGCTTCTATTTAAAAACAAGAATTGTCTAGCGGTTATACGGAAACACTGGCTTCAGTGTTTCCTTAATCATTACCACAGAACCAGTAATCAGAACAAGAAAGTTCTAGGCTCCCACTCACTAGCCTTTTTATTTGATATACCCTCATGCTTTTTTGGAGGAGTACAGAATGCACAGGCCCTTTATATATCACAGCCTAAAGCTGGTTACAGGTGGATCAAAACTCAGCCAGTTCAGCAGGGATCCAGCTATGGAATGTTGGAAAACTTTTATGGATTATAGTATATTAGTCTATTCTGACAGCATAGGAGTCCCACTGTTAGAGTATAATGGGTCCATCTTACTTGTGTGAATAAAGGAGTCCATTTGTTTTTTTTATTCAGCTCGCTGGCTGAACAAAAAAAGGAATGAATCCATGGACAGCCTTACATTATTCCATCACTGCCTTACATCATTCCAATTATTGAAGACTGTTCAGTAATGCCCAATATACTCAAAGTACTGTACATATACCTTTTGTGCTCAGAAATAATCTGAACCATATGCTATATGCATACCTACACATTCATACAATGGGCGTTCTCACCCTCTGCTGCAACAATTTTCAACACACTTATCGCTAAATAGCTCTGTTCCAGCCATTTAAAAAAAAAAAAGAGACCAAATTATTTCAGACTTTTTCTTTACTTACTAATACATTTCACTTTAGGCCTTGATTATATGCTGTGCCAGTGCCACAATCATACATTTTGCTTCTTCATTACTTACTATGGATACTATCGTTTACCATATTATTGATAAAGACTATGGTACAGCTGCACTATAGAATTATAAAAAAAGGGATTTTTTTTTAAATCCTTTATTTTCAAGTTTTTCTGCCCTATAGAGGTAAGGCAAGAAAAAAAAAAAAGAACATGACATCATTTGAATGTGTTTTTAGAGAATGCAAAAAGTTATATCATCATCAAGTTAACCTATTATTTGCTCGGAGCCATCCCTGTTAACGAGTCCACTCGAGGGCTGACTCAGCCACTGTATAGGGTCTCCTGTGTGCTTCCGTAACTCTTGTAACCGACGTAAGTCATTAGTGATGCATGTACTGTCTAGATGACTGTTAGAAATCTTAATAAAAAGGACACACACGTTAAAACAAGGAGGCAGGGGCTCCTGAAGGAACAAAAGGGGGAGGGAGGGGAAGAAGGGGGAGGGAGTGTCTATACAGTATGTGACCATCCCCAAGTGAACTATCAGGAGTCCTGAGTTTTGACCTATTCCATCCTTACAAAAAAGGTAACCAGAAGCCTAGCCCGGGAGTACCACTTTTTCAAAATTTTCCTTCCTTATGATTAGCTGTGCCCATAAAGCATACACTATCAACTTGATAAAGGAGGTCACAAAAGTAATGCTAGATGTAATCAGGGATGTAAATATCAGTAACATATAATCAAAGAATAGTCAGGCACGTGGCCCGGTGCAGAAAAAATGGTGTGACAAAGTGGCGCCATTGTCTCTTCACCATGCCGCTTGCCTAACTATTATTTGAGTATATGTTACCAATATTTACAACTCTGAATACATCTAGCATTTACTTTTGTGGTCTCTTATATTTGGGATGTTTGCTGTTTATATGGCATTTATATCTTGAGTTACCCCTGTCTCCCATGGTAGGCCTCCTCATGGCCGGTAAGCCTTTTTCTGGACTAGTGGACTTCCTTTATACAGTTGATTTTGTATGCCTTATGGGCACATCTAAGATTAAGAACTATGTGGCTCTAGTAACTATTCTAACAATGTGAGATCCAGGGTCCTGAGGAAGCGGAATACCCCACGGAATACATTGACCTACATCTCTGATTATTTTTTGAAATGTTCCTCTTTCATTATCTTTTGCTTAATCAGTGGTAGAACTGGTGTCCTACTACATACTGGACATTTTATGTGATATGTTTTTAAAGGGTGCAAAAAAAGTTGTAATAAGTCCTAATGATTTTTCTGTATGAATTGTGGTTATATTCGGAGGTATATGTATTTGAAATCCTACTTCATACAGTACTTTTTCACAAATCACAAAACACATGGAGGAGCATTCCCTTCACAGCTCTGCCACTAACATCCCTATTCAGTGTGATATGTCTTAAGAGTAAATGTGGCTGTAGTGGGACATGGGAGGGGGGTTAAGATCCAGGACAGGCACTCAGTCATAGATGCCACTGCTGTGATGGCACTTTTTGAAGCATTGCCACCCCAATCAAACTTTACTAGCATTCAGACACATGTTTACATACTGACTATACTGACAGCTCTTCTGCTTCCTGCCCTTTATTTATGTGCAGCCCTTTGATGTGTCAGGGGCCACACATGAGGTCCTCTATCTTGTTAAAACTAAACACTACTATGCTCTAACATCTTTATATCCCTTGGTGGGATGTCCTGACATGGACACCACATATTTGCAGAGTTACATAATGGGGGTGGTGGTGTAGGGCACTTTGGATGCACTGCAAAAGGATTTTAAGGTCTGTTTGGTTGACACCAAATGTTTCCATCTTCTCTGTCCCTGTTCTCTGCAGTTTTGAGAAAGATTAGGTTTAGTACATGTGTTGTTGAGTATCGTGCTGTACTATAATGCTCCTAAAAAGCAGATTATTAGAAGAATACAGAGATGGTCGACAAGTAAAAATTATTCATTAGTAGTTACTAAGCTTATTTTGGAAATCATTGTTTTAGTCTTGTGTGGCTTTATCAGTGTAGCGGCCCTGCCCTTTTCAAATATGTTTTGTTGCTACGCTGTAACCAGCCTGAGCTGATATTTTCTTTTTTTTTTCTGGCCTCGGCAGGGTTTTCCTAAGCTTATGGTGCTGATTGTTTTCACCTGTTACTGGGAGAGGGGGGTCTCCAGTAATTACTTAGGGAAAGTCAGTCTCTGAGTTATTAATATATACAGAAATCCCGGAGCAGCCTGAAGGGTAAAACTACAGAAAGAAGCATCTGATGGATATCAGATAAAAGAGTCCAAGATCATTTTAATTGCTGATAAAAAGTAAATGTAGCCAAGCTTAGGGGACAGAAGAAATGGATTGTTTAAATTACTTTAAAATCAACATTTGAGATGATCTTGGATTCTTTAAACACTTCAGCTCCGAGGATTTATGCCCCCTCCCCCCACCCCTTCATGACCAGGCCATTTTTTTTTGTGTGCCTAACTAGTGTTTTAGTGTAGTGGGGAAGGTGCTTTTACTAATTAAAGGCATGGATCGGTGTCCCTGCTTTGCAGAGACAGATGATCCATTCCTTTTGTACTGACAGAACCACAATCTGCCTTCTTTACATAGGCAGACTGCCATTCTGCCTGTGTACCGAACTCAGTGGGTGCTGGTGGACATTGAGTCCATGGGACCCGTTGATCGGCAGCGTGACTACCCTGTAGCAGTACAACTGCTGTAGGATGTTTAGGAAGTGGATAATCTTATTTTGGTCTGGTATTCCTCTCTGTGTTTTTGTATTTGAATGGCTTGAGCTTATGTTGGGTGCCCATAAAAGGAAAGCCTTGCAGTGTGGGAGCTGCCTTGCTAGAGCTATTGAGCTTGTTTGATGTTTTTCTTTATCTGACTACACTTGCAAGTCTAAATGTTCCCAACACCTCTTTGAGTATGTTGTTCTGAAGTACAATCCAAAATATGGGAGATGCTAAATGTTTGGGAACACATTTATAGAAGCCTCTAATCATCTAGGGATTCCTCAGAGGAGGAGGCCTTTTAGAAAAATTTGCTATCTTGGCCATGTCCTCAGCGTGAGGTCCCAGGGAACTAAGCTGAAGATGACATCTATGCCTGAAAGGAGCTGGGTTGAAGAGGCAATCTTCTTGCTTGAGAGTGTCAGGGAGAAGCTGGTGTGGTGGACATAAGAAGGATCCCTATTAAAAATGTTAGCCCCCTGGATGTGTATACAGTACCTTTGGCAACTTACAGAACATCCTTGTGCTGTAATACTCTATGTACCATGCTGAGCCAATCAGAGCAAGCGGTGTATTCTATTAATGCATACAAAGCCTGCTCAGAGTCAGAGAGGCAGGATTATGCAACATTTGCCAATCCGAGCAGGCTTTGTATGCAATAATAGAATACACAGCTTGCCGTGATTGACTCAGCGTGGTACATAGAGTATTATAGCACAGGGACGTTCTGTAAGTAGCCAAAGCTTACTGTATACACATCCAGTGGGCTAAACTATTAATAATAGAGAAGTTATGTATGTAGCAGAAGCTACAGTACATATTAGGGCACATCCAGCAGGCTAAAATATTTAATAGGGACGTGATGGCTCCACTGATGTTATGAAATGGTGTTGCCTCAGAAGAGGGGGTAGTCTTATATGGCGAGTATAGGGTAAAACCGCAGGAGTGGGAACAAACATTGCGGGTGCGGGTGGGAGTGGACACAAACATTGCGGGTGCGGGCGGGAGTGGAACACAAACATTGGGGGTGTGGGGGCAAGTGGACACAAACATTGCAGGTGTGGACGGGAGTGGAACACAAACATTACGGGTGCGTGCAGTCCTGGTCATACATTCAGCGGGTGCGGGTGGGTGCGGGTTTAATAAAACAGTCCCGCGCATTCTCTACTACAGAGAATCTCCTCTTTTGTTATGGAGATGATGAGAGGTGAGGTGTTCTGTAGTACAAATCAGGATCATACAGACTAGGGAATAAGGTTACTCCTCTATCAGTACTGTACAATGAGTGGGTATTGTCACCTAGGAGAGCTAGTGTGTTAATGTCAGGATCGTCAGCTAAACTTACTGTATAGAGAAAACGCCTGACAAAAGAAAACAAATGCAGCCACCATATCCAAGGCTGCAATATATATCTATTTTTTTCTTGTGTTTAGATACATTTTAATGCTGAGATGTTAAAACTATTTAAACATATAACATAAGTAGAGGGCTATAAAACCTGTTATCACTTCAAGTTAGTGTTCCCTTTTCTGTTTTTTACCGGTGTCAATGTATTCTGTAAGCTACACATTACACAATATATTCCGTTTCCCATGGTAAAATAGGAAGAAGTGTTATTATTTTTAAAAGCTACAATTTAAAGTGATGAGCTACTAACTTTAGAATGCAGAAATCAAGATGGACAGTGAAGCATGTGAACAGGAACAACACAATGAAATCTAGATCTTTTAAAAAAAGGAACTGAACCATGCTAACTAATTTAAAGTCAAAGACCAAAGAAGCATAATATGCAATGTAATGCAGTGATATGTTCATTTAAAATAAAACAAATGACACATATTTACAAACTAATAACTAGGGATGATCGAACAGTTCGGGTCAACCATCGGTTCGACCCGCACATTGGCTGTTCGAGGTTCGGCCGAATTTAGAACTTTTTGCTGAAAAAGTTCGGAATTCGGCAACCAGAACCGACCAAAATGCAATGGTTCAGGAAATAGGCTTTAAAAGCCTGTGATTGGACCAGAACCATCAGTAAAAGCCAATTGAGGGGGCAGGAGAATGCTAGGAATATAAGTTGGAGTGACTAGGGGGTCCATAGTCCAATTATTAGTGAATACGCCCCCAATATATAAGATAGCCCCCGCCAAATTCCTAGCATTGTTATACAGGGACAAGGAAGAGAGTGGAAGCAGTTCTGTTACTTCTGCTTCAAAGTGTCATTCAGCAATTTTTAGTGTGAGGAAAGGGATATCTAGTGTAGTTAGGGTGCTATTTTCCACTATAGTTAGCTTTAATTATTCAGTTTCTGTAGAGAAAGTGTTAAGTGTAAGGGGACCGTAGTGTAGTGTAGGGTTAACTGACTCTGACTGCTATGGCAGGGTGACAAAACCCTTCCATATCAGGGTGACCGCTATAGAGAAAAGATTGTTTCTCTTATGTCACTTTCAGAGTACTGATATGGCTTCTCACCGGTCAGCCTGCTTTTTGGCTGCAGGCATTCATAGGGATTTGTTTGGAGTCAGGCATGACATCTGAACATGTGTATAGGGGTATATATACACACACACATGTCTGCATATATACACCTGCACATATATAGGTGTGAAAGGAGCAGAACACTATACTTGCGCTAATTAAATAATTAACACCAATATGGCTCCGCTCCTATCACACCTATATGTGTGTAAGTGTAAAATACATATAAGTGTGTGTGTATATATATACCCCTATACAGAAGTTCAGATGTTTTGCCTGCCTCCAAAGAACCCAAAAAAATGCCCCCAAAAAAACCCCTGCAATAACACACCTGGGCGTTTTTTTTTGGCGCAGGTGTTTTTTTGGGCATTTTTTTGGAGGCAGGCAAATCATCTGAACTTCTGTATAGGGGTATATATACACACACACATATGTATATATACCCATACACATATATAGGTGTGAAAGTAGCAGAACACTATACTTGCGCTAATGAAATAATTAACACCAATAGGTCTCCGCTCCTATCACACCTATATATGTGTAAGTGTAAAATACATATAAGTGTGTGTGTGTATATATATACCCCTATACAGAAGTTCAGATGTTTTGCCAGCCTCCAAAGACCCCCAAAAAATGCCCAAAAAAACACCTGCTGCAAAAACACACCTGGGCGTTTTTTATTGGCGCAGGCATTTTTTTGGGTTCTTTGGAGGCAGGCAAAACATCTGAACTTCTATATAGGGGTATATATATACACACACACTTATATGTATTTTACAATTACACATATATAGGTGTGATAGGAGCGGAGCCATATTGGTGTTAATTATTTCATTAGCGCAAGTATAGTGTTCTGCTACTTTCACACCTATATATGTGTATGGGTATATATACATATAAGTATGTGTGTATATATACCCCTACACAGAAGTTCTGATGTTATGCCTGCCTCCAATAACCCCTAAAAAATGCCCAAAAAACCGCTTGATATTAAACTGGCAAGGTGTGAAAATAGCGGAGCCATATCCCTGTTCTATAAGTGACATAATACAAATGATCTTTTTTTTTATGGTTCTGGACATGCTACTGAGCTGAAACTTCACAGGTACACTTTTTAGACCCCACAGACACTAAAACACTTTTTAGACCCCACAATCAAAATCCAAAAATCTCTCTTTTTTTTTTTTTTTTTTCAATAACTGGCTCTCTATCAAAAATGACAATTTTTAAGAACTTTTTTTTTGTGTGATTAATAGTCCCTGGGGCATGAGCCAGAACCCTGGGCACTTTTTAGGGGCATTTATTGGGTTTTAGGGCTTCAAAATTGTGTTTTTTCATTACCAAAGTTCGGGTCCCATTGATTTCAATGGGGTTCTGAAATCCGGGCCGAACTTTCGGGAAGTTCGGATGTTCTGGCCGAACCGAACTTTTGAAAAGTTTGATCATCCCTACTAATAACATAAGTATCTAAATTTTCTCTTTATATCAGATTCAGATATTACCCTACATAGGACCACTCAGACTGGGAAAGGCAAGGCCAGAGGTGATAGCCAGTGAAGCTCCAAAGAATTGCACAGTGCTGTCAGTCTAATACAGGGAACATGCTTACAGGAGAGCAGAGCACCCAAATAAACCTCATGAGTGCATTGCTGCTCCTTTATTGTCCTATCAAAAGGTTGGAGGAAGGGAGGCGACACAGTTGTATAACATCACTGTTTTAGAGTAAGTGGTGTCAACCTTCTATAAGAAGTGTGTCATATAAAAAAGCGGCTGAAAAGAATCATAAATCCTATGGCAGTTTAATCAGTAATTATTCATGTATATTGAATGTGGAAAACGCTCTTTGCATGTGCTTAAAATGGAGTTTGTTTTTCTAGTGAAAAAAAGATGAAATATGGGTAGGTTGGGAAGGCTGTTGCTAAACTGTGAAGCACCTAGAACTACCTGGAGTTATGTTGTGTTGGGGGCCAACTCCTCTGGGGCCAACTCCTACTGAGAATCGTGGGCCAACTCCTACTGAGAATCGTGGGCATCTTCTGTTAAAATGTCCTCTGTTTGCTCCTGCCTAGTCATTACCCTTCCATTTCCTGAGATAGGTACGAGTATTGAAAAATACAATCCACGACCACACTACACCACCACCAATACCACCATGACACCACCACCAAAACCACCACCATCACACCACCCCACCAATCACCACCATCACCCCAAAAAGAAAAAATAATGTTAATGTAGAAAAATATGCAATGTGGCAAAAGACGTGTTATATACTGTAAATTCAAGGACCCGAACAAAAGCAAAATAAATTTGAATAAATATAAATAGTGGCAGCTGGTGCTCTAAATTTGTGGGGGGCGCAAACAGAAAAATGTAATAGGCATTGCTTAGCGGCAAAAAATGCAGCAAAATATTGAGTGACTTTGAGGTCACATAAGTGTGAAAGGGGCCTTCAGTAATCAAGGTACAGTGCCTTGAAGCAACAATAGATTCCCTAAAGCAACAATAGATCCCCCAGAACAATAGACCCAAGCAACAATAGACCCCACAGCAAAGATAGACCACTTGCCACAAAATACCTCCCCCTCCAGCAACAATAGCACCACCCAAACAACAATAATAGATCTCCCAGTAGCCAGCATCAATAGACCCTACAGCAGAGCACTGGGGGTCTAGGAGAGCCCTGGGGAGTGTAGGAGAGCCCTAGGGGGTGTAGGAGAGCCCTGGGGGGTGTATGAGAACCCTAGGGGTGTTGGAGAGCCCTGGGGGTGTTGGAGAGCCCTGGGGGGTGTAGGAGAGCACTGTGGACTGTAGGGGAGCCCTGGGGGTGTGTGAGAGCCCTGGGGGTGTTGGAGAGCACTGGGGGGTGTAGGAGAGCCCTGGGGGTGTAGGAGAGCACTGGGGCTGTAAGAGAGCCCTGGGGGGTGTAGGAGAGCACTGGGGGGGTGTAGGAGAGCCCTGGGGGGTGTTGGAGAGCCCTGGGGGGTATTAGAATGCCCTGGGGGTGTTGGAGAGCCCTGGGGGTGTAGGAGAGCCCTGGGGGTGTTGGAGAGACCTGGGGGTGTTGGAGAGACCTGGGGGGTGTTGCAGAGACCTGGGGGGTGTTGGAGAGCCCTGGGGGGTGTAGGAGAGCCCTGGGGGGTGTAGTAGAGCCCTGGGGGTTGTAGTAGAGCCCTGGGGGGTGTAGGAGAGACCTCGGGGGTGTTGGAGAGACCTGGGGGTGTTGGAGAACCCTGGGGGTTGTTGGATAGCACTGGGGGGTGTTGGAGAGCCCTGGGGGGTGTAGGAGAGCACTGGGGGCTGTAGGGGATCCCTGGGGGGGTGTAGGAGAGCACTGGGAGGTGTTGGAGAGCCCTGGGGGTGTTGGAGAGCCCTGGGGGTGTAGAAGAGCCATGGGGGGGTGTAGGAGAGCACTGGGGGGTGTTGAAGAGCCCTGGGGGTGTAGGAGATCCCTGGGGAGGGGGGGGTGTAGGAGAGCATTGGGGGTGTAGGAGAGCCCTGGGGCTGGTCAGAGAGCACTGGGGGTCATTAGAAAGACACTGGATAAGGGGAGCATTAGAGGCGGCTGCATTTTGAAGAATCAAGCTCTGCATTTCCTTCTGCAGCCTCAGAATGCCTGCTTCTCCTCCTCCCCCTCCTACAGGCTTTCAGAGGATGCAGAAGCAAATGTAGAGCTTGATTCTTCTAAATGCGGGGGGGGGGGAGGGGCAGCAGCAGCTG
Organism: Pelophylax lessonae; assembly: GCF_965119305.1. Taxonomy (NCBI): domain Eukaryota; kingdom Metazoa; phylum Chordata; class Amphibia; order Anura; family Ranidae; genus Pelophylax; species Pelophylax lessonae. The sequence continues at coordinate 581,654,829 of NC_138771.1, forward strand.
TACTCACGGTTCTCTCTAATCCAGGATCTGTGTTGTGCCTGCAGCAGCTGCCTCCTCTAGCTCCTCTCCCCTTCATGGTCACGCTGAAGCTGGCTGCCGTGTGCCCGCGTAGAGGGGCCATCGAGAGGCTGGATGAGAGGCTGTGATGCCCGGCCCAAGCACCGCCCCTATGACGTCAGACGTCCTGACTGGTCCAGGTTGGACCAATCACAGGACGGCATTTGTGAATGGCAGTGTCCGGGGCGCAGAGCTCTGCGCCCTGAGGACACACTAAAAGGCCGCCAATCACATCAAAATAAAAGAGGCACATGATGCCTAAACCCCCACCCCTCCCATAGCCAGCAATGTGTCCGGCGCCCCGCTGCAATATTAAAGGTACACTTTTTTTTTATGTTAATTTTACTGTGACTAGCCTTGGGGGGGGGGCGGCACCCCTGCGCCCCCTATTGACCAGCCGCCACTGAATATAAAGGAATGAGTATTGGAATTTAAATTTTTGAGCTTTTTTTACCAGTTGCTATTGCTGCCGTAGAGCATTGGCACAATTTGACACTCACTGGGGTATTTAGAGGTACTCTTAGGAGGCCATGTAGAGCGCTTATAAGTTTGTAAAATCCCTGTGATCTCAATTTTCTTCTTCCCCAAGCTGTTAACCATAGATATGTCACTTCAGTAAAGGCATAGATTTCATCTGCCTATCTATGCCTTTACTGTTAAGAGATAGACCTCTAAAATAACAAGATGTCATGAGTTTTTTCTGTGCCACCTTTAAGTTCAGTCCAAGTGAAATTCCATTCTTTATCCTTTTAAATTCAGTTTAAGTAGATTCCCAAACTATGTGATCCCTTTTATTCCAGTCAAAGTGAAATTCCAATCAATGTGATCTCAGTTTGCAAAAAATCAAATTACCTCCTCTCCTCTTTTTCCTGGGGGCAGCCGTCAGATATGCAGATGAAGAATTAACTGATAAAATTATAAAACAGGAAGGATTTGGACCTTGCACTAAGGTACTCCAAAATCTTAAAAGATTATTGTATTCAAAACATCAATTAGAATAGCCAATTTATTAATAAAATACCCATCTAATACCCATTAGAACCCAATATAAAAATGTAATGTCACCAGCACTCCAAATGGAAGCATTTCATGTTTCAGGCCTATAGCTCAGGGCCTCATTAAATCCCAAAGCACAAGTGGCCCTAAGAGAGTGGGATTACCAGTAAGGGCTGAAGGTTTTTTACCTTCACGCATTGTATGCATAAAGGTAAAAAACCCTTCCATGTGCTTCCCCCCCCCCCCCCCCCAATACTCACCTGAGCCTGATCCAGCGATGTGCATGGGAACCTCGGCTGTCCTGGATCTCTCTTTCTCCTAATTGGTTTATTTCCCACTGCTGTTAATCACAGCCAGTGAGCCAATGAGGAGAGAACGGGGGCAGGGCCACACCGTGGCCCTATGTTCCTTATGGATGCATAGAGGGGGGCTCTGGAGGGAGCATGAACCAGTGCCCCTATAGCAAGCATCTTGCTATTGGGGGCACTGGACAAGAGGGGGGGGGGGGCAAGAGCGCCGGCAGGGGACCTGCGAAGAGGAGGATTGGGGCTGCTCTGTGCAAAACTATTGCACAGAGCAGGTAAGTATGGCATGTTTGTTTTTTTTTTTTTTATGTTTTTTACAAGGCGAACCTATAATTTCACTTTAAGGACATAAGATTTGTCAAAATTCCCTCCATGCAATTTTTACAAAGAAATTTTACACTGTGAAGCTCAGTGGATCCATAGGGTACTATAATGCCGTGAGTGAGCGGCCCTGTGAGGCTCTGAAATGTTGGTTTCTTATGACTTACTGTATGTGACATTGTCTTCACCATAAACATGTGGAATGCAATAATTTGGAGTACTGGTGACTTCACATCTTTGTATCTGTTTTTAACACAGCACTATCTGTGCAATCACTTTGAGCACCCATCATTAGAAGGTGAAGTACTGTGAGCAGCTTTTTTTGCTTGGACAGACAACTGCTGCATATACAATAAATTATGAGTTAGGAAATACAGTTGAGAAAGCAAACAATCTAAAACCTTTAAACAAAAAAAAGTAAAAAAAATGTAAAATCCGTGCTCAGTACAAGTAAGGAAAAATAGCAGGCACTTAACAAACCGTGATACCACTTCATAAATTATGAAGAAAAAAATAAGCAGTGTTCCAAATAGTACAACAAATAAACACATCAACAATGAATAACATTAAATTGTGTAAATAAAATAAAAGGTGTCAGTGTGCAAAAAATAGAACTCAATCATAATATGGTAACACCAAAAAATGAGCCCATAGAAAAAAAACAGTCTATAAGTGCAAACAGTCCAATAAAGGGATAATCCGTACGAAGTGAAAAATAAAGAGATCTGTCACCAGCAGCACCCTCTCACTCAGGCCTCTTACCAGATGTCCAGGAAAGTTATAATGGTCAAACAATCAACAGCAAAATTATCCAGGAGGGCACCCATCAATGGGACACAGATCACATAAAAGAAACTGACAGTCATATAAAAAGGAAAAATGTCCAAAGTAAGCCCATCATGATATAAAAAGATTTATTTAAAAGATGGCTACCATTACCTTCATAAAAACCATAACCAACATTGGTTTTGTTCAAAGCTTCATACTCTACCACTGGTTAGTGGTCAGGCATGTGTGAAGGAGTGACTTCTGATTGTTCTGAAATATTTCGTATTCTCAATAAATATTTTGTGATAACGTACCCATACGTCGGGTAACTTTGCGGGGTTATACCGGGATGATGCCTCTAGCTAGAGGCATCATCATGGTCCTGTGGTTTGAAGCCGACGGTCGGCTTTCCGTTGGTAATGACCGTTGCGGCTCGGGAGCCGCTCGATCGTTACCCGGGTGAGCGGGAGGGGACGCCCCCCCCTCCCGCCGCCTTCCGTGGCTTTGCTGTGGGCTCCCGTCCCACCGGGAGCCCCGAGCACCCAGCCGGCACGTCCGCCGGCTGGATGGGGTCCCGATGAATGCCGGAAACGGCATCGATCGGGCCTAATAGAGACCTAAATAAGGCCTTTTTTGAGTTCTGCAAAAGGAGAGAGTTATTATTAGCTGAGGGAAAACATCAGGCTGAAATCTGGAGGTGTGACATGTTTGGGGCTCAGGGAGGTTAGCCAGGCCCCTCTGTTGTTACTGACTTCATTTAGACATTAGTCCATGCCTGTAGCCAGCCAGAGGAAATTGCAACAGTGGTTATCCCTAAACCCCTTGTTGGGCACCTCATCAATTAGGGGTATTTTCCAATTCAGCACCCATTTATAGCCTACATACTGTACATGCATGGTTATGGAGATAAGACATGTTGTTCATGTTGAAACTGACGGCTTGTCATGATGGCACTGCCTCTTAAAGGTCATGCTTACATGCCTACCTATGGAGATAAGGCATAAATATGTTGGCATGTCATGATGACATTGTCTCTTTAAGGTCAAGATGTCTTTGAGGTCATAATGATACTGTCTCTTTAAGGTCATGCCATATCCCTATACTGTAAGTAACAATAAATACTAATAAGGTACATACAACAGCATTATTATCTAGGATAGTAAACATATGTATACTCTGAAAGGTGGTAACAAGCATAAAGGGATGCATGCCAGATTGGCTATGCTTTCGGATATCTTAACTCTTTGGAAAACTCTCCTTCACAGTAGGGCTGTCCCCAAATTGCAAGGGTTAAATACAGATGCCCACAGGCTCCCTCCAGGCAGCTAGGCAGGTTCCCACAGCCTCTTTTCTCCATATGCTTTGGTGGTCAGATGCCCTCTAACATCATTAAAGATAATGCAGAGCTCATAGTCCTGCATTGGATGTGAGCGTACCAAGCTAAAGTCCACTGGCAGAGCATAGGAGGGCACCGTCTGCCAGGGAAGCAGAGGGTCAGGTAAATAAAACTGCTTTTCCCTACATGTTTGCGAAGGCTCACTACAGCCTAACAAAATTCTTCACATGGTGGAGCCATTGGCTTAGAAATCCCGATAGTAGTTTGGACATCACATAAACTTTACAGCTCTCCATCTTGGCCCCTTGAACGGCAGGCACATGAAATTCATTAACCAATGCTGGCTACCTTCCCACTGTAGTTGTTTCCAACTCTACTGAGAATATACCAATCTTAATAGCGAAGCTCCTGCCTATGATTTACTCATAACATGCAAAGGATACCCTCATCTGGAAGTGCTCTAACTTATAGTTTTGGAGCTCGTATATGACTCCCCCATTACAACCACCGGTGAGACCATATTTTTTTTTTATTTATTTTTTTTTTTTTTCTCTGGCTTCTAGTTTAAACCAACACAATTGCCAATGTATGTTATTATTCAGTTGTTGTTGTAAATGTTCTTTTGTTGGACATACTATGTGATTGTTCTATGCAGTCATGTTGACTTCTTGTTATACTCAGTTGTTATATGCTACTGAAATGATAAATAAAATAAAAATTTCAAGTTAAAAAAAAAAAAAAAAAACTGCTTTTCCCATCCCCAAGACATAAATCTGCATTTAACCCTTATATTGCAGAGTTGGGCTTTAAAGATAATCTGTCACTTTGCCCATTCAGGAAACATGCGTGTAACAAAGAAAAGGGAAATTGCTGCATAACACTTGAGACACTTTTAGTCCTGCTGATTTAATCAGAAACAGCAATGTAAAAATAGCTAGAATGGGCAGCAATAAAACAAAAATTACAATTGTAAAAGATCTTTTTCTGCACCCGAGGTATATTACAAAAAGGTAACCAGCTGGGATAAAAATGTTCTCCCCCCAGATGCACCGTCTGCATCTCAACCTCATCCCTCCAACCGACGCTGATCTTGCAGCATAGAATTAAGGTATAAAACTACTACAAAGGCTATTTATAAAGAATTACCAAAATGAAACTATTTAGCTCTGTATTTAGCTCTGTACTGCTTTGCTGATTTTTGGAGCTCACAGTATTTTTTTTCTACTATGACATTTAGAATTTATCAGCTAACTAGTGAGCTAGAAAAACAATGGGCCGTTCTTTGAAAGTTGAAAACAGAAGTGCAGAATTTTAGAAAAATTGACAACTAGAGTCGGTCAATTGGACAGGAGTACAAAAGAAGGAGAGGATTCTGTATCACTGCCATTCTGTTTTTCAAATTTGAATGTTTAACCCCTTGTTGACCAGTCGCTTACTGAGGCAGATCGGCTCTGTTACATGAAACAACATACCTGTACGTTGCTTTGTGTAGCAGATAGGGGGGTGCGCCAATTGGCTAGAGGGGGAGCCAATCAGCGGGTCCAGTGGACGAGATGTCTGCTAGGCACCCGCGATCACTCCCCATGGAGACAGAATGGCGATCTGCCGATGTAAACATGGCAGACCACTGTTCTGTCAGTGATGAACACAGGAACACAACTTAGAAACACAGGTCACTGTGTTCATCCAGTAAGTACAACCCCCACACAGTTAGAAAGCACCCCCTAGGCACACATTTAACCCTTTGATCTCCCCTGGTGTTAACCCCTTCCCTGCCAGTGTCATAAGTGCAGTAACAGTAAATATTTTTAGCACTGATTACTGTAGTAATGTCACTGGTCCTGCAAAAAGTGTCAGTTAGGGGTCCGATCTGTCCGCCACCATGTCGCAGTCCGACTAAACGTCGCTGATCGGCGCTATTACTAGTAAACAATAAATAAATAAATAAAAATGACATAAATCTTTCCTCTAGTTTGTAGACGCGATAACTTTTGCGCAAATATCAATATACACCTATTGGGATATTTTTTTCACCAAAAATATGTAGCAGAATACATATTGGCCTAAAATGACGAAAACATTTTTTTTTATTGGGAATGTTTTATAGCAGAAAGTTAAAAATATCGTTTTTTTTTTTCAGAATTGTCACACTTTTTTGTTTATAGTGCAAAAAACAAAAACTGCAGAGGTGATCAAATACCACCAAAAGAAAGCTCTATTTGTGGGAAAAAAGGGACATACATTTTATTTGAGTACAGGGTCGCACAACCATGCAATTGTCGGTTAAAATAACGCAGTTCCATATCGTAAAATATGACCTGGTCATTAAGGGGGTAAAATCTTCAGGTCCTTAAGTGGTTAAAGTGTCACTAAACCCACATTAGAAATAACAATCAATAAATGTTGTATTACATGCTGTTCATACTCAGTCACTATGACATTGACTGGTTGATGCTGCTGTTCTCTATCTCCCCCTTCTGTTCATGTCCCCAATTCAGATAGAGATTTTGCAGCTGTGGTGGCATCTATGCACATGCTTAGTTTTCAGTAAATTTCTTTTTTTTTTTTTTTTTCAATAAGGTGCTTTATTGAAGTCAAATGAAAAAGTACAAAAATAACAGTAAAATAACATATCAAGTAAAGCGCCATAAACATTAGTGAAATGATATACATCTAATGAACGTGGTACAGAAATGTACATAAAAGTGCAACTTGTATAAACCTAGATGTACATCAGAGCAATCTGAAAAAACATTTGGGGTGTAGACCCAAGGCCCACACCAAGGGGCCAAAGCCCAAGATAAAGAGAGATAGAATAGAAAAGAAAGAAAGGAGAAGGAGAAGAAAGGAGAGAGTAAGAAAGAAGGGGGAGGGGAGAGTAAGGGGGGGAATTGGGGGGGAGTACACAAAGGAAATGAGTGAGCTCAAATCTTGTCAGTGGGTGGAGTATAACCTCAAATCAATCGACTAGTGAGTAGTAATCTTTGTATAGTCGGCGGATAGCGTAAATACTATCCATGGTCTCCAAATTTCATGAAAAGCTGTGCAGTTTTCCTTTTTGATAGCAACAATTTCTTCCATTTCAAGTATCAGTTTAACTTTGTCTACCCATTCCTTAATTGAAGGGATGGATTGAGAATTCCAGTAAAGAGGAATAATGGCCTTAGCAGCATTCAGCAGGTGTCTGACCAGAGAGTTTTTGTACATCTTGTATGAAAGGGTGTTCACATGTAATAAACAAGTCGCTGCATCCAGCAGCATAGAAGTGTTTGTTATAGTTTTAATCAGGTGAATGATCTGTTTCCAATATGTTTGGATTTTAGTGCATGACCACCAGATATGGGCAAAGGTCCCTTTTTCCTTTAGGCACCTCCAACACCTATCAGAGCTCTGCGGGGACCACGTGTTTAATTTCACAGGTGTCAAATACCATTGAGTCATTATTTTGAACGAAGTTTCTTGAATCTTGGTGCTAAGGGAACACCTATGCGTAAATACACATGCTTTCTCCCAAATCTTTTCAGTGAAAGAGCAGTTTAAATCTCTCTCCCATAGTTTCTTATAGCCCTCCAGATCTGAATCAGGGGCATGAGCGATCCATTTATAAGCTTGAGATGTGGTTTTAAAGCAAAGTCTCTTTTCCCCGCAGATTTTCTCAAAAGCAGTTGCCGGTTTTGAAAAAAGGGACCTGCGCCTGTTATTCTGAATAAAATTGTGTAGTTGTATGTAGTTCCAATGTGAAATTGTGTAACCCTTAGGTTTGATCTCATTGAACTCCTGCAGGGATAGCAATCTCGAGTTCGTCATGCAATCTTTCACCCTCAACGTGGTGCTGATCTGTTGTGTATTTGTTAAATGTGCTTTAAACTCCAAACCAGGGGGAAAGTCTGGGTTTCCGGTGATTGGGGTCATAGGGCCAGGGTTGGTAACCAATTGGTGTCCTGGGGCTATTTTATTGAAAATTGACAAGGTGGTAGAGACTAGGGGATGTTTCTTGACCTCAGCTGGATAGTTCGAGGGGTCTGTCCATATTAATTGGTGGGCTGGGTACCTCGCTAAGCCTATCTCTAGATCTACCCAATCTTTGTGATGGGAATGGCAGTGCCAATCAACCACCCTAGTTATGTGGGATGCTTGGTGATATTTGATGAAGTCGGGTAGGCCTATTCCACCCCTGATCTTAGGTAGCTGTAAGAATTTCAGCTTGATTCTGGGTTTTCTAAGGGCCCAGATAAATTGTCTTTGTATGGATAGAAGGTTGCGGAAGAAAGCGTTCGGGATTTTAATCGGAAGAGCGTGAAACAAATAAAGTAACCTTGGTAGAATAACCATTTTCAAGATGGCCGCTCTTCCGAACCAGGAGAAATTCTTAGTGTTCCAGCTACGTAGATCTTTCTTTATGTTTCTCAAGAGTGGAATAAAATTTGCTTCAAAGAGAGATTCTATTTTAGGGGTGAGCTGGATGCCTAGGTAAGTGAGGGACTTAGTTTCCCATTTATAGGGGCAATTGCGTTGGGTTAGTGACTTTAGATCTGTGGGCAATGATACATCTAGGGCCTCTGATTTAGAGTGATTTATTTTAAAATTAGATAAAAATCTGAATGTTTGAAATTTCAAATTAAGGTTTGGTATCGAAATGTGTGGCTGTGTAATATAGAAAAGTAGGTCGTCTGCGTATGCAGAAACTTTATAATCTCTGGACCCAATCCGGAAGCCATGAATTGCCGGTTCTGCGTTGACATGTCTTATTAGCGGTTCTAAGGCCAAAATAAAGAGTATTGGTGATAGGGGGCACCCTTGCCTTGTTCCATTTTTCAAATGTAAGGGCGTGGAGAAAGTGTTATTAACCTTCACTTTGGCAATGGGGTCTGCATATAGTGCTCCTATCCAGCCCATCATGTTGGAGCCAAGGCCTAAATGGCGACATGTGGCCTGGAGATAATCCCAGGCCACTCTGTCAAAAGCCTTTTCGGCATCCGTTGACAGAAGTAGCCCTTCTAAATTGTTTTTGCGTGCTTCATGTATCAGATTCAGTGTTTTTATGATGTTGTCTCTGGCTTCCCGGCCCGGCATAAAGCCCACCTGTTCTGGCCCAATGATGAGGTGTAACAGGGGTCTAAGTCTATTTGCTAATATTTTTGCCAGCAGCTTGACATCCAGATTGAGAAGAGAGATGGGCCTGTAGTTGGCACATAAAGTTGGGTCTTTATCCTTTTTGGGGATCACTGTTATGTGTGCAGTTAGAAATTCAGGGGATGGTTTACCGTTTTTGGCGAGGACGTTCAAAGCTTTAGTTAAGGGGGTAGTTAAGGCAGATTCAAACGTTTTAAAGTATTGGGAGGTCAGTCCATCAGGCCCAGGGCTTTTGCCACTTTTCATGGAACTGATAGCTTGATGAACCTCGTCAGTAGAGATGTTCTTTTCAAGATTGGCAATATCCGACTCGGGTAAATTAGGGAGACCGCTTTGTTGGATATATTGGTAAATGAGGGAGGATCTCGAACCTTTAAGATCTGCAGGGCGCGTTTGCTGTGGCAAATTATATAAATTCTCGTAAAATGAGCGGAAGGATTCCGCAATGAACCTGGAATCATGTATCTTATTATTTTGTTTGTCTCTCAGGCAGGAGATGGTAGAGGCAGATTGGAGATCCTTGAGGGCTCTAGCAAGATATTTGCCTCCCTTATCCCCATGCTCATAGTAAATCGCCCTATTGAAATAGAGGGCTCTTTTAGTTTTATTGTTGAGAATATTTGCCAACTCTTTTCTAGCATCCGTCAGCTCCCGCCTGAGAGATTCAGCAAGTGAGAGTTTGTGTTGGGTCTCTAGTCGTGTGATTTTGGCAATAAGGTCATTTATTTGTTTTTCCTTCTCTCTTTTTTTCCTCGCTCCATACTTGATAAACTCACCCCTTATTACGGTTTTATGGGCTTCCCAGGTAATTATTGGGGAAACGTCCGCCGTGGAGTTTTCATTGAAATAATTTATTATGGAGTCTGAGATTTTCTCTTTGACTGTAGGATCAGTTAGCAGGGAGGGATTTAATCTCCAGTTAAATATTGGTTTACTGACTTTATCTGTAGCAATTGTTATTGAAACAGGAGCATGATCAGATAACGCCGTTACCCCAATCTCAGCTTCTGTTAGTTCTGGTATATCTCTCTGAGAAATAAAAAGAAGATCAATCCTGGCGTATTTGTTGTGTGGTGCGGAGAAGTGTGTAAAATCCCTGTCTGTAGGGTGTAGCGAGCGCCAAGTGTCTACTAGGGTCAATGATCTCAGTAAGGTCCTAATTTTTTTGATCTTTTTGAATGTCACACTGGATTTACCAGTAGAAGAGTCCTGAAGCGGGTCCAGTGGTATATTGAAATCTCCCCCCAGCACTATGCATCCCACTGCAAAACTCTTCAGATCCTCAATGAGCCTAGTGCAAAAGGACACATGGGCCTTATTTGGGAAATAGGCGTTAGCTAAAGTTATCGGACGTCCTTTTAGGGTCCCTGCCAGGAAGATATATCTACCCTCAGGATCCGCGTAATGCTTATCTATATTAAAGGGGGCATTCTTACTAATTAAAATGGCGACTCCTTTTGTTTTTGCAAGTGGATTTGACGCGGTGTAAATCGTGGGGAAATGTTTGTCCGTTAATTTTGGTGTTTTGTTCCCATGAAAATGAGTTTCCTGCACGAAAACAAATTGAGCTCTACTTTTTCTAAGTTCGTTTAGTAACTTCCTCCTTTTTTCGGGGATGTTGAGTCCGTTTGCGTTAAATGAGATTACCGTGGGTTGTTTCCCAAGGTGTGAGAAAGCCATTTTCACCAGAGTATTTCGTGTACAACAATGGGGAGAGGGGTGGGAGGGAAGAGGTAAGATAGAAAGCAGAAAGGTAAGGTAAAGAGAATGGGAAAGAAGTAAGACACAAGTCAAGACCTGTTGACTAGAGAAACTCCCTGTCAACTATAACAATAGGCTTTATAATCAGATAAGATATTATAAATATCAACTGTGACTATAGCCTTTCGGGTAGTGTGGAAGGAGCGAAGGTGAATGTCACCGACAGTATCCGAGATCTTATGAATCACGATACATGTCCCGAACCGAGGGGAAGACGGCTCCTTATATAATAGCTGAATCAACTCTATTAATTGTGTTCTGCAGCAGTGGAAAATAGAAAATAAAAAAAAAGAGAAAAAATATAAACCAAAGCAATTATAGTCCGTGTTCACCACAAAAATTAAAACCTTGAAGGGGAGGTCCCAGGCACACAAAAAAGGGGAAGGAAAACATAGGCGGCAGTCATTGAACGTCATGTACAATCAGTAATATACCATGTTATTAACATATGAGTTCAGGGGCGTAACTACAGGGGTTGCAGGGGTTGCAATCGCTACCGGGCCCCATGCTCCAGGGGGCCCGGTAGCAAACCAGTGGGTGAACTTTCAGGATCGCAAAGGTCACACTTGCGACCGGACCCTGGCATTGCACCACTGTGGGGAGGCCCCAAGATTGCAGGAAGGGGGCCCACAAGATTGCAGGAAGGGGGCTCACTGCAGAACATGTGAAAGAATCCTGCTGCGGGACCGTAATAAAAGGCCATGCAACAAGTGTAAAGAGCCCCAGGATTAGTGGGAAGAGCCCTGGGCTTGAAGGTAAGGGCCCCGGCCAGGGGTCTGGGGGGCCCTTCATGGTTTCTTGCATCAGGGCCCTGAAGGTTCTAGTTACGCCTCTGTATGAGTTTATGCTTTAGTGATGCTCGTGGTGGAAGATCATAATAAAGTGTCTAGCACGTAGATCTGCCAGAGTCTCTACAACATGGGCAGGGTAGACTAACATGTCTACTCTAGCAACTGTAGATTAATAGACAGTACCTTGAGGTGGCCATTGCTGGTGAGGTAACTGAGATCTTCCTATAGCGACACGTCCATATCCTGCTTACCTCTCCCGGATTGTCCAAACACAATATGTTTCTGAGGGAGGGCTCTGCAAGTGTACCTCTTGAGTATCAGAAACAACACAACAAAAAGAGGAGAGAAAGAAAAAAAAAAGAAAAACGACAAAAGCTTGTTAGAGATGTAAGAGTACATGATAACTTCGCAAATCACCTCTTCGAGGTTGTGGAAGTGCATGGAGATAAGGAGTTAGCAGGCAGCAGGGTTCCGTCCCTCAGGTGACCGTGTCTATGCACCAAAGGAACAAGCATGTGTTCTAATACCCAACCATAGCCAATCTGCAAGTTTCAGTCACATCAGTGGCCCTCAGGGAAGTTCCAATATCATGGGCAGTGAGGGTGGTGATAGACATTGTTAGTAAATCTGGGTCAAATCGTGAGCCATCAGATTTGTGTAGGTATTAGTCATAGGTGATCCGGCAGCAGTTTCCCTGTGATAATTTATCAGCCAAGGATCTATTAAACAAGAAAGCTATAGGTAAATATAAACGTCCTCTGATCATTGACTAGAGAATATGCTGAATAACTGGTATTTGCTGCAGGAAAGCATCTTCAGTGAGATACATGTGTTAAAGAGATCCAAGACTGCCATCTACTGGGGAAAGTCAAAAGGTGTCCTGAGAAAAAAGTCCCACAATCAAAGTTAAAATTCAAATGGTGACAATATTCCTGATCAAGGCACATCAACGCTTTATTTGTAGTTCCTGGATCTCGGAGTTTTAGGAGGCGATGAAGACTGAATGTGCGGACTTTTGGTTTTGGTCTTTCTCCCTTCTTTAGTGGAGGGTGATCTGTAACTAGAGGACGGTCCCTCCCGAGCCAAGAGGTTGTTTGGTGAGGCTGGCAACAAGAATTCTGCATACCAGTCTGGGAGGTCAATGGGGCCCAGCTGGAGATTGGTACAAAAAGAGGGAAGATCCTCTGGGGTACGCAGATAAAATTGTTTGCCGCGGAAAGTAGCTTGAACAGCGAAGGGGTATTTCCACCTATATGGAATATTTTTATCTTTCAGCGCTTCAAGAATTGGTCTCACTGCCCTTCTGTTCTTCAAAGTGATTGGTGACAAATCTTGAAATAATAAAACTTGTGCCTCATTAAACAGGATTTGATCACTTTGTCTAGATTTTGTGAGTATTTCTTCCTTCAACATGTGACTTGTTAGGCAGCAGATCACATCCCTGGGTGGCATAGAATCGGCAGGTTTCTGTCTTAAGGCTCTGTGGGCTCTGTCCATCTCTATTGGGGATTCCTGCGGTCTCTCCAATAAATTATTGAATATTGAGGTTAGGGCAGAACGAATATTATTTCCATCTACAGACTCCGGAAGACCTCTCACCCTGATGTTATTCCTTCTACCACGATTATCAAGATCTTCCAGATGTCTATTCATTTCAATCAAATGGTTTGAATGGGTGCTCGTGATGGCCTCTAGTCTGTCTATAGCCTTGTCTCTTTGCCTGCCCGCCTTCTCCACCCCTGCCATCTGTTCTTTGAGACTGACTATGTCTGCCTTAAGATCGGTGATCGCAGCAGCAAACGATCCCTTTATGTCAGCGGCTATAGCAGTCATATCGTTAAATGTCAATTGTCTATCAGCAGAAGGTGTCTCACTTACTGTGTCCTCCGAAGCTGCCAGTGACTCAGTTTCAAAGTCCTCCTCCATCTCTTGTGACAGTCTCCTCGCCATCTTGGATCCTGTAATGTGCTTTTTCAGTTGTGCCTGTGTCCTGAAGATTTCGGCAATCACCTTGCCGTTTGAGGTCCTGGAGTTCCTCAAAATCTTGCCTTGGGAGTTTGGTTTACTGATTCTGCCCATATTCGGCAAGAATCGATGCTCGTGAGGCCGCAGAATGTGCAGAAGGAGCCGCTTCAGGTCCGGAGCTTTGCTCTCAGGCAGCCATCCACGTTGCGCGCCAAGCCACGCCCCCCCAGTAAATTTCTATGTTGAGCATTTCCTCTCTATCACATCTGTGACAGCTCATGTGAATATATAGTCACACATGTAGCTATATACACAATGGTAAATGGTAGCCCTCTCCCTCATTCCTCCTACATGCCCACTAACCAGCTAAACACAAGGGGGCAAGAAATTACATGTAGATTAATGGAGGCTTCACCTCCCTCCTATTCTAAAACACTGGAGGCACGTAACACAGCCTATGACTGCTCACACAGTGTTATTGAATAGAAACATGGAAAGAAGCGGGGCAGTAGGATTTTCTTGGTACCATCAACTGTCATAAACCAGATTTTAACCACTTAAGCCCCAGCCCTATTTCGGACACTTTTTGTTTACAAGTTAAAACCAGTATTTTTTCCTAGAAAATCACTTAGAACCCCCAAACATTATATATATTTTTTTAGCAAAGACTCTGTAGAATAAAATGTCGGTCATTGCAAAAAATTTTGTCGCGCGGTATTTGCGTAGCGGTCTTTAAAACGCCATTTTTTGGAAAAAATGTGAAAAATCACATTTCACTGCATTTAAAAAATACTAAACAGTAAAGTTAGCCCATTTTTTTGTATATTGTGAAAGATGATGTCACGCCGAGTAAATAGATACCCAACATGTTACGGTTTAAAATTGCGCCCCCCCCCCCCCCCCCCCCCGTGGGATGGCAACAAACTATGGTCAATAGAGATCTTTTTTTTTTTTTTCCAAAAAATTTTTATTGAAAGAATTATAACAATGTAAAGAATACATACAGTCTCTTATAAGTCAACGTATAGACAGTACATACAATGTACAGCAACATAGCTTATTGAAAAGTTATTACAAATAATCCAAGAGAAAACGAGTATCAACGTAAGACACGTATTGAAAGGCTTGACCTTTTAACAAACAGGAGACTCAACAGGAGTGGCCGTCAATACTAAGTCAATATAAAGCTAGAGAGAAAACGAGTGTCAACTTGAAGCTCAATTGTGTCAAGTTGGAAGTACTATTCTAACCATAATACAATAAAGTAGATAACTGTAGGCACATCTCGGTGTATGTGACTTTGAGGTAAAACATAGGGGGTATGTTGCAAGATATCAACTGGGATGTTAGAGAGAAGTTGATATGATAATAAATGGAAAGAAATGCCAAACATTTAAGACTATATGTAGGAGTAAGATGATTTGGTGGGAGGTGACCACTCCGGGGAGAAGAGGACACCTACTCATCAAAATTGGGGAGGGTAGGGGGTGGGGGGGATGAAGGGAGGGAGAGGAAGGGGGAAAGAAGGGTAGGGAGTCATCGGTCTCCGCCTTGCCAGCCTGGGGGGGTTAAAAACATTAAGATGACCGAAAATGAGAGAAGGCAGCATATGGGGTTGGTGTTGGGCTTACCGCATTGAGCTCTGTAAACCTCTCTCACTTACAGCCCTTGTTTAGGGGTGAGAGGGGTCTACCGATGTGCTGTCGGTCTTGGTGTGTGTGCGAGAAGCCAAGGGTTGTCATGATGTATGAGGCAAAGTATTAGAGGGAAAGAAGGTCATGTGGTGGAAACTGAAGGATCAGTTGTAAAGGTGGGAGTGATGGTTAGCAATGTATGGTTTTGTGGGTCTCGAAATAATTTCCAGGGAGCCCAAGTGTGAGCATAGGAGATTGTTCTATCTCGAGCGATCGCAACTAGCTCTTCTAATCTAGCAATTTTGTCCATTTTGTGAAGCCATTCCCGTTTATGTGGAATTACATCTGATTTCCAGTGGATTGGAATGCATGCTTTGGCTGCATTGATTAGGTGTGGAGAGAGAGATTTGCAGTACCTGTAAGGTGGGACAATAGTATAGTTCAGGAGGTATTGCGCAGGAGAGAAAGGGATATCAATTTTTAGGTCTTTCGTGATGGTTTCATGGATAGATACCCAGAATGGTTGTATTTTTGGGCAGGACCAGTAGATATGGATAAGTGTCCCTGTATCAGAGTGGCATCTCCAGCAAATGTCAGTGATATCTGGGTTGTATTTATGTAGGAGTGAAGGGGTCCTGTACCATCTAGTTAGCAACTTGTAGCAATTTTCTTGTGTGGATACATTGAGGGAGCTTTTATGGGCAATGTGACATAGATTTTGCCATTCTTTTTCAGACAAGGAGAGGTTGAGGTCTGATTCCCATCTGGGCTTAGCTTTGTTAGTGTGTTCTTTGATTTCCGAAACCAGGAGATTGTATGTTACCGAAATAAGATGGCGTTGTGGAGTGGTGCTAGTACAAAGCTTCTCGAATGGGGTGAGATCTCTGGAAAGGGCCCCGTTATGATTCAAGGATTTGAGAAAATGCCTAATTTGAAAGTAGGTCCAATTGGGTATGGGGGAAGGCGTGGTGGGTGATTTGAACTGAAGGCGTTCTAAGAGGGATCCTTTGTCGAAAAAGCGGAAAGCTTCAATGGAGTCGTTATTCCAATAATCTCGTAGGAATGAAGAGGACATACCCGGAGGAAAGTCTGGGTTGTGTTTGATTGGGGCCAGGGGGCTTGGGGTTGAGGAAATAGATGCTAGCTTGCAGGTATCTCTAAAGGAGGATAGGGTGGAATTCAAGAGGGAATGTTTCTTTACGGGCATAGGTATGTGTTCAGAATTGAGCCACACTAATGACTTGAGGGGAGTATTGCAGAAGGATTTCTCAAGTGTCACCCAATCTTTGTTGGGTTCATGTAGGAACCAATCCAAAATTCTAGTTAGGTGGCATGCCCAGTAATATTTTTGTAAATCAGGCAGGCCAATGCCTCCATCTAGTTTGGGTTTTGAAAGTAGCGCGAAAGAGAGCCTGGGTTTTTTTTGACACCAGAGGAATTTGGAGCATAAAGATTTGAAGGAGGTAAAGAAGGATTTTGGGATTTTGATGGGGATAGCTTGAAGGAGGAATAATAAACGTGGTAGAACGTTCATTTTAAGGATGGCGGCTCGTCCAAACCAAGAGAAATGTGGTCTGGACCATTTCTTAACGTCGTCTTTGATTGCTTGTAGAGCTGGGAGAAAGTTAGTGGGGAATAGTTCGTTCAGGTTATTCGTAAGGTGAATGCCTAGGTATTTGATGGAAGATTGAGCCCATTGGAATGGAAAGTTCGATTTACATTGGTCTATCAATCTTTTGGATAGGGTAATGTTGAGGGCGTTTGACTTTGAGAAGTTTATTTTAAAATTGGACAGTTTCTGAAAAAGTTTAAATTCTTGTAAAAGTGACGGGATGGAGAGGAGGGGGTCGCTAAGAAATAATAAAATGTCATCAGCAAACGCTGCTATCTTATACGTACGATGGGAGATGGTTATGCCAGAAATGTTCGAGTTCAGATCAAGTGTACGTAAAAAAGGTTCCAAGGTAAGGACAAATAGAATTGGTGATAGGGGGCAACCCTGCCTAGTCCCGTTTCCTATGGAGAAGGCGTCCGATAGGCTTCCATTGACTCTGACACATGCCTTAGGTGTGGAGTACAGAGACAGAATTAGAGTGAGTAATCGGTCCGGAATGCCAATGTGTTGAAGGACCTGCCTCATGTAACTCCAATCTAGCCTATCGAACGCCTTCTCGGCGTCGAGGGATAGCATAAAGCCCTTTACTTTATGAGAGGTCATCCAGTGATGGATATTAATAGCTTTAACCGTGTTGTCACGAGCTTCGCGGCCGGGGACGAATCCCACTTGATCTTTGTCAATTAGCATCGGGACCAGGGGTAGCAGTCTATTTGCGATAATTTTGGCGAAAAGTTTGATGTCTACGTTAAGTAGAGAGATGGGTCTGTAGTTAATTACTGAGGTTGGGTCCTTGTTATCCTTTGGTATTACTGATATATGTGCGTCAAGCAATCTGTGATGGGGATAAGGGGGAGAAGCCAGCGAGTTAAAGGCTTTTAGTAACGGAGATGATAGAAGGTCTGTGAAGGTTTTGTAATATGGGGCTGTGAAGCCATCTGGGCCTGGGCTTTTTCCTGCTTTTAGCTGAGAAATAGCTAGTTTGAGCTCTTCCTCTGAAAGGGGCTGTTCCAGGTTTTGGGATTGGGAATTGTTAAGAGTTTTAGTATGGGATTTCTGAAGGAAATCTTGTATGAGGGAGTTCTGGGTGTGAATCGGAATTGAATGACCTAGGTTATAAAGCTGGGTGTAATACTTCTCAAATTGGTTTGCGATGTCTGGGGTTCTGACAAAGGTGTGTCCTTGGGTGTCTTTGATCAAATGAATGGAGGATTTGGCTCTTTTTTCTTGGAGGGCTTTAGCGAGGAATTTACTACTCTTGTTCCCAAACTCGTAAAATAATTTTTGTTGAAGGATAAATTTACGTTTAATTTTGATGTGAAGTTCCTCTAGGAGGAGTTGTCTGTTATGTACTAGTTCAAGGTATGTGAGGTGAGCTCTGGTGCTTTTGTGATTTTTTTCTAAGGAATGGATTTTATTAATAATTGCTTGAGTACGTGCTTGGTGCGCTTTCTTCTTTGAAGATTTGAGAGAAATAAGAACTCCTCTTAGTGCACATTTATGGGCTTCCCAAATCGTAATGGGGGAAATGTCATTAGTGGTATTTTCAGAGAAGTATTCTGTAATTTTATTCCTCAAATATTGGATGTCGGGTTCATGAGTGAGAAGCGTTGAGTCTAACCTCCAAAACTTGGTATATGAGAAGTCTCCAGGGATTGAGATTGTCAGGGAAACTGGGTGGTGATCGGAGATTAGCATTGGTTCAATTGTGGCCTTTTTGATCAGGGGTAAGTCTTTTTGGGACAGGAATAGATAGTCTAACCTGGAATATCTTTGGTGAGGAGAAGAGAAAAATGTGAAGTCTTTTGTGGAGGGGTTTAGGGTACGCCAGGTATCATGTAGGAGTAGTTCTTGGAGGGATTGACGAATTTGTTTGAGGGCTTTATATGGGAGGGATGAAGTGCCTGAGGAGGAGTCTAGGATAGGATACAACGCTACGTTAAAGTCCCCCCCCAGGATTGTGATTCCTTGTTGGTTTTCAGCAAGTAAGGAGGAGATCTTCCTAAAAAAAGGTACCTGTGCAGAATTCGGGGAGTAGATGTTAGCTAAGGTGATGGGTTTCTGAGCTAAGAATCCTTTCAGGATAATGTATCGTCCGTCAGGATCAATAAGGGAGTCAGTACATTTCCAATCAAGGTTTTTAGATATAAGGATTGCTACTCCCTTTGTTTTCCCTAAAGGGTTGGTGGCTAGGTAAGCTGTGGGGTATCGGAAGTTGTTGAGTTTTGGGGTGTTGTGTGAGTGAAAGTGAGTCTCTTGCAGATAAACTATATCCGCCTTCGATTTGTGCATAATTTCAAGGACTTGGCTGCGTTTCTCGGGTATGTTTAAACCTTTTACGTTCAGGGATACAACCTTAACTTGGAGGGGATTGGGGAGCGCCTGAGGAGGAGTCATCATGAAGTTGGAACTGGAAGCTATTCCTGGAGAGAGTTGTGAGAGCGGTCAATTACAGTCAGCTTAGTGTGACCGGGTGGCAGAGACCGATGGGGGAAGGGGGTGGGGGGGAGAGAGCTAAAGGAAGGAGGGTGGGATAGAAGGGAAGGGGGAGAGGGGTGGAGTATATAGGTGGAGGGGTAAAACCGAAGTATAGAGTGTGAAAAACAATCACACCTATCTGAATGTACAGATATCGGAGGTGTAGACAGATGAGGCGATCAGCTCGACTCTGTCTGTCTTGTGGGGTGAGCGGTTGGCAAATGATCGAGGTAAACAAAAATGAAGGAATCATGGGCCGGCCGGCCCGAGAGATATGGGGGAGGGAGATTTGAATGATCTTTCGTGTTAACAAGAGTAAAGGATTTGGAAGTGAGTTTGGGGATATATAGGGAACTAACCCTTCTGAGACATTTCTGCGGAGTGAGAGCAAGTAACCGATTCGAAGCCACATGGGTAGGAGGTACCATTATATGATTAAAGGGGAGCCTGAGATTAATGAACTGATAAGAGGTGGAGGTGGGGAGATAGTGATTTGCATACATAAAACAATAAAGTCATAATGTATATAAACATTAAAGTCATAGTGTTGTAGTGAGATACCCTCTCCCTCCCCTCCTCCCTCCCTCCTCCCTCCATTCCCAACTCTCCTCCCATCTCACAACATTCTCATTCTTGTCTTATTGATATACCTGTAAACAATCTGTATCGTATGCGTCAAGAGGAGGTTTCGTGATAGTCCCTCCCAGGGTGCGGGGTGGAAGTGTGAGAGACGGGGGGAATAGTGCTGACCGCTCCAACCTGCTCGGGGGACAATAGGGCCGGTCCCTGTGGTTGTACTCAAAAATGTGAAATGCAAGGGGTAATGTGGCCCAAGACATTCCCATTCGTCTATTCAGGCGGGCGGACACTATAAAGTTGTTCAGGGACACCTATCGCACAAGGGTCGAAGCAATTTTATAGGTGTCTATGTATTATGTTTTTAATGTCAGCCTCCTCATCTTCCTGGGAGCCTTTCTGTTTGATATTACTACCCTTTTTTTTTTTTTTTTCCCCTTCCCTTCTTATTTTCTTACCTTAAACCCCTTCCCCCCCTCTCTCACAGTCCACACCCCGAAAAGAGGATCCAATAGCGGGGTACACATTAAGCAGGGTATAGTATTTGTGTGGCGAGACCGTAAAGAATGTATTCTTCTAAGGCTCAGTAGCAAAAATCCCTTAAAAGGAAAAGAAAAATGGATGGATGCAAGGCAGTCTCTGTTGTGTGGGTTTGCAAAATAAGAAGATGGGTAAGTCTAATTATAAAGGTTGATCGTGTGGTGAAGAGTACATTACCCATCCTCGGTCACGATCATCAGAGGAAAGAAGATATATATGCGTCTGGAAGTTCACAATCTCAGGTGGTACCATTGATGTATGTCCGGACCTCCGTTCTTGAGTAGCTCGAAATCTGTTGGAAAGAGCAGATGGGGGCAAATAGGGAGTGTGGGCAGGGATAGATGGAGAAAGCGGAAAAATAAGAGAAAGGGCAGGGGGAACGAGGAAAGGTACTGGAGAAGCAGACAAGTCAGGTTGAGGAGTTCTACTCTTGTCTTGGCCGACGATGCACTGGAGAAGCCGTGGGGCTCAGGAAGACTTGGCTCCTTAGGCGGTCGGGGGATTCACTGCCGTGTGATGATACTCTTGGTCGTATAATGTGGAGATCATCCCTCTCTGGTACTACATCCATTGAGGTCGATCTTCGTAGCCTTTGGGTGTTAAGAGGTCTGTACCAATCAGGCAGGTCAATGAGCGGTATGTTCATTGCATTGCAGAAATTAGCGAGTTCTTCCGGAACCCTCAGGTTAGCTGTGCGACCGTTTGCCGAAGCTGATAGGCAGAACGGAAATTTCCACCGGTACTGGATGTTTCTGGATCTTAAGGAGTCTAGCAGAGGCCGCAGATCTCTTCTGCGTTGGAGGGTTATCGGGGAAAGATACTGGAAAATCTTTATTTCCGTGCCATGGTATAGGAGGGAGCGTCTGTCTCTTGTTCTCCTTAGGACATCTTCCTTTAGTTTAAAATTGACTACACAACAGATGATGTCCCTTGGGGGGTCGGTATCCCTTGGTTTGGGTCGCAGAGCTCTGTGGAGACGTTCAAATTCAATGGGGGTTTCAAGAGGTCTTCCCAGGACATCATTAAAGATGGCGGTGGTAGCTCTCATGATCTGCGTCTGCTCAATCGACTCGGGTAGGCCCCTCACCCTTAAGTTGTGACGCCGACCTCTGTTGTCGAGATCCTCCAGTTGTCTTTGCATGTCTCTAAATTGGGTATCGTGAGAGTGCATTGTGTCAGTCAGGGAATGAATGGATTCTTCCTGCGCTGCGACTTTATCTTCAACCTCTGACACCCTTAAGTTTATAGAGGATATTTCCCCTTTCAGTTCAATTACTGCCATGGCTAGGGAGGCCTTCAGTTCATCCGCAATGGAGCGGAGGTCTGGGAGGGTGACATATGGTAGCGGAGGAGGGGTAGTCGCTGGGGCTAGTGTGTCCATGGCTGATGGTGTGATGCCTTGGGGTGTAGGTATTGCTTGCTCTCTTGTTGTGGAGCGAGAGTGGGTTCCCCGGGTCACGTCCGCATAGGCCTGACTTGGAGCCGGGGCCTCGCGTGATATCTGCGGCTGACGGAATAGGTCCGGTATGCTGCGGGTGCGACCCGGCGTCAGATCTCTCGGCGAGCGGGATCGGGAGGGAGAGGAATGTGTGCTGGATCTACTCATCCTTCCTAGGTGTATGGGAGAGGAAAGATCGCTCTTCTTAAGGCTGATTTCTCTCGAGCTGGCCGGGAGCTAGGAGATTAGGCAGCCATCCACGATCAGCGCCAAGCCACGCCCCCGTCAATAGAGATCTTAATCGGCGACGCTTTAAATTTATTTAACGGTTACCAGTTTAGAGTTAGAGTGTAGCTCTTTTTTTTTTAATTATTGCTCACGCTCTGGCGATCGCGGCGATACCTCACATGTGTGGTTTGAACAGCGATTTCATTCGCGGCTCGACTTGCGTATATGTTTTTTTTTTGTGCGCGAGCTAACGGTAACGGGGGCGGCTAAATTTTTTTTTTTCCTATTTATTTTTTTTTTTTATTTAACTTTATTACAGGTTTTTTTAAAACAAAAAAAAAATCTGATCCCTTTTATTGCTGTCACAAGCAATGTAAACATCCGTTGTGACACCAATGTGTAGTGACAGGTACACTTTATGGAGGGATCGAGGGTCTAAAAGACCCTAGACCCCTCCACTACACTTCCATGTATGCAAAACGCTGAAAATGGCGTTTTTGCATACAGCTGTTTTTTAAATTTGCCGCCTTTTGCAGCACAGTCACCCGGAAGTGACGTCAGATTTCAGCCTGATGTTTTCCCTCAGCTAATAATAACTCTCTCCTTTTGCAGAACTCAAAAAAGGCCTTATTTAGGTCTCTATTAGGTCAAGGCAGCTCCCCAATAAAGTAAAGACAATATGGTATGGAGCTTGCAATACTACAACACAAGAACTCCCCTATACAATACTGTAAAAATAATGACCTACAGTGAAACCATGTACATGGAACTGTACTACAGCGCACCTCCCTCAGTTGCGTCCTTAAAGGAGCTGTAAAGGCAGAATATTTTTTATCCTAATGCATCCCATTTGCTCCCGCTGCTGTCAATCAAAGTCAGTTAGCCAATCAGGAGAGAGGGGGGGGGGATGAATGGCAGCTCTGTGCCTGAATGGACAAAACAAAGCAAAACAAGCTGCTTGCTGTAGGGGCACTTGGAGGGAGGGTCCCAAGCAGAGAAGAATCTGGGCTGCCCTGTGCAAAACCAACTGCACAGAAGAGGTAAGTATAACATGTTTATTATTTAAAAAAAAAAAAAATACAAGACTTTACAATCACTTTAACTAAGTAAAGTACATACAGTATCTCAACAAAGTGAGTACACCCATCACATTTTTGTAAAAAATTTATTATATCTTGACCATGACACTCCCACCACCATGCTTCACTGTAGGCAAGACACACTTGTCTTTGTACTCCTCACCTGGTTGCCGCCACACACACTTGACACCATCTGAACCAAATACGTTTATCTTGGTCTCATCAGACCACAGGACATGGCTCCAGTAATCCATGTCCTTAGTCTGCTTGTCTTCAGCAAACTGTTTGTGGGCTTTCTTGTGCAACATCTTTAGAAGAGGCTTCCTTCTGGGACGACAACCATGCTGGCCAGTGTGCGGCGTATGGTCTGAGCACTGACAGGCTGACCCCCCAACCCTTCAACCTCTGCAGCAATGCTGGCAGCACTTAATACGTCTATTTCTCAAAGACAACCTCTGGATATGACGCTGAGCACGTGCACTCAACTTCTTTGGTCGACCATGGCGAGGCCTGTTCTGAGTGAGCTTCCTTCTTCACCCGAACTTCCTTCCGTATTCGTGTACTCAGACCGTCTGATTGGCCGAGCCGCGTAGACGTCACTTTTGCGGATGCGTGCGAGAGTCATTGTTTATGGCACAGGGCACTGAAGGAAGGGCTTGGGTACACCATATCTTCAGAGTGCATGCGCCGGTGACATCACCGGCAGCTTCACAAGTAAATATGAACTTAAACGTGCACTATTAATAGATATTTTCTGTACCTATAGGTAAGCCTTTTTAGAGGCTTACCTATAGGTAAAAATAAACCAAGGGAGTTTACTTCCACTTTAAGCGATTAATTATGAAAACATCTTCTTAACTGCTTCCAGAAAGTTCAGCTTTAAATTGTTTCTAAAACAAGTTTTTCTTTTTATGGAGTGTTGATGGATTAGAAATCCCATTTTGTTTTTTTTGTCCATATACCCACTGTAGAGATTACTCCTCTCCAATCATCCTGGTCACTGCTGTCAGCAAGAGCAAATGTAAGGGTAAATCACAAGAACAAGAAAAAGGGGGGGGGGGGGGGGCGGATAATCTACTACTGTCAAAAAAAGTTTCCATTTTTTCTTTGCTCACTTTGTATTGTGCTTTAACCACTTAAGTCCCGGAAGATTTTACCCCCATTCCGACCAGGGTTTTTTTTGCGATTCGGCACTGCGTGATTTTAACGGACAATTGCACGGTCGTGCAACGCTGTACCTTAACGAATTTGACGTCCTTTTTTTCCCACAAACAGAG
Organism: Pelophylax lessonae; assembly: GCF_965119305.1. Lineage (NCBI taxonomy): Eukaryota > Metazoa > Chordata > Amphibia > Anura > Ranidae > Pelophylax > Pelophylax lessonae. Next base: position 581,679,127 of record NC_138771.1, read on the forward strand.
CTTTCTTTTGGTGGTATTTGATCACCTGTGCGATTTTTACTTTTGCGCTATAAACAAAAAAAGAGCGTCAATTTTGCAAAAATAACAATATTTTTCACATTTTTTTATATGAAATTCCCCCCCAAAAAAATGTAAAAATCAAAATGTTTTAACATTTTTGGCCAATATGTTTGGTAAAAAAAAAATGGCAAAAAGCGTATTTTGATTGGTTTGTGCAAAAGTTATTGCGTTTACTAACTAAGGGAAAGATCTCTGTCATTTTTGGTGTTATTTTTTTAACGCGTAATGGCGCGTAATTACCAGTGACATAACTCCAGTAATCAGTGCTATACATATGCACTGTTACTGCAAAATGACACTGGCAGGGAAGGGGTTAACTTTATTGGGGAAGGAGGGGTTAAGTGTGTCCCTAGGGGCGTGCTTCTTACTGTGATTGGACATGGCTACTAGTGTAGGAACAGTGATCAACGGTCCTACATAGTAGAACCGTATGATCACCATTCCTACACAGGGGAGAATGACAGGCAGCTTGTGTACATCAGCCGCCTGCCTTTCTCCCTTCACAGAGGACGATCGCGAGTGACCGGCGGACATCGGGTCCGCCGGTCACACGCACGAACTTCCGTGGGAACGAGCCGGGGCGGGCGCGCGCCTCCGCGGGCGCGCGCTCACCCGCTATTGGCTCACAAGCAGCTGACAGGCTAGTGACGTATATATACGTCACTTTGCCTGGCCGGGGCTGACCGCCGCAGTATATGTACTTGCGGCGGTCGGCAACTGGTTAACAAAAGAAGTGAAAAAAATTTTGCCCAATGGGGCACAGACAAAAAAAACAAAAAAAAACAAACAAACCCAGAAATGGACAGAGGTTCTACTCAATCCCTACTTTATTAATTCATTATTAAAAATATTTTTTATTAAAAAAAAAAGGTTCTGGTATCAAATTGACTTTAGGCTGTGATTGTTCACTAGGTGAAAAGTATATAGCCCTTCGCTGATTAACATTTAAATCTGAATTCACAGGTGCTTTCCTTGCTGTGACTGTACAAAACTACAACCCGTGTATCGAGGAGGAAAAACTTGGTGAAGGTCAGTAGATGGGGCTCAATGTACCTAAAAACCTTATTCCACGTTTCTAGATTTATGGTAAACTGCATGTTGTCACACAGGGAAGTTACACACAATTGGGTGCTCAGTGCTGGAAAACTGGTACTGTTAGTTCTCTGCAAGCAACTGTTATCTTTTAATGCTATACTGCACCTGGAACAAGACAAAGCTACATTAGTGTTAAAGTCCAACTAAACTTTCAGTTTAAATTAGAAAAATTATTTCCAGGCATATCAGAACAAAAGGGGTTCAAAGTCTTAAGGCCCCTTTCAGGCGGACTCCGTTTTTCACAGAGGGGGATCGGTGGATCGACAGCTGTATCTCTACGGTGTTTGGGGAGACAGAGCTGTCAGGTCACCATTCTTCTCTATAGGGGAATCGGATGGGAACGGACAGTTCTCATCCGATCCGCCAGACGGATGGAAAATAGGGTTTCCATCCATCCGGTTTTGACAGATCGTTCAGGTCGGATGTCAGCGGACATGTCTCCGCTGACATCCGATGCCCCATAGAGATGCATGGGGCGTCCGTTCAGATCCGCCTGAAAAACTGACACCATGGACTCCATGTGTGGGCCTTAAATTCATTTTGTTAGAAAGCAGTCACAGCCTGAGTAAAAAAGCCTGTCTCTTGCCAGCAGCTGAAGAGAAGACCCTATGAAAGAGTGGTGCTCTTTTTCAGTGCTCAGACACGCCCCCCCCCCCCCCCCCCCCCCCGCCCCGTCATACTGAGTCAGAGCCCTCCAATGAACATGGAACATGAAAATGTCTAATTGAAGAGATAAAAGTCAGAATTAGTAAAAGGCATGTTAGACCTCTGCAGAGAGACCACTGCTTCCCCCGGGGGGGATCAAGAGATACCAGTAGGGGACTGGCTTTTCTGCTTAGGCTGTGGCTTACAGTTTTCTGAAGAGATAAAGGTCTGATTTAGTAAGAGGCATGTCAGACCTCTGCAGATAGACCACTGCTTTCCCAGGGGGGATCAATAATCCCACTCTGCAGATTTTGGTAGGGAACTGGCTTTTCTACGTAGGCTGTGGCTGCTTTAGAAAGGCAAAACAACTTGGAATGGATTTAGCTGTTAAACCACAGGTATAATTAGGCTTTAAGGATTAGTTGAGGAGTTCGGACAGGCTAAGCTAGTGTTAGTGTCAGAGGCCAGGAGGTTTAATTGAAGCGTTAGTGATAAGTTTAGGGTTGGGTTTTAAAGGAGAAATTTGGGGTTTATTGAAAAAAAAAAAAAAATACCCTTCATACTCACCTCTATGCTGCAGCATCAGTGGGATGCTGCAGCTGAAACACTTTGGCTCTAAGCCTGAGAACTGAGCAATCACATGACTGCTGATTGGTTGGTTCTTGTTCTGCTTGAGTGGAGAGCAGTGGCTGCCAGTCGCCCCCTCTTTGCTCTGCCCCTCCTGCTCTCACTGGAGAGCCAGGTTGGGGAGGGGGCAGGTGAAGCTGGCTTTGGCTTTGTCACATCAGCTGACAGAGTGCTTTTACCCACTATATGCTGACTCTGTGTCACAGGAAATAAAAAGTAAATGTCCTCTCTTGACCAAAAAGCAAAGTATGGCCAGAAAAAAGATTTTTGTATACTTATTTTTAGGGGTTACATACAGATTAGGTAATATTTAAACAGGCTTATCTTGAAAGCTTTCAGCATTGAAAGCATTGTTCTTTTTTTTTTTTTTGTATCACTCAACAGGTGAGCAGGATTGTTTTGATCAATGGATCTGTCCGCAAAATGTTAGCTGTGACCAAAAATCCAAATGCCACTGCAAAAAAGGATTCAGCAAATGCACAAAAAAGGGTCTGCTCTACTGCAAAGGTAAGCCAATGCATCACAACAATCTACTACAAAAGCCCAATTCAGCTTTATGTCTCAAAATTATGAATTCACAACAGCATATTTTTATACTGGGCCTCACTGAAAAAAAAATCTGCAATAAAAACTGTCTGTATTGTATAATTATGCCTGTCATTGCCACTGTCCAGCTGTCTTTTGCCCAAGCACAGGAAATGATCACTAAATAAACATTCATGTGAGACAAATTAGAATTATTAGGAAATATCAGATTTCTTTCAGTGTCTCACGCCCCAATACTGTTATAGTTACATAGCCTGTAACAAACGTGTGCAAATTAGGAGTTTTGATTTCGTTATGACTTCACTGGCTGCATGCTTGTTTTGGGTAAGGGAAATTACTGAAGACAGGGGCAGCCAGAGAACTAATATTTTCAGGAGAGGCGAAGTGCCACTTCTGTTTTATTTCTGTAAGACTGGTTTCAGTGCAGAACACACTTGAACTTTTCTTGAACTGTAGTACTTTTATTCTTCCACAAGATGGTGCTACAATACTACTTCCAGGGAGCATTTAAAAGATGGACAGAGAGGAGACAGATGAGTTTCTGCATTCGACCTGACTTAACTTGAAATGACTTCATAGTAAAATGATCCTTGCCATAATTTTAGAAACTTTATAATCATATAATTATAAAATATTTAAATTATTGGTAATGCTATGGTCATTCTTCCTAGTATACAGACTAAATTCTCAATTAGAAAAAAGTTATTTCATAATACTACAGAAAGGTCTCAGCCCAGACTCCTAATCTGCAATGGACATGAAAGTGGGGGGTGTCATGGCGCTCTTCTAATATCCCAAGATGGTACAAGGAATGTGGGTGGATGGGGGGGGGGTTATGGGGCTGCGTGGGGGACAAAGTTTGGTACTGTAGGGAAGCTATAGTCCGCGGCAGCCGGCTGAAGCGTGGAGAAGCCCTGAGAGATGCAAGAAAGGAGAGAGCGGCGCCAGCTTAGTATAGTACAAGTTTATTTAACACTGTTAAAATTGGTGACTCACTGTCCGAGGTTGGGTGAGACCGGTACACAAAGACTGTTAGGGTCATCCATCTTCCTCTTCCAGGATAGTGGTCATAGGAGAAGGTGGTGAGGTTCCAGAGGTATAGCCGAGCCGCTGTGGGGCTGATAGTTGTCACTGGCCGCGGCGGAGCATGCACAACAGGGCTCCGGCTGCCGACTTCTGATCCCTGATGACATCACTTCCTGGCAGGAGAAAAATAGGGGTTGCACGCGTTCGGAGCATCCGTGCTCCTTCGTCAGGCGATGGGAGTGTCTCAGGTGGGGCAGGGAATTTATACCCTGTTGCCGGACTAATTGCAAAGACATCTTTCTGTGGGGGGGGGGGGGGGGGGGGGAGCCAAAACACTCTAAGAAAGTCATCTCAGTAAAAACACAATTGGGGATACATGAGTGAAGGTCAGTGATTGCAGCGCTGCTATTTTAAATATATATAAATAAGTGTTCATAAAACAATTTTAGAAAATGGTGATTAAACCATTCATGTAAACCATCAATAAAGTGCTATTCAGTGCAATTATTGTGCAAAATACAAAAAATAAAAATAAAAATAAAAATTGCAGGTATTACAATGTAAAACTTCAAAAATGCAAACTGAGTGTGAACAGTCCATAAAACAGTTCTTTGCAGTAACAGAAGTAGGATGCTTGATCTTGCAACTTCGGGGTCTCCCCCTTAGGGTATCTACTTACCACTATGTGGTGTTTTTAGAGCAGATTATAGTAGAGTGAGCTGTTGTTGTTTCTTGCAAAGCTGTTTGGACTATGTTGGAAGCGATCCTTCTTCTTTAAGCGGTATTCTCAGGTGTCCTCATGAAATAAAGAATGGCTGGACATAGTGAGGACCGTTTAAACTGTGAATTTATTAGGTTAAAATACAGTAGAATACTCACAAACATATAACATGATAAAGCCTGTAAGTGCCTATGTTAGGTGCGGTGGTGTATCGCTCCTCAGCGTTCTCCTTTCCGACCTGAAGTCACGTGGCTGCCTCTCGGCCAATGGCTATACGCGTTTCGCTGTGAACACAGCGTCAGCTGAACTACAGATGACGCTGTGTTCACAGCGAAACGCGTATAGCCATTGGCCGAGAGGCAGCCACGTGACTTCAGGTCGGAAAGGAGAACGCTGAGGAGCGATACACCACCGCACCTAACATAGGCACTTACAGGCTTTATCATGTTATATGTTTGTGAGTATTCTACTGTATTTTGACCTAATAAATTCACAGTTTAAACGGTCCTCACTATGTCCAGCCATTCTTTATTTCATGAGGACACCTGAGAATACCGCTTAAAGAAGAAGGATCGCTTCCAACATAGTCCAAACAGCTTTGCAAGAAACAACAACAGCTCACTCTACTATAATCTGCTCTAAAAACACCACATAGTGGTAAGTAGATACCCTAAGGGGGAGACCCCGAAGTTGCAAGATCAAGCATCCTACTTCTGTTACTGCAAAGAACTGTTTTATGGACTGTTCACACTCAGTTTGCATTTTTGAAGTTTTACATTGTAATACCTGCAATTTTTATTTTTATTTTTATTTTTTGTATTTTGCACAATAATTGCACTGAATAGCACTTTATTGATGGTTTACATGAATGGTTTAATCACCATTTTCTAAAATTGTTTTATGAACACTTATTTATATATATTTAAAATAGCAGCGCTGCAATCACTGACCTTCACTCATTTAAAGCACTAGCACTTTCATTGCAGCAGGCAGCTAATTTATAAACACTTAATTGGATAACACCACACACCCCATAAGCGCGAGGTCCACAGTCCCGATAATTGGGGATACATGTCTCTAGGAAATCCATAAAAGTACATAAAAATACATAAAAATACATGATGGTATTACATAAAAGAGGACTTATAAGAATAAATCCCATAAAAACAATACTGACATGGCCATGGGGAAAATAGATCGGTAATGTGTGTATACATCTACATGAAAAAATGGTATTGGAGGGAAAAAATAAAAATAGAAATAAATGTAAAGATAAAAAATAAATAAATAAATAAATAAATAAAAATATATAAATAAAAATAAAACTAAATGTAAATAAAAATAAAAATAAACATGAAAATAAAAGTAAAAATAAAGATAAAAATAAAATAAAAATAAAAATAAAAATGAGAATAGAATACACATATATATATATATATTTTTTATATATATATATATATGTATATGTGTATATGTATATATATATATATATATATATATATATATATATATATATATATATATATATGTGTGTATTCTATTCTCATTTTCATTTTTATTTTTATTTTTATTTTATTTTTATTTTTATTTTCATTTTTATTTTTATCTTTATTTTTACTTTTATTTTCATGTTTATTTTTATTTTTATTTTTATTTACATTTAGTTTTATTTTTATTTTTATTTATATATATATATTTTTTTTTATCTTTACATTTATTTCTATTTTTATTTTTTCCCTCCAATACCGTTTTTTCATGTAGATGTATACACACATTACCGATCTATTTTCCCCATGGCCATGTCATTATTGTTTTTATGGGATTTATTCTTATAAGTCCTCTTTTATGTAATACCATCATGTATTTTTATGTATTTTTATGTACTTTTATGGATTTCCTAGAGACATGTATCCCCAATTGTGTTTTTACTGAGATGACTTTCTTAGAGTGTTTTGGCTCCCCCCCCCCCCCCCCCCCCACAGACAGATGTCTTTGCAATTAGTCCGGCAACAGGGTATAAATTCCCTGCCCCACCTGAGACACTCCCATCGCCTGACGAAGGAGCACGGATGCTCCGAACGCGTGCAACCCCTATTTTTCTCCTGCCAGGAAGTGATGTCATCAGGGATCAGAAGTCGGCAGCCGGAGCCCTGTTGTGCATGCTCCGCCGTGGCCAGTGACAACTAGCAGCCCCACAGCGGCTCGGCTATACCTCTGGAACCTCACCACCTTCTCCTATGACCACTATCCTGGAAGAGGAAGATGGATGACCCTAACAGTCTTTGTGTACCGGTCTCACCCAACCTCGGACAGTGAGTCACCAATTTTAACAGTGTTAAATAAACTTGTACTATACTAAGCTGGCGCCGCTCTCTCCTTTCTTTAATCTGCAATGGAGGCTGCCATTGTCCAAACATGGGGATGATATTAGCAATGAAACATGCACACCATAGTTACATAGTTGGTGAGGTTGAATGAAGACATCAGTCTATCCAGTTCAACCTTTGTGGGTTTCCCAAATCCCTGTATATTGCATTCGCTAAGATGCCCATCTAAGGTTTTTTTTTTTTTTTTTTAATTATCGATGTTCCCCGCTGACATCACCAACTGTGGAAGGGAGTTCCACATCCTACCGCTCTGACAGTAAAGAACTCCCTACAGGTTTAACCGTGTCTCGTCACACTTCATTAAGTGACTATGTGTCCTCCTAAGTGAGCTGAGGCTGAATAGTTTCCTTTCTATGCTAGAATCACTATTGAGATATTTGTATATTGCTATCATAGTGTTGCATAACCCTTTAATAAACAGAGGTCAATAAATGCTAGATATCCAAAATAAACGTAGCCGCATTAGTATGTGTAACTTAACGACAACTCTGTAAAAACTCTGTGAACATTTTTTAAAAAAACATAAATACAGACTGCCTGCAGAAAACTACAGGAGGGGTGGAGACAAGACCAGCCACCCTGCACTAGGAAAGAGAGCAGCAGTGGCCGGTCTTTATTAGGAGGCTCTTTTACCGTTTCTTGCTAGGTCAATGCACAGCTCTGAAAGGAATGCCCAAATCACACCAAGAATCACATGGCTATGGTATTTTGACAATATTTGCATATCAGATATATAAATAGCCTGTTAATTGATTCCTCACTATACTGTCCTGCCGGTTTTACCTCTGAATTTGTAAGGTGTGTTGAACAAGCCACATAGTTTCTTCATCAGAAGCCCCTGTGATAGGGTGACAATATGGGAGCACATATTGAAGACAGGGATAGAGCGTTGTCACCTTATAACAGGAAGGGCCTGAACAAAGACCTCTATGGCAGGATCACCAGGGATATTTATAAGGAAAGCTGCAGTTTTAAAATAGTTAACATTTTTTTTTCAAATAACTTTACCTTGTTTAAAATGATATTATATGAGTTTATATTGACTTTTGCTTACCATAATTCTTTGCACATAACTCTACATTTTAGATACAAATGAGTGTAAAAAAGTACAGTGTGGACAAGGAGCCATGTGTCGGAATACAAAGGGCAACTACTACTGTGAGTGTTTAGAAAATTATCACCCCATCAGCAATGCTCAGTTCTGTCCTAAAGAAGGAAACATTTTTTGTGAAGGTGAGTTATATGGACAAGAATACACAATGACAAGAGTCAACATATGTGCAGTGCACCCCTCCATCTCACAATGTCTCCTTAGTTTTTCCCCTTTACAGGATTGTTCTAGTTATTGTTATAAATATTATACAGGATTTATATTGCGCCAACAGTTTGCTCTTTACAAAACAAAGGGGAAAGTAAAATTGCAACATAATTCAAGATAAGTGGGTTAGGAGCTTACAATCTAAAAGGGAGGACAAGTGGTACAAAAGCTAATAACTGTGTGAAAGTGAATTGAGGAATAGAAAGTAAAAGAACATTTGTTAGTTAAAGGCAGGATAGACTTCACTGAAAAGGTGAGTTTTCAGGGATTGTCTAAAGATGGAAATCATAGGAGATAGCCAAATAGATTGGGGTAGAGAGTTGCAGAGAGAAGCTCTGGAAAAGTCCTGGAGGTGAGCATGTGAGTATGTGATCCCTTGTAATAGAAAAAAGCAGGGCAGGACCTCCTTAATGTGAGATATGGGGTAAAAAAGACCTCAGATCTCACATCTACACTAAAAAGCAAAAAAAAAAAAGTCATTTTTTTTTCATCACGAAAAAAATGGGCCCCTTAAGGCCGTTGAGAGGAAGCGATATATGATGTCGCTCCGGTCCTCCAAGGCCATAGAGTCGAGTGGGGGGCCAGCTTACCCTCACTCTTCTTCCTGCCTAATGGGGGAGAGGACCGGATTGTTTTCCCACGCTACCGATGGCTCCGGTAAGCGAGGAAAACGACTGGGAGGCAGCGGGATAAAAGTGATCTCGAATCTCACGCTGGAACCACTTTTATGTCAGAGCAGGCCACCCGCCATTTAAAAAATCACTGGGGTTTTGGCAGCGTTCTGCTGCCAAAACCCCGGTATTTAACATCAAAGAAGCAACGTAAATACACGGTGGGCGGTCCGTAAGTGGTTACATTTAAATTTAGTAAGGCTATCAGGATCGCTAGCATGAATAAGTAGTGTCCTTGGATTGCACTACAGTGTAGTAACTATTGCAATAGATGTTGGCAGATGATCAGAAAGAGCTAACCCTGATTCTACTTCAAGAATACATCTCTTTCCTTTTCTGGAACCCCCTTTAAATGATAAAAAGTGTAGTGTGATGTGTATAATAATTGGAAGGTGGTTTCATGGTGAATGTGTGGTGAATTTTTAATTTCATATGCTAAGTACAACAAAAAAACAGAGGGAGTTACAAGTTGACATTTTGCAGATAGATAGTAAGACAAGTGATCGTGACCTCCAGGGATTGGCTCTCTGTGCTGTAATTGAGTATACACATGCACCTAATTCTCTTTCATCTATCTGTAGAGTATAAAATAAAGGAAAAATGTAATATGACTAGTGAACAGCAAAGGAAGCTGGAAGAATGCACCAAGAAGAACCCACAGGTGGGTAATGTAGGGTTGGTAGTGTGTACTCATATAAGTGTAATTGGATTGGATAAAAGGTATGACACCCACACATTACTGATCACTGGTGGTAGATAGAATGCCTACGGAATCACAGATGTCACCTCTAGGTTCCCTTGTTAGAGGAACTGACACTGACTGACTCTATCCACTCTGTTCCAATCACTTTCTAGCTTACAGTGCTCTATGCTGTTCAGTCAATCGCACAGGCTTTGCTATCCATTTCTTTCAGTGAATCCAATGCATTCTCTGATTGGATTAGGTGGAGATCATTATGTCACCTCAGGTAAGCTCAATTCATACTTCCATTGTGCCAAGCTGGACCAATGTAAGTCTGCAATGCAAAGAAGTCCTGGAGTTCAGTTATAAAGATAATTGAAGCACCTGAAGTGATTTTCTAAATCACCTATCTTCCTCTTACCCTGTTAATAGTTGGGATAAGGTTTTATCTTCTACATGTAGCACTGTCCCCTTGGGAGCTGCTGAGAATGGATTCCCCTAGGTTACCCATAGCAACAGTCCTTGAAATCTTAGTACTTTATCGCTTGACTCAGTCAATGAACAGTCCAGGGAGTTGGTTTTTGTATTTTATTTAGAACTGGTATGGGAGAAGGGATGAGTGGGATACTCCAACTTAGTAACCATGCACAAAACCTAAAGACTTCTAGCTGCGGTGAGTGCGTCAAGGCCGCTGCTTCACTTTGCAACTGAGGTGAAGATTTAAAGATGGACTTTACTTTAGGTTTCTCTTCAGGGTTTAACTCAGCACCCCCTTTCTTAGTCACTGCATGTGCTGGCCCCTGGTCCACTGACTCTCCCTGGTGTGGTCCCCTTCCTGGGCAGACCCCTGGCAAGCTCCCTGGTACTCACTGACATTGCTTTCCTCAGGTCGCTCTGCCACTGCCTCCACAGTCAGCATCCTGGACTTCCCGGCTCAGTACCCCACTTCTGTCCCACTAGGCCGACTGCCTGTGGTCACTTTCCACTCTGACAGGAGGAGAGACAGATGCCATCCTCCTCCTGGGACCTGACTTCCATCCCAAAAACCTCCTGTCACATGTGCCCCTGGCTTTTTATGACCAATCCCAGGATGCACTGCGGTTGTGCCCTTCCACTGGGACAGCCACAAAAGCCTGTGTGTCACTAGCTGGGTTTCCCTATTGGATACAGTGGGGGCACTCCCTCAGACCAAGTGAATCACACCTGGATACATGTAACAGGCAGAATTAGAAATCCTGCTCCCTGATAAGCAGACGAGCAAACAAATGTTTTTACCTAGCACCTGACTAGGAGGGTGCTACATACAGATGAAAGATTATAATATTATCACTTACCTAACAGACACCTCTTCTGTTTTTGTGCTTTCCCCCATCATTGGTGTGCAGCCAGCTTTTGCAAAACAAGTTATATTTTACTATTAGTTTTATTTTACTATAAATCCCTGTACTCAGGGCTGTCTTTATTATTGATTGGACTCTGGGCAAACATTTTCTTGGTCTTCCCTCCACCCCTACCCAATGCCATTTCACTTTCCACCCCAACATCCTAAAAAACAAACAATGCTACCAATATCATTACACAGGACCCCCTCCCCCATACTACCCCTATTTAAATACAGGATCCCTCCCCCAATACTACCACCATCATTATACAGGACCCATCCCCCATTCTACCCCCATCATTACACAGGACCCCCTCCCCCCATAATACTCCCATCATTACACAGGATGTCCTCCCCTATACTACCCCTATCATTATACAGGACCCCCCAGCAGTCACATCTTGAGTGTCCAGAGGATGTCAGACAAACACCAGGTACACCCCAACAAACTCTCAACGAAGAGGTTCTTCTGATGATGATCTGCAGCTTTTCAGGCATGGTGAGGGAGAGGGGTTGGTGTGACTGTGTCAGGGACTGACAGGCACTCTCCCTGGACAAGGTTTACCATACTGAGCTGGCCAATCACCGCACAAGCTGCAGACTTAACACTCAACCAATCACCAGCGCCCCCAACATTCTATTCCACTCTCATCTCCTGAGTGATAGCCAAATCCACTTTTCTACTATTTGCGGGCAGTGCGGGCTCCAGGGGCAGTTACTTTTGGTCCTACAACAATGACTGGGCCCAGGGCAGCTTCCCCTTTTGCCCCCTGTTAAAGACAGCCCTGCCTGTACTATATAATTGTGATTCTGATAAAAATAAGCATATACAAATAATCTAAAAAAATAGAGAAATCTCACCCCTTGAGATTAGAACAACCCATCAGCCTGAATTAAATCCTAAGGCCCCTTTCACACTAGTGCGACTTGTCCCGCAATTTTGGAAATCGCATGACAAGTCGTTTTCCATTATTTTCAATGAGCCCCATTCATATCAGTGCGTTTTGAAGTTGCACCGACTTCAAAGTAGTTCCTGCACTACTTTGTCACGATTTTAATGCGTTTTGAGGTATATAGCCCTGAGCCATTGCTCAAAATCGCGTCAAAATCACTGAAAAGTCACGGCAAAATCGTGGTAAAATCACGTTGCATAAGTGTGAAAGGGGCCTAAAAGCTATAGAAGGTTAGTAGCAATACATGCAGTAAAATCTCCACTATCAATCCTCTATTTTACACAAACAATAATCCACATTCTTCAATTGGCAGGTACAAATTGATATGGGCCTCTCCCATTCCCTATGAAACAAAAACCCCTTAAAGCTTGATATTGTAAAAAACACATTGTAAAAAACAATCCAAATAATAGCTTACATGCACATGTGCTATAAGTAGCACAAAAAGACATGTTGAAGACAATTTTGTTGCTGTATGAATTGCGACTTACTGGCAGGAGGCTCCACTGCATTTCTACTACATGATTTTCTGTACTGGTGTAAAGGTGCCAACCCTTTGATCGCCCAATGTTTCATCCAGAGTTATAGTTTATGGTCTTTCCTAGATATGCCCACTAATGCTTTTTTGTGAGCAGTTGCAAGATAGCAAGCACTTATACTTAAACAAGTTATTGATCGTGCACAGATTAGTAATCATTAAGTGTAACAATGTATAGCTGTAAAACATTTCACACTGTAAAAGGTGACACAGTTTAACACCCAATTGGCTCCTCAGTTTGCATCAGCTAAATGTATCCCAGATGCATCAAAATAAAAAGCCTTGCATTTCCTTTTTTTAAAAAAGCAGCCACAGTCTGATTAGAAAAGCCTGTCCCCTGCCAGCATGCTGTAGAGTAGAGTGGGACCCTTGCTTTCTGTAGGAAAGCAGTGATATATTTTTCAAAGGTCACGCATAACCCTTCTGAAACAGAACCAGAGCTCTCTACCAAGTTGGGAGCAAGAGCTTTGTGGATTGCTGGTTATAGGTCTGGCTCGGCTGGGGGTGTTTTGGACCTGTAGCCCTCCCCCCTGGTGGGGGGGGTTGAAAATAACCCAGATCTCCCTTACCTGTTCAAAGGCTGCCAGGCCCAGATACCAGTTCTTGATTAGGGTATTACCGATGCTACTCCCATTTAACCTTAACCACTATACTAAACTATACAAATTACCAGTGACACTAGTTTGGAGAAAATTGGCCCGGTGGGCCATTTTATTAACAAATTAACCAAAACACATTAATTATTAACATAACCATAAATACTCCAGTATCCCATGAAATAAGTTGTTGGTCTTGGGAGGCACAAAATTTCAATTAACTATGTATCAGCGTAAATCATTAAACGGTCCCCAGCCGCGCAACACCAGCTCGGGGACAACCCACTTGACCACTGATACCTCCTTGTTACCACTTCCCGTTAATCCACTATTAACCGGGATACACTATAGGGCTCCATACCTTAGATGGGTCACCCTATGCACTTTGTTACCAACAACTGTTTACCGCCTCCAAAGACCCCCAACCGCCAACACAAACCAAAACAAAACAGGCATACCAAACCCAAAACCCACTCAATCCCAACAAACCCCAACATACATAAAGCAACACCGAACCAGTGAAAACCTTACACTCGTATTAAACGCAACCAATCCAGGGCGGGAGGGCGGGGATCCTTTCTTCTTGGCTCCACGAGGAATTGTGCTGAAACCGTAAGTAACCCCCCCACTTTCCTCACTAACAACCCCACCTACCTGACACTGACCAATCCCTGACCTTGACCTCCACTTGAACCTGCTGCCTTAACCCTTACCTGACCGTGGCCCAGTAAACCCTTTCATGAGGCCCTACGCTTATTTTTTTTTTTTTGCTAAGGGCCTGTCTAAAGCACACAAACAAACACAAGCTCAGTCTAGGAGTTGTTTTTCTTTGTAGTTTTACTGCAGTAATAGAACAGGAGAGAGGGATGGGGATGCAAGACACTCCAATAACACAAACAGGTACAGGAGGACAGATTCTCAAGCAAAAAGCCTTCAGCAGCCTTAAATATTCCTGGAGGTAGAGTGAAGAAAAAGTCCTTGAAGCTACCCCTGGAATCCAACCCTTGAGACACAGTCACATCTGAAACTCTAAGCAAAGGTCCCACTCACAATGTTAACCTTCCCCCATCCGCGCTACAGCCTATATACGGCTGCAGCGCGGACTCGAATTTTCGGGAGGCCGTTTTTAAACGGCCTCCCAGTGACACGCCCCACGCGCGCTCCCGCGAGCTCGCTGCGGGGGAAATCTGTGTCGGCCGTGTCCCTTGGACACGACCGATCACAGATCGTGGTGAATGGCCAATCACAGCGGCCATTCACCACGTGATCAGGCCGTCCAATGAGCGATGATCTCATATGTAAACATATGAGATCATCTCTCATCGCCGGCGCTCCTTCCTCACACGGAGCCTGCAGTGTGAGGAAGGAGGGGGAGCCTCACAGCACCGGGGACACAGGAGAATGTAATCAGGGCACTGATCACCAGTGCCCTAATTACTAAAGGTAAAAACACACACACAGTGCCCCCCCATCAGTGCCCACAGTGCCCGCCATCAGTGCCCCCCATCAATGCCCACAATAAGTGCCCATAGTGCTGCTAGTCAGTGCCCATCAGTGCCCGCTCATTTAAGCACTGATGAGCACTGACTGGCAGCACTATGGGCACTGAGTGTGGGCACTGATGGTGCTGCCCATCAGTGCCACCCGTCAGTGTCCAGTGCCATCCGCCAGTGCCCATCAGTGCCGCCTATCAGTGCCCATCAGTGCCGCCCGTCAGTGCCGCCTCTCAGTGCCGCCTCTCAGTGCCCAGCAGTGCCACCTCTCAGTGCCCAGCAGTGCCACCTCTCAGTGCCCAGTAGTGCCGCCTATCAGTGCTCATCAGTGCCGCCTATCAGTGCTCATCAGTGCCGCCTCTCAGTGCCGCCTCTCAGTGCCGCCTATCAATGCCGCCTATCAGTGCTCATCAGTGCGGCATATTAGTACCTCCTCATCAGTGCCCATAAGTGCCACCTCATCCGTGCCCATAAGTACCACCTCATCAGTGCCCATCAGTGCAGCCTATCAGTGCCCATCAGTGCCGCCTCATCAGCGCACATCAGTGAAGGAGAAAAATTTATTTTCAAAATTTACTCGCAGAAAATAAGAAAAACTTTTTTTTTTTTCAAAATTTTCTGTCTTTTTTCTTTTTTTTTGTAAAAAATAAAAAACCCAGAGGTGATTAAATACCACCAAAAGAAAGCTCTATTTGTGTGAAAAAAGTGATAAAAATTTCATATGGGTACAGTGTAGCATGACCGCGCAATTGTCATTCAAAGTGTGACAGCGCTGAAAGCTGAAAATTGGCCTGGATGGGAAGGGCGTTTAAGTGCACAGTAGGCAAGTGGTTAAGGGACAACTGTCTCCAACCAGCTTCCCTGCAACACTTTTTAGAGCAAGGGGGTCCTTTCTCCAGCCCAGCTTCAAAAGGTAGTGTCTTCCAGCAGACGTTTTTTAAGCTCTCAGCCAAGCACATGATGAGATCTAAAAGTAACAGATCTTCAGGAGCAAAAGCTGCCTCACAGGGGCCTTACAGGGGCAACCTCCCAAGAAGAGTAGTACAGGAAGTCACCTGGCCCCGCAGGTTGCGACAGTGTGAACTGAGCCTTAGGGATAGACGTGACCATATCTGAAAAATACATTGCTGAGAACAGCAGAGCCAAAAAACTAAATATAACCAGCCTAAGGAAGGGTGATACTTACCTATGTAGAGAGAACCTGCTTCCCCACAGGAATCAAGGGTCCTCTTCTGCAGCAGGCTTTTCTACTTAGGCGGCTTTAGAAAGAAAACAATCTGTAAAACACTTAACACCTTTAGTTTGATTTACCTGAAATGTATTTAACTCATTTACACTGACTGTTCAACTGGGCTTGACATCTTACTGTTAGTAGATAAAGGTTTCAAGTTTTCAGAACATACAAACAGATCTTATGGGTATTATTCATTTTTCTCTCTTAGGAATTCAGAAACAGCGCCCAATAATTACCATCCTTGACCATAATTAGGAGTATCTCTAAATCATTTTTTGTATCTCTTTAGCTTTTTTTAGTTAACAAAATGTGTATTACACTTTGTTAGTTCTGTGCAATATATCTATAACTGTTTCCCCTTTTTTCTACCTGCCACATTTGATTTTTTCTATCTTCCAGGACCCAATCTGCTCTATTCTCCAGGCGTCTTTAAATTTTTTACATTCTTCCTGCCAAGCAAGTGAGAACAAGACCTCAAATGAGAATGTAAGAAACAGTCTGTTATATTTTATACATTGTTCTGGAGAAGGTAGATGAAGGTTACATTTTAGGTCAATGCTGAGTCTAGCGGCTTCAATTACCCACCAGCTTGGTAAGCCTTCAAGATGTTGACAAGGAAAGCTCCACACAGTACCATAACATTCCATTTTTGGGCTGTGTGTCAAGCCACAGAGTCACTTTTACCACTAAACTCCATAAGGATCCTACACAATTAAGTGACAGGTTTGACACTATTATTTAATGAGTATGACTGCGCACAACTTTTCAGCTATTGATTCATTTTAGTTAGCTGTATAACACAGTAGAGATTTTCAATAAATAAATTCTAATAGCGATACCTCCTATATCACCAACCACAATGGGTTATCATGGATCCTGCTGAGGTAGCAGGTGGTTTATTCATCTTACTGTGTTGTCTGCAATGTAACATAAATTAAAACTTAACTAGGAGTTGCAGGGATCAATAGGAGTGTGGAGTTGGGAGATCAGGTGTAACGATTCTACCTCTGGAGTAATCAAAACACAGGAAGCTGGTGAGTGCACCACCCTCACCTTGATGATGCACTGACCTTTAATCTGAAAAGATGAATATGTCTTCTAGGAAGCAGGTACAAGTAAAAATCTGTGTACATTGGCATTTGTTGGCTTTTGAATTGCTTTTCTTTCCTCATCCAATGTGAATGCAAAATACCTTGATGCATTTCAAAAGCAACTTAAAGCAGTTTTAATCAGTTGAGAAGCTGCTTAACCACTTCAGCCCTGGAAGATTTTACCAACTTCCTGACCAGGCCATTTTTTGAGATACGGCACTGCGTGGCTTTAACTGACAATTGCTCGGTTGTGCGACGCTGAACACAAATAAATTGATGTCCTTTTTTCACACAAATAGAGCTTTCTTTTGGTGGTATTTGATCACCTCTGTGGTTTTTATTTTTTTGCGCTATAAACACACACAAAAAAAGAAAATTTTGAAAAAATATATATATATTTTTTTACTTTATGCTATAAAACATATCCAATAAAAAAATGTAAAAAATCAAATTCCTTCATCAATTTAGGCCAATTTGTATTCTGCTACAAATTTTTTGTCAAAAAAATCCCAAAAAGCGCATTTTGATTGCTTTGCGCAAAAGTTAGAGCGTCTACAAACTATGGGATAGATTTAGGGACTTTTTTTTAATATTGTTTTTACTAGTAATGGCGGCGATCAGTGATTTTTAGCGGGACTGTGACATTGCGGCAGACAAATCTGACACTAAGTGACACTTTTTGGGGACCAGTGACACCGATACAGCAATCAGTGCTTAAAAAAGTGCACTGTCACTGTATAAATGACACTGCCAGAGAAGGGGTTAATATCAGGGGCAATTAACGGGTTAACTGTGTTCCCTGGGTGTGCTAACTGATTAGCAGGAACACAAGATCTCTCTCTCCCTCTGTGACAGAACGGAGGCCTGCCTTGTTTATATAGGCAGACTGCCCTTCTGTCTCTTCCATGAGTGATTGGTGGGTCCTGGCGGCCCCCAGACCAGCTGATAGGCTCCAGTGGTGTCCAATTACAGCAGGAATGCAGCTCCAGCAGTGCGCCTGTCCGCCCCTAGAGCCAACAACGATATTCACGTACAGTTACGTGATTTTGCACTTAAGGGCTGCTCTGATGCAGTAAATGAACATGGGATGGTCCTTAAGTGGTTAAACTAATCAAACTATATCAAACCATAAGCTGTTTGTGAGTACCTCAGAAGTAAGCCAAAACTAGGTCAAAGCATTTTAGAAATTACACTATTTGTCTTGCTTTTGAGTCTCAAACCCCTTCTCCTCCCTTGTTCATAATAATTCTTTAATTACTGACATAATTACAGTTAGAATGAGAAATAGTGCATTTTCATTAAGTTCAACAATAAAAAAAGTTAACAGCAACTGTGTGTCTCCAGAACCTTAGAGTGAAAGCTGGGTTCTATATAATGGGGGGTCGGGGTCCATTTTGCTTTAACAAGGAAAAATCATTCCTGATCCCTAAGAGAAATTGGAGAACTCATTGGACATTGGATCATCATCACTGCTCCCAGTGGCAGCTGGTGCTCCGGGGGGGGGGGGTGTCAGATGGACCTGGCCCCTAGCCATGGACCCCTCCTCCGTCCCTCCAGAGTCAAGACCAAATCCCCCCCCGGGGCGCCAGTTCACTTACCTTGTTCCTTCGAATGGCGACGGCTTCCCCCTCAGTCTTCTCCATGTCCCCTCTCGGTGGCCATCTCTTCTCCCTCCTCCTCCGCCAATAGGATGCCTTCTCCTTTGGCCAATTGGGAAACAGGTCTCAGGACCCACTTCCTGATTGGCCGGGAGGAGAATCAGTGTTGCAAAAGCAAATATTCATTCGCTATTGTCACACAACTGGGTGGGCTCAGGGCGCAGTGCTCTGCGCCCCGAGCCCACCCTTTTTTGAAGCCTATTAGAGCCTCTGGCTGTAATCAAATGCTTCAAAAAAAAAAGAAAAAACCCTCATTAGAATCCATGCATCCGGCGCCCTGCATGTAGATTAGGGGGCCGGACGCATGGATGGGGGGGGGGGGTGGGTGCCCCTGCGCCCCTAATGGACGGGCTGCCACTGACTGTTCTGTTCACTGGTTCTTCAGGATCTATATTGGTTCTTGAGGCCTACAGTAAATGGTCAGGGCACCCAAATAATCTGATTTATTTTTGTTTACAAATTACTAACAACATACAATGGTCATTAATCATTCACTATAGCCTCTGTATGAGCTTGAAGTCCAGGGACCCAGACTTTATATAGTATGAGGCAAAATGGTATGTGTTTTAAGGCAAAGGGTCTGTCATGTCCAATAAATTTGTAAGAGAACAAAAAATGTGTGCAGAAACAGCTCAACTTTAGAGACAGACCAAAATTGTAAAAAAAAATGTTAAAAAGGTATTATATTTATTAATTAGTAAAAAACATAGATCCCTATTACAACATAAAGGTATGGCAATTGATTGGCCACCCTTGGCAAACCATCCGGCTGGCAGTCATAGATTATGCATGAACACCTAACATGTTTCGGACTGATATGAGTCCTTCTTCAGAGGTGCAATAATATTATTCTTTTCTAGAACATAAATATGTTATATCAGTAACACAATTATGTCTGTCATGAGTAATAATGTAGTATATCTTAGAAAAGATATATAATGTTATCACAGACAAAACATTACATAGGCTAAATTGTACTTACAAACTTCAACAAATGCATTGTACATAATAGCTGAGTAATAGATAGGCGCTGCCAAATGGTGTCGCAGAAAAGAAGAGACCACCTGTAATTGTAAACCAGCAGGTTCCCAGGGAAGGACAAAGTCACAATCACAAGGACCCAAAGGCGGGGCAAACCGACCAAATTCCCAACAGCCAGGTGTGTCATCTAGAGATAAATGAGTAATATATGTTTATACAAAAATTCTAGATGGGCTAGATGATTCAAAAATGAGTAAGAATTGTAGATAAAGTATACGTTTGTTAAGTCCTGTTATTAAGGAAAAACAGGCTTGCTAACTGCAGGAGGGGGAGTTTTATCTCCAACTTTGGAGGCAATAATTCCCACATCAAGTCCATAAAGTTCAATGAGAGGCATTGAGGAGAAAATGATTCCAACATACCTATCTGTTGTGTAAAAGTAAAGTTTCTTTAGGCAGAATATAGATACAAATAAGCTGGCTGTTAGTATAGTGGATGCCCTCGTCACCATAGCGATGAGCAGCATCCACAGGGGATCCCTCAGCGAGTTGATGCACGGCATCACGCGCCATCACGCCACCGACGCACGATAGGTTGTCTGTCTGCGTTCCAAGCTGGAGCGCAAACAGAAAGAGGACCGCAGACCTCAGGCAGATGACCGCAATCCCAGCAGGCCTGTTAAGTGGCCTGCCTCCGTTTTCACTAAGGGAGCCGAGGGGGCCTTTGTGCACCAGGTAATGCAATCTAAATACCACAGAGGAACCCCCCAGCCAATCCAGAGGCCTCCACCCTACTCATCCATTCTGCAGCAAGCTAACAAAACAAAGACAAAAGAAAAAAAGTACAATATGTTAAATGCACAAGAATTTGAAACCAAACATGCTTTTATACTTATTGCTATAGACAATATCAGGACTCACAATTAGTCCTCTTAAGTTGGAAAACTGTTTTAGGCACATATATCTGAGACATTGCATATAAATGACAATACAGTTTCATGTACTACTCTGTCATAAAGCGAGAAAAATAAATAAATAGAGAAAAGCAAAATACAGAGTTGTATATATATGCAGATCTTAAAGATCCAATTCACAAGATCCTGACTGGAAACCAGAAAAATAAAGTTTAAAGTTAAAGACTCCATTTAGGCCAGGGGGCGATGTTGCCTTTCGTTGGAATATCCATCTTAGCTCGCTTGGTATTGAGGATTTATTTAAATCACCACCTCTTGCGTTTGGGTGAATATGATCCAATGCCAAAAATTTCACCCTTGGTGTTGAGTCCCTATGAACTAGGGTTCGCATGTCGCCCAAGGGCAAGCGCAGGGTCCTTTTTGGTAATGCTTACTAAGTGTGTATTAATTCTTCTCCAAAATTCGAGTTTAGTTTTCCCGATGTAGTACCACCCACATTCACATGTGAGCAGGTACACCACATGGGGAGTTTTGCAATTAACAAAATGTTTAGGCTTAAACTTGTGCCATTAGACAAGATTATACATGCCCTTGTGTCCATATGTTTGCAATAACTGCAACTGCCACATATAAAGGTGCCCACCATTCTACATCTGTCTCTCCTCTAGTTTGAACTCACTATGGACCAACTTGTCTCTCAATGAAGGAGCCCTTCTGTATGTGATCATGGGTTGTTTAGGTTCAAATCAAACTAGGGATGGATCCATACTTAGAAGGTGCCGATATTTGCTAAAAATGTGTTTAATTTGTTCATGCTGTTTGGAGTATTGAGTGATAATTATAATTACCTTTTCATTTTTTGGTTTTCAGTGCGTGAATAGTAGACCATTACGTGATTTGCCCTTGGCTTTTTTTGTAGGCTTTTTTACAGAAGGCTATTTGAGTAGCCACGTTCTGATAATCTGGATCTTATTGTTTCCACTTCCTGTTCAAAAAGGACATCAATATAGCAGTTCTGCCTTTGTAACGCTCATGCGTTTTTTGTTAGTGAATGGATTTGCAGCTGCAGAATTATTACACTCAGTAGTCATGTAGAGAATGTGTTGAACAACATATCCAACTCTCAGGACTTCATCACTGTGTACAGCCTGTTATGCAAATATACATACACTCAATATGATGTTCCTGGAGTGATAGAATGTATATGATAGAATAGAGGTGAGAGACAGGCAATAGAATGGTGAGCACTTAGTAGTAGTATTCAGGAGAGTGGTAGGTGATGATAGTATGCAGATAGGTTTTAGCAATCATGTATAGTAACAGGTGGTAGGGGACAGCAGATGAAGTATGCAAGAGAGAGTAACCTAGTGCAATGATAGGTGATGGTAGTCCCAAGAGCTAGCAATCTATGCAGATGATAGAAATAGCTTAGATAGTAATAGTCCCTTTAGTATGCAGTAGTAGTTAGTGAAAGTTAGGTTGAGGAAGGAATCCCCTGCGGGGTACTTATCACTAGATGGGTTAGTAGTAGCAAGGTCCAAGAGTAATGGAGTGATCCGGTAGCGAGATACTGGATCCGTAGCGAGGTTCCGGTCTTGTTCAGACAAGGGGAGTAGCTTGAAGTTCCGGCAGCATTGGACAAGACAAGGCAACATGCGGTTTGAACGAGCAATGAGTGAGAGAAAGCCGGCGATTGAAATAGCCGCTCATAGCGGCGCCCGGCGATGACGTCATTGCCCTTAAAGGTGTATGCGTTCCATTTGGATAGCAAGATGGGACGCAATATTAAGAGAGAAATGTGGAAATAAGGGTACCAGAGGTACCAGAACATTACAGCCTTGCTCTAATGTATTGTCCATAAGGGATGGATACTAAGAGGGGTTTAGGGTGGAAGCTTGAAGCTTCCAAGATCATGTTACCAGCAGTAGGCTTTCTAAATTGTTCGCTATACGGTTGGCCATCTGGGTGTTTATGTTACATAGTTACATATTACATAGTTAGTGAGGTTGAAAAAAGCCACCAGTCCACTCAGTTCAACCTATGATGAGTATGTGTGAGTGTAAGTGTTTATGTCAATAGTACATTGTATACCCCTGTATGTTGTGGTGCCCATTTAATAGTTTTTTTTAAACTATCGATGCTCCCCTCTGACACCACTGCTTGTGGAAGAGAATTACACATCCTTACCGCTCTGACGGTATAGAACCCTTTACGCAATTTAAGGTTAAACCGCTTTTCTTCTAATTTTAGCAAATTTACACAAGTCTGTTTATATTTCCTTTTGCTGAATAGTTTGTTCCCTATGCTAGGGTCACCAGTTCAGTATTTGTACATTGATATCATATCCCCTCTTAAGCGTCTCTTTTCCAGAAAGAATAAGTTCAATGCGTGTAGTCTTTCCTCATAGCTGAGATCTTCCAGTCCCTTTATTAGCTTTGTTGCCCTTCTCTGGACTCTCTTCAGTTCCAGCACATCCTTCCTGAGGACTGGTGCCCAGAAATTGACGATATACTCAAGATGCGGCCGGACCAGAGTCTTGTAGAGTGGGAGAATTATCGTTTTATCTCTGGAGTGAATCCCCTTTTTAATTCATGCCAGTATTCTGTTGGCTTTGCTTGAAGCAACTTGACATTGCATGTCATTGCTGAGCTTGTCGTCTACTAGGACCCCCAGGTCCTTTTCCATCTTAGATTCCCCCAAAGACTCTCCCCCTAGTGAGTAACTTGCGTTCTTGCACCCAAATGCATTACCTTACATTTTTCAACATTTAACCTCTTTTGCCATGTAGATTCTTACCCCATTATTTTGTTCACATCTTCTTGTAAGGTTTCCACATCCTGCGTAGAAGTTATTGCCCTGCTTAATTTAGTATTGTCCGCACATATGAAGATTGAGCTGTTTATCCCATCCTCTTGGTCATTTATGAATAAAAGTAAATACGATTGGTCCCAGGACAGATCCTTGGGGGACCCCACTTTCCACACCAGACCATTCCGAGTACTCCCCATTTATCACCACACTTTGGACTCGCCCCTGAAGCCAGCTTTTAATCCAGGTACTCACTCTATGGTCCATACCTACGTACCTTAGTTTATACAGTAAACATTTGTGTTTGTGGCGAACTTTATCAAATGCCATTGCAAAGTCCAGATATACCACATCCACAGGCCTTCCTTTATCTAGATGGCAGCTTACCTCTTCATTGAAGAATAATAGATTGGTCTGGCAAGAGCCATTTTTCATGAATCAAGGCTGATTACTACTAAAGATACCGTTTTCATTACTAAAGTCTTGTATGTAGTCCCTTATCATCCCCTCCAATATCCCCTCCAATATCCTACAGACTATTGATGTTAGGCTAACCGGCCTGTAGATCCCAGGGATATATCTAGGCCCTTTTTAAATATTAGTACCACATTGTCTTTTTTCCAATCATCTGGTACCATTCCTGTCAGTAGACTATCCATAGAAATTAGGAACAATGGTCTGGCTATCACCTGGCTGAGTTCTTTAAGGACCTTCGGGTGTAAGTCATCTGGTCCCAGTGACTTATTTAAGTTAAGTCTTCTATAACCATAAGTAACCATGAGGGTGCTTCCTGTGGTGTGTTATTACTTTAAATTTACAGTCTAGGTTACTGTATCCCCCCAATTCATTTGTGAAGAATTTATTTAGCACCTTCACCTTCTCTCTGTCCTTTGTAGCCAGATTCCCTTCCTCATCCTTTATGGGGCCAATGTGTTCTGGCTTCACTTTCTTACTATTTATATACTTAAAGAATTTCTTAGGGTTTTTTTTTACTTTCTTCCCCTATGTGCCTTTCGTGTTCTATTTTAGCCGCCCTGATTGCGCTCTTACATTTCTTATTGCATTCTTTGTAATTTTGGAATGCTGCCAATGACCCCCCCCCCCCCTGCATTTTCTAAAGGCCTTTTCTTTAG
This sequence comes from Pelophylax lessonae, assembly GCF_965119305.1. Lineage (NCBI taxonomy): Eukaryota > Metazoa > Chordata > Amphibia > Anura > Ranidae > Pelophylax > Pelophylax lessonae. The sequence continues at coordinate 581,703,684 of NC_138771.1, forward strand.
TTTTTGTATGCATTTTTTATGTTAGAATTTAGCCACCCAGGGTTTATTTTAGCTCTTTTAAACGTATTCCCCATTGGAATGCACTGGCCAATACCTTTATTTTGTATGTTCTTAAAGCACTCCCATTTTCCCTCCGTGTTCTTTGTTCCTAGGATCTTATCCCATTTTATATCATCCTAACAAAGAGTGCAGTTTAGGGAAGTTGGCTCTTTTGAAATTCTGCGTCTTTGTGTTACCCTTGTGTTTCCTATTTCTATGATTTATACTGAAATTAATTGACCTATGGTCACTGTTTCCTAAGTTGCCCCGTATTTCTACATCTGTGATCAGGTCTGTATTGTTAGTAATCAGTAGGTCTAGTAATGCATTGCTTCTTGTTGGTGCGTTCACCATCTGACCCATGAAATTGTCCTGCAAAACAATTAGGAAATGGCGAGCCTTAGATGAATGCGCGGTTCCTTCTGCCCAGTCTATATCTGGATAATTAAATGTATCTATTTTGTATGGATACATCCAAAAAAGTAATAGTGGATCTGCTATGGGACATAGTGAACCTAAGACTAAAAAAAATGTTCTGATTGATATAATAAAGAAAGTCCCTACGTATGGTTTCAGGTCCATCCCATAACATGAAGATGTCATTGATGTATCAGTAACACGCAATAGCATGGTCTGTGTACATCAATGCCATCTCATCAGAAAAAAATAAATGTTCCCACAGGTACAATTTGGCATAGGAGTGGGGGAAACATGTTCCTATGTCTACCCTCTGTACCTGGAGGTAGTGAGAATCAAGAAACATGAAAAAAATTTATGTCTAGAATAAATTTCAATGATAGCACAATGAACTCATTAAATGGTTTTTCATATTGGCTTTTCTGAGAAAGCACATGCTGAATGGCAGATAGGCCCCTATCGTGGGGTATGGAACTATAGAGGGCCTCCACGTCAATGGACACCAATATGGTCTGGCCAGTGACATGGAAATCCTCCAGGACCCTGAGGAGGTGAATCGTGTTGCGACTAATGATGGTAAACCCTCAACAAATGGTCTACGCTGATTGTCAACAAAGCGACTTAAGTTTTCTGTCAAACTACCTTTTCCTGAAATTATAGGCTTTCCTTGGGGGTCTTTCGGGTATTTAATGTATCTTAGTTAGGGCATAAAACATAGCCTCCCTCTTACAAAGTCCCATATGTTTTTGGAAATGATGTTACGATAATAAGCCTGGTCAACAAAAAGATAAAATTCTTTGTAGAAATTCTCTGTCAAAGATTTCGGAATTGGACAATACCATTCTTCATTCTTTAGAATTTTTTGCACATTTAAACATACTGAGAATTGTCTTGTATCACAATATTTCCTCCTTTGTCAAAGGGCTTTATTGTGATTGATTGATTGTTCAATGCAATGCCTCTGCCTCATTATGAGTAAGGTTGTCACAAATTCTATTGGATACTTTTAGGTTTTGAATATCTTTGGAGACTAGTTTTAGAAAGGCTCCCATGTTAGAATTCAAGCTAGGTGGAGGGTTTAAGGTAGATTTTTTTTTTTAGGTCAGCTTATAGATGGAGTGGGTGATGCGGACGGAGAGATAACCCTATCGACTTCTGCCAAAATTGAGTCTAGATCACTAGAGTCAATAAGACTCCCTGGTTCATGTTCTTTGAGTAATGCTGTCAAATTGTCTATATCTTCTAGATCTTCCTGGGTATATGTAGATTCTTTGCCGTCCTGTTTTTTGGAAAAAAGGCTTTTCAATAATAGATTGTGTATAAACAAGTGTGTGTCTTTAATCACCTCAAATTTTGTTGATTGGTGAAACAGGGCAGAAAGTCAGACCTTTAGCTAGAACCTGCCTTTCATCTTGGGTAAGGTGATGAGAGGATAGGTTGATTTAGTGGGATTTGGGTGGGTGAGATTTGTGTATTTTCTGTTTATATGTTTTTATGCTTTGGTGATGTGTTTGTACTTTCCTCCTTGCCTTGTCTAAAAAGTCCCCCTGGGATAGAGTGCTAGAATGTGGGGGGGTTAATGCCCAAACACCTAAATTGTGCGGGTTTGTGATGTTAGTGTTTGAAATTTGACGAATGGTTTTCATGGTACCATGTCCATTGGTAGGAGAGGAAGAAAAGTCCTCAATATCCGATGTGTGATCATGAGATGTATTGCCATAGCAAACTGCGTTTTTGACGACTTCGTGCTTCATGTTGTATAGGGGCCGACTGAGAAGAAATAGATGACATGAGTATTTGGACATTTCAAGATTATTATTAAAGGTTCCTGGATTTTGTTCATTTTTCAATTGGACTAGAGTGACCCAGACCTTGGCTCAGTCATTCAGGCATCCACACTAACCCACAATGTCCAATTTTATTGAAAGCCAGTTCATTTACCAGTTAAATTACCATTACATTTTTAGAGTGAGGAAACAAAACAGGGCACTAAGGGAAACATTCATAAGTGATAATATTCAAGATCCTTTGTTGGTGTGGCCTGGACAGCATGATGTGAGGATGCTTGAGCTGTGAGCTCTGCTATCCCCGGGCACATACCTCACTATAGCGGCTATTTTCTGCTCTCCCTCACCTCATCTGCAAGCTACTCGAAATAGTAAGACAACTGACCTCTGCACTAATGATGACCCGCAGCACTTTGTGGAAACATTGGACCTCCCACCGACTGATTTCCCAGATTGGAGATATTCTCCCAGATATTCTTCAACCTTGGGTCCCATCGGGGACTTCCTGCTACACTATAGTTATTCTGGTTTTCTCACCATTTTTTGAACGTTTTGTTGATGTTATATGGAAACGTATGGTGGGTTCTGCTCTGACTGTTTATTGCTGCTATACTTGCATTTAATCAGTTATGGCTATATAGTTTTGCCCGGGGTGTAATAAGTGCTCTATTCATGTTTTCAGTTAGGTAGGTCCCCTGATGAGGGACTTTTTGAAATGTGCTGTTGCAGCGGGGACGACGGCCCCTAGGGTGTGAAGTTTCTTTCCCCCCAGGGCCGCCCTCCCTTTAGAAGGTCTGTGCCTTCCCTGGAGGTACCATATTCCTCTCATCTCATTTTAGGTTCCTACGTTATTTATGTTTGTTCTTTTTTTAGCTTTTTGGGTACGTTCCAGGTACGTTTTGAGTATGGGTGTGCCTCCTTTAAAGCAGCCCCCCTTTGATTCTGTAGAGGGTGGGCTGTATTTTGCACTTTGCTTTAAAATCTCCCTATGCTTTTATTATGGCTAGTACTTTGAAAATATTGTCATACGATGGCCATGATGGTTAAGGAACAAATGTCCAGTATTCTTAACAACACTCATGCTAAGTTTCTCAAAGTTTGGGATCCATTGTTGACATATGCCTTCCCTGATCTCTCTCCGGCAAGTGTGGGTCAGCTTTAACTGGTATCTTGAGCGATCCCGGGTCCCCTATTCTTCCACTCTCTCCCTTACTTTGCCTTTACTTTCTCCTTTTTCTTCCCTCCTCGTTCTCCTTTTTCTCCTGTCCAGTTCTAAGCCCTCTTTAGTTGTCTACATGCCCTGGACTATTTTAAAAAAGTTATTAGGATCTGGGTCCTGTTTTTTTTGCATTCTTTGGGGTTAATCCCCAAACTATATGTATGTTGCACTTAAGATTTGTGTGCTTGTTTAGATGGGAGACCATCCCTCCTTTGTTTATGTTGTGTATATTGTGTTCCAGTCAAAGTCCCTGCGTGGGCAGACTAGCTGCTTTTGATATTACTGTATGTGTTAATGACATACCTAAAATAAAAATTATTGAACCAGAAAATTTTGTCATATAATATTATGGGTCTTTGCTCTCCCCAAAAAAGGGGTTGCTTCTGGCAGGAACTGCGTCACCTGTCCTCAGACATAATATTTTCAGGAGACGCACTTCAAGTCTACACCCTGTAAGCCTCTCTTGACCTTTCAATGGTTTTATGTTCTGCCCATCACTATTGAATCTTTCACAATCTCTGATCACTCCTCAATGGTGTTGACCCTGCGTCAGGTTACTGCCCATCAGCTGGAGAGGACATGGAGACCTAATGAGTCTCTCTGGATGACAAGTCTGTTTTCAAGGTTATTTCCCGATCTTTAGGGTCTTATTTTGAAACCAATTCTCCCGGGGAGGTGTCCAGTCAAGCGGTATGGGAGGCCCATAAGGCCGTCATAAGGAGGGACCTGATTGCTTATGGTTCCCGAATTTAAAAAAAGAAAAACTAAAAGAAATTACAGAACTTCTGGACAAATTTCATTCTCTTGAAGTCAAACATAAGAAGCGCTTTGGCTCTGCTGATGCCCAACGCTTGGAGACAATGTGACTTAACCTCTCCCAGAGTTTAGACCGCAGGGCCAACAATAAACTCCGGTATTATGCGCACCACTTTTATAAACATGTGAATAAGTGTGGCCAATTGTTGGCCAGGCAATTAAAGAAACAACAGGACTCACATCATGTCCATAGCCTGACTGTCCACAATAGACAAATAGTAGACACAAATTCGATAGCAGCTGAATTTCACCAATTCTGTGCTCCCCTGAGCTAGAGATTCAGAACTGCCTACCCTACCTTCTCAGGTTCTTGAGGAATTAGAGTGCCCAATCACCACTGAAGGACTGGACAGCGTTGTGGCCAGTTTACTGCCAGGCAAAGCCCCGGGTCTGATGGCTTTACGAATGCCTATTATAAAAAATTCCTTTCTACTCCAGCTGCCCTTCTATGTAGGTGCTTTAATTATATTACTAGTTCTAACCCTCTGCCCCCTGAAGCTGGCACATGTGATGGTTCTGCCAAAACCAGGGAAGGATCCTCAGTGCTGCGCTAACTACAGACCCATTTCCCTGTAAATTCTGACACCAAAACTACTGGCTACAATTTTGGCTCTTCGCCTCCAGGACCACCTTGTGACCTTGGTTCACCCAGATCAGACAGGTTTCATGGCGGGTTGTGAGGCCAAAGACAACACTATTCAGGCCTTGCATGTTCTCCATTGGGCGCAGCACAGACCGAATCAGACACCCTGTGTAGTTCTATCAATGGATGCCAAAAAGGCTTTTGATAGGGTGAATTGGACCTATATGATGGAAGTATTGAGGGGATTGGGTCTAGGTGGCCACATGATGGGATGGGTTTTTGCCCTCTATAGAGAACCTAGGGCCAGGGTCAAAGTTAATGGTACACTCTCTGTCTATTTTAGCATACATAATGGGACATGGGAATGGTGTCCCCTATCCCCTTTACTATTTGCTGTGGTCTTGGAACCCTTCTACAGGACAATTAGGGGGAATATAAATATTTCTGCAATACATATCAGATCCATGGAACAAACTTTACAGACTTCCTTTCCTTTTGTTTGGCAAACAGACTTAAGATGACAATCCTGCCTAGAATAATTTATATCCTATGTACCGTACCAATAACCCAATAACCCAATAATAAAAACATGTTTAAGCAACTACGCAGAGAATTTCTGACTTTTGTGTGGAAAGATAGATATCCTAGATTAGCCCATGACCTTCTCCATAGACACAAACTGGATGGTGGTGTTTGTTTCCCTGACATAGCTCTATATTACAAGGCCATGGTCCTAGTTTGCATATTAAACTGGTGTCATGACTCATTGAGTAAAATGTGGGTCCCACTGGAAAAAAACACTGGCGGGGGGGAACCTTGCAGGAGCCCCTTGGATTCCTCTTGGCTTTGGAGGACTTTCGACCTGGACATCCTCACTGAAGTGAGCCTCCCTATCTGTATGGGATTGATTAATTGCCTTGGGCCAATATGCTCCCCAAACATCCCCACTGGTGCCTCTAGGAGGCTATTCTTGGTTTCAGCCCGGGGAAGAGCTGGGATTCTTCAATTCCTGGGGCTCTGACAGGAAAGTTGCCTGTGCCAAGTATGCTCCACAAGGCATTTCTATCTCCCCTTTTTTGCTTCAAACATCATATGGTACTATTCCCTTCACTTCCTGGAGACATCCCCAAATAGCAGACTTTCTCAGTAAATTATAACCCAGACTGCGAGCCTTCAATACACTTATCACCTTTGAATCCTTATGTATTGACCTCCCTGATTTCAAACCCCTACTGTCACAAATGTATAAGCTTGTGCTTGGCATGCAAACTACATCTGTCCTCTATTACATCAGAGACTGGGAGAGAGAGCTACGGCAGGATTTCAGTCCGCCACAGATAAAAAAGATGACCAGATCAACACACACTACCTCCATTAGCTCTCGTATCCAGGAAACCTCATATACATTTCTTGCTAGATGGCATAGGACCCCATCCCACCCAGCCCAGATGTTCTGGCAGATGTCCACTGCTGGAGGGGGTGCGACCAGTGGGGTACATTTCTCCACCTAAGGTGGTCATGTCCAATGATTAGGTTCTTCTGGGGGGGCCATTACCCCATGGATCCAGAAAACAACCCATAGCCCTATATAGTTCTCCCCCATGCATTTTCCTTTCCATGGGGCCCCCTCATCAGCTAAAATATATAGGAAGAGTGTCAAACCACATTTATTAAATGTAGCCAAATCCTTGGTAAAAAAAATCAGTGTGTCCCACGTTGTTTGATCAGCAAAGGGAGGTGGATGCTATTATGGAGGCAGAACGGTGGATACATATGGTCAGAGACCAGCAGGAACAATTCAGAGATACTTGGTCAGACTGGATGTATTATTCAATATTGAGTTGGCCCACCCTTTGCAGCTACAAAATCTTCAACTCTTCTGGGAAGGCTGTCCACAAGGTTTAGGAGAAGTGCATTTGTGAGGTTTGTGCTTACACTTTTGTGTGGTTTCTGCTACGTTTATGGTACTTTGTACTTTCTGTAAAACTTAATAAAATGTCATTATATAAAAAAAGATCCTTGGTTGGTACAAACCTACAACATACTGCTGCAAAGTATAAAGTACTTGACTGAGGTATAAGAGATATCACGGCTGCTTTACCTTAAAACCCAACCTACTTCTTACAAAAATGTAAAACAAACAACACCTTAAACCTCTTGGGTTAAAAGGCCATAGCAGCCATTTTATTAAACAAAATACAATTTGGTTACATAATAATTGCTTTTAAATTAACTGAACAACAATGACCCAAAATTGAGTACAGTGACTAACCTTTTCAACTAACCTCGTTAATGTCTAGGGTCTTGGAAGGCAACTTATATTAACCAACTGGCTGTATCTACCATCAAAATAGACTTCGAGGCCCTCAGCCGCAACTACACTGGCTCGAGGACTATTACTATTAAGATACCCTCGATACAGCCAAATGACTCATAACCATTACTGTCTTAAATTGTTATCAAGGTAGGTACACCCATACCTGAGATGAGCCCCACCCCTCCTTTTCACCTTTTTAACACCGTCACAGCCTTCCAAGACCCTGAGACCCCTGCTAACTGCTATGACAACAACTCCCGGAAGCCGACTCTCCCAAAACCAAACTTGCCCCCAGTCCATCCCGTCCTGGGCAACCCCATGAACAACATACCCTGAAAAGGAGTGCACCACCAAACCCGAAAACAAAACAAAACAGAAGAACGTTGAAAAAAGGGGAGCGAGGGAGAAGCTAGTTCCACGCTGTCCTGCTCCGACATTCTTTCTGCTGAGACACTAAAGTGCTTCATGTTAATGCCAGAGCTATTATGATTTTGACTTATCCTTCTAACTAGATGGTTTATATATTTTACAATGTAGGTGTGAAATGGCATGACTTAGTTGGGCAGATATAATAAAAGGTCTTGTTGTAGGAACCTGGAATAATATAATAAGTTTCCTGATAACACTTCAAGATCTTGTTCCTTCTCCAGCTGGTGAAAGAAGATGCAACAGACTTATAAGCTTATCTTTCCCCTCTTCTTTTCATGCTCCTTCTGAGCACATAAGCATTGTACATGGTGCTGCTTCTTTCTGTCCTAGTCTGAGCTCTGCTGTTCAGAGACAGAAAGAAGCTAAATTAAATTTGGGTACATACACTGTAATAAAAAATAAACACATTTGATAACATATTAATGACCATAAAGCTGCATTGATCTGCCTTTTACTGTATATCTGCCTTGAGCTCAGCTTGAAGGAATTATTTCTATTTGGCTGCAATGTGTTAATATAGTATGCATTATTGTTGCCTTTTCCACATTTGTTCTTCCCTTTGATTTGGCTAGGTTTTGCGATATATCCACTGTAAAGTTTTATTTCTGCACCCTTCTGATTCTTCTTATGTACTTAATTCATGTTTTCTCATCACAACAGGCAGAGAATCAGCTTAATTCAACAGCAAAAACAATCAGCCAGATTCTCGCAGTCAAGAATGACTCTTCCACTTTAAGCAATGCTCAGACCTCTGAATTTCTGAATAACATAGAGACTGCTGCACTGATATCTTTTACTCAAGCACCTAGGACACAACGTGTGAGCACTCCCAACCTAGGTGAGAACTTGTTTTAACTTTGTTTTTGAGTGCTAATGTGAAGTCTAGTGTCAAGATCCTTGGTTCCATGGTCATGCTTGGAACTTGAAGATCTATAGGGTGACTGCTCAACCTCTCATTGAAAGCCATGTCATGTTCATTGCTTATAGGCATGCAATCTTTGGTGACCAACAGTCCTCTTCACCTGTTTTACACACATTTTACATATATAATAACCAGGAAAACTCACTCTTCAACTGGCAAACCTTTGTAATAGATTTTTCTTGCTTTTTTCCAATGTATATATACTGTACATACTGTATATATACAGTGCCTTGAAAAAGTATTTATACCCCTTGAAATTTTCCAAATGTTTTCATGTTACATTACAACCAAAAACTTAAATGTATTTTATTGGAATTTTATGTGATAACCCAACAGGAAGTGGCACATACTGTAATTGTGAAGTGGAAGGAAAATGATAAATGGTTTTCAAAATTCTTTACAGATAAATATCTGAAAAGTGTGACGTGCATTTGTATTCAGCCCCCTATACTCTGATACCCCTAACTAAAATCTAGTGGAACCAATTGCCTTCAGAAATCACCTAATGGGAGACCCACGTCTGCCAGCTGGTTGGAGTCCAGATAAAAGCCGAATTTGGCTTTGATCGGGTCTCCGACGTAGTAACCCGGAAGCGGCCTGGCCGTCATGGCCATGTTACTCTGCGGCTAAAGTTGCCGAATTTAAAAAAACTGTCAGTATTCAAAAATGCAGATTTCACCATTTTGAATACATTGAAGTGCAGTGGAGGGGTCTGGGGTCCCGATCCTTCCATAAAGAGTACATGTCACTGCCTATTACTGTCACAAGGGATGTTTACATTGCTTGTGACAGCAATAAAAGTGATCAGATTTTTATTTATTTTTTTAAAACTATGCTAATATTAAAAAATTAAATAGGAAAAAATAAAAGCGTTAAAGCGCCCCCATCGCCTTGAGCTCGCACACGAAAAAAAATGCATACATAAGTTGTGCCCGCAAATGAAAGCAGTGTTCAAACCACACATGTGTGGTATTGCCGCAATCGCCAGAGAGAGAACAATAACTCAAAAAAAAAAAAAAGAGCTACTCTGTAACTCTAAACTGGTAACTGTTAAAATTTTTTAAAGCATCGCCTATGGAGGTTTTTATGTACCGTAGTTTGTCTCCCATTCCGCGGGTGTGAGCAATTTTAAACCATAACATGTTAGGTATCTATTTACTCAGTGTGACATCATCTTTCACAAAATACAAAAAAAAGTGGGATAACTTTACTGTATAGATTTTTTTTAAATGCAGTGAATTGCATTTTTTCCAAAAAAATGGCGTTTGAAAGACTGCTGCACACTCCAGCATGACAAAAAATATTGCAACAACCGCCATTTTATTTTCAAGAGTCTTTGCTAAAAAATATATACAATGTTTGGGGTTCTAAGTCATTTTCTAGCTAAAAATACAGATTTTAACTTGTAAACAACGTGTCAGAAATGGACTTGGTCCAGAAGTGGTTAATCTCAGTATAAATACAGCTGTTCTGTGAAGCCCTCAGAGGTTTGTTAGAGAACCTTAGTGAACAAACAGCATCAAGAAGGCCAAAGAACACACCAGACAGGTCAGGGATAAAGTTGTGGAGAAGTTGAAACCGGGTTATTTTGTAAAAAAATATCCCAAGCTTTGAACATCTCACGGAGCACTGTTCAATCCATCATCCGAAAATTGAAAGAGTATGGCACAACTGTAAACCTACCAAGACATGGCCATCCACCTAAACTGACAGGCGGGGCAAGGAGAGCATTAACCACTTACCGCAAATCGACGTAGACCTACGTCAGCTACAAAAAGTGGCTGTACCGGGGTGATGCCTGCAGCTAGAAGCATCATCCCGGTACCATTTTTTAGAGCCGGCGGTCGGCTTTCAGGTGGTAATGACCGATGCAGCTTGGGAGCCGCTGGATCGTTACCCCAGTGAGCGGGATGGGACGCCCCCCCTCCCGCTGCCTTTCGCGGATCTGCCCGGGTCTCCTGTCCCGCCGGTTGGTTGAAGTCCTAATCAAAGCTGGATTTAGCATTGATCGGGTCTCCGATCACGTAACCCGGAGGCGGCGTCCATGACGTCACATCCGGTTACTTGGCTGCTAAAGGCGCTGAATTTAAAAAGTGACTGTATTCAAAAATGCAGTTTTCGGCATTTCAAATACATTGAAGTGCAGTGGAGGGGTCAAGGGTCATAAAGAGTACCTGTCACTGTCTATTGCTGTCACAAGGGATGTTTACATTGCTTGTGACAACAATTAAAGTGATCAGATTATTTATTTCTTTTTAAAACCTGTGTTAAAATTAAAAAAAAAAAATAGGAAAAAAAAATTTAACTGCCCCTGTCGCCGTGAGCTCGCGCACGAAAGAAAATGTATATGGAAGTCGCGCCTGCAAATGAAATCGCTGTTCAAACCACACATGTGAGGTATTGCCACAATTGGCAGAGCGAGAGCAATCATTTTAAAAAAAACAGCTACTCTGTAACTCTAAACTGGTAACCGGTAAAATGTTTTAAAGCGTCGCCTATGGAGATTTTTATTGACCGTAGTTTGTCGCCATTCTGCGGGTGTGCGCAATTTTAAACCGTAACATGTTTGGTATCTATTTACTCAGCATGACATCCCCTTTCACAATATACAAAATAAATGGGCTAACTTTACGGTTTAGTTTTTAATGCAGTGAAATGTAATTTTTCCCATAAAAATGGCATTTGAAAGACCGCTGCGCAAATACCGCATGACAAAAAATATTGCAATGACCGCCATTTTATTCTCCAGAATCTTTGCTAAATATATATATATATATACACCGTATTTTTCGGCGTATAAGACGACTGGGCGTATAAGACGACCCCCCTATTACACGATCTACCGGTAATACTTATACTTAGGTTACCTTGGAGATATTCTACTCGGCGTATAAGACGACCTCCCATTTTTGGGGGATTTTTTTGAGGTTCAAAAGTAGTCTTATACGCCAGAAAATACAGTATATAATGTTTGGGGGTTCTAAGTAATTTTCTAGCAAAAAATACTGATTTTAACTTGTAAACAACATGTGATAGAAATGGGCTCGGTCCTTAAGTGGTTAATCAGAGAAGCTGCCGATATGCCCATGGTAACTCTGGAGGAGCTGCAGAGATCCACAGCTCAGCACAGGACAGAATCTGTCCACAGGAAAACTATTAGTCGTACACTCCAAAAATCTGGCCTTTATAGAAGAGTGGCAAGAAGAAAGCCATTGTTGAAAGAAAGCCATAAGAAACGATATGTGAGGCAGAAAACTAACACTGCACATCACCCTGAACACACCATACCCACTGTGAAGCATGGTGGTGGCAGCATCATGTTGTGGGAATGCTTCTCCTCAGCAGGGACAGGGAATCTGGTCAAAGTTGATGGGAAGATGGATGGAGCCAAACACAGGGCAATCTTAGAAGAAAACCTGTTAGAGTCTGCAAAAGACTTGAGACTGGGGCGGAGGTTCACCTTCCTGCAGGTCAACGACCCTAAACATACAACCAGAGCTACAATGCAATGGTTTAGATCAAAGCATATTCATGTATTAGAATGGCAAAATCAATGCCCTGACCTAAATCCAATTGAGAATCTGTGGCAAGACTTGAAAATTGCTGTTCACGGACGCTCTCCCTCCAATCTAACAGAGCTTGAGCTATTTTGCAAAGAAGAATGGGCAAAAATGTCTAGATGTGCAAAGCTGGTAGAGACATATGCCAAAAGACTTGCAGCTGTAATTGCAGCGAAAGGTGGTTCTACTGACTCAGTGGGGCTGAATACAAATACACACCATACTTTTCAGATATCTATTTGTAAAAAATGTTGAAAACCATTTATCATTGCCACTTTGTGTTGGTCTATCACAAAAAATCCCAATAAATAACATTTACATTTTTGGTTGTAACATGACAAAATGTGGAAAATTTCAAGGGGTATGAATACTTTTCCAAGGCACTGTATATTTATGTACATTATGCATATATTGGAAAAACAGCAAGTGAAATCTATTACAAAGATTTGGCAGTTAAAGAAATACACTGCAATGAATAAAGGATAAGTTCACCTTTTGTAACATGTTATACCCGTATTTAGGGTCTATCATATAACATGTTACTATAAAGCCCCTGTCCGCACCCCCTTATCTCCCCTTGACAGCGGACAGAGGATCTTTTCCCCACACTTGCTGCCGTCACAATCTAAAAACAGGGCCACTTTGCTGTGCTTCACCAAAATAGCCCTGTCATTCATTCACAAAGCTTAAGTGTTAAGGTAAAAAACCCTTTTGACTTTAGGCGCATTTTAAAGCGGTAGTAAACTGCCATCTTCACCTCGTCTTACTTTTGAGTTTGGGAGTTCCAGCAGTATATAGCAGTCTTATGACTTATATTAGTGTCTGGTTAAAGCATGTCGAATTTTTCATTCTCCCTTGATTGCAGGACCCCTGACCCTCTATCTGTATTTCAATAGTTTTTAATTGAAGTTTTTCACAATGTAAGATGAGTACATAAAACATAAAAGTAGTAAAGCTAAACAAGTCTAATGTGCTATTTAACATCAATGTTGTACATGAAACCAACCAAGTTCTTAATTAGCTTATGAACACAAAGGCATATTATTGTTGATGCTCACGTATTGGTCAAAGTAGTGTCCCCTTCTCCTGGACACCCCATTGGGAGCATGCTGTGTCTTGGGGTGGGGGGCACAACTTCCAACCTTTACCTTTATCGGCGGGTGTGGAGATGCGATTCGGTGTACATCTTGTGGTATGTATACGTTCCTCGATCATGCGATCGAGGGCGAATACAAATGCACAAAATGTAAGCACGTTGCTTCCCTGGAAGCTCAGGTCTTAAACCTAGGAAAGCAGCTGGCAACACTGAGAAGACTCTCCATACCGAAGGATAGCTGGGATTGTACCTGACGGGTGCAGGCCGGGGCCTGCACAGAGGAGGGTGGAGACACAGAGGTGCAGGCATTAGAGCAGAGTAGATGGGTGACAGTTAGGAGGGGTAGAAGGGAACAAGGCAAGGAGGCTGGCCCTGGGCTGGAGCACGATGTTGGGGATGTTGCGTGATGTTGGGGAAACCAGTCAGGGACCAGCATTGCTGGAGCAGAGCGACGCCCCTAGCTGCCAGGGGAAGAACTCCTCCAGTGAGGCCGGGAGAAAGGGAAAGGAAAGACAGGTGCTGGTGGTAGGGGACTCAATCATTCGAAGGACATATAGTGCAATCTGTCACAAAGACCGTGAGCGCCGAACAGTCAGTTGTTTACCGGCACTCGGGTTCGGCACATCACGGATCGGGTGGACAGATTACTGGGTGGGGCTGGGGATGACCCAGCTGTCATGGTACACGTGGGTACCAATGACATAGGCAGAGGAAGATGGAGAGTCCTAAATGATTTCAGGGACTTAGGCGCTAAGTTGAGGAGTAGGACCTCCAAGGTAGTATTTTCAGAACTACTACCCTACCTGTACCTCAAGCCACACCAGAGAGGCAGCGGGAGATTAGGGAAGTTAACAAGTGGCTGAGGAGCTGGTGTAGTAAGGAGGGTTTCGGGTTCCTGGAGAACTGGGCCGACTTCTCAATCGACCACCGACTCTTTGGTAAGGACGGATTGCACCTAAATGAGGAATGTGCAGCCATACTGAGTGAGAGGATGGCCAAAAACTTAGAGGGGCTTTTAAACTAGGTGATAGGGGGGAGAGTACAGATGTGGAATCAGACAGCGGGGAGCAAAATTCAGAGGGCACAAATGGGGACATTAGTGGTAGGGTGTTTAGAGTACCTAAATCCAAGGTGGATATGGGGAAAGATCACAAGAGCAGCCTAAAAACAACATCAAACGAGGATATAGTATGCAACCGGTCAAAATTACAAGGTTTGTATACCAATGCCAGAAGCCTGGCAAACAAGATGGGAGAGCTGGAGCTGCTGATGTATGAGGAGGACTTAGATTTTATGGGGATAAAAGAGACTTGGTTCGAAAGCTCTCATGATTGGATGGCGACCATTCAGGAGTATTCCCTTTATTACAGGGATAGAGAGGGTAAAAAAGGGGGAGGGGTATGTCTCTATATTAAGAATAGTGTACAGGTAAATATGAGGGATGATATTAATAATGGAGCTATGGACGAGGCAGAATCCCTATGGGTAGAACTTAAAAGGGAAAGCACTATAGGGAGCGTAATATTGGGCGTATGCTATAGGCCCCCCAACCAGAGGGAGGAGGGGGAGGCAGACCTCCTTTTACAGATAGGATTGGCAGCAAGGATGGGAAATGATATAGACTGGGCAGAAGGAGCCGTGCATTCAGCCAAGGCTCGGCAGTTCCTAAATGTTTTGCAGGACAATTTCATGGGTCAGATGGTGAACGCATCGACAAGAAACAATGCGGTACTTGACCTACTGATTACCAACAATACAGACCTGCTCACGGATATAGAAATACGGGGCAACTTAGGAAACAGCAGAGATGTATAGTAACTAAGTAGAATTACTTCACTATTGTACTTAAGTACCGAAAGGCGGTATCTGTACTTTCCTGGAGTATAATTTTTTCTCCTACTTCCACTTTTACTTCACTACATTTTTTCGATGATTTCAATACTTGTACTCCGATATTTTTTTTTTGTGCTGCATAGTTACTCGTTACAATTATAAAAATTACCACTGCCAGAACAGTAGATGGCAGGTTTCATGAAGTTCAAAAAAATGTGTATAATGTCATGTGTAAATCAGCGCATACGAAAATAAATGCTACTGTATGTATAAATAAAATGGTCTACAAATCTGCTGTTAAGGGGAAAGAGAACCTCCCCCAACCAAGGAGAGTCACAAGCGTACATAGACCTTTTTTCTGGTAAGAGGCTGATTTTGCTTTTTTCACTAGAAGTTGAGAGCACAGGTTTTGCAGTTTTGTTTCACTGGAAGAGACTATTTGGATATTATTTTGCACTTACCTTCATCCGCCGGGTAAGGGGGAAATTAACAAGGTGGTGGGAGTCTGCACCTATTATTTGGAATAGCACCTGTTTGATTCCTGCACCTTTAAAAGATATTCATCTTGTTTTGTCACATATATATGGTATTATGGCATTATATATGGACTTTTTATTGGCTTTTATTTCAGACACTCTTCCTTTATTTCATTATTGGAATGTATTGTTGTATATCACATTGGTTTATATATGATTTTGCGCACCAATAAGCTGTGGAGAAAAAAAAACATGCAGGGAAGAGAAGGAGGGATGCTTTAAAGGGGAAAGGGAGGGACATTCTTAATCTGTTTTTGTTTACAAAAAGTTACAGCCAAAGGAATTGTGATTATCCTTTAGGTTAATCATTTGAAATAATAAAAAACAATATGATTATCAAACTTTTGACTTCTTTCTTTAATAACTACATAACACAGTACTTGTACTTTTACTTTCAGTACTTGAGTAGCAATTTTTTTCTAAAAAACTACTGGTACTTTTACTTTCAGTACTTGAGTAGCAAAATTAAAAAAAAAAAAAACTACTTGCAATACTTAAGTACAAAAAAATGTTGAATACTTTAGTACTTCTACTCAAGTCACTTTTTGATAGAGCACTTCCACTTCTACTCAAGTAACTTTTTGATCGAGCACTTGTACTTTTACTCAAGTATGGGTTTTAAGTACTTTATACAAGTGTGGGAAACAGTGACCATAGGTCAATAGGTTTCAGTATTAATTACAGTAATAGGAAACACAAGGGTAATATAAGGACACTGAATTTCAAAAGAACCAATTTCCCTAAACTGTGCTCTCTGCTAGAAAATATTAAATGGGATAGAACCCTGGGAACAAAAAACACGGAGGAAAAATGTGAATGCTTCAAGAGCATACTTAACAAAGGGATTGGCCAGTGCATTCCAAAGGGAAATACATTTAAAAGAGCAAAACTAAACCCTGGGTGGCTAAACTCCAACATAACAATGTATATTAATACTAAAGAAAAGGCCTTCAAAAAATACAAGGCTAAGGGGTCATTGGCAGCATTCAAGCATTACAAAGAGTGTAATAAGAAATGTAAAGACGAAATCAATGCGGCTAAAATAGAACACGAGAGACATATAGCGGAAGAGAGTAAAAAGAACCCCAAGAAATTCTTTAAGTATATAAACAGTAAGAAAGTGAGGCCAGAACGCATTGGCCCCATAAAAGACGACAAAGGAAATTTGACCACAGAGGACAGAGAAAAGGCGGAAGTGTTAAATAATTTCTTCACTTCAGTCTTCACAAAAGAATCGGGGGGCTACACTAACCCAGCTTGTAATGCTAAACTAAATAATACACCTCAGGAAGCACCCCTATGGCTAACAGAGGATGGACTTAGAACTAAACTAGAGAAAATGAACATAAATAAATCACAGGGACCGGATGGCTTGCACACGAGGGTTCTTAAATTCTTAAAGAGCTCAGCCAGGTGATTGCCAAACCATTATTCTTGATCTTTAAGGATAGTGTACAGATGGGTATGGTGCCAGCTGATTGGAAAAAAGCCAACGTGGTACCAATATTTAAAAATGGGCCGAGATATATCCCGGGTAACTATAGGCCAGTCAGCCTAACATCAGTAGTCTGCAAGATTTTGGAGGTGATGTTAAGGGACCACATACAAGACTTTAGTAATGAAAATGGTATTATTAGCAGTAATTAGCATGGATTCATGAAAAATCGTTCTTGCCAAACCAATCTATTAACCTTCTACGATGAAGTGAGCTGCCACCTAGATAAAGGTAAACCTGTGGATGTGGTGTATCTGGACTTTGCAAAGGCATCTCTTCCACAAGGAGTCATATCAGCAGGGAGCATCGATAGTTTCAAAAAACGAACAGGTGGGCACCTTAAAGACCAGAACATAAATTCAATGTACGGTTAACAGCAAATACACACACACATCATAGGTTGAACTGGATGGACTGATGTCTTTTTTCAACCTCACAAACTATGTAACTATGTAAACTTATCTTTCCTTCAATATATTTTTAATGAAATCATAGTTATACAAATTGGAACAAGGTAAGGGAATACAATCATACAGCTTTCGGCAGTCGTGGGACTGGTAATAGGGGTGTGACAAGAGAATAATAATGTAGGGTTATCTGGGGTTTATACTGTGGTAATTAAGGTGAATCAGGACTGTAAAATAGTAGATTCTGTGGTTGGGATTAGCAAGGTTTTCGGTATAGATCTGTTTCGAGGCCATTGGATCCATGGTAGCCATAATGTGAATGCTTTGGTGTAGTCTCCTTTATTGGATGCCATCATGAGTTCATATGAGCAGTGAGTGCTCTCTAATTCAAGGGTGTCGGAGATGGTAGGTGGTTGTTTTGATTTCCACCCTTTTGTCAAGCTTAACCTGGCAGCTAGAAGAATATGTGTTGTAACATGTCGGTAGGAGGGATAGATATTCTCTATTTTTAGATTTAGGAGGGCTAAAGCAGGTGCAAGGGGGATGTGAGTCCCAGAGATGTCACCTATAATCATAAAGATTTGTTTCCAGAAGTGTTTCAGAGATGGGCAATCCCAAAAGGTATGGAGCATATCTCCTGTGGCTAAACAAGGATAGTCTTGTTGGTGTTAAGTACCATCTGAGTGAGATCTTTTGGGACATTTCCCATAGGGAGGAGCAAAAGGTAGATTGATAAATTGATTGAAAGGTTTCAGCCATTGTTTGTCTGAAAAGGAAATTCCAAGATCTAACTCCCACCGAAGGAATGAGTTATGTTTTGTAAAAGTACGCTTTTGATGTAAATAGTTATATACTAGAGAGATAACTTTCTGTGAGAGCTGAGGTAAATTGAGGTATGACCAGATTTTTTGGGGAAGTTTGCAAAATGGATTGGGTAGTTTTAATACACAATGTCTTATGCGGATATACTGTAGGTAAAGTACTCAGAAGCAGGGAGGCTGACTTCCTGTCTTAGGCTCGAAAATGATTTAATGTTGGACTTGTAGTATATGTCTTAAATGTGTTTGATACCTCATTTACACCACTGTGCTAAAGAGAGATTAGATATTAGGTTTCTTGTAAGGTAGAGGTGGAGAGAAGTTATATGGGGAGGTTGTGGAAGAATTCACTATCCTTTTCCATGCTTGTGCTGAAGTTTCCATTGGGGGAGATATGGCGGAAGGGGTGATCGCCCCCAAAGGCATCCCTAGGATCCACGGACTAACTAGGTTAGACCGGATAAGCAAGGAGGTTTCTATTTGGCCCCATAGGGTTTCGGGAGATGGTTGAAACCATTCTCTCAATTGTGATATCACTGTGGCAAGGTAATAGTCTTCAAGGCCGATATAGCTGGAGTCTCCAATAGACCTATGTTTAATGAGTTTTGAATGGGCACAATGGGGTTTCTTGCCTTGCCATATGTATTTACTTAGCATGGATTGTAGAAGTAGGAAAAATTTAGGAGGAATAGGTATAGGGAGGGTTCTGAAGAGATAGAGTATTTGTGGCAGGTGTATCATTTTAAAAGAAGCCAATCTGCCTGACCATGACATGTCGTCTTTTGCTAGTTGGTGGAGTTATGTTTGTAATTTTGAGGCTAAGGGGCTGTAGTTGGCTGATAATAGGCGTTTCAGTGATTTGGTGAGTTGAATACCTAGGTATGAGATACTGCTATTTGCCCAGGTGAAGGGGAATTGCATTTGTAATAAGTTTCTAGTGGTGCCATCTAAACCTAGGTCCAGGATGAACGACTTGGTTTCATTTACTTTCTAGTAGGATACTTTGCTAAATGCTTGTAGAGTTTTATTTATCTCCACCAGGAAAGAAGAAAGACTTGTAATCATTAGAATGACATTGTCAGCAAATAAGCTGATCTTGTGTGATGACTGGCCAATGCTAAATCCAGATATGTGTTGGCTGGCTCTAATGTGCTCTGCTAGGGGTTCCATCAGCAAGTTAAATATTAAAGGGGATAGTGGGCAGCCTTGTCTGGTGCTGTTAGATATTTGAAAGGGTTGTGATAACATTTCAGAGGAATATACCCTTGCGGAGGGTGTTGTGTAGAGGGCGAGTATTGCATTTAAGATATTCCCCTGCAAATTTATGCAGAAATTGCTAAAGGTATGTCCAGTGCATTCTGTTGACGCCTTCTCTGCATCTAAATGCAAGAGCAGAGAAGGCATTCTGGTGTATTCAGAGCTTGTGAGTGATGGTCATGGTATAGGAGAACTCATCCCCAGTGATAAGGAGATACACAGGCAGATATCCTGAAGTGTATTGGAGGTGCCGTTGTATCCTGGTTATCGGCTGAAATTGCCATTGTTGTCCTGTCTCTGCTTGAATTGACCCCCTGTAATTTAAGGGGTCCACTCCATCTGGTAAGCCTTGAGTGCACACCGGGTGATCCTGTTATTTTGGTGGAGGTGTTGAAGTTTACTAAGTGCTGAAGTTATTATCACCAATCATCTATTCATAATTATTCACATTGGACATTTTATTTTGTTCTTCATTCATTGAGATCCATTGTGGACTGTCAAGTGGTTGCAATATATTCATACATTTTTATATATTTATTTAATTTACATCTGCTCCTGCAATTCTTTGTGTGTACTGCCAAGCAATTGCACAGTCACTTATAATTGTTTGCATTTGCACTTTTTATAATTGCACCTTTATTCACATGTGCACTTTATCACAAGCTTTGTGGTTCTCACAAGTGTAATTTGGTTGAGCGCAACCTCTATTTAGTAATAATTACTTATTTTCAGCTTGATGGATAATATTGATGAGTCGTCTGGTGGCATCAGAAGATTGGCGATCTTTAGTGATATTGGTCTAAAATTTTGGGGATAGGTCGGCTGGCTTTGGGAGAGTGATTTTTCAAGCTTTCCCTCTAGGGAGGGATCTAATAACAGATTGTATTTCTTGTTCTGGGAATGGCTCATTGAGGGATGCGAGCTGTGAGGATGATAGGGATGGGAGATTAATCTGGTTAAGGAAAGAATTGATGTCTTCCATAGAGGGCTAATAGGTGGAAGAGTCTTGTTTAATATTATATAGATCGCTGTAGTATGTGCTAAAAGCATCTGCAATACCTAGGGGGGCTCAGTATTTTGTCTTTGGTGTGGGGGTGGTACAGATAATCTTAATTTTGACTCGATGGCCTTTAATACAGCGAGCCAAAGCTTTCCCGACGCTGTTAGAAGTAGAGTGTGTGCTAGCTTTCAATTTGCGTTGTATCTTTTCAAAAGACTCTAGAAGAAAAAGTCTTAGCTCTTGCCTTAGAGACATGAGTTTAGCTGATAGTGATGATAGGGGATGTGACTTATTTTGTTGTTGTAGAATAGATTTTTGATTTGGGACATGAGGGTATCTAGACGCTGCATCCTTTACCTTTTTACACGAGAGCCTAATTGTATACATACTCCTCTTAAAAAAGCTTTGTGTGGGTTCCACACCATACCAGGGTCAGAAACAGTGCTCACATTGGTGTTGAAGAATAAATGATTTAAAAGATTCTGGACGTGCAACTGATGTTTTAGTAGAAATGTATTCACACGCCAGACAAAGATAGTAATGCTGATAGGTGCGTGGTCTGACCATGATATGGTATGAATATTAGAGGATTTTACTTTTTGCAATAACCATTTATCTGTAAGAAACAGGTCGATTCGATGCGTAAGTAGTGAAAGGACAAAAAGTACATGTAGTCACATTCAGTTCAATGGTAACATCTCCAGACATTAAAGAGATCTTGAGCGTGAAAGAAATTCATCAGATGAGATTGATGTCGCTTAGCTGCAGAAGATGAGTTCAGGTGTGCATCAGGAACAATATTAAAGTCTCCGTAGACGATGAGATGACATTGTTGGGATTTTTTAGCAACATTCTCGTTGAGGAAAGACATTTGATGCGCATTAGGGGCATAGATGTTCATCAGCGCGTACAGAGTGTTGTTTATGGAAAAAACAAGAACAATACATCTGCCATTGGGGTCCAGGATTTTGTTATGGAGCTGGAAGGCTGCTGTATCTTTAACAGCATTCATGACTCCCCTTTTTCTTAATGAAAAAGATGCTTGGAAAATGTGCGGGTAGTGTTTGTTAGAGCATGAAATGCGTCTCCTGAACACAGAGTATGTCACAATTGTGTGTGTAGGCTGTTTTCCACAGTGAGTGTCTCTTAGCTGGATGGTTAAGCCCGCTGGCATTTATTGACAGAATGTTGATAGGCATTATGGAAGGAGTGTATATAGTGGGAGTTGAACACTCACAGTTAGCTTAATCCGTGTGGAGTAGAACTCGGTTGCTGGTCTGAAGAGGTCGTTGTGAAGGTATATAGTCCGATGAGACCAATGCTGTGATAATTCAAGTTCGGGACTGAAAAGCTGAAAGAAGGATGGATGGTTAATGTGTAAAGCAAACAACAAGTGATCGTTATATTATACTTGGATAACTATAGTGAGGTAACGTAGTGGAATAAAAAAGCTGAAATCAGCAGATCCACAGTGGAGGAACAGTTAGTTAGGTGGTGCTAACAGGTTTAGAGCGGTGGACTGAGGAGAAATGACTCATGCTGCTATTGGCCCTCCATAAGGCCGGATTATCCAGGTTTTGGTTGGTGCTTCCCATGGTGGTTGCGGCGATTGATGGCTGGATTTTTTGAAGCCGATGGAGTGTTTGGATCATGGGGTGGGTTAACGATGATGCCCCATTTGTAGAGGAGTTTCATCCCTCCTGAAAGATTAGTGACTATATGAGAAGTTCCATTTGTGGTGATCAGTAGTGTTGCCAGATAACGCCACCTGTATTGTATTTTATGGTTGTGCATAGCCTTTGTGATAGCGTTAAGCTGCCTTCGCAGTTGAAGAGTATATTTTGATAAATCTGGAAAGAGTTTGACGTTTCCGTACGGTGTAGGAAGAGATGACATAGACCTTGTGGTGGTAAGTAGATGCTCTTTTACATGAAAGAAGTGTACCCGCATGAGTACATCCCTGGGTCCCGGATCTGCTAAATGTGGCGGTTTGGATATACAGTGTAATTGGTCGATTGTTATTTCAAGTGACAAGGTGTCAGGTAAAATGGCATGAGATTCCGTGCATAATTAGGGAGGTCATTAGGTGGAACAGATTCAGGAATTCCATGCAACTTAACTTTGTTGCAGCAGGACTTGTCCTCTAGGTTCACCAATTTTGCCTTGATCCATGACCGGTCATCTTTGACTTCCTCGTAGGCATCTACTAAGTCATTAACTGTGTTAGTGCAGTCCTCCATTTTATTTTCAATGTATGACACTCTCTCTCCCAAATTGTGCAGATCTGATGAAAATGTATTTATGAGAGATGAGCGGTCTGTTATAAGTGAGGACTGGAGTGAAAGGAGCATCTCTTTTAGCGTAGTGTCCAGTACTGGCTGCCTAGTAGTGGGGAAGGATGCCATAGATAATTGCAGGGCCTGGTTGGTCTCCAGGGGTTAAATTCCTGGCTTTCTCCAGGTATTGCAAATGGTGGGGCATCAATCCTCATGCAGGCTTTTGCTAGGCTGCCTGACATTGGGCTACTCCTTGCTGAGTGGTTAGGGGACAAGGGAAGCAGCTGTGACTCTGTGTCTCCCTGAGTTGCATCAGGGAGATAAGTGTAGGCAGAGGAGGAACGCGTGGCTGACGGGCCAGCGCCATCTTGGGAATGACTGACCTGCAGCGCTGGCTTCAAGAAGAAAGCTGTGAGCCTTTTTGGCCGGTGTTCCGCTTTCTTCTTCTTCCGTGAAATGGTGGTGAAGGGTGTCTGGGGTGATTTGAGGCTTGGGCCCGCCATCGCTCCCTCAGTCTACTCAGCCAGCGGAGCTCTCGGCTCAAGCGCCCATCTTTAGGGCCGAAAGATGGATGCTTGAATATGGCTGAATTTGGACCGCACAGAGATCGCATGTAATTTTAGGAGCAGTGCGCTCTGAATTACATGCGATCTCTGTGATCGCACTAATGTGAACCAGCACTTATGGTCTTTCATATGATAAAAAAAAAAAACATCTAACTATACATGGAAAAGCCACCTCTTTATGTCTGGCAGCAATAAGCAAAGGTCTATTGTGCTTGAATGGACATCCAATCCTGACAATAATATTTAACAATGATGGTCAGTATGTATTGTAGCAGAATCCACAACAATAACTAAGCCAAATATGTCTATTTTTTAGATATATGATCTGGTATGCCACAGAAAAATTTAAATTTGTCCTAAACCCACAACAGTAAAATCAGTCTGTATATGCAGTAAAGCATGCTTTTTATACTCACTGTGGAACCTAAGGGGTTAATCCTGCGCCTTGTGTAAAAAGGCTGTTTATTCCTCTCTTTTTTTTTTGCAAATACATTTTTATTGAAGTTTTAGTGTAATAACAGTTTATAACAGTCAACAATCTTTACCCCCTTAGCGGTATCCCCGAGCGTGACTCGGGGCTGATTTTTCCTGCTACTATCGGTATCCCCGAGTCATGCTCGGGGTAGATGTGCAGAGCGTACAGCGCTGTCCCTTACCTTCTCCTGGCGATCCAGCGATGATCTCCCATTGCTGTGATCGCCAGCCGAGATCCCCGCTGCTCTTCCGTCGGTCTGATGACTTCCTGGTTCCGTTCCCTGCAGCAGCAATGCTGCATGGGAGCGGAACTGGGAGGCAAATTCAAACGTTGCACAAAACACAAACACATAACATTTATTTATATATATATGTGTGTGTACATATATATATATATATATATATATATATATATATATATATACAGTGCCTTGCGAAAGTATTCGGCCCCCTTGAACTTTGCGACCTTTTGCCACATTTCAGGTTTCAAACATAAAGATATAAAATTGTAATTTTTTGGGAAGAATCAACAACAAGTGGGACACAATCATGAAGTGGAACGAAATTTATTGGATATTTCAAATTTTGTTAATGAATAAAAAACTGAAAAATTAGGCGTGCAAAATTATTCAGCCCCTTTACTTTCAGTGCAGCAAACTTTCTCCACAAGTTCAGTGAGGATCTCTGAATGATCCAATGTTGACCTAAATGACTAATGATGATAAATAGAATCCACCTGTGTGTAATCAATTCTCTGTATAAATGCTCCTGCACTGTGATAGTCTCAGAGGTCCGTTTAAAGCGCAGAGAGCATCATGAAGAACAAGGAACACACCAGGCAGGTCCGAGATACTGCTGTGGAGAAGTTTAAAGCCGGATTTGGATACAAAAAGATTTCCCAAGCTTTAAACATCCCAAGGGGCACTGTGCAAGCGATAATATTGAAATGGAAGGAGTATCAGACCACTGCAAATCTACGAAGACTTGGCCGTCCCTCTAAACTTTCAGCTCATACAAGGAGAAGACTGATCAGAGATGCAGCCAAGAGGCCCATGATCACTCTGGATGAACTGCAGAGATCTATAGCTGAGGTGGGAGACTCTGTCCATAGGACAACAATAAGTCGTATACTGCACAAATCTGGCTTTTATGGAGTGGCAAGAAGAAAGCCATTTCTTAAAGATATCCATTAAAAGTGTTGTTTAAAGTTTGCCACAAGCCACCTGGGAGACACACCACATATGTAGAAGAAGGTGCTCTGGTCAGATGAAAACAAAATCGAACTTTTTGGCAACAATGCAAAACTTTATGTTTGGCGTAAAAGCAACACAGCTCATCGCCCTGAACAGACCATCCCCCATGTCAAACATGGTGGTGGCAGCATCATGGTTTGGGCCTGCTTTTCTTCAGCAGGGACAGGGAAGATGGTTAAAATTGATGGAAAGATGGATGGAGCCAAATACAGGACCATTCTGGAAGAAAACCTGATGGAGTCTGCAAAAGACCTGAGACTGGGACAGAGATTTGTCTTCCAACAAGACAATGATAGAAAACAAAGCAAAATATACAATGGAATGGTTCACAAATAAACATATCCAGGTGTTAGAATGGCCAAGTCAAAGTCCAGACCTGAATCCAATCGAGAATCTGTGGAAAGAACTAATAACTGCTGTTCACAAACATTCTCCATCCAACCTCACTGAGTTTGAGAAGTTTTGCAAGGAGAAATGGGCAAAAATTTCAGTCTCTCAATGTGCAAAACTGATAGAGACATACCCCAAGTGACTTACAGCTGTAATCGCAGCAAAAGGTGGCGCTACAAAGTATTAACTTAAGGGGGCTGAATAATTTTGCACGCCCAATTTTTTCAGTTTTTTATTTGTTAACAAAGTTTGAAATATCTAATAAATTTCGTTCCACTTCATGATTGTGTCCCACTTGTTGTTGATTCTTCACAAAAAAATTACAGTTTTATATCTTTTTATCTGTTTGAAGCCTGAAATGTGGCAAAAGGTCAAAAAGTTCAAGGGGGCCGAATACTTTCGCAAGGCACTGTATATATAGATATATATATATATATATATATATATATATATATATATATACAGTATATATATGTGTGTGTGTGTGTATATATATATATATATATATATATATATATATATATATATATATATATATATATATATATATATATATAATATATAATATATAATGCATAAATTATAATCTAATCAATAATATAATGTTATTATATAATATTATATATATATATATATATATATATATATATATATATATTATATTATATAATAAAATTATATTATTGATTAGATTATAATTCAGGCGTTTGTGTTTCAAATTTATCACATCTGGGATGTCTACTAGAGTCTTGTTTTGGTCAGGTTTAGGTCAGTAATTACTAAGAATTGTAGGCCTATAATACATAACGCCAAATTTCCATGCAAAAAATTGTACCGCTTTTGGTACATAATTCCTGACATAATCATACCGCCAGGGAGGTTAACAAAGTGATATGCAAGTCAATGATAGTATATTAGTAAAGAGCATTACAACAGTACCACCTTGTGGAGGGTATTCAACCAAAAGGCGCAGGCATGGAAATCACAATGACAGACCTAGCATGATCCCCCAAGATCTCTCACATGTGGTCCGGGAGATATATGCTGGTCAGGATAAAGCCAGTATATGTCCTGCCCTCAGGTTTAGAGTAACAACTAACAGAATCGACAGGGTTCATTGACTTACTCAGTGCTTGTAGGTATGACCGAGAAAAGGAACCGGAACAAGAATTGAGTACTTAAGGGATAGTGAGTTTAAGAGGTACAATGGATTAATCAAGCCTCTAAGATTAGGGTCAGCTATAGCCCACCTTCCACAGCTAGCTTCCAAAGGGACCAATTATGTTCATAAGCGTGATTGTGTCCTTCCTTATATGCCAGTATTTTTTCATATTCAGCTACTACATTTATATATATATATATATATATATATATAGTTATAACTTCTGTGAACGTGGGAGATTCAGGTGTTTTCCATTTACGCATAATAGTTGATCTAGCAGCGAATAGTGTGTACATGACTATAGATCTGTTTTATTTTTTTGGGGTATAAGGTGATCTGAAGTCCAAGTATGGCCTGTTCCAACGTTGGATTAATATGAAAGGCAGTTATTTTAGCTATCAATGTAAAAACATCTCTCCAGAAATTGCGTAGATGAGGGCATGTCCACACCATGTGTATCAGGTTTCCTACCTGTCCACAACCCCTACAACAGTGGTTGGGAA
This sequence comes from Pelophylax lessonae, assembly GCF_965119305.1. Lineage (NCBI taxonomy): Eukaryota > Metazoa > Chordata > Amphibia > Anura > Ranidae > Pelophylax > Pelophylax lessonae. The sequence goes on from NC_138771.1 coordinate 581,730,839, forward strand.
TGTCTTTAGAGATATAGAGTATAGTGCCACCTAGTGAGAAATTTGTGGGATGGTTCCCAATAGTTAAAGCATCGAGAATACTTATAGGTGTGAGAAATGACTGTCGACCATTGTTGGTCAGTAAAAGTTTTGCTTAGGTCTGCTTCCCATTTTTTTTGTGAGACAGTTTTAGAAAATATGGTTTTAGCGTTCAAAAGATTGTAGATCATAAGTGATCCCTTTAGATTTGGAAGGGTTGGTATGCCAGAACCTCCAGATTTCCTCGGAAACCAGAGTGAGGGCAGTAGGCAAGGCCACTTTTTGCGATTCGGCACTGTGCGACTTTAACTGACAATTGCACGGTCATGCAACGCTGTACCCAAACGAAATTTACGTCCTTTTTTTCCCACAAACAGAGCTTTCTTTTGGTGGTTTTTGATCACCTCTGCACTTTTTATTTTTTGCGATGTTAATAAAAAAATGCGAAAATTTTGAAAAAATAACAATATTTTTCTACTTTGACAGTTAAAAAATATCCAATGCATTCAATTTTTGTTATATATATAGGCCAAAATGTTTTTAGCTACATGTCTTTGACAAAAATTGTCAATGCCCGTATTTTTACCCGCTTTAAGACCGGAAGATTTTACCCCCTTCCTGACCAGGCCATATTTTGCGATTCGGCACTGCGTTACTTTAACGGACAATTGCGTGGTCGTGCGATGATATACCCAAATTAAATTTATGTCCTTTTTTTCCTCACAAATAGAGCTTTCGTTTGGTGGTATTTGATCACCTGTGCGATTTTTACTTTTTGCGCTATATACAAAAAAAAGAGCGACAATTTTGAAAAAATAACAATATTTTTCAAATTTTTTTATATGAAATTCCCCCCCAAAAATTTAAAAATCAAAATGTTTTAACTTTTTTTGCCAATTTGTTTTCTGCTACATATTTTTGATAAAAAAAATTGCAATAAGCGTATTTTGATTGGTTTGCGCAAAAGTTATCGCAGCTACTAACTACGGGAAATTTATGTCATTTTTATTGTTTTTTTTTTTAACTAGTAATGGCGGCGATCTGCGATTTTTTTTGCAGGACTGCGACATTGCGGCGGACAGATCGGACCCTTGACTGACATTTTTGACACTTTTGGGGGTACCAGTGTCATTACTACAGTAATCAGTGCTATAAATATGCACCGTTACTGTAAAAATGACACTGGCAGGGAAGGGGTTAAGCTTTATTGGTGATCAAGGGGTTAATGTATGCCTGGTGCTTACTGACGTGTGTGGGGGGAGGGGACTGTGTGACACAGGGATAGATCGCAGGTTCAGCTATGCTGAATCCTGCAATCTGACCCTGCCTGTCACTTAGGAGATCCGCCCACTTTGTCTACACAAGCGGGCGGATCTCCACATTCGATCCCCGATGATCGGGGAAGAGCGGCGGTGATCACCACCGCTCCTCCCCTGACCCGACTCCCGCTGTAACTGAATACAGCGGGAGCGAGCATCCGGCGGCGCGCGCGCGCCGCCCACGAGGGGAGGAGTCCAGCGACGTAGGTCTACGTCGCTGGACGGAATCAAACCACTTTGCCGCAGTCGCACCAATGTGAGTGGTCGGCAAGTGGTTAAATTGGGCTCTAAGGTTTGAAAAGGGGTTCAATTTGCCCCTGCCGTGAATTTGGGCTAGGGTGTTAAGACCTTTCTGCTCCCAGTCCTTTAGAGAAATATCTGGTATGGTCCAACACAGGGACGCTAATGGAGTTGGGATATTGAGAGCAGCAGAGGTGCCCAACGGGGAGTGAAGAAGGTGTGACCAGGCTTGCAATGTGGCCCGTATGGTTGGGTGAGATATAGTTTTAGTTATACCTGGAACATTCGGGAGTAAAGATTTAGAGGATTTAAAGTTCATCCAAGTTAGTTCTAATTGACACCAAGGTTTGGGGGATTCCGTTCGGAACCAGTCCCTGATTTGGTCTAAGATGGCCGCTGTGTGATAATCTTTTAACTTTGGTAAGCCACTGCCACCCACCGACTTGTGCTTCATCTGAACTTGCAGTGAGGTACGTGACCTTCTGCTGGCCCATACAAAGTGAGTCAATTGTCTTTGCAAGGGAGAAAAGAAGGATGGTGATGCCTGGATCGGAAGTTTCCTAAAAATGTAAAGTATTTTCGGCAAGATTAGCATTTTATATGATGCCAATCGACCTGACCAGGAAATATAGAAACATTGTAGTTTAGAAAGGTCCTAAAGAGGATATTAATGGTGCATAATTGGTGTTGTAAAGTTCTGAGTGGGTGTGTGAGTTTGATGCCTAAGTACGTTAACGGGCCTGTTGTCCATGGATAAGGTAGTGTACTCTTTAACACTGAAGCTGTGGTGGTGTCTACATTGATACCTAGAATATTGGATTTGGAAGTATTGACTTTATAAAAGGAGGCTGCGCCAAACTGGAGTAATATTTTGTGAATGCATTGTAGCGAACGCTTAGGATCTGTCAATGTGAGGATGACGTCGTCCGCAAATAAGAACATTTTATGCTGGTGAGTATGAGACATGATGCCACTAATACGCGGATAAGATCTCACCTTTTCTGCAAGGGGCTCCATGATCAGAGCAAAAATCAGGGGGGACAGGGGGCATCCCTGTCTTGTGCCGTTTGTGATTCTGAAGCTCTTGGAGAACATGCCCTCCGCAAATACAAATGCCAATGGACGGGAGTACAGAGCCATTATGGCTCTCAGAATTGGGCATGAAAAACCTAATTTTTGTAACACCTGCTCCAGATAATCCCAATGCACTCTATCGAAAGCCTTCTCTGCATCCAGGGTGAGGAGCAGAGAAGGCTTCTCTGTTTGTCCCACTGCATGGATATAGTTTACCATCCGTCTGGTGGCATCAGTAGTCTGTCTCCCTGGCATGAAGCCCATCTGGTCGTGATGGACCAGTTGGGGCAGGAGCCTTGCCAGACGGTTTGCTAGAAGCTTAGCGTATAGTTTTATGTATTCATTTAGCAGAGATATCGGACAAAAGTGTTGGGGATTGTTTGGTTCTTTGCCAGGTTTCAGCAAAGTGAAAATTGTCGCCATCAACATTTCCAACAGAAAATTGTCTGAGGCTGTTTCAAAAACTTGCAAGAGATAAGGGGACAATATTTCGGAAAACAGTTGATAATACTCTGAGGAGTAACCATCGGGGCCTGGGGATTTATTGTGTGGTAATCTCTTGATAACTGTTTCTATTTCAGTGATGGTAAAAGGGGCGTTTATTTGAGACAAGTCTGACTGGGAGAGCGATGGTAGATTAAGAGAGGATAGGAAATTATATATTGTGACTTCTGTGGGTTGGGGAGTGGATGGGTCATTTTTTAAATTATATAAAATTTGTAATATCCATTGAAAGTGTCAGCTATTTCTTTGGGATTATAAATAGGGTTGAGCGGACACCTAGATGTCCGTGTTCGACGGGTTCGGCCGAACTTTAAAAAAAAGTCCGGGTCCGTGTCCCGGACTTTTACCGAACTTTTCCCGGACACCGAACCCCATTGAAGTCAATGGGGACCCGAACTTTAAGGCACTAAAATGGCTCTAAAACACCAAAGGAAAGGGCTAGAGTGCTGCAAATGGCAGCAAAACGTAATTAAGAGCATGGCAAGTGCTCTGCAAACAAATGTGGATAGGGAAATAACTTAAAACAACAAAAAAAAACAGAAAAATAAAACAATGTTCTTCTTCATCTCTGAAGGACGAGGCCCATATGGAGTAGGAGGGAGGTTGAGGTGGTGGTGGATGTGGCGGTGACATAGGCGTGCGCACAGGGTGTGCTGGGTGTGCCTGGGCACACCCTAATCACCTAGGGCACATAGCATTGCCAGTGAGGAGATGGGAAAGATCTCCCTGGGACCTGCTCTGCTCTATTTCTCCTTGCCTACAGGTACATGGCCCCGATACATTACTCTCCCTGCTGGCAAACACATGCATGTGTATTTCAACTTTGGGGTGCACACCTTAATGCAATAGGCTGCGCACACCTATGGGCGGTGTAGGTGGAAGCGGCGGTGGAGGAGGACCAGGGCCGGATTAACAGCATCATGGGCTTGGTGCTGAGGATTTTGAAGGGCCTTAGGGCCGTGCCTTGCCATGCACCCAGAGGAGGAAGGGTGCAGCCATGCATGCCTAATTCAACATGGGATGCTGTCTCTGAAGCCCATAAACACATCCATGCATCGCCAACTGTCCCTCCTTGTCCGGCCTTCACGCTGTGTGGGGAGGTTCTGAGGGTGCTGCCTGGGGAAGCGAGCATAGAAGCCAGACTTCTGTGTTTACAAGTGACAGAAGAGCGGTAACAGTGAATATGGCCAACCCGGGGCCTATATAAAAGGTAGGGGCCTGGAGCTGCAGCTCCAATAGACCCTACATTAATCTGGCCCTGAGGAGGAGGACGAGGTAGCCAACACTGCTTCTTTTCACAAATTTTAAATGAGGGTACACCCCAAAAGAGTGAGAAAGAGCAAAAATGGAACAATGGGTGGGTAAGGTCGGTATCCATTGCTATTCTGCATAAGGTACGGAAAAGTCCCGTGGGATCCATGCCTGGTTCATTTTAATGAACGTGAGCTTGTCCACATTGTCTCTGGACAGGCGGCTGCGCTTGTCTGTTATAACGCCCCCAGCCGTGCTAAATACCCGTTCAGATAATACACTGGCTGCAGGGCACGCCAGCACCTCCAAGGCGTAAAGGGCAAGCTCAGGCCATGTGCCCAATTTGGAGACCCAGAAGTTGAAGGGGGCAGACCCGTCATTCACTACATGTAGGCGTGTGCACACATACTGCTCCACCATGTTGGTAAAATGCTGCCTCCTGCTAAGACGTTCCATCTGAGCTGCTGGTGCTGCTGTTTGTTGTGGCGTGCTGACAAAGCTTTTCCACATTTCGGCCATGCTAACCCTGCCTTCTGAGGTGCTGGCGGTGCCCTGGTTGCGTTGGCGACCTCCTCCTCCTCCTCCTCTGCCTTGTGCTTCCACTGTGGCCCCGCTGTCAGATGGGAATGCCAGCAGCATGGCGTCTACCAGCGTGCGCTTGTACTCGCGCATCTTGCGATCGCGCTCCAGTGAGTGAATTAAGGACGGTACGTTGTCCTTGTAACGGGGATCCAGCAGCGTGGCCACCCAGTAATCAGCACAAGTTAGAATGTGGGCAACTCGGCGGTCGTTGTGGAGACACTGCAGCATGTAATCGCTCATGTGTGCCAGGCTGCCCAGAGGCGACGAAAGGCTGTCCTCTGTGGGAGGTGTATGGTCCGTGTCCTCTGTATCCCCCCAGCCACGCACCAGTGATGGCCATGAGCTGGCCTGGGTGCCACCCTGCTGTGAACATGGTTCCATCTCCTCCTCCAGCTCCTCCTCCTCCTCATCCTCCTCATCCTCCAGAACTGTGCCCCTGCTGGACAATTGCGTCCCTGGCGTTTGCGTGTGCAGGAACCCACCCTCGGAGCCCCTTGCGAATGACTGCCCTGAAAGCCTTGGAAATGTTACCTCTTCATCCTCCTCCTCCTCCTCATCCTGTGCCACATCCTCTTCCATCATCGCCCGAATTGTTTTTTCAAGGAGGCATAGAAGTGGGATAGTTAAGCTGAGAACGGCGTCATTGCCACTGGCCATGTTGGTGGAGTACTCAAAACAGCGCAACAAGGCACACAGGTCTCGCATGGAGGCCCAGTTATTGGTGGTGAAGTGGTGCTGTTCCGCAGAGCGACTCACGCGTGCGTGCTGCAGCTGAAACTCCACTATGGCCTGCTGCTGCTCGCACAGTCTTTCCAGCATGTGCAAGGTGGAGTTCCACCTTGTGGGCACGTCACATATGAGGCGGTGAGCGGGAAGGCCGAAGTTACGCTGCAGCGCTGCCAGGCGAGCAGCAGCAGGGTGAGAACGCCGAAAGTGCGCACAAACGGCCCGCACTTTCTGCAGCAGCTCTGACATATCGGGGTAGTTTTTAAGGAACCTCTGCACCACCAAATTCAGCACATGCGCCAGGCAAGGGATGTGCGTCAAACCGGCTAGGCCCAGAGCTGCTATGAGATTTCGCCCGTTATCGCACACCACCAGGCCGGGCTTGAGGCTCGCTGGCAGCAACCACTCATTTGTCTGCTGTTCCATGCTCCTCCACAACTCCTGCGCGGTGTGTGGTTTGTCCCCCAAACAGGCAAGTTGTAAAACTGCCTGCTGTCGTTTACCCCTGGCCGTGCTGAAGTTGGTGGTGAAGGTGTTACGCTGTCCGGATGAGGAGGCGGTAGAGGATGAGGAAGCGGAGTAGGAGGAGTTAGGAACAGGAGGCAAACTGAAGCGCCCTGCAATCCTCGGTGGTGGAAGGACATGCGCCAAATTGCTATCCGCCTCAGGCCCATCCGCCACTGCATTTACCCAGTGTGCCGTTAGGGAGATATAACGCCCCTGACCGTGCTTACTGGTCCACGTATCCGTAGTTAGGTGGACCTTGGCACAGATGGCGTTGCGCAGTGCACACCTGATTTTTTCCCCCACTTGGTTGTGCAGGGAAGGGATGGCTTGCCTGGAAAAGTAGTGGCGGCTGGGCACGACGTACTGTGGGACAGCCACCGACATAAGGTTTTTAAAACTGTGCGTCTCCACCAGACGGAATGACAGCATTTCAAAGGCCAATAATTTTGAAATGCTGGCATTCAGGGCCAGGGATCGCGGGTGGGTAGGGGGGTACTTCCTCTTCCTCTCAAGTGTTTGGGAGATGGAAAGCTGAACGCTTCCACGGGACATTGTGGAGATGGTTGTTGGTGACCCAGGTGGTGGTGTTGCTGACAGATCGTCTGTTTGCGGGGTGGCAGGTGCCGGTATCACTACAGATGTGGCTGGAGCGGCCGAGACTGCAGCAGAAGAGGAAGCAGGATGAGCCAGAGACGTTTCTTGGTTTTGAAGGTGTGTACTCCACTGCAGCTCGTGCTTTGCACTTAGATGCCTGATCATGCAGGTTGTGCTCAGGTTGAGAAGGTTCATGCCTCGCTTCAAGCTCTGATTGCACAGGGTGCAAACCACTCGTGTCCTGTCATCAGCACATTTTCTAAAGAACTTCCACGCTAGAGAACTCCTTTGAGCTGACTTTGGTGCGCTCGTTCCCTTGCTGCGTTGGGCAGTAGCGGGCGTAGTGTCTAGGGCACGGCCGCTCCGCTTCTGCACCCTGCTCCCTCTTCTGCTGTGCTGGTGGCTCTGTGCGACCACCGCCTCTTCCTCCAAACTACTCAGTTCACCTGCATGACGTTCATTCCATGTGGGGTCGAGGACCTCATCGTCCTCCACATCATCTTCCACCCAGTCTTCACCCCTGCCCTCCTTGTCGGTCTCCACAATGCTGAACGCCGCAGCAGTTGGCACCTGCGTTTCGTCATCATCGGAGACGTGCTGCGATGATCCTTGCATGTACTCATCTTGAGGAATAAGTGGTTGGGCATCGCTGCACTCAATCTCTTCCACTTCTGGGGCAGGGCTAGGTGGATGGCCCTGGGAAACCCTGCTGACAGAGTCCTCAAAAAGAATAAGAGACTGCTGTATGGCTTGGGGCTCAGACTGCTGGCCTGATTTGCAAGGGGGTGAGGTGAAAGACGGTTGGACATTGGCTGCAGGTGCCAACTCTGACCTTTCTGCAGTAGACTGGGTGGGAGACAATGTGAAGGAACTGGAGGCACTGTCAGCAGCAAACCAATCTACTATCGCCTCAACTTGTTCTGGCCTCATCACTTCTAGGGGCGTTTGATGCCCTACCAAATACTGATGCAGGTTCTGTCGCCTACTCACACTTGAGGAAGGTGTTTCACTTGTGCGTGTAGCTGGCACAGATCGACCATGTCCTCTCCTTGCAACAGGAGCTCTACCAGCAGCACCACGACCCAGGCCACGGCCCTTATTTGACGGTCTCCTCATATTTCTGTAATTTAAGATCTTGCCCTAGAAAGGTTTTTATTGAATAGCGGAATAGAAAATATGATCCAAAAAAAGTGTATGTATATCACACGTACACAACCACACTAGGCCCCAATTACTATTGTTTGTACCCCTAAAAGGCTAGATGAGGAGTAGGGGGAGTATGGAACAGGCAGCACCCTCAAACCTTCAGAAGTATGAGATGAACCCCAACAACTTGGAAAGGTGGATCTCTCTCACACGTACCGACACAGACTATCCCGCAATTCAATTGATCCTCAAAGGTTTTTATTGAATAGCGGAATAGGAAATATGATCAAAAAAAGTGTATGTATCTCGCACGTACACAACCACACTAGGCCCCAATTACTATTGTTTGTACCCCTAAAAGGCTAGATGAGGAGTAGGGGGGGTATGGAACAGGCAGCACCCTCAAACCTTCAGAAGTATGAGATGAACCCCAACAACTTGGAAAGGTGGATCTCTCTCACACGTACCGACACAGACTATCCCGCAATTCAATTGATCCCCAAAGGTTTTTATTGAATAGCGGAATAGGAAATATGATCAAAAAAAGTGTATGTATCTCACACGTACAGAAACACACTAGGCCCCAATTACTATTGTTTGTACACCTAAAAGGATGGATGAGGAGGAGGAGGAGTATGGAACAGGCAGCACCCTCAAAGCTTCAGAAGTATGAGATGAACCCCAAAAACTTGGAAAGGTGGATCTCACACGTACCGACACAGACTATTCCGCAATTTAATTGATCCCCAAAGGTTTTTATTGAATAGCGGAATAGGAAATATGATCAAAAAATGTGTATGTATCTCACACGTACAGAAGCACACTAGGCCCCAATTACTATTGTTTGTACACCTAAAAGGATGGATGAGGAGGAGGAGGAGTATGGAACAGGCAGCACCCTCAAAGCTTCAGAAGTATGAGATGAACCCCAAAAACTTGGAAAGGTGGATCTCACACGTACCGACACAGACTATCCCGCAATTTAATTGATCCCCAAAGGTTTTTATTGAATAGCGGAATAGGAAATATGATCAAAAAAAGTGTATGTATCTCGCACGTACACAACCACACTAGGCCCCAATTACTATTGTTTGTACCCCTAAAAGGCTAGATGAGGAGTAGGGGGAGTATGGAACAGGCAGCACCCTCAAACCTTCAGAAGTATGAGATGAACCCCAACAACTTGGAAAGGTGGATCTCTCTCACACGTACCAACACAGACTATCCCCCAATTTAACTGATCCCCAGAGGTTTTTGATTAAATAGCGGAATAGAAAATATGATCCCAAAAAAGTGTATGTATATCACACGTACACAACCACACTAGGCCCCAATTACTATTGTTTGTACCCCTAAAAGGCTAGGAGTAGGGGGAGTATGGAACAGGCAGCACCCTCAAACCTTCAGAAGTATGAGATGAACCCCAACAACTTGGAAAGGTGGATCTCTCTCACACGTACCAACACAGACTATCCCCCAATTTAACTGATCCCCAGAGGTTTTTGATTAAATAGCGGAATAGAAAATATGATCCCAAAAAAGTGTATGTATATCACACGTACACAACCACACTAGGCCCCAATTACTATTGTTTGTACCCCTAAAAGGCTAGGAGTAGGGGGAGTATGGAACAGGCAGCACCCTCAAACCTTCAGAAGTATGAGATGAACCCCAACAACTTGGAAAGGTGGATCTCTCTCACACGTACCAACACAGACTATCCCCCAATTTAACTGATCCCCAGAGGTTTTTGATTAAATAGCGGAATAGAAAATATGATCCCAAAAAAGTGTATGTATATCACACGTACACAACCACACTAGGCCCCAATTACTATTGTTTGTACCCCTAAAAGGCTAGGAGTAGGGGGAGTATGGAACAGGCAGCACCCTCAAACCTTCAGAAGTATGAGATGAACCCCAACAACTTGGAAAGGTGGATCTCTCTCACACGTACCAACACAGACTATCCCCCAATTTAACTGATCCCCAGAGGTTTTTGATTAAATAGCGGAATAGAAAATATGATCCCAAAAAAGTGTATGTATATCACACGTACACAACCACACTAGGCCCCAATTACTATTGTTTGTACCCCTAAAAGGCTAGGAGTAGGGGGAGTATGGAACAGGCAGCACCCTCAAACCTTCAGAAGTATGAGATGAACCCCAACAACTTGGAAAGGTGGATCTCTCTCACACGTACCAACACAGACTATCCCCCAATTTAACTGATCCCCAGAGGTTTTTGATTAAATAGCGGAATAGAAAATATGATCCCAAAAAAGTGTATGTATATCACACGTACACAACCACACTAGGCCCCAATTACTATTGTTTGTACCCCTAAAAGGCTAGGAGTAGGGGGGAGTATGGAACAGGCAGCACCCTCAAACCTTCAGAAGTATGAGATGAACCCCAACAACTTGGAAAGGTGGATCTCTCTCACACGTACCAACACAGACTATCCCCCAATTTAACTGATCCCCAGAGGTTTTTGATTAAATAGCGGAATAGAAAATATGATCCCAAAAAAGTGTATGTATATCACACGTACACAACCACACTAGGCCCCAATTACTATTGTTTGTACCCCTAAAAGGCTAGGAGTAGGGGGGAGTATGGAACAGGCAGCACCCTCAAACCTTCAGAAGTATGAGATGAACCCCAACAACTTGGAAAGGTGGATCTCTCTCACACGTACCAACACAGACTATCCCCCAATTTAACTGATCCCCAGAGGTTTTTGATTAAATAGCGGAATAGAAAATATGATCCCAAAAAAGTGTATGTATATCACACGTACACAACCACACTAGGCCCCAATTACTATTGTTTGTACCCCTAAAAGGCTAGGAGTAGGGGGAGTATGGAACAGGCAGCACCCTCAAACCTTCAGAAGTATGAGATGAACCCCAACAACTTGGAAAGGTGGATCTCTCTCACACGTACCAACACAGACTATCCCCCAATTTAACTGATCCCCAGAGGTTTTTGATTAAATAGCGGAATAGAAAATATGATCCCAAAAAAGTGTATGTATATCACACGTACACAACCACACTAGGCCCCAATTACTATTGTTTGTACCCCTAAAAGGCTAGGAGTAGGGGGAGTATGGAACAGGCAGCACCCTCAAACCTTCAGAAGTATGAGATGAACCCCAACAACTTGGAAAGGTGGATCTCTCTCACACGTACCAACACAGACTATCCCCCAATTTAACTGATCCCCAGAGGTTTTTGATTAAATAGCGGAATAGAAAATATGATCCCAAAAAAGTGTATGTATATCACACGTACACAACCACACTAGGCCCCAATTACTATTGTTTGTACCCCTAAAAGGCTAGGAGTAGGGGGAGTATGGAACAGGCAGCACCCTCAAACCTTCAGAAGTATGAGATGAACCCCAACAACTTGGAAAGGTGGATCTCTCTCACACGTACCAACACAGACTATCCCCCAATTTAACTGATCCCCAGAGGTTTTTGATTAAATAGCGGAATAGAAAATATGATCCCAAAAAAGTGTATGTATATCACACGTACACAACCACACTAGGCCCCAATTACTATTGTTTGTACCCCTAAAAGGCTAGGAGTAGGGGGAGTATGGAACAGGCAGCACCCTCAAACCTTCAGAAGTATGAGATGAACCCCAACAACTTGGAAAGGTGGATCTCTCTCACACGTACCAACACAGACTATCCCCCAATTTAACTGATCCCCAGAGGTTTTTGATTAAATAGCGGAATAGAAAATATGATCCCAAAAAAGTGTATGTATATCACACGTACACAACCACACTAGGCCCCAATTACTATTGTTTGTACCCCTAAAAGGCTAGGAGTAGGGGGGAGTATGGAACAGGCAGCACCCTCAAACCTTCAGAAGTATGAGATGAACCCCAACAACTTGGAAAGGTGGATCTCTCTCACACGTACCAACACAGACTATCCCCCAATTTAACTGATCCCCAGAGGTTTTTGATTAAATAGCGGAATAGAAAATATGATCCCAAAAAAGTGTATGTATATCACACGTACACAACCACACTAGGCCCCAATTACTATTGTTTGTACCCCTAAAAGGCTAGGAGTAGGGGGGAGTATGGAACAGGCAGCACCCTCAAACCTTCAGAAGTATGAGATGAACCCCAACAACTTGGAAAGGTGGATCTCTCTCACACGTACCAACACAGACTATCCCCCAATTTAACTGATCCCCAGAGGTTTTTGATTAAATAGCGGAATAGAAAATATGATCCCAAAAAAGTGTATGTATATCACACGTACACAACCACACTAGGCCCCAATTACTATTGTTTGTACCCCTAAAAGGCTAGGAGTAGGGGGAGTATGGAACAGGCAGCACCCTCAAACCTTCAGAAGTATGAGATGAACCCCAACAACTTGGAAAGGTGGATCTCTCTCACACGTACCAACACAGACTATCCCCCAATTTAACTGATCCCCAGAGGTTTTTGATTAAATAGCGGAATAGAAAATATGATCCCAAAAAAGTGTATGTATATCACACGTACACAACCACACTAGGCCCCAATTACTATTGTTTGTACCCCTAAAAGGCTAGGAGTAGGGGGAGTATGGAACAGGCAGCACCCTCAAACCTTCAGAAGTATGAGATGAACCCCAACAACTTGGAAAGGTGGATCTCTCTCACACGTACCAACACAGACTATCCCCCAATTTAACTGATCCCCAGAGGTTTTTGATTAAATAGCGGAATAGAAAATATGATCCCAAAAAAGTGTATGTATATCACACGTACACAACCACACTAGGCCCCAATTACTATTGTTTGTACCCCTAAAAGGCTAGGAGTAGGGGGAGTATGGAACAGGCAGCACCCTCAAACCTTCAGAAGTATGAGATGAACCCCAACAACTTGGAAAGGTGGATCTCTCTCACACGTACCAACACAGACTATCCCCCAATTTAACTGATCCCCAGAGGTTTTTGATTAAATAGCGGAATAGAAAATATGATCCCAAAAAAGTGTATGTATATCACACGTACACAACCACACTAGGCCCCAATTACTATTGTTTGTACCCCTAAAAGGCTAGGAGTAGGGGGAGTATGGAACAGGCAGCACCCTCAAACCTTCAGAAGTATGAGATGAACCCCAACAACTTGGAAAGGTGGATCTCTCTCACACGTACCAACACAGACTATCCCCCAATTTAACTGATCCCCAGAGGTTTTTGATTAAATAGCGGAATAGAAAATATGATCCCAAAAAAGTGTATGTATATCACACGTACACAACCACACTAGGCCCCAATTACTATTGTTTGTACCCCTAAAAGGCTAGATGAGGAGTAGGGGGAGTATGGAACAGGCAGCACCCTCAAACCTTCAGTATGAGATTGTGTTCACTGTACCCCACAAAGATTGAGTTCACTGCACCCCACAATGATTGTGTTCACTGCACCCCACAAAGATTGTGTTCACTGCACCTCACAAAGATTGTGTTCACTGTACCCCCCAAAGATTGTGTTCACTGCACCCCACAAAGATTCTGTTCACTGTACCCCACAAAGATTGTGTTCACTGCACCCCAAAAAGATTGTGTTCACTGCACCCCAAAAAGGATGTTGTTCACTGCACCCCAAAAAGGATTTTGTTCACTGCACCCCAAAAAGGATGTTGTTCACTCCACCCCAAAAAGATTGTGTTCACTGCACCCCACAAAGATTGTGTTCACTGCACCCCAAAAAGATTGTGTTCACTTTACCCCAAAAATGATTTTGTTCACTGCACCCCAAAAAGGATTTTGTTCACTGCACCCCAAAAAGGATGTTGTTCACTCCACCCCAAAAAGATTGTGTTCACTGCACCCCAAAAAGATTGTGTTCACTGCACCCCACAAAGGATTTTGTTCACTGCACCCCAAAAAGATTGTGTTCACTGCACCCCAAAAAGGATGTTGTTCACTGCACCCCAAAAAGGATTTTGTTCACTGCACCCCAAAAAGATTGTGTTCACTGCACCCCACAAAGGATTTTGTTCACTGCACCCCACAAAGATTGTGTTCACTGCACACCAAAAAGGATTGTGTTCACTGCACCCCAAAAAGATTTTGTTCACTGCACCCCAAAAAGATTGTGTTCACTGCAGCCCAAAAAGATTGTGTTCACTGCAGCCCAAAAAGATTGTGTTCACTGCAGCCCAAAAAGATTGTGTTCACTGCAGCCCAAAAAGATTGTGTTCACTGCAGCTCACACACAGAAAAATGGATGTGGATCACTGACACCTGCCTATCTCCAATCCCACACCACACAGCAATATCGATTGTAGTTTGTAGAACACAGTTTCCCTAAAATTCAGCAGACTCTGTCCCTAACAGGATTGAGAAGAGATCGTAGATCAGGATTGAGTGCAGATTCACCCCACCCCCCACACAGCAATATCGATTGTAGTTTGTAGAACACAGTTTCCCTAAAATTCAGCAGACTCTGTCCCTAACAGGATTGAGAAGAGATCGTAGATCAGGATTGAGTGCAGATTCACCCCACCCCCCACACAGCAATATCGATTGTAGTTTGTAGAACACAGTTTCCCTAAAATTCAGCAGACTCTGTCCCTAACAGGATTGAGAAGAGATCGTAGATCAGGATTGAGTGCAGATTCACCCCACCCCCCATACAGCAATATCGATTGTAGTTTGTAGAAGACACTGACCCTATATAATTCAGCAGACTCTATCCCTAAAATGCCTACAACTCGCCCTGCCTAAACACTCCGACCTGTCCCTCAATTCTATCCGGACACAAATGGTTTTTTCCTGCCTATCTTTCCCTAATCAGCAGCCAGCACGTTGATGTGTGCTCTGTCCCTGAATCTAAGCAGCATAATGACGCCGCTGCGGCTGCCTCGAACTTATAAAGACTTGCTCACATGGTCACATGCTTCAGACGGCCAATCACAGCTACTGAGACATTTGCAGGCATGGCTGGGATGGCTTAAGGCACACCAGTTAAACGATTGTTGATTGGCTGTTGAAAGCCCGCCATGAAAAGAGCGCCAAAGCATGCAAAACCCGGAAATAAAACGACCGAACACGGATTTTTACCCGAACATACAGTAAAGTGTCCGTGTCCGTGTTCGGGTACAAAAAATCCAATTATTCGGTACGAACACGAATAATACAGTCCGTGTTCGCTCAACACTAATTATAAACTTTCTGGTCTGATTTTGTATTAAATATAAAGGGGATCCGTTGTTGAAATGTCTTTTCTTTTACACGAGAGGCTAATAATTTCCCTGCTTTGTTACCGTAGCGATAAGATTTTGCTTTCAATGTGTGTATGGCGCTGTTATGTTGTGCTACTAACAGGGAGGGTAGTTGTTGTCTAGATTTAAAGAGTTTGTCATGTATTTGTGCAGAGGGATCTTTTTTTTGGCGGTCTCTAAGTTCTGAATGGTGGATAGTACATCATCTATTTGCTTAGTAGCTCTTTTCTTATGTCGGGCGCTTAACGGAATGAGCAGGCCCTGTACAAAGACCTTATGCGCAATCCACAGCGTGAAGGGGTCAGCAACCGAAGTTGCGTTGATAGCAAAAAATTCCACTAATTGTGAGTGTCGTTTTTTAACATTCTCGGGTTGGGACATAAAAAATACATCACTACGCCATCTGTTTACCTGTGTTCCGGTGCTGGTCCCCCCCCACACTGATGGAAGCCGGCGCATGATCCGACCAGGTTATATAATGAACAACAGATTTAGATACCTTCTAAAGTAGAAATCTATCCACAAAAAAAGCATCTATGCGAGAATAGGAATGGTGCGATGAGAGAAATCGTGATGAAGAGACTCTGTGCTTATGTTTGCCAGTCTCGCTAGAGACATCTAAGTCCATAATAGGTGGGGCATTAAAGTCGCCACATATAATAACGTGGCCTTGTCTCATAGCAGTAACCTTCCTCTAGATTTTATTGAGGAAGGAAAGTTGCTTTGTGTTCGGTAAGTACACTGAAACCAGCGTGAATCTGGTGTTATTAATATCGCATGTCAAAAATACATAGCAGCCTGAAGGGTCCAGATATACTTCCACTTGTTGAAATTGGACTGTGTTCCTGATGACTATTGCGACACCTCCTTTTTTGGAGGGTCCATTCGCAGTGAATACATGTGGGAAAAGGCGGTGTCGAAATACGGGAGGTTTGGAGCATGCAAAATGTGTTTCTTGAAAGCACATGATATCACATTTTAATTTGAGTGCTTCCTTTCAGGCCATTTGACGTTTGCAGGGACTGTTCAGTCCTTTCACATTAAGTGAAGATATAGTGAAAGACATTGCAGAGTGAGGTAGATGTTCACAAATAGGAAATGTGGAGGCAGTGGTGGGATTCAACAATTTTAGTAACCAGTTCCGACTTTCCCAGCAGAATGACCAGCCTGCCCCCTTTCAATGCACATTGACCAGCGTGCCCCCTTTTAATGCAAAGAGACCAGCGTGCCCCCTTTCAATGCAAAGTGACCAGCGTGCCCCCCTTTCAATGCAAAGTGACCAGCGTGCCCCCATTTCAATGCACAGTGACCAGCATGCCCCCTTTCAATGCACAGTGACCAGTGCTGCGTGCCCCCCTTTCAATGCACAGTGACCAGCGTGCCCCCCCTTTCAATGCAGAGAAACCAGCGTGCCCCATTTCAATGCACATTGACCACAGCATTGCCCCCAATCAATGCAGAGTGTCACAGCATTGCCCCCAATCATTGCAGAATGCCCACAGCATTTTCCCCCAATCATTGCAGAGTGCCCACAGCATTGCCCCCAATCATTGCTGAGTGCCCACAGCATTGCCCCCAATCATTGCAGAGTGCCCACAGCATTGCCCCCAATCATTGCAGAGTGCCCACAGCATTGCCCCCAATCATTGCAGAGTGCCCACAGCATTGCCCCCAATCATTGCAGAGAGCCCACAGCATTGCCCCCAATCATTGCAGAGTGCCACAGCATTGAATAAACACACACAAATCATGAAAAAGTATTTTGCTAAAAATTCCATAAATAAAAAAACAATGTCACCTGCTGTAAATTCATCATCAATTTCCAATCAGGCAACAATGTAGAGCCAGCCTCAATCATGAAGACCCACCACCACAATGTCCTCCTACCTGATAATGTTGCCCAGGCTGCCTGTCACCACCACAACCTGCTGTCTGACAGTCTTCTTCTTCTCCAGGTTCTGTGAGTGACAGTGAGTCCCATGCTGCGCACCTACAGACAGTGCAGTGCGCGCTGAAAGTGGGTGGAGGCGGAGCCAAATTGTAATAGGTGGGGACTGGGAGGCGGTGGTGCGGCGGCCTGGAGGAGAAGAGGCTCGAAAGGGGTGTCGTCACTGGTTGCTAGATGCTAAGCGGCCTCTAGCCTAGCAACCAGTGCTCCCCGCAGAGAGAGAGCGCCGCCGCCGTAGCCACAGGACACAGAGGACAGAGGCAGAGAGAGCAGTGCCGCCGCCGCAGCCACAGGACACAGAGGACAAAGGCAGAGAGAGCGGATGATAGATGGTTAGTAAGGCGGTTCAGCGAACTGCCAAATGTTTAGTAACCGGTTCTGTAGAACCGGTGAGAACCGGCTGAATCCCACCACTGTGTGGAGGGCAAGATAAATGACAAGTGATGGTGTTGCCAGTGGTGAATGGCTTTCTCGATGAAAGTACCTGATGGCTAGAGTCTTGCAGGTATGCAGATTCAGTGGAGAGTCAATCCAAGAGAGGTGGTCAGAAGAGCCAGGGTCTGTAGAAACTTGATTCGGCCGATTGTGGAAGGCTTGCATGGACTAGTAGAGTCGTCAAGGGGTACCTCAGTAAAGAAAAAAAAAAACAGTAAAGAAAAAAAAAACAGGGGAGACAACAAAAACACAAAAAAGAAACTAGAAAACACAAAAGACAAGAACACATGAGCGATTCGGGTGTGAATCTGTGCCATATATTTATTGCTAAGGCAAAGGGGGATGAAGTTAGAAGTAATGATGTGGCTATTCTCCTAGGCCTTATGTAACTGATGCCTGTAGAAGCCTGAGTGATTTCATGTCAGTCAATCTTCGTCCAAGTCTGAGACATGGTTAGCTGATGAAGGTGATTTCGCTGGTATGTTTGATTGCGGGAAATCTGGGTCCAATATTCCCCAGGTGCGCAGCAGGCTGATGCCTTCTTTAACTGTGGTCACGGTGTAGTTTTCGCCATCTTTAGTGATCAGAACTTTTGCAGGATAGAGCAATCGGTATATGATATTGTGGTTGTTCAACGGTTTAGTGATGGTGGCTAGTTGCCTCCTTTGTTGTAGTGTGAAGGCTGAAAGGTCAGCAAAGAATGCATATTTGGAGACTGGTTGTCACGGCGCCTGGTGGCCAGCATGAATTGCTCCTTTATATGGTAAAAATGAATGTGTGCAATAGTATCCCTGGGAAGATGTGAGGGAATATGCTTGGGCCTGGCCAGCCTGTGAATGCGGTCTATGACAAAGTCCTCCAAGGGAGCGTCAGATAAATAAGCTTTCAACTCCTGTGGCTTGCAGGCAGAAGAAAAACTAGCTCAGTCTATGAAAAAGGGGGATAAGACATTCTTCAGATATATAAATGAAAAAAGGAAATTAAAACAAGGAATAAATAAATTAAAAACAAAGGACGGAAGGTATGTAGAAGAGAATAAAGGGCTAGCCGACTGCCTTAATGAATACTTCTGTTCAGTTTTTACAGAAGAAAAAGGAGAAGGACCTCCACTTGAAAGGATGACTAATGAATCGTTTGATGCATGTGTCTTTACAGAGGAAGACGTTCTAAGATTGCTGTCTAAAGTGAAGACAAATAAGTCACAGGGTCCTGATGAGATACACCCAAAATTATTAAAAGAGCTTAGTGGTGAGCTGGCAAAACCATTAACAGATTTATTTAACCAATCATTAGTAACAGGAGTCGTCCCGGAAGATTGGAAATTGGCAAATGTCGTGCCCATTCACAAGAAAGGTAGTAGGGAGGAATCGAGCAACTATAGACCAGTGAGTCTGGCATCAATAGTAGGCAAATTAATGGAAACCCTATTAAAGGATAGGATTGTGGAACATCTTAAATCCCATGGACTGCAAGATGAAAAACAACATGGGTTTACTTCAGGGAGATCATGTCAAACAAATCTTATAGATTTTTTTGACTGGGTGACTAAAATAATAGACGGTGGAGGTGCAGTAGACATTGCATATCTAGATTTTAGTAAGGCTTTTGACACTGTCCCACATAGAAGACTTATCAATAAACTGCAGTCATTGAGCATGGACTCCCATATTGTTGAGTGGATTAGGCAGTGGCTGAGTGACAGACAACAGAGGGTTGTAGTCAATGGAGAACATTCAGAACAAGGTCATGTTACCAGTGGGGTACCTCAGGGATCTGTACTGGGACCAATTTTGTTTAATATCTTCGTAAGTGATATTGCAAAAGGCCTCGATGGTAAGGTTTGTCTTTTTGCTGATGACACAAAGATATGTAACAGGGTTGATGTTCCTGGAGGGAAACGCCAAATGGAAAAGGATTTAGGAAAACTAGAAGAATGGTCAGAACTCTGGCAACTGAAATTTAATGTGGATAAGTGCAAGATAATGCACCTGGGACGTAAAAACCCAAGGGCAGAATATAGAATATTTGACACAGTCCTGACCTCAGTATCTGAGGAAAGGGATTTAGGAGTAATTATTTCAGAAGACTTAAAGGTGGGAAGACAATGTAATAGAGCAGCATGAAATGCCAGCAGAATGCTTGGATGTATAGGGAGAGGTATAAGCAGTAGAAAGAGAGAAGTGCTTATGCCGCTGTACAAAACACTGGTGAGACCTCACTTGGAGTATTGTGCGCAGTACTGGAGGCCATATCTCCAGAAGGATATAGATACTCTAGAGAGAGTTCAGAGAAGAGCTACTAAACTAGTACATGGATTGCAGGAAAAAACTTACCAGGAAAGGTTAAAGGACCTTAACATGTATAGCTTGGAAGAAAGAAGAGACAGAGGGGATATGATAGAAACTTTTAAATACATAAAGGGAATCAACTCGGTAAAGGAGGAGAGCATATTTAAAAGAAGAAAAACTACCACAAGAGGACACAGTTTTAAATTAGAGGGGCAAAGGTTTAAAAGTAATATGAGGAAGTATTACTTTACTGAGAGAGTAGTGGATGCATGGAATAACCTTCCTGCAGAAGTGGTAGCTGCAATTACAGTGAAGGAGTTTAAGCATGCATGGGATAGGCATAAGGCTATCCTTCATATAAGATAGGGCCAGGGATTATTCAGAGGATTCAGATATATTGGGCAGACTAGATGGGCCAAATGGTTCTTATCTGCCGACACATTCTATGTTTCTATGTTTCTATGTTGACAGATTAAGGGATCCCGCAAATTTTAATCGTTATTCCTCCTGGATCTGTCCTCCAGGTTTGCTAGTTTGCATTGCATTTGCAAAATTTCAGAGTCCCCGTCATTGTGTGCATCCACCATATCATTAAAAGTGGAGGTAATTGTCCCCCATCTTGGACTCTATGTGGGTGACTCTGTCAGAAACCGCTGCAACTTCAATTTTAAATTGGATAGCCAGGGACATTATATCTTAACGAAATTAACATGTCTTTAAGCAATGTGTCCATAACTGGTTGATCCCTAGTGAGGAAGTCAGATATGGAGTCCTGTAGGTCCCTTGTAATGTCCAGGGAAGATGGAATGGGGCTTACCTCCAGATTCAGTCCTGAATTAGCGTGTCTCCTGGGCTTGCTTTTGAATGGACTGGATGATGATGATAGCGGAGGAGATCTGTAGGGTGCCGTGCCACTATGCAGTCAGGCAGGAGAAGGCAGGGGAGGGGAACCGCGTGTGCTGCCTGAATGTCTGCCGGCGCCATCTTGGCTGACCGGGTGGTGCTGGTCAGGAAAGAAATCGGGCATTTTACCCCGCTTAGATGGCCCCTTTCTCTTCCGCGCCGACATCCTTGCTGTTGGGGAGGATAAGTGAGGTGCCCAAGGAGTGTTTTATAGGGCTTCTAGTCACTGGGAATCCTGTTTTGTGGCCTGTGGAGAGCGGAGCAGGTTCAAGACACCGCCATTCACCACACCGGCCAGCCACGCCACTGATCCTCTCTTTTCTGATCCTCCCCTTCTTCCAAAGTCCCCAATCAATCTCCAGATAGTACAGAGCCTTGGGGTCAAGCTGCACATGCTTAGTTTGGTGTGTAATGCTAGAGAGGTTTTTTTTTTTTTTTCTTGGGAGGGTGCATGTGATCAGCTCAGGGCCAATCAGCACTGTCCAGAGTGTCAGGGGTCCTGCAGACCTTGTAGGACAGACAGGCTGTCATGCCATACAGCAAAAATCCTGCCTGAAGTGATCTAGCAGGAATTTTCTGACTAAAGTTCCACTTTAAAATGTGTGTAAACCCCAGAGGAGGTAAGTATAACATGTTTTTTATTATTAAAAAAAGAAAAAAAAAAGAGACTTTACAATCACTTTAATGCTGCTCAGGGGCTCTGGGCTTCAGAAAAATGGCAGCCTCTAGCAAGAAGCAATGGGATCAATGCTGGAGGCAATTTAAAGCACACAGTGATTTTGGTAGTATAATTATTAATGTGGAATGTATGTTTCTTGCTAAAGAACATTACTTTTTATCAAGTTGTTATGGGTGAATTTCCACTTTAACTATTTGCTGCAATTTATTGTACATTGTTGCCTTTCTTAAAATTAGCCCTAGTGTGTGTGTTTATTTTTTGGTCACCAGATATTTCTATGAAAGCTTCCTCTGACATTCGTGATGGAGTCCTCAGCGTAACGACAGAAGTGGACACAATGGAGGTGCCCAGCATACTGATCAGTGGAGAAAAAGGTAAAGTAAGACTTGTTCAGCATTTGTCCTACAGTCTTATTATGTCTGATGGTGCCCAAAAATGCTTTTATTATGCAGTTGTTTTTGGCTGTGGTTATGTGGGTATTTATCTGGCCTAAGTAATGCAGTGCAAACTAAAGCTTAAATAATAACTCCACTTTCATAGGGAAAAAAATCAGCAAATAAAGAAAAATAATATTACGACACAAATCATATTGTGATTGAACATTATTAAAAATTACCTTTCCTTTTCAATCTGCAGCTGTTGTAATTTTCTGAAAATGCAATCCAATATGGCTACCTGGAGGTGTTCTGTACACAGAATGTATACTGACCACACCCCAGAAACCTAATTTCCTGCTTGTGTGATTGGCTCACCAATTTTCCCAGAAGTCTGCCTAAGATACAAGTCAGATTTCTGTCATCCTCTGCAACACAAATGTAATTTTTTGGTGAGATACCCCCAATAGCAGCGAATCTAAAGGGATGCAGGCCCAGCGGCTTTCCTCATAAGAGCCCTGCAGCTGCACAGCTGATTGATATTTATAAAAACCACTCCCATTTGACCCACTCAGCACAGAGGTACAGAGAAACAAACAATGATTTCTTCAGAATAACAAAAGGTAGGAATCTGCAACAAAGTTTGTTAAAAATCCTTGTAATGTACACAAGTATTAAAAATAAATGAAAGAGAGGCGATAGCCTGTAGTGTCACCACATACAATAACAATAGGAAAGAGGATCAAATCAGTGCTACAGCAAAAAACAACATAAAATAACATACAACAAATAAGGACCATCAAATAAAGGCAAGTATTCAAGAATATAAAATGTGCATGAAAAAAAAGTGCAAACCATGCTTAAATAAAAGCACAAGTGAATAATAAAACACACATAGAGGTAGTGCAATATAAGTGGAAGAAAAAAACATATTCAAAAAGTATAATATAAGTCCATAAGGTTTGTGAAAAATTGTATCAAAAATATATATAAATCCACAAATAAAAATCGGCTACGAAAGACTGCGCATGATCGGGAGCTGCTAACGAAACGGAAGTTTATCATAAAAAAACAACAAAATGGATAATTCGTATCTATATTCGTTGCACTATGAACTGAGCACCGTCTCTTTCTCTCTCTCTCTCTCTCCATCTCAAAGGAGTGGCCTTGGGGTCACTCGTATACGTACTTACATCACACTCTACGAACAAACGTCCCAAGAACCTTAATGCACTGTAAACTAAAAACGGTTATGACCGCTGAGCAAGAGCTAGAATAATCGTACAATATTTAGTCCGATTTTCGTCAAGTGTGTACGAGCCTTTAGGCACAAATACATAAATAAGGGGAAGATTTTTTTTCTTTCATTCAAAATAGTGCCACTACCTCCAGGAAAACTATGCACAGTCCACGTGAACTCTTCATGGAATAACAGCCTTCTCTGTGTTCTCTAGAACATCTTGACTTATTTTGCACTTCACAATGCTTAATTGTGTAGCAATATTTCCAGGCCTTGAGCCTGGTGTGGGTCTGCCATTGTTACCGGAGACACCTCCAACACATTTAAATTGTGAACCCAGGAGTGAGAACTGAGACAATGACCATTCCGGTATCTTGGTTTTGTTTTGTTTTTTTATGTTGGGGATGGGAGAAGGGAATGAGTGGGATACTCCTCTGGCTCAACTAGGTTTAACTGGGACACTGCACAAAAAAATGCCTGTTGACTCTGTCTGGAGCCAGCTGAATGCCGGCCAACGCTTCCTGGCGCTTGAAGATACTAATCTGCTCAAAAGTGCTAGAACTTCAACTTTAACTTGCTTGTTAACTCTGAAGATCCAGAACTGTAATACATTTGACTCCTGACACTCTGTTTAGCGCTGAAGTCCAGTGAACAACTCCCTCCAGCCCTTCACTGACTGAGGTAGCTCCTTTTAACTGCTTCTGCTGCTGCAACTCTTAACACAGTACACATTAACTCTTCAGGGCCCAACTGCTGGTGCCCCCTTTAACCCTTCAGGGTCCTCTGACTAGGCACCCCCTTTACTGCTAGCTGACTCCTGGATCCCTAGAACCTTCTCCCGAGTAGTCCCCTCTACACTATGCAGACCCCCAGGGGCAGTTCACAGTACTCATGACTAGGGATGATCGAACTTTTCAAAAGTTCGGTTCGGCCAGTACATCCGAACTTCCCGAAAGTTCGGCCCGGATTTCAGAACCCCATTGAAATCAATGGGAATCAAAAAACACAATTTTGAAGCCCTAAAACCCAATAAATGCCCCTAAAAAGTGCCTAGGGTTCTGGGTCATACCCCAGGGACTATTAATCACACAAAAAAAAGTTCTTAAAAATTGTCATTTTTGATAGAGAGCCAATTATTGAAAAAAAAAAATAAGAATGTCTTTGGATTTAGTATCTGGGGGGTTTAAAAAAAGTACCTGTGAAGTTTCAGCTCTGTAGCATGTCCAGAACCATAAAAAAAGATTGTTTGTATTTTGTCACTTATAGAACAGGTTAGTGGCTTCTCTCTTTTCACACCTTGCCAGTTTAGTAGCAAGCGTTTTTTTTTTGGGCATTTTTTGGGGTCTTTTCAGGCAGGCAAAACATCTAAACATGTGTATAGAGGGTATATATACACACCCATGTATGTATATATACACCTCGCATGTCCAGAACCATAAAAAAAAAAAGATTGTTTGTATTTTGTCACTTATAGAACAGGTTAGTGGCTTCTCTCTTTTCACACCTTGCCAGTTTAGTAGCAAGCGTTTTTTTTGGGCATTTTTTTGGGGTTTTTGGAGGCAGGCAAAACATCTAAACATGTGTATAGGGGGTATATATATACACACCCATGTATGTATATATACACCTAGACATATATAGGTGTGATAGTAGCAGAAATATATGCTTGCGCTAATGAAATCATTTACACTAATATGGCTCCGCTCCTATCACACCTATATATGTCTAAGTGTAAAATACATATAAGTATGTGTGTGTATATACCACTATACACAAGTTCAGATGTTTTGCCTGCCTCCAAAGAACCCCAAAAAAATGCCCAAAAAAACGCTAGCGCCAAAAAAAACCAAAAAAAAAACGCCCAGGTGTGTTGTTGCAGGCATTTTTTGGGGGTTTTTGGTGGCAGGCAAAACATCTGTACTTGTGTATAGTGGTATATATACACACATACTTATATGTATTTTACACTTAGACATATATAGGTGTTATAGGAGCAGAGCCATATTAGTGTTAATTATTTCATTAGCGCAAGCATATATTTCTGCTACTATCACACCTATATATGTCTAGGTGTATATATACATATAAGTATGTGTGTATATATACCCGTATACACAAGTTCAGATGTTTTGCCTGCCTCCAAAAACCCCCAAAAAATGCCTGCAACAACACACCTGGGCGTTTTTTTTTTTTTCTGACGCTAGCGTTTTTTTGGGCATTTTTTGGCTCCA